>NC_141900.1:58239387-58913673 GCF_057802395.1 Ceratotherium simum simum | reverse complement strand
AAGGACAAGCTTGGCACACAACAGGCTCCCTCATGATCCCCTTCTCCTCTAAAGCCCAAGGACTTGACCTCCATGAAAGAAGCCAGGAAAATTCCCAGCCCAGGAGCCATTAAGTCATCTCCAGAGCAGCAGAGCTCTGGACCTTCAACCTCTCTTGCTCCAGAAAAGTTCCCAATGTGCCAGTGACTCATGAAGCTATCAAAAAAAAGCCCGGCCAGCACAGCCTCCGGAACCGGACCTGCAGGGTGGGTACCCCAGCTCTGCTACCGACTGGTTAGGTTATTTAACCTTGCTAAGCCTCAATTTCCTTAAATGTAACATGGGTTGGGGGTATGGTTTCAAAAGGCTGGTTGTGAGGTTTAAATAAAACACTGTTTGTAGAATATGCAGCACAGTCTCTGGCGCCTAGCAAAGATATCATGTGCACTAGTATAACTAGTATAACCTCGCCTTCTCCTTCCTTGTTCCCGCTGCAATCTTTGCCATGCCCCAACATGGGTACCCAAAGTACGGTGGCTGTCAAAGACTGTGCCATAAGCAGAGAAGACGGTTGAGGGATGAAGAGCTGAGCTCAGCTACCATCCCAAACGTAAACTATCAGAGAGCTTCTTGCAAATAAAACAGAAATTTCATCCCAATTGCTAGTCCCAAATTATAGTGGACCATTAAGTGTACATTTCTTTGCTCCGTTTTCTGGTCTTCCTGTGTTTTACTCTTGCCACAGGTATGCAACTAACCATTAGCTGGCATGCTTATATTGAGATATACTATTTGTTCAGCATTTCTGAGCACTTACTGAATACATGCTCTGTGCTAGGCAAAATAGCAGATAAAGGACTGAATCAGACACGGGCTTTTTACCCAAGAAGCACACAATCCAGTAGATAAGATAAGACTGCTTCTGATTAAGTTTGCTCCCAACCTGGGGTTCCCAAGGAAGAGTTCACTAGTTTATATTTGTAAATGTGATTAAGGTAGTGATGTGCTGCTAAATCTTTAACAACCAACTCTCAGCATAGGGCTGAGAGGTTTATTATAAATATTACAGAGGTTTATTATAAATTTTACTGATTTTAACGATGCCTAGCACATAATTTACAAATAAAAATAAAATAAGCAAAAGTCTTTATTATAATTCCACAAACTCAAAAGGCTTTTGCCGATCTTCTATGAACTCTTGTATTCATAACCATGCTAGGTTGCAAGTGATGAACGAGTGTAGTTTTGATGTGAATAGTGGTTGATATTTTCATTTACATTAATGAGTAGGACAAAAGTGAAAAACGAAGACATATGTCAGAACTGGATGCGTTCATCAATGACATGAGTGACGTCTTTGCTGAATCAGATAATGGTTCTCGAATACTGGAAGAATATTTCCTCAAATTTTTGTGCTAGTCACAACGTAACAGCCATAGACATGACACACTTTTAAGTTTCATCTGCATTATTAACACTTTCTCCACCACTTTCTTAAGTCTAGATGGTCAACAAAATGATAAATCAAGTGCTGATTTGCAACATTTGCTGATTTCCATGCCGTAAATACGCCTACCATGGTCAATTTCAAGCTACCAAGATGATGTCACTGAATGTAGAATTGGGATAAGACACAGAGTAGCCTACCATTATATAGTATTTCTACCACACAGACACAACAGAAGTAAATAACCTCAAGAGCACAGATAATAGTAAAATCATTGGAAATTGACGTGTGAGTATCTTTCATCTTCGTTATAATATAATTTATTTAATTGTAAGTGTTCCATAAGTTTTCTTCCCAAGTCCCAGGGGGTCCACACAGGTCTGCCTCCTCCTCTTCAGAGGCCACCTTTCAGCAGGTGTTACCTGAGAAGAAAAACAGGTTTGTGGTGGTGTGTACCAAGAGAAAGCTCCGCTCCTCAGCAGCGTCTTCTCATAGCTGACCCTCCATGGACACCCTGAGCGTTCCCCCAGCGAGCCAGCCTCCAGGAGGCTTCCTTCCTTGAAGGCAGTAGTTTCCCTGGACCTCTGAAGGGCTTTGGTACTGAGCAGCGGTTTGCATACATTTTTATTCTAGAATATTTTACTTCCTCCTCTCCTCTCCTTCCTGTCTCTTCACTACAAAATTGTATTATGTGCCTAGTTCTTTTGGAAAGGAGAGAGCAGCATTAATATCATTTCTGATTTGGGTCATTCTCTTAAGTGATTGTGTTCATCTCTGAAATACTCCCCGAGAGCAGAGCCGAAAGAGGTGGAGCCTGGAGGGAGCTTGGAGGGAGGGGGTGGAGCCTGGATCAGCTGCATCACCAGGAGATGCCTGGGGCAGAGCCCATGGCCTCCTGCCAGCTCCCTGCCAACTCCTGATCACCCCCTACTGCCCTCACCCCCACCTCAAGCCTTTCCCCACACATCTCCTAAGCAATCATTTAAAACGCAGATTCCTGGGCCACCCCACACACTTTCTGCATTTCTGGGGTTGAGGTTCAAGAGCTTGCTTTTCAGTAAGTTCCATCGGTAATTCCTATGCATGCTCAAAATAGAGCCACTAGGTTAGACCCCAGGCATGGAGACAATTTGACTTCTGGTTATTTTGTAATTTGGCAAAAATTTGCCATTTTTCATGTGGCAGGTGAAGATGGCTTTGATTGGTTCTCTAAGAACCAGGCACCTTCAAGGGTAATGAGAAATTAATAGTACAGAATGATGGAGCAATTCTATTTATAGGCCAAAATAGCAGATAAAAATAAGGAAAGCTGGCCTAAATGACAGGAGAAGGCAATCATCAATATCCCAACGTAAAACAATAATGCAGCTGGCACCATAAAGCAATCCCACCGGGAACCGTATATTGCAGGCTTAGTGTCCCGTTGTAATGAAGCCACAGAATGCAGCGTGCATTAACCAGGGCAAAGCCTCTTCAACGCTGAATATTCTGCCACATTGCAGGCACATTTATTTTATTTGAAAGAAGAATGGTCCTGTTGCCAAGCCATCAGATGGTAAAAAGAGATATATTTGATGGATAATAAAAACGGGTCTGCCACAGCCTCACAAAATACATTTCTAATATAAATGCGTGTAGTGCGTGGAATTCATACCTCTGATGTGTAGATACCTGCAGAGAAAGGCAAGTAGGAGCCGAGTGCCAGATAGTGTGAGTCAGGAGTATGGCCGGAGAGAGAGAAACCACTCTTTTTAACAATAACAAACAACAACAAAAAACCCACTCGGCAAACATCACTCACTTTTTCTCAACCTGTTCCTGTGATACAGATTGACAGCCCTTTTAATATGAAATAAATCAGGCAGGAGAAGGAGCGTCTAGAAGAACACACAGATTGAGGGCTGACTGACACAACACCTTCGAAACGCGCTCTGTTCGCATCTGCCTTTGTAGCAGCTAACTTGAAAGGATGTCAGGTGCTTTGAAAGGCTGCAAGGATGCGTCTTGAACCTGGAAGATGAGTGTGCAATGTGCCTCCTTAAGGCTCGTGGCAGCGCTGGAGCCCTGCTGTGTGTCTGCAGGAACGCAGAGCAAGCAGACCTTGCAGGTACATGCAGCCCTTTCCATCTCCCTCCCACATCTTGGGGTAAAAAGGCATTTTGTCTAATATCTGGTTTCATACTTAGGACAAATCAATCATCCCAACTCAGTATGCTCACACCGAAGCATTAGGTTCTAGTCACTTCTCACCAAGAAAACTGGCTGGTAATGAGCCGTGTCACCTTTCCAGGTGTGTGGTCAGTGGACATCCCTGTCAAGGGCACTGCTGCTTCGGTCCAGCCTGCAGGATGCTGAAGTCCCTTTGGTTAGCTGTCTCCCTGGATTTCCTGGACTGTCCAGTGTTCACGGTTATCCTGCAAAACAAACACCAGTACCCATCAGTCACCAGACAACCGAAGTCAGTTTCAACATCTCCCATGGTGCGAGGGGAAGTATTTCTGTTCTAAGGTAAGAAAATGCTTGAGAGGTATGGGTGAGTCAGGAGTAAGCCTGGAGGAAAAATAAGAGAGCAAGGCAGTAGGCAAGTACAAAAAAAAACGAGTCTTCATTCTTGATCCCCACACCTGCCCTCTTTAGCACCTTTGCTCTCTTTGCTCTCTTCTGCTGGGAGACCTTGCCCAGCATTCACACCTCCCAGGCATCTAATCCCATTGATGACCTGGCTCTTTGACCATTCAACAAATAGCAGTTGAGCATCTGTGAAGTGCCTGTCCTGGATGCTAGAGCTAGAGTGATAAATAATTCAGACAAAGCTGCTCTTCTCGTGGAACTTACACTGCAGTGGGAGACAATAAAGAAACAAAATGCTATCCCAAACAAGGTGAGTATAGATTGTGATAAATGCTATAAAGGAAAGAGAGTTGACATAGTAACTGACACTTACCCAGTTAGCCAGGAGGCCTACTTTACATGGAGTGACCACCTGCCCAAGGAGTTGACATGTGAGCAGACACCTAAAATGTGAAAAGAACCCAGCCACATGATGAGCAGGAGGAACAGGCCAGGAAGAGGACACATAAAGTACAAGGGCAATGAGCTGGGGATGGTCTCCAGTGGTCTCCAAATGGGACAGTAATACCTACCTTATAGCACCTACCTCATGGGGCTACTCTGAAGGTTACAGGAGTTGAGGCAGTGCATGCAAAACGTTACACTGTGCCTGGCACAAAGTTGGCACTCGAGAAATGTTAACTGCTACTGTTATTTTCAAACACTTAGGTTCATTTTGGGGTGGGATGGGAGTATTAAGCAGCTTCTTGGGGCCATTCTGAGTCAGTGTGCCTGAGTCCCTATGATGTCAGGCCACCAAAAGCATTCGAGTGCAATTAGAAAGAAATTACTCTCCCAGCAATTAATCACCAGTATAAGATTGCCAATACACATCATTGCCGCATTATGACACACTGCATCAAACGTTCAGAATGTAGAGTAGAAAGGCCATCTGTAGCTGACCTTATTCAAGTCAAATCAGCTCAATCAACTGAAAGTTGGTGGAAGTTTTGCCTGAATAAGGGTCAAGGCCAATTATCGAAAGGCGTAACAGAACAAGGGGATGTTTTTTAAGATATTAGATCTTATAGTAATTTTTCACGGTTCAGAAATATGTTGAGGTAGCACCTCTATAATACAGGAAATACATTGTTGGTAAAGGTTTTCTTTCTAGTCTTTTATTTCAAGAGTCTACCTGCATCTTTTAAAATTTTTTTTTGGACAGATGCAAGAATAGGGTAAAAAGTACAAAATGGCTAAGATATGTATCTAAAACTGACGTGGGGTAGTAGGAAGACAAAGACTTCTCACTAACTATCAATGATGCTATTAACTTGGATTATCTGTTCCTCTATGATAGCCAGATAGTAGGCAGATACTGGAAAGTTCCATAGATAGATTTTAGCCATCAGATTTCTCCTCCATCTTGCAAGCCTACCTGTGCTTTGGAGAATGCAATTAAATCATAACATTGGCTTAAACAAGTGTTAATTCAGATTATAAATCCACCACTAAAAAAATAGTTATTCTGTATGTTTCAGAGCCAACATTGTCTATGGATTACTTGCTGTTTTTGTATTATGTGTGGGTCTACTTTCTTCAAGTCCCCTCAGAATGTCAGTAAGTAGCTAAGGGAAAGCCTGCTATAACCCCTCGTGGTCCTTCACTGGCATCAGCTACTGCATATTTCCCTCTCCAGTCTCCAAGCCTGGTTTGCACCCACTAGCTCATCGCCACCAAGATTTTCAACGACTGCAACAGAATCATTTGAATTTTGAAATATCTTGGTCAAAAGACTTTTATAAAAATATTTCACATGTCTAACTTGGTAAGTATATTTTAAATTTGATGAGAGAACAGAAAGCCAAAATTCTTGGCAGACTGTAAGCAATTTGAGAGCAGAAATTGTATCTTTTATTCTTCATACCCTTCACCACGTCGTGCACTTACGAATTCTCCAATAAATAAGTGCTCTGTAATTGGTAAATTACCAAGAAGTTAAATTGCTTTGTCTAGACAGAGAGGATTGATTTGGGGCTGTGTGAGTCAAGCTGACGAAGTTACAGTTCAGAGTCTATGCACAAGTGGTAATAATGGTTCCCAACATCAGAGCTTGGTATATAATCTACCACAGGTCTTTAACTGGTCAAAGGGAATTAACTGAAACTTTGCTATAAGATGTTCTTTAAATTTTGCACAAGATATAAAGTTGGGGGGAGTGCATGTTTTGTACAATGGGCTTCTGGCTTTAATCAGGTTGGAGAGGGGTTTGCTGGTTGATGAGAAGGTATAGTAGCCCAGGTTCCTAGAAAATTGAGCCTGAGGCAAGAGCTTATGTGCTGAGACTTTATTGGGGGTGCGATTTCAGGGAAGCAAAAGTGAAGGGAAGGGGAGTAAGTCAGGGAAGGAGGGAGAGCAAGGAGGTGAGATATCAAGCTGGGCCCCACTGATGCACAAGCACAACTAACGGCTCAGCGGTGCAGGATGGTCTTCAGAGAGGCCATATGATTGCTGCATTCCAGGCGGTCTGGGGCCGGGGGGAGGCAAGGGCAGAAGAATAATTTATCCGCTGACTCCCATACCTCAATGGTCAAAGTTTTGTTTCACAGGGTATTAACCCCTTGTGATGAGTAATTTTATGTGTCAACTTGGAAAGTGTTTTTGGATGAGATTAACACTTAAATCAGCGGTAGCCTGATGGCCTCCCAACTGGAAGTGCACCACCGGCTTGCCTGGGTCTTGAGCCTGTCTCGGGTCGGCACAAACTGCAGATTTTAGACCCGCCAGCCTCCGTAATCAAGTAAGCCAATTCATCATATATCTATACACACATCCCATTGGTTGTTTCTCTGGAAAACCCTGACTAATACACCCCTGTAAGTCCAAGCCGTTTGTGCAGAAGTGCCAATAGGGGTTCCAAGCAGTCTCATGCATCAGTGTCCACAGGGTGGCTCCTGGACAGGCGCTGTTGGATTATGGCCATAAAGGACCGTCACCATGGTGACTGGGGTGAAGCAAGTGACCAAGGGTGGGGAGGTAGTTCAGATAAGAGGATCTGAGGTGATGCCTAAGGAGTGAATAGTGTGGAGAAAAATGCCAAGACCAGGTTCTGATTCTAAAAAGGTGTGTTTACAGAGCCTCCTACAGTAGACTTATGGATAAAGCGAGGGAATGTGTCCTCATTTTACAGTGGGGTCAATTTTCAGATAACAGGACTGCATATACTCAAAGAGTGTCCATGGTCTAATGCCACTATCTAGATGTGTGGCTTTGGAACAGTTATTTAGCCTCTCTAGCTCTTGGCTTATTGGTTTTTGAAATCAGAGCACTGGATTGATGATGTCCAAGTTTTCTCTCAGCTCTAAAATTCCTATTTTTCTATGATTTGGACAAAGACACAGAAATTTAAAGATTACACAAATCTGATACATTAAATGTCAGAATCAGAATTTTAAATATTTCATTAATAGAAATAAGGGACCAAAATCAATATGATGAAATTTAGCATAACTAAATGTCAAGTCCAACATTTGGGTCCAAGCTATCATTCCACAGGTAGGGATTAGGGGAGATTTGGCTTATTGGGGTTCCTTCACTGAGAGAGAAGTTGGATAAAATGGATCAGAGGGCCTCTGATGAGCCGTCTGAAGATTCCAAGCCTCATTCATCCTTATTTCTTCCCTTTAGCCTTTGCCTCAGTACAATTCGATTGTGGCACAGGGCACGATCGCCACCAGGTCAAGCGCTCCTATAGGATTTTAGCAGGATCGCTGAATGGCACAAGGTCACATAGAGAGCCTCCCAGCTTTTCCTTCTCCTCATCCTCAAGGGGCGATTGTTCTGGATTGCGGCTCCCCTGCCTGGTGTATAAAGTCACCTAAACACAAAACTCGTAGACAGAAGGCAGCTTCGGGAATCCTCACTCAGCTCTTCAGGAGTTATAGGCATTAAACCTGGTCCCCTGGAGTGCTCCTCCACTCTGCTGACTGGAACCAAATCTATCTTAAAGTTGGAAATATGATCCAGGTGGGGACGGACTGTGATTTAATGCCATCCAAGTACTATAGGGCACACTTCTTAAAGAAACCATTGTAAATTATTTGTGGCTAATTCTGCTGGTGGATTGAGGGCATGGTATATTCTCAAGTACAAGAGCCCAGCTTGTATCTAATAATTGTTATATCTTCTCTGAAATTTATTGCCGATGTCTCAATTTTAACAATTTAAATAACAAGCTTAACCAAGTGGAACGAGGCTCAGGCAGGCTGGCGCTCTTGATGAAAGCAGGACAACTCTTATGTCTGAGCACATTTTTACTTTGACATGAGTGGTGACACACAGAGATGAAATCTGGTTAAAGCCGCAGCCTTCTCAACCCCATGACAGCTTCTTAGGCTAAGCAAAACAATTTCAAGAGAGTACACACACATACTTGTTAAATTTACTCAAGAAGACTGATTAGGGACAATGCTTATGAATATGATAATAAGAGGTGGGAGCTGGAGAGGTTAGCTAAAGTAAAGGAGCTGGGTAATTGGCATGCTGTTTCCTTCATTTTGAATGGACTGCTCTGTAGTCTTAATCTTTGGGTGCATCAGATGGATCTAGATGGATCTCCTCCAGGCGCCAAATATTAATGATGATAGCACAGTTTAATTTTACCGGCTGTTGAATTGCCTTTGATACTGTGAGTGGTCAGATATGATTTCCTGTAGATTATACTCCCATTACCCTCTTGATGCTCTTTACTCCATGTCCTGAAAAATCCCCCCAACTTCAAAAGATGTTTCATGTCCAAAGTTATGTAACACATGCAGAGCAAGGCCTATTTTGAAGGGTATGTTCATTATCCTGATGGGGATGATGGTTCCATGGGTGCACATATATGTCAAAACTTGTCAAGGTGGAGACTTTAAATATGTGCAGTTTATTGTATGCCAATTACATCTCAATAAAGCAGTTTTTAAAAACAAGAGGCCTAAATATTATGCATATACCTTACTTCCGATTCTAATAATTTATCACAAAGAATCTGAAACGTGTGCTAAGATGTAGCCTATAAGGGCATTCATTGTAGTACTGTTCATATACATGAAAAAATTGGAAACTGCCTAAATGTCTACAAGAGGAGAATTGATTAGGTAAAGTATGACACATCTATATGTTGGGATATGAAGCAGCCATTAAAAGTCATGCTCCCGACAAAATATTTATTGTCATGAAAAAATGTTTGTGATCTATTTCTACGTGAAAAAAAGCAAAGTACAGAACAACGTGTGCAGTCAATGGTGCTATATTTTTTTAAAGCCTGTGTTGGAGGTTGATAATTAATCACACTTCTCTCTTCCCCTCAGAGTTAGAAACCAATTGAGAAACAGACTAAAGAGTCAGGCAGATGGAGAACAAAATACCAGCTTTGTTACAAAGAATTCTGATTGAAAAAATGTAGCTTGGAGCTAAGGCACAGTGGGCTTCCTACTCTTTTCCTCTGTGAATTATCACAACCCACTCAGAACTATAGCTCCTCACCTTGAGGGAAGGGCCAGCCCTGGTGAGCCTATCCCTGTGTCGTGCTTCTCAACCCTAGGCTATTGGCATGTTGGGCAGGGCTGTCTGACACACTGCAGGGTGGTTAACATCCCTAGCCCCCACTCATTAGATACCATAGTATCCCCCAAGCATCGTGACAACGAAGAACCTTCCCTACACAAATGCTCCCCCAACCAAGGGTAGTGGGGCTGCCCCTGGCTGAGAACCACCAGAGGTGTTGAGGATATGCTGAGATGAAATCC
Source organism: Ceratotherium simum simum (assembly GCF_057802395.1). Taxonomy (NCBI): domain Eukaryota; kingdom Metazoa; phylum Chordata; class Mammalia; order Perissodactyla; family Rhinocerotidae; genus Ceratotherium; species Ceratotherium simum. The sequence continues at coordinate 58,903,905 of NC_141900.1, read as the reverse complement.
ATGAATCTGAGAGTGGAAGGGGAATGTTCAATGATTTCCGTAATCTCTCCCCCCTCCCCCCAATAATTCCTCTTCCTGTGGGTGAAGGAGAGTAGGTGAGGCAGCAGAGGGAAGGGCAGAAGTACCCTGCCTAATACTTCTTTACGGCATGGAAGTTCCAATTTAATTATCCCAGGTAGAAACACAAGGAGAAAAAAGGAATGGTTCCCCTTACAATCTACATGTTTTTATAAAGATAAAGCAAAAATCTGGAAGGACATATGCCATGCTGCCATAATGGCTGCCTTGCCTGGCTGGGTAGTGGGACTGAGAGAGGGAGGAAGGATTATAGGCGATTATTTTTCTTTGGCTCTTTGTGTTTTTGGTTTTCCAAGTTTTTTGAATATATGACTCTTGCTACTGGGGAGGAGGAGGGGAGGAAAGCCCCTTTTTTAAGTAAGAGAAAAAGTAAACTAAAAAGAAGAAAATTTCCTGAGCTTTCCAGAGCTGCAATGCTGGGCGGTATTTGGCCTGAGACTACCCCCGCCCCCCTCCACTTCATTATTCCTGGGTCAATGTCATATATTATGCAAAGATGCCATCTGGGGACATGTTGCCCATCATCTGTAACGGTGCTGCCCTGGAAACATCCAAAGTACTCTGCAAATGGGGTTAGTCTGCTTTTACCTTTCCTTAGCTGATGAAGAGAGTGGCATGGAATGATTTTTCTAGAATAGCCTCCACTTAGCGTCCTCATGGGATTGACATTCAGGCATGCCCTGGATCAATCTTCTCAAATTGACCAAACCACAGCCTCATAGGCTTCAGTCTATTACAAAACTAAAGTTACGAAAAACTGTAGACATTCGACTATCTAAAGTTTTGAACATCAAAAAATACAGTGCAATACAGTAGGCCCCCCTTATCCATGGGGGATACATTCCAAGATCCCCGCTGGATGTCCGAGACCGTGGATAGCACCAAATCCTATATATGCTATGTTTCTTCCTACACATACCTATGATAAAGTTTAATTTATAAGTTAGGCACAGTAAGAGATTAACAACAATAACTAATAAAAAAAGAACAATTATAACAATATACTGTAATAAAAGTTATGTGAACTCTCTCTGTCTCAAAATATCTTATTGTACTGTGCTCACTCTTCTTCTTGTGGTGATGTGAGATGATAAAATGCCCACATGATGAGATGAAGCCAGGTGAATGATGAAAGTTGTGACGTAGCGTTAGGCTGCTACTGACCTGATGATCAGACGTCAGAAGGAGGATCATCTACTTCTAGACCAAGGTTGACCATGGGTAACTACAACCACAAAAAGCGAACCCACGGATAAGGGGGGGACTTCTGTATAATAGTGGTACTCATAATATAATGACATGATTTGTGTTCAGATAGTAATTTATAAAGCTCTGTCACTAGCTTTGTTCTATAATAGGAAACAAAGTTGAGTGAAAACCATTTTCCTTCTATCCCATTATCCTGTAACTCTACCTGTAGCCTCATCTGAAGAGAACGTCAACAGCCTAGGCTGAGACCCTCTTTGAAGGGAAGGCTGACTCCCACATCCCTTCACACCCACCTCGCCCCAGTGTTATCCCAGGTGCAAGCTCCAGTTAGCATTACAGACTCAGTCCCCACGGCAAGCCCAGCACTTGAAATGGCAAAGCTCTCAAAGGACATTTGGGACACTCTGCTAAAAATTCAGCCAAGACGCATGGAGAAGCTCTCTTGCAAAGTTCTCTCTGTCTGTCTGTCTCTCTCCCTCACACACACACACACACACACACACACACGTCATCACCTACCAAGCCAGAATCTTTGCAGTAAGAAAAATAGAAGTTTCTTTAAATTAATGGCTTTTCCATTTGTGGTTGTAGCAAATGCCACAGAGACGATCTGAAGCTATCCAAGAGGTAAAAGTAGTCTTCATAAGTGTTGCTTTTAGGCATTCTGGCCAGTCCACCCCCACAGGGATCTCAATGACTCTGGGCACTTGTACAAAAATGTCTCCCCCAAAGAGACTCTTCAGACCGTGAAGGTTCAGGTCCAGCACCGTTGGGCGGATGTGCTGCCTGGGTCTCTGCCACCTAAGTCACTGACCACCTCCCTCTGAGCCATGTGCTTCCCCAAGCCTGACCCCAGCCCCTCCCTCCAGGAAGCAGCGCAGAAAATAAAGTTAGAAACACACTCCAAATCCTGCCAGGCGAGCCCTGGACAACCAAGAGCACTACATTCTGGAACTGAGGCTCAGGTTCGTGGGTAGGAACCTTGCAGCCAGAAGGAAGCTGGGGATGCTTGTATCCTGGGGCATGTTGGAAACTCCATCAGTGATTCTCCAGGATCTTTCTATACCAATCTATGGTGAGAGATACAGTGCATATTGCAACCCGGGACACATTTACCTACAAGTGGACACATGTGGACCTACAAATACGTAACTGAAACCAGCTCCTAGAACTCTGACCACTACAGAACAGCTATTCAATAACTATTTTTTGAATGAACAAAGTGAAACCAAACCTTAGTGAAACAATACTTACCAGGTGCAATGCACTCTTATTTTCCACTCTATCCTATTCTTTTTCATTTCTTTAAAAAGGTAACAAGTTGCAACCCACTAAAATGATGTCACCACCGCTAACAGGTAGCCCTGTTCTGAAAGGAGTTTTATGCACTGCCTGTCCCTCATTGAAGATTACTGCAACTTGTCAACTAGGAAGCAGGGGTTTGGGGACGTTGGAGGGAAACAGGCTGGCACGGGGCTGTAGCTGGGTCGGGCAGAGGAAGACTGCCGGTGTAGCGATGCTGGCCAGGCGAGGGCCCCACTCTCTGGGTGCAGACCTATGTCCTGTCTCTCCGTTCCAGTCCACACACTGCCCCACTGTCCCTTCCTTTGAAACCATTCTCCAAACCCAGGAAGATTTTGCAAATGGAGTCAGAAGTCAGGCTGGCAGTTGCTTTGCTTTAGTTTCAGTTGAAGGATTGGGAAGGGGGGAAACAAGGGTTGTTTAAGCTGCTGTGAAAATCACGGAGTACTTGGTGAACGAAAAATCCACTCAGACCCACAAGGACCACAAAAGTGAGGATTTAAACAACTTTGTAAATAAAGGGGTCATTACTCTCGAGGCATTAATACACACTTAAGACCTATTGAAAACTTCCCATTTCAAGATAAATGAAAAGCATTAGCTACTCATTTCCCAAGCCAGGTGGGCTGTTGTCACAGCCCAGCACTGGGGGTCTGAGGCCTGGGTCAGCGGGGCTGGCTCAGATGGGTCCACCTCAGGGACCCAGGAGGGGACGGTCCCTGCGTTTCTGCAATGGTGAAGGTTGTAACCACAGCCCTGTTTTTCACTAAAAGGATGTGCTCAGCGCACACCTGATGAAGTTGGGAGGAAAGTTCTACGCCAGTGCATTTGCCTCCTCCAAGTTTTATCATCATTCACCAAATAAGCATAATTACTCCGTGTTTAAGAGGTGCTGGGAACAGAGGTGCTGCTGGTAATTGCCTAATGGGCGGGCGAAATGAAGTGTGAGGCACATCAGTGTGAAAAAAGCAATAGCCACAAGTTTATTAACATTGAAAATTAAAATAAGCCCGGCCCCAGCCAGGCAGTCCTTGCTGAAACGAATCCCATTATCCCTCTAATAACTGCAGGGGCTCAATTGGATGCCACCCAGGGGGTAGAGAGGCCTCAATGCAGGTCACCTCTCTGCCAGCTTTGGGGAGCTGAAGCTTCTCTGGTTCACTGATGACTGTCACAGAGGAAACACAACCTCCCCCCCGCCTCCCCTGCAGCTCCTCCAGCTCCCCTTAAATCCATGGGCGTCCGAGGAGCTGTGACTGGGGAGGCCGAAGAGAATTACATGCCCTTCTGACCTGGGTGTCTTGTTTAGTAATTGCTGAACAGAGTTTGCAAAGGCGTGTTGTAGGGTTCCGGAACCGAACGTCACCAGGTCCACCTGAAGGGAGTCAGGGCTCCTGCCTGGGGCTCAGCCACCAGCCTTGCCTTCTTTTTCGCACCTTGATCACATTATCAAATATTTCTAACCGCCCAGTGCTGGAAGGAGGGTTGTCCTTGACCGTAAGCACATCCAATCTACGTGGGAAACAAGGTTTTCCGGGGGGAAACAATCAGTGTATGCTACGGCCTCCAGCCTAACGGCAATGCAGAGAAAGTCAGGCCAGGGTGGTCAGAGACCTCCGGGAGGATGTGTTGCTTAGGGAAAGGAAAGGCAGAGGGAACCTCACAAACAACAACTCATGGCATGAGGCCCTGGAGGAACAGGGAGGAGACTGACCAAGCAGATGGCAGGCTCTGAGCTAGGAAGTGTAGACAGTGAGCTGGGGTGGGCAGAGAGAGGGGCAGCACAGGGAAAACTGCGCGCGTGGGGGGGGGGGTGTTAGATTTCATGCTGGATTTAAACGGAATCCTCGCAGGTGTCAGAAAAAAGGGATCGAGGGATTAAAGAATTTAAGTCACTTTATATTGAATTTGCTTCACGTTAAAAAAATACATTTGGGTTTTACATTTTAATTCACTTTCGTGAATTTCATTCACTTTATATTCACAGCCACTTACTTCAAATGGGCCTTTCTTGCTCCCCAGAAATCCGACTGTATTTCTCTGGTCCCGTCACTCTCTTAGCTTCGGAGTGACAATTTTGCACCTTCTCCTCTCTTCTCACACCTTCCGCACCTCCGCTTGCTCCCTACTCGCAGCGGCTGACCTCGCCTCCTGTTCCTACTCCCGCCCCTTCACCCACAGCCCGCCTGCGCCCCGAAGCTCTGTCCCCGCCCGTTTCCGCGCCGGGGCTCGCTGCTCAACGTCCGTGGAGGCCACCCCTCCACCTGTGCGCCACATCTGCCGGCTCCCCTGCTCAAGGTCGCTCCTCCTCAACTTCTTCCCTTCCGCTCCCATCAGCATACAAACATGCAGCAATTTCTCTCTTCCAAAAAATAAATCCTTTCCTGACCTCACATTTCAGCTCTTGTCCCATTTCTCTGCTCCCTTTTGAGGATGATTCCTCAAAAGAGCTGTCTAGGCTTGACCCCGTTCCTCCACCATACCGCTCTTGTCGCGGTCACCAATGACCTCTGTGTTGCTAAATGCAGTGGTCACCTCTTCGTTCTCAGCATATTTGAACTCGCCTTCTTCACTTGGCTCCCGGGACACTGCTCCTTCTCACTCTCCAGCTGGTTCCTTCCCATTTTTTCTACCTCTAAAAATTATAGTGTCCCAGGCTGAGTCCTTGGACCTCTTTTCTCCCTAAACTATCCCCCTAGTTGATCTCATCCAGTCTCATGGCTGTAAATACCATCTATTTGCTAACAGGTCCCAAATTTCTATCTCCAGTCTGGACCACTCCAGACCCCAGAGAGATCTCTACTTGGACGTCTCACAGGTAGCTCGAATTTAATATTTCCAAAAAGGAACTCCTGGTTCCTGCCCCTCCTCCCACCCCCACTTACACACACATCCATCAAAACCTCCTCCTCCAGCAGCCTTCTCAATTAATAGCAACTCCCTCTATCCTTTGCCCAGGACCAAAACCTTAGTCAGCCTTGACCCCTTTCACACCCCACATTCCAATCCATCAGCAAATCCAATTGACTCTGTTTTCAAACTATATCCAGACTCTGACCCCTTCTCCCCACCTGCACTGCCATCTCCCTGCTCCAAACCACCGTCCCTCACCAGGATGACTGCAACAGCCTCCTAATGGGTCTCCCTGCCTCTACCCTGGCCCTAATACAGGCTACACTCAACACAGCAGCCAGAGCGACCCTTTTAAAGTAAAAGTCCAATCATGTCACTCCTCGGCTCAAAACCTTCTAATGACTTTCCAGATCACTCAGAATAAAACCCAACATTCTTACAATGGCCTAAAAAGTCCTACACCCTCTGCCCCTAGCTACTTCTCTCTCTATCCCCTTCCTCTCTCACTCTGCTCAGCCACACTGGCCCCTTGCTGTTTCTCAAACACACCATGCACACTCCTGCCTCAGGACCTTTGCACTCACTGCTCCTTTGGCTGAGATGGAATTCTCTCAGAGAGTCACAGGGCTCGCTCCTTCAGTTCCCCCAGATCCTGCTCACTGTCACATCATCAGCGAAGCCTTCCCTGACCACCCTACATAAAACACACATACACATCGGCCCTCTAGTTCTCTTCTTCTGCTTGACTTTTCTCCATTCAGCTTATAGCCATCTCTTAAACTACGTTTTCTTTGTTATTTATTCATTGTCTCTCTGTTAGAATATAAGCTCGTTCAGGGCAGGGACTGTGTTGTGCTCACTCCTGTGTCAGTGCCTAATGTGTAGTAGGAGCTCAATAAATACTGATTGAGTGAACAGCATTCATTTGAACCCTCTCTTGTAAGCACTTGATATGTACAAGGAAAACACAAAACCTACCTGTGCTCCAGCCAACCATTGCCAGGTGGCTCAACATCTAAGGACTTGATAACTCTCACGGATGCCACAAACACTATCTTGAGTGCACGGTGTTGCTGGCGTCCCTTTCCTCCATCTCCACACCCTTCAGGATTACCAAAATGAGATTATTTCCCTCTTCTGTTTCCTTGCCTAGGAAATGATTTTCTGATGCTAGCTGCTGCCTGGTTGCCTCCGTCCAAAACAGAAGTAATTGACCGTAACCCACAGTTTCCTTCCATTAAGTCGAGGGAGCAGTGGCCGCTGAGAGGTCAAATTTCAGCTCTTCCATTTACTTACTGTGTGATTTTGGCCAAGGATTTTAGTCTCCTGAATCTCAGTTTTCTTAAAAATAGGGAGGGGAGGTGGAGAGCAGGCCCAGTGGCTCAGCGGTTAAGTGCACATGCTCCACTTTGGCAGCCTGGGCTTCGGGGGTTGGGATCCCGGGCGCGCACAGACGCACCACTTGTCAGACCATGCTGTGGCGGCGTCCCATATAAAGTAGAGGAAGATGGGCACGGATGTTAGCTCAGGGCCAACCTTCCTCAGCAAAAAAAAAGAGGAGGACTGGCATCGATGTTAGCTCAGGGCTGATCTCCCTCACAAACAAACAAACAAAAAAATAGGATGGGAAAAGTAAAGCTAGCCTCTAGAGTTATCATGGGATTAAATGAAACGAAGAATGGATCATGCTTGGCACATAGTACTCGCTCACTAAATGTTGGTTTCCTTTCTCTTCCCACCAGAAGGTGACTCTAGAGTCACTCTGAAATCACAATTTCTAATCCGACACTTGACCGTGGCCCTCCAGAGATGCCTGGCCAGGGCTCAGCAGTGATGGAGACCAGCGTGGGCTGTCTGAACCTGTTTCGGCCATTCTCCCCCTTCTCCCATCGCCCTCTCCTTCACACGAGCCCACAAAGGGACAGGCTGCCCTTGGCACCCCTCTTACAGTTATGGCAGTCTGTCTCCGTCCTGCAAGGGTGGTGAACTGAATTCAGAAAAATGACAGGTCGTTACAAATATATTACATGTTGTAAAATAAAAGAATGTCCTTGTTAGAAAGCCAAGTGACTTACTTTGGGAGTAACTTTAAACGACAGGCATAGGATATTGCAAATGCAGAATGCATGTGTTACACTTTGGTATAATACTTTGAATATATATGTGGTGCTCTAATATCAATATGTGGACTTTGGCATTAATCCTTTAACTGGAATATTCTCCGACAGTAACTCTCCATTACTCAGCTCACTATTGATTTGGGTTCATCTCTAAAAGTTCAGACTTGGCAAATACTCAGGCCAGGTCTCCATTGAGGAGAGTGGCGTGGAGAGTTGGTAATTATCCAATGAATTCCAGTAATTATGCAATGAACTACAAATTGTCTATACAAATGTTTCCTGGAATGTTTAATTCAGCAACATACCTGTGAACTTTCCAGGACACATTTGGGGGAGTAGGTTGGGAGAGAGGGGTGTCCAGTGGGGGGCCTCGTTCACTTCCCACAGCTCTAGACCTTGTCCCTCTATATCTCCTCACCTCAATACATTCGTATAAACCCATGTAATTCACTCGACTTTTGGTTTCAATCTGCCACCATCCCTTTCTGCCTCTAAAGTAAAAACTCCAAAAAAAAAAAAAAAAAAACTAACAAAACCCTAACTGGCTGTGTCTATTACCTTGGGTAAGTCACTGCCTGCACTAGATTGCTTAACTGAAGTTCTATGATTACTACTCTGAAACCAGGACTTTGACACAGCTTGTGGACCTCTTCGAGAGTTAAGAAATAGCAGGCTCTACCCTCAAAGCTCAACTTGGTCTGGGTATGTATCTTTGCTTCTGAAACCATGACAAAGCTAAGAAAGAGACATAACTAACAGGTAGAATTCTCCCCAAGATATATTTGATTGCAGTTCTTCTCTGGCACCAGCAAACCTACTGTTTATGAGCCCATGATTTGGCAGAGTTGAGTCCAGCATGAGCTACGTGTCTTTTGTTGGAGAAATAGTTTTTCTTATATTCATTTTCAACTACAAACTTATCAAAGTGAGTGACTTTCAGAAACTGTGTAGTTTTGATGATGAATGAGTCTGGGAATGAGGGAGAAGCCTCCAGATTCTTCTGAAGACATGGCATCTTTCCTATTTTCAATAGTCCTTTCCTTTGTACTTTGTCATAATAAATATTCATTGCATTTTCTTCCAAATAAGATGAGACAATACTAATTAAACTCCAGAGATTTCATCTTCCCTTCTAGCCGTGATTCATGACTAGCCAGACGACCAGTGTAGGATGCGGTTCTCTTTGGAATAACTACAGGGCAAGAGAAAGCTTGTTAAAGCTCTCCTTCCTCAGTGAGTCCAGGTTTTCTTCTGGTGTGAATCGGTAGGGTAGCAGCATTTCTCTCCTCAGCATAATCACGTGTGTATTCGCCACAGAAATAAGGAGTGTGGAGCACATTGGGGTCAAAGTAGTGGGTACAGTCATCACCTCTACTCCAGTGGGTCTCCGTCAGTATGTCAGAAAACTAGTTGGTCTCCCTCAGGAACCTTACAGTGGTCTTCAAGGCCCCCTCAGGTTCTCAACCAGGGACCGTTAACACACGTGTTCCATTGAGTATTCATGCACCTGTGATATTGGTTACTGGGGCACAGAGGGGAGTAGGGGTGGTGTTCATTCAACAAATGTTTATTAAGCAACTGCTATGAACAGCCCTGTGCTAGAACGCGGGCTATAACAGTTAATCAGGTAGACGCTGCTGCTCTCCTCACAGAGATGGCTCTGTGATGAAAAGAGCCCTAGGCTCATGGTTAGAAGGCCAGTATTCGAAACCAGGCTCCTCCACTTTACCTCTTTGAGCTTCGGCTTACCTTCAGCAAAATGAAGGTGACAGCTTTATCTACCTTCCTACCTGTCTACCTCATAAGGATCAGAGAAACATGTCGACATGCTCTGTAAACTATAGGGCACTATGGAAAGATAAAGTGTGACTACCACAGAAATTTAACCGGCTTCCTCTCATATTCAAAAGAATTGAAAGCAGGGACTTGAACAGATATCTTGCATCCATATTCATAGGAGTATTATTCACAAGAGCCAAAAGGTAGAAACAATCCAAATGTCCATCAATAGATGAGTGGATTAACAAAATGTGGTATATACATACAATGGAATATAATTCAGCCTTAAAAAAGAAGGAAATTCTGATATATGCTACAATATGGACAAACCTTGAAGCCATAATGCTAAGTGAAATACATCAGATACAAAAGGACAAATATTGCATGATACCACTTATATGTGGTACCTAGAGTCGCCAAATTCTTAGAGACAGAAGGTAGAATAGTAGTTACCAGAAGTTGTAGGGAGGGGACAATGGGGAGTATTGTTTAAGGAGTACAGAGTTTCAGTTTGGGATGATGAAAAAATTCTGGAGATGTATAGTGGTGATGGTTGCACAATGCAAATGTACTTAATGCCTCTGAACTGTACACTTAAAAATGGTTAACATGGTAAAAATAATAAATAAATAATGCTTTCAGGGATGCAGCTGTGTTCGGGTAAGTGCCAGGGTGAAGCGCCAGCAGCTTTTCCTGGAGGAGGCTCCTTAGCATGCATCAGCTTGGTATATTCCCACCACCCAGGGTCTGGTCTTTAGCTTGAAGGCTCCAGACTCTGCCTTTGTCAGCACAGAGAGAACTGGCCCAACCCTCCATGGGCACACATCAGGAGCACAGCGTGTGTGTAGAAGATCAAAGCCTATCATTCATATTTTTAGTGAAAAATCACTCTTAAGGATGTTCTAAGTCACTGTCATCTTTCTGTCTGCTTTCTGTTGGCAAGTGTTTATGGAAAGCAGCAATCTGAAGGCAATCATGGGAAGCGATCTGAAAGCTATTTGCTGAACATTGAATCAAGACAGAGAAAACTAAATGTTCAAGTGGCACCCTGATAGGATGGGTTGTTCTTGCCAAAGGGATCTGAATCCTTGAAGTCTATCGATTACACACATGTAATGTCTATGACTTCTATCACAGTATTAGAGATGCCTCTTCCAGGAGGATTGGAAATTAACCTAAGTCAATTGACTTCAGCTCTCTCTCCCTTGGACAAAGTCTGGATGGCCCCTGCTAACATTTGCCTCTGAGACTCTCTTTTTGTCCTGCTTCCATGGCTGAACAATCTTCCCCCTTTCTGATCAAATCCTTCTTTCTTTCGATTTTCTATTAAATGTTCAAGCAGGTTGTATTTGAGTTGTGCGGGCTTGGGAACTATTTCACCTCCTTCAGACGACTTCTAGTACCTCCACTCTGATGTATTTTGTGTTGAAGGTTTAAATCTCAGAGAAGAATGAAAGCTCCTCTTTGTAGAGTTCTTAGGGACACCTCTTGGAGCCCCCAAGTACTTACAACAACTGCTATTACCCATGTTTTCCAGTTTTCTCAGCAAATAGGTGACTAGGGAACCGCTAAAGCATCTTGTTTCTGTGCAGTCAAGCTGGGAGTGCAAACCAGAGATGTCTCTAACAGTGACTGATGCAGAGATGATGATCTTGCAGGAGAGGCAGAGCCTTCCTTCTCTCAGTTCTCCTTCGGCTCTGAGTGCCAGTAATTGCCCTATGTCCATGACAAATCGCAGGGAAATCCCAGGCTGAGAGCTCAAAATGGACTTTGGATATTTCTCTTTCTGGCAGGCTCTTGTGGAAAGATGTGAAGGATTGCCGGCTGTAAGGATGTCTCCGCTCAAATCCACCTGGCGGAGGTCAGGGATGAGGGCCCAGGGTGAATTTTACCCTAAGCAGACCAGATCTGCAGATAAACAAAGGGAGCCGTGGTTCAAGCCTGGTCAGTTTCTTAATCCTTCATAAGCACACACATCACTCACTGCAAATTCTTATTCCAAACTGGAATTCACCGGAAGAAATCAATTTATGGAGGCAGATGTTTCTTCTCTTGCATGTCTTCTCTTAAGCAAAATAAATTGCACAACTAGCGAGATTGATAGTAATAATGTTAAGTCCATAATAACTCAAATCAATTCCAAGTGTGAGACCTGCAAAGGTAAGTTGGGGAGAAGTTTATGATAACGGTGTGTTCTTGGGAGACCTAATAGCATTATGTTATGTGCTGCCTTTAACCTACAGAACATTGACTTGGGGGTCAGACCAACCTATGGTCAAATCTCAGCCCTCCTATCATGTCATTCTGGGTCAGATTGAGCCATTTCTGAAATCATAAAATGGGATAATAAGGTTTGATGGGAGAATTAAATCAGAGCACATGTATCAAGAGCCTGATAGAGCATTTGGCACATAGTAGGCACTTCATAAGTAGTGGTTCCTGTCTGCCTTCTTCCACCCCTACACAAGTACAGCCTAGCTTGTGCATTTAACATGTAGCTCCTGCCTCAAACTCCATGTCCTTAGAAGATACAGCAAATCTATACCTTTGATAAATAGTTTTATAATGGGCTGCTCTTGCGCTGTATATCCCAAAATTAAATGGAGAAGCAAGCATCTAGGAAATCTAAAAAAAGCAAACTTTGTCCGTTTCCATGACCCCAGGTCGTATCACAGTATCACAGGCTGATTTGACAGGAAATCTACCACCCATTTATATCTAGAGAAAAGCTGTGCCCAGGTCAGTCCAAAACCTAGTGATACAGGGAAACTGGGTGTGTAGGGGACTGAGAGAGGAAGCAAGAAGGAGACGTTAGAAGTCACCAGCTTGTCCTTGACCTCTGGCTACATCCCAAGGCCAACTTGAGGATGCCTCGGCCCCCCTGTAGCCATCAGAGAATGAGGACTTTGGAGATACGGAAGGTGCTGAAGCTTCAGCAGGGCAGGCTGCCCAGGCACTGACCAAGGGACGGGGAGGGGGCAAGAGATTAGGGGTCTCCTTGCTCCTCAACAGCCCCTATAAGATTATGGATCCCCCAAGACCAAATCACTCCTTTTGAAGCTGGCCTCTTGTTTGGAACTCCCATAAAGACAGCAATAAAAGGAGAGGTACCCTCAGATTACCGTTTGCAGGTGTTCCAAGATGCAGCGAGTCATTTGAACCTCCCCTTAGGCCAGTGGATTCACTCCATCTGTGCTTGCAATTCAGTCGAGACAAGTATTTTCTGATGTGCAGCTTTCCTGAAATGTCTGTTTCTTCTTTTTTTTTACATACCAAAGGAGAAAAATCAGCATTTCCATCCACGTTATTAGAACCAAAAATAGCCCCTTTTCTCCCCAACCCATATCATTGCCACATTACAAACACGTTTTGTGCATCAACCTTAAAGGTTGTTGTGTTTCTCTCCTGCTTGCTCCTTTCATTACACAACATTTCCAGTTATTCAGTATTTTGTTCTCATTAGAACACTGCTTGTCACATGTTTTCACCAGAGACATTCATCACCAAGGTCAAAGGGTGAATATCGTGATCTATTACGCTTAAAGGAATCTAATGAAAAGCCACATAATTATCCAATTTAAAGAGAAGCACGTAAAAAAAGAAGGGGAGCACTTGCTATAATTTAAATTGTTTTGTTTCCCTGAAGCAAAATTCAGCACCTGATTGACAGGACCTAATGATAATTCTTATTGATATGGTGATGTTAATTGTGGAGAGATATTTAATAAGTTCCATATTCTGGAGGTAAATGCGTGCTCTTAACCTGCACCTGAACCTGATTTTTGATGCAGCGTGGGGATGAGGTACAGATACAGATAAGTGAGCACAAGTGGATTTTCAGTCTTGTGTGGCAGAATGGAAATTGGAATCTTCAGAATCTATTAGGAGAACAATTCCACAGTTGCTCACACTTTTGTAAATTATACTGTATATTATAGAAAGACACAAAGTCAGGAGAGGTTCAAGAGAGGATATTGTTGTGACTTTGCAGAGAAATTTTTAGAGTGGGATTTGGTGGTGTCAGTGTGGTGGTGTTTTTAACCAAAGACACACACCAAAGAATGTGATCTGTATTCATTTTCAGGCAAAATGTACTAATGAAATCTGTTTCCTGTATCTCCTCTCTCCCACCCCCAAGTGAGGTTGACCTTGCTGAAAATGAGGCCAACTTTGAAACCTCGGTAGATTCTTGGAAGAAAATGAATTCATACACCAGAACGAAACCATTTGAGAAGGCATTCATGGGCCTAAATTCCAAAAGAAAGTGATCTGTAGAGGCTGAAAACATCAACTAGATCTTTACCCTATCATGAGATTGCCGGGCTTCAGGAAACAGCTGCTGGGGCTGTGGGTGGGGCTGGGGTCAGCTCTGACTTTCTGACCCAGACAAAAGACAGGTCACCAGATCTGGTTGTGTGTGATTTGACTGTGTAAACTACAGTCTTCCCTCACTGAGCAGCTGTGTGTTTCTCCTGTTTTAATTATGTTCTAAGTGTTAAATATTGGAACTTGAAAATTGCATCTGCTGTGGTGAGACAATTCCATCATTGGGGAAGTAATACTCATATAGCCATCTTTGGGCAAATAATACAAAGTAAAAAAATGAAAGCTACTCTAAATACAAACAGACTTGTGTCTATGGTATTAGTGTAATGCTATAAGAAAAGTATTTTTACTCCCTTCCTATACTTGAGAATCAAACGGGATTGTGAATTTTAACATGTTTTGTAGACTGCAAAGTGCTATCCACATATAGACTCCAAAGCTGCTGCACCTGCTAATGATGATGACAATACATGGCACAAAGGTGGCCCTTGCCACGGCAGCAGCCCACAGACTGATCAGAAACCAGCCTCAATGACTCATTCCCACTCTCTCACAAATGCAGTCATAACCAATAACTCAGAAGCCACAGCCTGTGGGTCTGACAAAGATGCCTCCTGGATGCTCCAGGGAGGTCCCAATTTCAAATATTCTCTCCTATTGTCCAACCTCATCATACCGTATGTCCTGATTTTGAGTTTAAGAGTAGTTTACCCTGAATGCATTGACTTATTCTTGCCTAGAAAGAAACTCATCTGCCGCTTTCCTGACCACTCAAGCAGACTCAAAACATTTTCCCACAATCTGTCCAAACACAGGGAACAGTAGGGCTTATGCTATGCAGTAGTTTTAATACATATATAAAGATTTCAGTCTCTACTTAAGAATTTTAAAATCAAGTAAGATTTCTCAATTTTGACAAAGTTTATTGAAAGTATCCTAATTTGCATCTCTCTTGCATAATCCTACTTGTTCTTTCATTTATTTATTTTACAAATATCTACTGAGCATCTACTATGTGCTAGGTGCTAGGCATTGTTCTAAGTGCAGGAGATAAAGCAAGGAACAAGATGGGCAAGGCAGTGCCCTCAGGAGGCTAGTGTTGTTCAGGTGCTAATTTGATGTTGAAGCCCTGTGGTGGGTGCTGGGCAGCCCTGCCAGACCTCCCTTCAGGACCTCAACACTCATTCCTCTAGCAGCCAGGAGTTTGGGCTACTGATAACTCACATCTGAGACCCTGCCTAGGCCTTGCTCTTGGCCAAAGGGAGCTGCCTCACCAGAGATTATGTTCCCTCCCAGCCACATCTCATGACTGGTGGAATGGGGTGGAGGGAGACACAAGGGCCCAGCCCCCTCAACTCAACATAAGACAACCCTGAAGGGCCATCCTAGCTCTAGATCCTAGCTTCATTGCGGCTCAAATCTTCCTTCTGCCCCATTCTCCTTCCCTCACCCCTGTTTCCAGAGCATTCTCCAATTAACTTCCTGCACACAAATTCCCATCTCGGAGTCTTTTTCTGCAGAAACAAGCCTAAATCCTGATATCTTCTGAATTGCTGCCTCTGGGAGGAAGTAAGAGATTAACTGAATGAGTATCAAATGTCTTTCTCCAAATATAGTAGAGCTTAAAAATATACCAGGACCTAAGTAGAAAAGTTTACTGAAAAGGAGAAAGCATATTTTTTTTTTCAAAATTAAAGCCATAACTGACAATTCCTTGGGGAAATCCTAACTTCCAACTAAAGTACTCCCCAAGAGTTCAATAAACCAACAAAACTACCCACCATAATGGAACAAGAGTTTCGGGAAAACATTACAAGGTCAGGTATGAAATGTGACAGACGTTAACTGTGGAAGTTGGTGTTGCACGATTAAATGGGTGGAACTCTCGGTTATGATGTGGGTCACAGGCTATCACAAACTGTGAGATGGCATTTCTGACTCACACAAGAACTTTTATAATGGAGCGACCTAGAACCTTCACACAAAGAGCGTTACTTACATACTACATGGTTCGTGACGTTCTTTCAAGTTTGGTTTCTTTTGGGTGGCAGAGCAAAATCTGTCAACAGTGCACTCAGACATTCCAAGCCACAAGAGAGCTTTCGGATGGGAAAAGATGAGGACACCCAACCAGTATAGGACAGTTCATGGCGTGTGTTTTTCCAGTACCTGGCAAGTGCTTGGTGAATGATTCCTGGTGATGACCGCCTCCTCTCTTGCCCTGGTGGTACGCTGGCACAGGATAAAATGGCAAGCCCCTGATGATTCACTCATTCATTCAGCAACCATTTATTCAACAGTGTGTTGGTCAGGCTGAAAGCTAAGCTGAATAACAAAGAGACCACCACGTATAGTGGCTTAGAGAAGCACCAGTTTATTTTGCACTCATGTAACATTACAAGGCGAATGGTCCAGGTTGGGGGAAGCTCTGCCACATGTTCATTTAGGCCCATATCTTTCCATCAGTTGCTCTGCCATCCTCCAGAGTGTTGTCCTTGTCTCCACATCAGGTTGATCATAGGCACCGCCATGCTACTGCCCTCAGGAAGGTGAGTACCAGTCTAGGGCTATGGCTCGGCTTCTGAGCAAATGAGGCAGAAGTTACACACATCACTTCCTCTCTCTCTGCAGGTGATGACTTCGGCACCTAGCCATCCAGCCACAAAGGAAGCTGGGAAATGTGGTCTAGCTGGTCCCCTGGCACTGTGCAGCTTAAATTCTATTACTAGGGAAGGAGAACAGACTTTGGTAGACAACCGGCAGTCTCTGCCAACAACACCAACTTTGAGCCTGGCATCCTGCCAGGCCTGGATGGACGGTGGTGAGAAAGCAGACCTGTAGTGCTTGCTTCCATGGAGTTTACAGTCTGGTGGGGAAGAAAATCGATAAGAAAAGAAGTAATTACCAAACATAAGGGTCCAGGAAGAGAATGAAGATGGTGTTGTGATAGAGACAAGAAAAGAGTATACTAGGCAGAGGAACCTAAGGCACAAAATCCCTGGAGGGACAAAGGGTTGGATGTGCTTGAGGCCAGTCTAGAAAGTGGAGCTGGAGCAGAGTGAGTGAGGGGAGAGGTAGGAGCTGGGGCTGCACAGGGAGCAGGACAGGATCCTGAAGGACCTTGCAGGCCATGCTGAGGCATTCGCATGGTCAAGTGCAGTGAGAAGGTAGGTTACCGGATATGATTTACATTTTTAAAGATCCCTATGGCTGCTGTGGGAGAACATAACCATCGGTGCAATCCACCTATTAGTCTAAGAAGGGAACTCTAGGGCCAAGAGAGTGAATGTTTAAATCTTGTCTCTCAAGAATAATTTTCAGATGAGAAAAGAATCCCCTGGTAGCTGAAGCTTTCTGGGTTTTCAGAGGTCCTTCTGAGACCAGCCACACAGGACAGCAGCCTGAAGCCATGGTCAAAAATCCAGAGCCTTCTGTCAAGTATATCTCAATAAAGCTGGGGAAAAAGTCCAGAGCCTTCAAAGCAGCTCTGCTGGATGGAAGATAATCAGCAAGCACATTGAGGGGTGGGGGGTAGTGATGAGTTTTATGTCTAAGTCACTGCTTGTCTCCAATGGAGGGGCTCTTCACACTTTGAATGCAAGGTTGATACCTGACTTGAAAAATGCAGGTAGCTGTGGAGCAGGAGTTGGTTTCTCCAGAGGATATAGAAGGATATGAAAAGTAGAAATACCTTCTCTGGCTTTGTTTATCATAATACGGAAAATCATAAAACTTTATTTGTAACAGAAATGGTAAGCAAATATATGTAGTTTGTCTACACCTTTTTAAAATGCAGTTTTGCATTTGCAACTACATGCACATGTTAATAACGCCTAAAAGTTGCCTAGTTTTCACTAGTTTACAAAGTCTTTGCCTACATTACCTTATGCAGATACTTGGTTGAATTGAATTTTCTATATATGGCTCTCAATAAGTAAATGAGATCAACTCACTAAAAATTGAAATTTGTAATGGGCTTCCATTACCTATTCATGCATCATAAGCATTAAAGTCTTTAAAAATAGTTGGTAGGCTGTTATGATTCAAGAGGGCTTGATTTCTTGAGCTCTTGGTTTGTAAAATGGTGACAACCTTGGATGAAATGCTACATATTTGAAAGTAAAATTCTGAAAACTTTGGAGATAAAGGGTTATTTCAAATCTTTCTTATGAGAATACACATGCAAACTGTATCTGTGTTAACTCAAGTTCTAATTTAGTTGCAGTGTGAACTAATCACTTCAAGCATTAAAGCTTGGCCTTGGGATGAAATTAAAGGAGAAACATTTAGGCAGAATCATTGGCGAATTACCCTCAAAGTAAGATGGCTAAATCCATAAATATTTTCCTAAGGGAAAAAGTGAAAGTATCATCAGTTTCTAATTCTAAACAGAAAAAAAATTACCCCGTGGATCATAGAAAACAACCTTGTGTCAGAACACTGAATTATGTTTTTCCCACCTCTCATTTTCATCATAACTAATGTTTCCTAATATATTCAACAACAAAAAAGGAAAATAGAAATCTGCATTAGAGAGCTCTGATTTATCATCCACAATAGCCCAAGTAACTCTTCCGGTACTGGGGTGTTACCTGGGTATCCATGTCCCACATACACAAATCCCAGCACATCGGGTGTTTCTAGAGAATTAAGAATGCACAAAAAATGAGTGTGAGAGAAGCGAAGCAAGAAGGAGAGAATGAAAGAAAAACAGGAGAAGAAAGAGAGGTAAGGGTACCACTTACCACTCTCAAATTGTTACTGCAAAAAATTGGGCTTCTCTGCCCAATGTGCATAAACAAACCAATTAATTATGGCATCAGCCTTTGGGGGAGAAATCAACTTTTATTCTGCAAGATTGATCTGCAGGGAGACGGGGGGGTTGTGTCCTCAGATATGTCTCCTTGATTCAGGATTTGGGGCAAAATTTAAGAGGTTAGGGAGAACAGGCTGGCACGTGGAAATGCTGGTGGGACAGGTTTTGATTGGTGGGCTTCAAGCATTTATCGCAAGGTTTTAAACATTTATGACATGGTGGGGAAGGAATTTTAACACAGGATTTTTCTGAATGAGGGACCCCTCGCTTCTGATAAGAGTCTGACTTTCCAGTTCGAATCCTGTCCTGGTCCTTGGGTTCCGTGGGGAGGAAGATCTTTAGTTCCGAGGTCGTTTCAGGTCACAATTTCTTCTTTTACACATACTCTGGCTATGTGACTTTGCAGTTTTTCTGACAGACAATTCTTAATCACTTGGTTGATAAGAGATGGGGTCAGTTGAACTCGTCCTGAAGAGCCTCCCATTACAGACTTACCACTCTTCTCGGAAAACATTCGCTCATATCTTTGCCCGAGAACACCCTCCCTCCCTCCCAGGCATCCATTCATTCATCAACAAACATTTACTGAGCACCTACTATGAGCCAGACACAGAGCTGGACCCCGAGACTAGAGACGAGTCACACATGGCCCCTATCCTCAAGGAAACCACAGACATGCTAAGAAATGGGCACGAAAACCATCTGGAAAGAACTCTAAGAGAGGAAAATGCCAAGCGCTGAAAGCCTGGAAGACAAGGCACTCATTCTGGCCAGAGCTGTTGGGGCAGGCTACAGAGAGTGACTTTTAGCCAGCCCCTGAATAATGACCGTGCTTTCCCCAAGCAGTGAAGAGGAGGGAGCGTGAGGCTGCTGGGGAGAGTGGCAGGAGAGGAGATACACGGGAAGGTGGGGGCCCGATGTGAGCCACCCAAGCACCAGGCAGAGCAGTTTAGGCTGGATTCTGCAGTCAGTGAAGACCCCCAGTAGCTTTTAAATTGGGGGAGGGGCAATCAAGTCTGGGTTTAGAAAGGCCAATGGCATGGCATGATGCATGTGTCTCACATTTGCCCTCGGGACACACCCTGGGCGGAATACTCTTCTCCAGGGCAGCTCTCATCAAGATGAGAGGCCCCCTGTGCTCTAGATCAGTGACTTCATCCAGGGATGCAGCAACTTTCTGCGCTCACAGATGCTATGAGGTGGGGGCGGGGGTGGGGGGCCACGACTGTACATGAAGGCTTGTCTCTGGATCTCCATGACATCTAGCATCTCAGCCAGGAAGACACAAAGCCTGGACTGACTTCACGACTGGGAGCTGGACTCACCTGGTGCCTGGAGTGAAAAATCAGGTAGCTCAGTGTCTTCTATATCTTACGGCTAGGAGAGGGAACCTGTCAAATGATTCCTTGCTGCTCCATATTGACCTATTTTCCTTTTATTTCTTACTACATCATCTGGCTGTGACCTGGCATAAAAAGGCCTCCAAGATTTGTCCTGCTAATCTCTTTTCAGCCTCAGTTCCCACCCGCACACCCTAAATCCACCGCAGACAGTTACTTGGAGTTGCCCAGACGTTCTATTCTTTCTCCCCTGTTGCCCTTTCACTGTTTCCTCCATCTGGAATGCTCCCTGTGTGCCTGGCAACCTCCTAGTTCCTTTTCCAGATTCAACCCTAATACAGTCTGGTCTCTGAAACCTTTGCTGTGGTCCCCAGCTAGAGCTAATGCCCTCCTCCTCTCTGCCCCCTTTCACAGTGTGTTCTCGTCTGTTCTACACTGAGCACACTGCTGCAATTAATTGTCTTCACATCTGCCTCTCTCACTAGCCAATGAGCTCTCAAAACTCTTAAAGAGTGGAGTATGTATTACTTTCATTAGGTGTCTCCCCAGCTCTCAAACATCTCGGCCCATAGGAGATGTTTAGCCAATGTGGACTTTTCATAGTGACCTTCAAGATAACCCTTCACATTCTTATAGCATTTTACAGAGTTCACAATAGGAAGCCATCTTAACAGCTTTCATTTTCCACACGCAACAATCCTGCATTTATTAGCTCCATTTAGAGAGAGAAAACGGAGGTTTAGCTACTTGTGGTGATTTGCCCAAAGTCACTTAGCTAGAAAGTGGCAGAGCTAAGTCTTGTTTCTGGGTGGTCCAGTCTGCTCAGAGCTCTCTGGATTGCACAATAGGGGAATGGGCCCAAGCTCCAAGTCTCAGGTTCGAAGATTTACTTTGGACATAGTCTCCATCCAATGCCCAGGGCCACATCTCCTCTGCTCACCCAGTCCCATCAGTTCCAGGCTGAGCCCCCTTGGAAGGCTACCCTGAGGGTAGGACTCCTAGAAGCCAGAGGGAGGGGTGCTGTAGGATCTTACTTGGGGTGGCCTCTGGCAGGCTGACTCAAGTTGAAATTGTGGTCAAGTCAGCAAGCTGAGACTGCAGCCAGGACTGCAGTGGGAGGGGAAGGATGAGAGCTTGAACTATCTCTCCTTCAACCTCATCCCTGGCATTGGTTTGCAAAGAAAATCTTACATTAGAGTCCATGTCAAAATGACCATAAAATCAGAACTATCAGAGCCCAAACTAGTGAGCTCTTCAGGTGTTCATGAGTTGTCTTAATTTTAATTTAGTTAATTTATTTTTTGAAAAGGAAATATATTCACAGAGTTTGAAATTCCAAAGGCACAAGATGGTAGGCAGCAAAAATTGTCCTTCCCACTCTTGTCCCCCGACATAAATTTCCTCTCCCCAGAGGTATTTCATGAATATGCAAACACACACACACACACACACACACACACACACATATATATACACACACACACATATTCTTTTCTCCAAATTTTATGTGATGGGTAGCCTATGTATACACTGTTCTACATCTTGATTTGTTTTTCACTTGACAATATGTCTTGGAATTCCTTCTGTCTCAGCACACAAAGAGGTGCCTCCATCTTTTTACAGCTGTCCAATATCCCATTGTATGGTTGTGCCAAAATTTGTTTAACCAGTCCCCTAGTGAGGGGCCTCTAGCTTGTTTCCCATCTGTTGCTATTATAAATAACATTACAGTGAATAATCTTATACATACATCATTTTGTTCCCACAGGATTATATCTATAAGACAGAGCCTTAGACTTGGAACTGCTGGTCAAAGGATGTGTACATCTGTAATTTCCATGAGGAGTGTTGCCAAATGGCATTCCACTGAGTTTGTACTAATTTAAATCCAACTAGAGGCGTATGAGTGGACATCTGTCCCCATGGAAGCCTCTTTAACACGTTAGCCATCAGGGATGGTCTGAGGATTCAAAGAAGCCAGGAAGACCCAGCAACTCCTCCACATTTAGAAAATAAGGATGGGGCAACTACAAATCAAAACCCCAGTGAGACACCACTTCACACCCGCTAGGATGGCTCCAATCCAAAAAACCAGAAAACAGGTGTTGGCGACGCTGTAGAGAAACTGGAACTCCTGTGCGCTGTTGGTGGAAATGTAAAAGGGTGCAGCCACTTTGGAAAACAGTTTGCTTGTTTCTTGAAAAGCTAAACATAAAACTACCATATGACCCAGCGATTCAATGCCTAGATATATACCCAAGAGAACTGAAAACAGGGACTCAAACAAATAGTTGTTCATGAATGTTCATAGCAGTATTATTCACAATAGTCAAAAGGTGGAAACAACCCAAATATCCATCAACAGATGAATGAGTAAATAACACGTGATATGTATATACAATGAATATTATTCAGCCATAAAAAATAATGAAATTCTGATACACACTACAACACGGATGAACCCCAAAACCATTATGCTGAGTGAAAGAAGCCAGACACAAAAGATCCCATAGCTTATGATTTTATTTACATGAAATATCCAGAATAGGTAAATCCATAGAGACAGAATGCAAATTGATGGTTGCTAGGGGCTGAGGGGTGGAAGGAATGGGGGAAGGACTGCTTAACAGGTACAGGGTTTCTTTTGGGGGTGATGAAGATACTTTGGAACTTGATACAAGTGGTAGTTGCACAATATTGTGAATGTACTAAATGCCACTGAATTGTACACTTTAAAATGGTTAATTTATGTAAATTTCACCTCAACAATTAAAAAAAGGAAAAAAATAAAAGTGGGGTGTCTTCATGTTACTGTTCCCAGTATTCTTGACCACTGACTTTCTGGATCCCCCGTGGCAGAATGCTTCTTGGTGACCCCCTCCCGGGCCGGTCTGCCTGTAGGCACAGACAGGATGCTTGCCCAGAGGCTCACTGGTAAAGGAAGGTCAGAAATATTAGTTAATACCATATGCCAGACAATGAGCCTGGTGCGTTAAATGCATTTTTTCATAAAATCTTCAGGCCACCCTGCAAAGTCCATATCATTACTTTCATTTCACAGATGATGAGGCAGGGATTTGGAGAGTGCAGGTAGCTGACCCAGTGTCGCTCAGCTAGAAAGTGGCAGAGGGTGGCTCCAACGCCAAGTGCTTTCCATGAAGCAGCCAGCCTGAATGTTTACCTGTCTCAGCAGGGTAGGGGACAGCAGGCCCTTGCCACCCCAAAAGGCCCTTCTTAATGACTCAGTGACCTGGGCCTTTGCCAGGCTGCTCCTCTGGGAAGCACCCAGCTCCTTCTCCTCTATGTTCAGCTTACTACTGGCACTTCCCTGAAGTCCAGCTTGTCCCTTCTTGCCTTCCCATTTAACATAGTGAATTGAGTTCATGGCACCCCATAAATACTAAGTGAATTAAATTGATCTCAGTAGGCTGGAGCAAGTGAAACAAAATGAATTCATAGTGTCCTGGCTTTGGCCTAATCTGAATTAGGATGTTTGAATAAAACCACCTAAGGCTTGTGAGGGCTTTGGTGGTAAACAGACTTAGCTTCAAATCCTGGGTCTGCCACTTTCTTGCGTTGTCTTCTCTGAGCATCAATTTATTCATCCATAAAATGGGGTTGTAAGACTATAAGGAGGATTGAAGAGTACAGTGTGAGAAAATGCCAGCATATTTCATTCAAAAAATTTCTATTAAGGCCCCACTATGTAACAGGTAGCATATTGGTGCAGGGGATTTTTTAATGTGGTTAAGACAAACACAATCCTTGAACTCAAGAGACTTTCATTTGAATGGAAGAAATAGATATTAAATAACTAATTGAGAACTAGGAGTCTCACTTATTTTGTGTGGGGAGGGGTATCTGAGAAGGCTTTCTGAGGAAGTGACATTGGAGCTGAGACTGAAAGATACATAGGTTTAGCCGGAGGAGAGGGGAATGTTCCAGCAAAGGGCACAGCGAGTGCAAAGGCCCTGAGGAGAAAATGGGCTGGGCAAATTTGAGGAACTAAAAGGGGACCAGTGTGACTGGGCCCAGATCTCCAGGGGGAGAGGATCCTGGATATGGCCATCCAGAAGGTGGCTACCATTCACTGCCAAACACACAGACTAATCCACCCTGTCCTTCTTGTCTCTGCAGTCACCCTATTGTCTCTCTGCAACAATCCTAACTGGTTTTCCTGTTTGCATTAATGTGCCCCTCCAGCTCATTCTCCAGGACACAGCCACAGGGACCTTTTAAAGAGGCAAATAGAGTCATATCACCCTCCACTTAATGCCCTTCAATGACTGCCTGTTATTCTAGGAGACTCTCAGACCAGCACCCCTGAGGTGGCTCTGCATGGTTGAGTCCCTTCATCTCTTAGCCTCAGTAAGGCTGCAGTGCCACAGCCTCTTCTAAGGAACCTGCCCCACTCACAGCACCTGTCACCCAGGTGGCCATGTATTGTACAACACAATAGGCCCCCACCCCCAATCCATCATGACTGACTGAAGCAGGAGTGTTCACCAAACTCAACAAGTGCCAACCTAAAAGCTTCCCAATGACCCACAGCATGGAACTCAAGACATAGTGGAGAGGAAAAGATGGATCAATCAAAATGTCTCCCTCAGGGATTTGAACTAAGGAATTCCATGAGACCAGCCAGAATTTCAAAGAGTACCATGAGGTCCAGCCAGGGCCATGTCAAGCCAAAGCCACATGCAATCTGACACTAGGAGGGAACAAACACCATGAGGTAGCAGATGAAGCCAGTCAGCGGAGAGAGAGAGAATGGAGCAAAGGCACAGAGAGAAGCAGAGACACAATGAAAGACAGATCCTGTGGCCCTGGAGAGAGATGGGGATTCCTTGACCTGGGACAAGTTGGCTCCTGACAGCTTCTGGCTCCTGCCCCAGGTGGGCAGCTCTGCCTCATTCTGGCCCAAGTTGATCCTGAGGCCCCTTTTTCCGTTGTCAGTCCGGGTGAATCCCTGCCATTGGATTCCTCTTTGCTTGAACTAGCCTGAGGGACCTCTGCTCCTTGCATCCATAAGATCCAAGCAGACAGCTACTCAGCTGGGTCACAACTTCGTGCTCTTTGGCATCCCCCTCTGCACACA
This sequence comes from Ceratotherium simum simum, assembly GCF_057802395.1. Classification (NCBI taxonomy): domain Eukaryota; kingdom Metazoa; phylum Chordata; class Mammalia; order Perissodactyla; family Rhinocerotidae; genus Ceratotherium; species Ceratotherium simum. Next base: position 58,878,984 of record NC_141900.1, on the reverse strand, counting down.
GGGCTTACACATGTTCAATACGTATCTGTTGGGAAAAAATGAATGAATGAAATTCACACCCAAAACAATGGCTGAAGAGGCATTTGGAGCTTGTTTTCTCACTTATATCAGTTTTAATTGGCACATTCTGCATCCTGGATAAGAAATGGCATTTTTACAGTGTGGCCCCTGTAATAAGCCTACAGCAAAAAGTAGTGGAGAAAAGGGGTGGGAGGAAGGCAGAACTGGGCAAGTAGGGAGGTCTATAACACCTATTCATATAGACCATTTACCTACAGGCAAATATCTATAGCACCTGCTCAGTCATTAAATTTGAGTGAGGACAGTAGCATAGCACGCACAAAGGAATGTGTACCTGGCTGAAGCACACATTTTCTGTTTAGTTAGTGATGTTCTTTCCTTATATAAAACATTTTAAAGCTTGCATGAGGCAGAAACTTCCCACCATGATGTAGAGTTGTGCCCTTCTTTTCTTGCAGTGGCCTGATGTACCATGGTTGTCTTTCTTGTTATTACTATGTTAACTGTGTGGATCCCAATCAGTGTCCCACTCTATTCTGTGAGCATCCCCAACTTACAGCACCCAGAGCCAGTCCCTGGACCGGGTAGAGCAATAACATCTTCAGATATAGACAGGAGATGATTCCCTGTGCCTTCAATTCCAACTTCCATAGCCAGAAGCCAAACTCCTTGAACAGTGGTCAGTCAGCCCACTGGGGTCTTGCTGTTAACTGGAGAGAAGGTTCCAGCTGTGTAGGAAATAAATCCAGCAGCACAGCAAAAAAATGGAAAGGAAATAATCTGGTTGTCATTTTCTTATTCTGTACAAATGACAGAAGGCATCCAGCCCTGGGCATTCTCTCATGTTGAGATTCATGAAGCAATATGCATATGGAGTAAGAAGTGGCTTCAACAAACATCATTTAGCTCCTTGCGACAGAGACAATTCACTCTCACCAAAAATCCACATGCTCTCTTCCGTTTTCCAGCCTCCCTTGCTGCTAGGAGGCCATGTGACTAGTTCTAGCCTATGGGCTGTGGGGAAAGTTCTGTGGGTCCTTTCCAGGCTTAGGCAGTCAAAAGCTAGTCTGCCTCCTCCATCTCTTCCTCTCTTCCCTTGTTAGGGTCTCACTGAAGGCCACCTGCTCCTGAGACCACAGCTGGAAGATGCAAAAGGGATGCAAGACGAACAAGCATCTTACTTTACATAGACAAGAAGTGAACTTTCACTGCATTAAATCGCTGAGATTTTGAGGTTTGCATGTTACCACAGCACAGTCTAGCCAACTGGAGGCCTCCCACTGCGAGATCCTAGGTAGGAAACACCGAAAGGTAAGAAACAGTCCTGCTTTCAAGGAGCTGACAGTCTAGACTGGGTGAGAAACTAACAGGGAAGCTGCAGCCTCGGCCTTCGGTGTTATACAAAGAACACTGCCCAGCAGCTCTGTTTAACCGCCCGGGCTGCACTCCCTGGATGGGTATGAACAATTGGCCTTTGTTCTGTTTTCCCAGCTATGGTGGAAACGAACAGGAGCAATCAACACAACAGCACATCAGAAGTAGATTATTAGTTTAGAAGGGGACCCAGATCCCAGAAACCCTGCCAAAGAGATAGTGAAAAGGTCTGAAGAGAAAGCAGAAGGCTGCGGCTGGGGTGATGTGCCAATTAAGAGGGCTTGTTTGGAGCGACTTCAAGTGACGATGCGAACAGTGCATGTAAATGATCAAAAGCAGTCGGGACCCTCGTCCATCGGTCACAAAGGATGCGTAAGGCCGGTTCCTTTGAATGCTGTTTTAGTAGTGGTCTCATACAATACATCTTAAGGAACATTTATACTGTGTTCACTGTGCATTCAACTGTGGCCACTTCAAAGGTTTAGCCAAGTGTTTTATGGCCATGGTAAAGGGTTCTTATTGATTTAAATTACAAGCTTGGCTCCCGTCAGCTCCACTTGAGGGCAAAAATGCAATAAAATATCCCACAGCACAAGAGACAGACATATCGCATTGAAAATCATAAGAGATCCTTTTCTCTATAATCACTCTCAACGATATTTATTTATATGGGCAAGGTTATCAGAGAGATTTGTCTACAATCTTTAGGCTTTGGGTGTTTGCCTTGGTTTGGGGGGTTTGCTTTTTTAAAAACCTAGTTCGGATCTAAGCCAAAAAAAGGTCATAAGTGCATTCCGTGTCCCCTTGGCTTAGTCTCCCACCGTTCCCTGGCTACTAACAAAATAGCTTGTTTCAAGAATAGTGACAGTGACATACTGGCCATCACCACTGAGGGATTATGGTTTTCAGTCCTCCGATCATTTGCATATCCAGCAGGCCAAACGCAGATGAATGAGAGGTGTCAAGGCATGAATGACAAGCCTATCAAGGCGATGGAAGGCTGTCTCAGGATTAACTGTCAGGGAGACAAACTCCGCTCGGAGACAGAGACAGGAACACACTATTGGAAGACTGTAAAATTGAGAGAGGTTCGAAGCTGTCAATATGAAACGACATTTATGCTACTCACTAAACCCTGTGATAACAGCACAAAGGAAGTCATTTTATGCTAAGAAAACAGAAGAAAGCCCACGCAGCACGCTCTGGTCTGCTTCATTCCTGGTTCCTTTATAGTAATTTGCCTGAAACATACCCAAGATGGAGCTCACCCCTGGACATACACAGAAAATAGCAAATGACTATTATGTATCTGACATTTGAAATAACATGTTTCTGGAGGGTTGGCATTACAAGAGTCATTTCACTTCAAAATGTTATTCGTAATGTAATTTTTTAAAATTCATAAGAGGCACTTGCTAGAATTCAGCCTAGCACTAAAGTCACTCAAAAGACAGAGGTCAAATTCATTTCATTTCTTTTATGTTTTCTTCTCTCTGCTAGATGAAATAAATGATTAAGCCTAGAACACTTGGCAGTTCAGCGAATGTGCTCCGTGGCACCATTACAAGATCGATTTTCTCAATACAGGAGTCTTTCTAGGGTGCACATTGCTTAGCTGACATCTGTCGCCGTTGTCATGGCAGCGCTCTCTCCAGCATAGTGAGAGGTCAGGCCTGACAGGGAAGGCCTCGCCAGCTCTACCCCAGTCACTTCAAGGTTAACAGCCAATGGACCAAAGAAATAGGCAATTATAGTACAGTCAATTCCGGTTAAGGAAATATCTGAGAAGTAAATATGTCTGATAAGTGAATGGAAATGAAACAGCCAATGCTATTGATGCAATCCCATAATATCAATATTATTTTGTGGTGCAGTTTGGTTGCTCCTTGTAAAATTTCCATGCTCAAAGAAATCAAAGAGAAAGGATAAACAAAACTTCATTATGCTGCCATTAGCCCCCATACTTGAAGAATAGAATTCCCACAAATGGATAGATGAAGAGCAGAAGAGCAAAGCTTCTTCAAGGAAAAAATGCAAAGAAGATTCCCTGGGGCTCCATCCCCTGTTGGTTTGTCCCCTGATATTTCCAGCTGCATGTGTGTCTAAAGAAGATTCTCAGCATCTTAAAGGAAATTGACTGAAAAATATTTCTCATTGCTACCTCATATTTACTAAATTTATTACTTATCAGGATGAAAGTCCTTCCTACAGTTTCAACAACCCCGAAAAATATCAAGCTTTCCAAATTACCAGCATGTTGGAATTACTAAATTCCAATGATATATATTTCTACTAAAGCATAGCTTTTGATAGACAGAGAAAAGGCATTATTTTAATAGATGTTCTTTGAATAGAATTAGAAAAATGACAGGTGGAACTAAAATGTAAAGATCTTCAATTACAAGTTGCATACCCCAGAAATTCAGTTACTGACAACCTCTGTAGGTTGCAATACTTGAAATTTGTTACAGTACATACATTCATATTACCCACTCCTGATTAAATCTTGCAGTTAGTATAAAGAGAGAGCTTTAGATTTCATCAGACACTTGAAAGAACAGCAGTGACTTTTCTTCAGCTATGAGATTTTATTACAAAGAAGAATGGAAAATTAAGGGTAAAAAATATGTATACATTGTCACTGTGGTTTAAGGGTAAAAAATATGTATACACTGTCACTGTGGTTACTCATCTCAGATTTTTGTCAAAATGTTCTTGGCTATGGTCAGTGTAGACCATAGTGATTGCTGAGGTCTTTGGTCCATTCTTGGCCACATCAGGAGGTGGAATCTCATCAAGCAGTGGTCAAGTTGCACTTGCCAACTTGTTTCTCAGAGTTGTCACTAATAAACTGAAGCCATCCATGTCTTCCTCTTGTTTCATGAGTGGAAGCTGATTTAGCACCTAAACTGGTGAGCTGACCTTAATCCCTTCAGCCTGATGGTCTCTTGGGAACCAATGGCTTCATTTGAAAAATCAGCATCATTTTAAAAGTGTTATATGTGGATGCAAGAAAGAGTAACCCACTCCAGTTAATTTAAGTGTACAGGATTTTGTTGTAAAGATACAACAGGCAATCCTGAAAAGGATTGGAAACATAGACAGGAAACAAATTACATGCAAGCCAAATGGGAGCTAGAACTGGAATTGGAAAACCAGAAACCAGGGTTATCCTCTCTACGTGTATTTCATCTCTGCCGCACTTTTCTTCTTCTTTCTTTACCTCTCTCTTTCAACGTTTCCTCCGCTTTCCACACAGGGCTTAACTTGGCGCAACATTCCAGTTCTGGCACCATTCTCATCTTATTAACTCAATCTCTCCATGTCCAAATTTCAAATTCCCGTTGGACAGCCTGATTAGCTTATCCCAGGCAACAGGTTGGTTCTCCCACAGTCAGGTGCCCAGTTGGATTTAACCAGCTGGCATAGGGGAAAAAGTGGGCATGGTTATGCAATTTAAACATGACTGCCCAGGTCCACCCCTTCAGCAAGAGCAAGGCACATACTCAAAACATGTCTTCTATGTCTTCTACAAAGATCAAAGATGACACATGAATTGAAAAACCTCCACATGCCTAAAAGCTTCACCAATAAGCAAGAGTTCTAAAAAAAAAAAAAATGATGCTGAGATGGTTATTCAACAATATACTCATAAATTTGCATTAGTTGCAGTATTATCAGTCATCCCCATCAATATAAAGTGACCACTCCTGCAAAAATACTGCACAAACTCCTCCTTCGTTGCCTATTTACAGAAAAAATACATACTCTTACGCCTTGGCTTTTACAAGGGGCTTTTGCCAGCGTTACACCCTATGTCCCTCTGTAGCCTGCATTTGCCTGCACTTCAGCTAACCTGAACTGGTTCTTACTCCCTGTTCAAGCCCCACCCTCTCCTTTTCTCCATGCCTCCCTCTGCACATCTATTCCATCTTCTCTCTGGGCCACACTGTAATTAAATACAACTAACACATAGAAGCTCTCAAAGAATAACCAGGAAGTAATGATGGCCCCTGGAAGTGGGGTATTTTCTCAAGCACATAGTTTAAATGGACACTTGATGTCATTTGTTAAGAGAAAGCATACAAGTCCTATCCTTGGGGGCCGGCTCCCTCATAAAACCTTCCCTTGACTACCCAGGTGAAAAATCAAGAATCCCTCCTCAGAGGAAGCATTTATTATCTCTATCACTGTTTCCCAAATGTAAGAACTTGTGGATCTCTGAAATTACAAGCCCACAGACCTCAGTCTGAGAAACAGTGCATTAGAAGCTAAACCCTATCACGTGAGGCACCCTTGAACCCTGTTGAATCATAAACTTGGGACCTGAAATTACACGGCAGTTCTAAGTTATTAGATTGACCTCTAGATGATCCAGAATATTCTTCTACTAATATTTAGATGATCATTAAAATAAAAACACAAATCATCATCATCATTAATCTCAATTTTAAATACATAATTGTTCAGGGCCTGTGTAGTCTGGCAAAAGAATTCAGTTACTGACAACTCATTCCAAATCACTGGGCCCACATGGAATTAACCAGATACCACTTCCACAGTTTTGATTTGACTACATAGCTCTGGCTTCTGAAGAAAACAAATACCCCCTGTAGCTTGGAAAGTTATATACCTTCTATTTACACTTGGTCAAAGTCATAAATCCAAGGCTCATCATGGATGGTGATAGATTTCTAACTCGTTCACCTATAAGCCTAGTCAAAACACTGATCCTGGCCTTTTACAGACCCCGTGACTCTAGACGTACCATCCGAGCAGGAACATACACCATTTGCTAAAACAGCAGCACAGACGACTGCTTTATAGGCTCACAAGTCGTGAAAAAATACAGTATTGACTCCATTTGAGGATTTTTCCACTTATTTATCATCTCTGGTCAAAACTGAGAATTATTGTGGCAGAGACAGAGATGACTTTTTTATTCTTTGTCTTATTCTCTGAGCAATTTTTTTCAGATTTGGGCTGTGACTATTTTTTAATCTTTATCCAATATATAAGATGCCAAAAACTGTGCCAAGCGTCTGAGAACGCAAACATATCATAGCCTAATACAGGAGACAGATATGTAAATAGATAATGCAATGGAATAAATTCTGCAAACAAGGTATATATTAAAGGCTATGAGAAAGAAGAAAATTTTTTACACTTAGCCATTTCAGGAGAGTATCATAGAAAAAAAATCTTTTTAGTTGTTTATCATATTAGATATAGATTGCTGCATAACAAAATAGCTCAAAACGTAGCAGCTTAAAACAAGCACTTTTTTTTCTCTCCGTTTCTGTGAGTCAAGAATTCGAGAGCTAGCTCAAGGTTTCTCATGAGGTTGCAATCAAGATCCCTCCTATGGCTGTTGGACGGAGGCCTCACTTGGTTCCTCTCAGGGGCTTCTCCATGGGGCTGCCTGAGTGTTCTCATGAAATGTCAGCTGGCTTTCCCAAGAATGAGTGAACTGAGAGAGACACAGAGACAGAGACAGAGAGGTCCTAATCTTGGACATCACACACCATCACTTTCTGCATATTCTATTTGTTAAAAGTTACTACGTACAGCTCACACTTAAGGGGATGGTAATTAGACCCCATCTTTTGAAGGAAGAAGTGTCAAAGAACTCATGGACATATTTTTAAATCACCATGAGTATTGAAGAATGAACAGGAGCTCTCTACAGAGAAGCTGAGAGAGAGCTGACTTCTCAAAGCCGTCTATGCAGAAGGAACAGCATGTACAGGTGTGAAAGACCTTGAGCTCCAAGAAAAGTGAAGATTTCATTGGAGATGTTCACATTTATCACAGCCTTTTAATTAGAAAAGCTCTTACAAAAAAGCCTAGTATGCAAAACAAATAAAATTAGCTCTACTACAGTTGAAGTTAAGTGAAGGAGGAAAAGAGGGAACTCCCACTCTAAGGCAGCCTTTATAAGTCCCCGGAGGCCCTAGAACGTCATAGAGTCATTTGAAAACCACTGCTATACCCAACGGCTATTAGTGCTTATCTGTAGGTGCACAGCATACTGTTGACCTTTGTCTTATCAGGCAACACACTGTGCTCTTGTTCTATCACTGGGCTGCAACTAAATAAAAAATAGACAAAATTCTCATTAAAAAGAGAATAGTGATCTTGTTGCAATATAGGAAAATCCCAACTTACTAAAGAGTTATACCCCAAAAATTCACTTGTGAGAGGGTTCTTTAGAACTCTGTGTTCCAGTTAGCTATTGCCACAAAGATGCTATGTAACAAACCATCCCAAAACTCAGTGATTTAAAACATCTATCATTTATTCTGACATATCTGCAGGTCAGCTGGACATCAGCTCATTTATGCTGGCGCTCGGTTCCGTGTCTCTGCTTCAAGTTGCAGGTCATCTAAATGGGTAGCAGCTACCCATGGGAAGATAATCTCATAGAGAGAACAGAAATACAAAAGGGCACAAGAGGGCAAGCAGAATAAGACAAAGCCTCTGAGGCCTAGAGTCAGAATTGGCACATTTTTGTCCACATGGTTGGCCAAAACTTGTCTCATGGACGAGCCCAAAGTCAAGGGGTAGAAAAATACACTCCACCCACATGAGGCTAAAGCAAGAGGGTGAAGAACTAGAGCATTCAATCTACTACATTCTGAATGCATTTTTCCATAAAAACAAAATTTAAATTGTAGTTTACCATATTAGCCAAACAAAACTGATTTAATGCTCAGAGGAGTAACAAGAGTGGCACAGAATCAGGTATATGATGCTGACACATTTTTGAAGTAAGCCAAGTTTGTCTTCCCAGGTCACTTTCTTCACCCCCTTCTCAACAATGTTCACGTCTCTTCCCAAGTGCTCTGCATCTTCACAGCTGCCCTAAACCCTGACGTCTGTGCCTCACTCATCCCTCACTTCTCTCCTCCCAATTATTCAGTCCCCAAATTCAGAACTCTGAACTGCTCAGTGTAGACCCTCCCAGCTGGCTGCCAAAAGGAAAACCATCTCATTGTTCCAATTCATACTCACATATGAGTGGCCCATTGCTTCTTGACACTCCCCAAGACATTTGCCTTTTTAAAGGGGCCTGTCCCAAAGCCCAGTGATCCTCCTACTGGTGAGATTCAAGATAGTAAATACACTGGTAAAAGTCAAAAAGTCTCAGATATTTTCAGAAAAGGGGAATATATCTTACATAGGCCTGCCACTCACTCTCATTTTGTGAAGGAATTGTCATTGATACATGTGGAGCCTGCTGTATTCACTTTATTGCTCTCAGTTCCAATATTTTCTTTTTGTCTCTATACTGCCGGGGAATTGAACTCACCGAGAGAAGATAAATGTTGGTGTTATGATTTACATCTCAATACAGGACCAGTGTTGTTTCCCATTTTGAAATTTACTCCATAGGCCAAATCTTTAAAGACTTTCTCTTTTTTTCTCTCAACATAAAATGGCATATTTCAACATGAAATATGCCTACTATGGCTTAGAAAGAGATTAATGATTTGGCCCTTGTATTGGGTTTTCATGTGAACGTTCCCATTTTAAACAAACAAAAAAGAAATTATTATCTTGAGAACATTGCTATTAATCATATTAATTTGAAAATGTGTTTACTTTTAAAGATAGATCATAAAGAAATAGTCCAGGTATTAAGTTTTAGCAATACCACTTTTTTTGTGTGTGTGTGAGGAAGATCAGCCCTGTGCTAACATCTGCCAATCCTCCTCTATTTTGCTGAGGAAGACCGGCCCTGGACTAACATCCGTGCCCATCTCCCTCCACTTTACATGGGATGCCACCACAGCATGGCTTGCCAAGCGGGTGCGTCGGTATGCGCCGGGGATCCGAACCAGCAAACCCCAGGCCGCCGCAGCAGAGTGCGTACACTTAACCGCTTGCGCCACCGGGCTGGCCCCAGCAATACCACTTTTCTACCCTGTTCAAATGTCTGTGTACAGAGAAAGGGAAGTGGAAAGTTGAGGGTTGAAGATACCATGTAAAAGACTAACCTGAATAATTTGGACTGAAAAAATATAGCTTTATTGATTCAGAGGTATGAATTTATGTATGGTTTTCATTTCTGCTGATGTTTTCATGACAAAAAATAGCAATGCCTATATGCCTTATGACAGTATTGTTATGTCATATTTTAGCCATTTTGAGCTGCCTTTGAAATAGTCAATATCCTCCCCCATCACTTTGCCACGTAAACTACGGTACCTATCATCAGGCTACCTGAAGATGGGCCAGTAGGAACAATTATTTCTCTCCTTGTCTAGTCAAGTGCCAATAACCGTGGCATTGACTTCAGGTAGGCTATATTAGGTTAGGATTTGAGGTGTTTTGATTTAAGAGTTCCTTCTCACATTTGTTCTTACATTAGCCAAAGAGGTCAGCCAAATTCCATACTACCCAAGAAAGAATGCTTTTCTCTTGCTTTTCAACAATCAAATTCTGATGAAGTCTAAATACAGACAAAACTCTCAGTGAGGAGAACTATGAAAGGTGGTGAGTAATAAGGAGTATGATTGGAAATGTAAGTTCTACCCCTCGAATGGCAGGGTAGCCAATCACTGGTCAATCATGAAGCTGTATTGGCTCAATGAGCCTTACTACTGGCTCATTTAGCATGAACTCATAGGTTAATGGTTAAAATGAGGCAAAGGATTCAGAGCAACAGTTCAAATGCCAGATCCTACATTTATCAGCCATAACTTGGGCAAGTTACTTAACCTCTTTGTGCCTCAGTTTCTTTACCTGTAGGTGAGGATAACAGTACATAGCTATTAGAGTAATTGTAAAGATGGCATGAGTCCATACATCTAAGTGTTCAGAACAATGCCTGGCACATAATAAGCAATATATCAAGGTTTGCTGTCCACCTCATGTCATCACCATCATCACTACCAACATCATCACCTGTGGATTCCTCTTAGGCATGCAGTCTCTCTTTCCTCTTAACTCAGATATTTGAGGGCACCTGAATCAGCCCATAATTGATTTGAATTCTTAAGTTCCTTCTCAAACACTGCTGTTGGGAGTGGACAACCACTAGGCTCTTGGCATGATCCAACAAAGTCAAAGATGCTTATTCCCTACGACTTAGCAATGCTACTCTCAGGCATATACAATGGAGAAATTCTTTTTTTGTTGTGGTGGTGGTTTTTTTTTTGGTGAGGAAGATTGGCCCTGAGCTAACATCTGTTGCCAATCTTTCTCTTTTTGCTTGAGGAAGATTGTCCCTGAGCTAACATCCATGTCAATCTTCCTCTATTTTGCATATGGGATTCCGCCACCGCACGACTTGATGAGCAACCGTAGATCTGCGCCCAGGATCGGAACCGGAGAAGCCCAGGCCACTGGAGCAGAACGCGTGAACTCAACCACTATGCCTCCGGGCTGGCCCCCTACAATGGAGAAATTCTTAGACCTGTGCACCAAAAGACTAGATTGGATTAGAATATTCATGACATTGCAGTTTGTAACCAAAAAAAACGGAGACATTCAGATGGTCATCAACAAGAGGATGGATAAATAAACCTTAGAGTATTCATACAACAGAATAACAAACAGTAGCAAATATGAATAAAGTATGTTACATGTATCAACTTGGATGAATCTCACAAATATAATATTGAGTGAAAAAAGCAATTCATAGAAGAATATATCAGTATGATTCCATTTACATATGGTTAAAACACATAGAAGACTTGTCTTTAAAAAGCAGGAGAATGATATGCACAAAATCATGATGGCAGTTACCTCCGGGAGTAAGGAGAGTGTTACTGGGAGTTTCGGTGGTAGTAATAATGTAGTATTTCTTAATTTGGGTGGGTAGATATGTAGACATGTTATTGCAAAGTTTTATAACTCGTATTATCAATTTGTAAGTATTTTAACATTTTATTCAAAAGTTCTTCAATAAAAAAAATAAAACCACTACTTTCGTTACAGTCCCACCCCATTTCTCTCAGGTGGGTTCCCGTACACACTTGTGGCAGCACAAATTTAAAATGGCCTCTGTTTCTCCTTTTCGGTGTGCCAGGGCACTCTTCTGTGAGGATTTCTCTTTAGGGTTGTACAGTGGGGTCGGATCAGGAGGGTGCTCTGCCTCTATTGACATCTTTTTGTTTTCTTAATATAGGAAGGCAGTATCATGCCGAAATGATACGGATGCCTCTTCTCACAAACATTGCCTTACTTATAGCCTCACAAGGCAGGAGGTGGTTTTGCTTCCCCTATTTTGCAAAGAAGAAATGGAAGCACAAAACAACCACAATCCTACCGCCCTAATGTTATAGCCGCTCTGCTTCCTTCAGGTGGCTTCTATTCTGCTTTATCCCCAAAGGTCTCCTCATACATTGCGTTTGCCTCTATAAACCATCCACAGTACTTTTGGAAGTCAGAGAGCTATAAATCTTAAATTTAAAAGACACTAAGGGATGGCACCTGTGGGATTAAAACCCAACTCTCCTGATTACAGGTCCCCTAATTGAACATCCTCTAAATGGGATTTAAACCCATACGTCGTGTTCATTATGCACTAACGTGCAAGATGAGAGCTGAGGAGAGAGAAGGGAACCGGAACCAATGAACGCCCCGGGCGGCACTCACCTGCCATAATGGGACCAGTTCACCAAGTCCGAGGACACCCAGCCCGGGCCCCTCGCCGCAGCACCCAGGGCTTCTCTTTGCATCATTTATTTATTTCTAGACTTGGGCGTGGGAGAAGAAAGAGAGGAAGAAAAAGGAAGTGATTTTTCTGCTTGATAGGTTTGCTCTTCTCGCTCTGGGTAGAATCAATGCGAGTGGGGTTGAACACACTCCCTAACACCCCCTCCCCTCTAAACTGCTTCCTTCCATTATAAATAATTCAGGCAAAATAAAATAATCATGTGCTGGTAATTACCACCACCTCTTCCCCGAAAACGAGCGACGGCGGCGACGCTGTCCTCCCGGACGTCGCCGCTGCCGGTGAGTGCCCGTGCTGGTGGCAAGTGGAGGCTGGATGCGTGTGTGGCATCGGAAGGGGGGCGGGAGGGCTGTGGGTTGTTACTCTTGAGCAGAAGGGCAATGAAATGACGCCGCTGTGCTTCCGTTGAAATGGCTGGCTTTCTGCTAAGGGACCTGGAAGCAGCACAAATTTAAAACGGCTGCTCTAAACTAAATTCTCCTTATTTTTCATTCTAATTTCCATCTTTGTGCATGAGAATAAAGTTTTTATGAGAGGCCCCAAGGCACCTCCCTACATCCCCTCAAAAAAAAAGTATGCCTTTTCTCCCAGCCTCATCTCATCACAGAATTTTTATTTAGTGGGTTTATTTCTTCATGTGAAGACCTTGCTTACCTGCGTGGGCCTCATTAACAAGAATCTTTATGAGCAGGGTAGCTGGTTGTTCTGTTTTAGGACAGTAATAAAGGTCAGGCAGAGATGGCACACGTTACAATGTGAGAATGAACATGCTCGACCCCATAGAACAAAGTGGTGGCAACTTACCAAAAAAAAAAAGGCTCTCCCAACAGAACTGTGTATGTGAGCAGAGCGGGATATGGGCTGTGTGGTGGAAGGCATCTCATTTGGATACCAGGAATTGACAAAGAAATCTTTGCTTAATAATAGTTCTTTGCAAAAAGATTCTCTGCAGACTCATCATCATCATGGAGAGTTAAAGAAGCTGTAAACAATAATTTTGAAAACAACATAGAGAGAACTGTTATGATCCCAGCTTGTTACTGGTATTTAGCATGTGGCCTTTAAATAAAAAGCTGGACAAAAGAGACTGAATTTAGAAATGTGAACAAAATCCTGGCTCTTCCTTCTTATTCTCTTCCCTCCTCTGAGCTGGTGGGGAAGGCCTTAAGGAGTGGAGGGAAGTGGCCTTCAAACCCCGAGAGTTATCCAGGCTGCCCCACTACAGGAGAAGATCCCTTCTCTCTGACGCCTTTCTCAGGGCCAAGGGTGACAGAGGCCGCGAGGCTCTAAATCTGACCTGTCCAATCCTATAGGCACTAGCCACATGTGGCTATGCACATTTTAATTAATTTTAAATAAAATTAAAAATTCAGTTCCTCAGTCACACTGGCACATTTCAAGTGCTCAGTGGCCACACGTGGCTAGTGGCTGCCATACTGGACAGTGCAGACATAGAACGTTACCACTATCTTAGAAAGTTCTATCGGACAAGGCTGCTCTAATGTCAACACACTATAGAAGACAGATAGATGTGCTGACCACCTGGGTGAAGTCTCTCAAAAGGGAAGGAACAGGATCTCCAACCCTAAGTCACTCCCACATCTGGTACAACTGTGTAAATAAATAAATATCCATGGGAAACAGGTGCAACACCCAGTGTTTTAAAGATCCTGTTTCTACCTAATGAACCTTAAGATATAATGGCAGGGCATTTTCGAGGGCTTAGTAAATATATCCTTCAATCTGGTTAATTTTTCTCTTCCATGTGATGTTCTTAATTGCTAACATAGGGACGTTTTTGGAAAAAGGAAAAAGCATATTCTGAGTGAAATTGTTTTGTTTCTTTGTGTTTTTCTTCAGATTCTAAAAAGAAAGGAGTAATGATTGCAATGATAATATGAAATGTTTGCATTAAAATATTGCAACATACATTATGTGGAATAAATTCCAAGATATCAGCGTTTTATAAAAAGATGAGATATGGTTATTATCACCGTCTGTTCCACCTGAGACAGGACCAGGGTCAGCCCTCAGGTGTTCTGTCTCCCACCTTCTATCAGGGGCCAACTGTGGTTGGCACTGGGGGGTACAAGTGACCCAGAAAGAAGATGCCAACCTCACTATCAACCCAGGAAGTGAGAAGTAAGGCAACAAGATAATCTGGAAGGGCTGTCAGCAGAGCACAGGTGTGAGCCTGGATGAAATCTTAATGCTGTGTGTAAACTCACCGGATGTGCTGCAAGATATAAGTGATTCTGACTTCATATTTTTAAATGCCATATTTAAATAATGCAAATAATAGGATACTGAAAAATACCGGTATGTTTCACTTGAAAAATAGCACAGAATATAGAATATTGGTTTACTGCACTTAATATTACCATCACTAGGGGGAAAAGAGGCATTCATGTTTCTTATTGTTATACTTTGAATAACAGCAGAAACTTCAAAAAATTTCTTCTGACATCCAGATTGCTACATGTTTGTTCCAAATGTCATTAATCCTTTTTAAGGAACTCTGATATCTGGCACGACTTGTGTTCACCTTGGTTTTCCACCTCAGTATCCCAGACATTTATCCAATCATTTATTTATTCATCCATTCTTTATTCCTTTGTGAATCCACACATATTTTTTCCTTTCAACAAAACACACTGAGCATCTGCTATATGGAAGGCACTGAGTACGATGCTGTCGTGGATTCAAAGATGCATGAAAACCTCCCCAACCATCAGGCTGGATAAGATATTCGTTCATTTGTTCAGTCAGTCAGTTTCCCAAGTGGTATTTATACTGAAGATTGCCATGTGCCAGGCACAACGCTAGGGTCTGATACTAACCTTTGAAGGTTTTGCAGTTACAAAGGAGAGAAAGAGAAGCACAGTTACTATAATAAAGGCAATGCATGACGATCGCCATAAGAAAAATGCAGAGAAAGAAGGTGCTGGGGGTTTAGAAGCAGGGAGCCCACTTCCTGCTGGGAGAGCAGGGCAGCTTCCTGGAAGACGTGGCATTTAGTCTGGATCTTAGAGAGGAAAGTCACTGGAGGTATGTAAACTCAGGGAGACAGAATAAAGGGGGACTGTGTTTGGAGAACCCTGAGTATCCCAATTTAGCTGGGTGGTAAGCTGAGTAAAGAGAAGTGGGGGGAGAAAAGGCAGGAAAGGCAGATTGCCAACGTGAGAGAGGACCTGAATGTCAGACTGGCCAGAAACTTACGACCCTACTTACTGCCCCAGTTAACAGTGGAAGGCAGACTCCAGCTCCTACCTTTATTAATGAAGGACGGTCACTTTATCCGTACCTGTAAATACTTAAGAGCCTCTGTCTAGTACATCCATTCCGTGATTGGTGCTCCATGTTATGAGAAGTAATTATGTCATCAGTTATAATGCCAGGCGGCCACTCACACCAGAATCCACTTACATTCCAACTTAGTTCTTCTCCTTTCCTTAAATGTTTACCTGATAGTTCAATTCATCTTCAGAGTGATAGATCTTTTACAAAAGCCCACAATTACCCCAGGAAAGCGAAGGGAGGGATCCATCCTCAAGGAGCAGAGACTTGTAGCATGGGTGGTGACAAGAACCCTGAGCTTGAAGCCAGAAGGCAGCTAGGGCCTGGCTCTGTCATTTAGCAGCTGGGGACGTTGGGCAAAGCACATACATGCTCTGACCCTCGATTTCCTATCTTCCTATAAAATGAAGGGAGATAAATGATGTCTGCCCTCACTCAGCTACGAACTACTGTGAAAATAAAGCTATTATTGCATTTAGATATGAGTTTGGAATAGTTAGTATTGATTCATCATCTGACAAAAATAAATCCAGAATAACTTTTTCCTTGTAAGTGATGTTCTCTTCCTTTTTGAAGTACCAATTTCTTTCTAATTTATAGCTACCATTTCTTTAAAAATATTTTATATCCGCATTGAGATTATTTCTTCTGCTCTTTTTGGATTTTCTTTCCTTCTTAGCTTTTTTTGTTGTTGTTATTTAATTTAGAAGAAAGCAAAAGATTTATTTTGTGATTTAAATTTTGAAACTGAGCATGAATTTCTTGAATTCCTACTGCTTAAAAATCATATTCCTGGTCAGGGAGGATACAAAAGCAGTCTTGGGCATGGCTCTGAACACAGAGACGTTACAATCCAACTAGTTACTTAAGATAATTTATGTTGTTACATTATGTATGCAATTAGAAAAACAAAATAAAAGAATAACTAAAGGTCAAATTGTAGTTAAGACTACATGTGCTTCAAAGCTTAGAAAAATGGAAAACTCACCTAAGACAAGAGCTACTGGGGAAAGTAGATGGGTTCTGGGTGAGCCCTGAAGGGTAGGCAGGATATGAACGGAGGACAGAGAGAGACAGCACCCCAGCCCTGAGAAGGCAAGGCAGTGGTTAGGAGCAGTACGTGACTGTGGGCCAATGAGAAAAGTGACCAGATTAAGTGGATAAAAAACGTTGGAAAATCAAGGGAAATAAGGTTGGGTCAGATTATGAAAGATTTAGAAGTTTAGCTCCTTTGAACAAATGCCTTTTGATAATTTAAAGTACTTGGGGTCACATGTAACTCACTGCAATGGGTAGAAGATAAGTAAGATATTCTCTCTGCTTCGAGATGTTAGTAGGCTGGGACAGAAGACTAAGGCTCCTGACAAATAACTACCTGCATCCACTGATTTAGGGGAGCTGAGGAATATCATGGGGAAAACCAAAAAAACAAGTCAACCAACTTGAACTGTTTGTGGTCAGACAAAAATCGTTGGTCAGGGGCCAGCCCAGTGGTGCAGTGGTTAAGTTTGGCACACTCCACTTTGGCGACCTGGGTTCGCAGGTTCCAATCCTGGGTGTGGACCTACACTGCTCATCAAGCCATGCTGTGGTGGCATCCCACATACTAAATAGAGGAGGATGGGCACAGATGTTAGCTCAGGGCCACTCTTCCTCAGCAAAAAGAGGAAGATTGGCAACAGGTATTAGCTCAGGGCCAATCTTCCTCACACAAAAAAAATGTTGGTCAGACAATTTTGTGTATATCTTGAGAGGGGAAGATGTCAGAAGCCAGGTTATGGGAAAAGGTGGAGAGATTGCAGGAGACAACTCACTGTGTGGGATGAGGTCTGAGGGTAAGCCAGTCTGAGAAGAGGGTCTGAGAGCCACATATGAGTGGTGATCCTGGATAACTGATGGTGCTTTGTACCGGGAGCCCCTGACCCAGCTAACCTGACAGTGTCTCCACACCTGCGTAGGAACTGAGAGGGGGGGCTCAACACATTTCTTTAACAATGTTGTGGGACCCCACTCTTACTGTAACATAATGGAAGGAGCATTTTCACTTCTGGGGAGACCACCAAGCAGTCATAGCACCCATGAAAACTGATATCATCAGTAAGGGCAGGCCAATCTTTCAGTATCCGCACTTAAGCAAGGGAAGAGGGCTCCTCAGAGCAGGACAGAGTAGCCATGTGTGGAGATAGCAAAGGCCAGAAGTATTATGGTTGATTAGATATATTATCAAAAATATGTACTTTATCCCCCCAACCTCCATGCGAAGGTATACTTCTCTACTCCTTGACTTTGGGTGTGGCCAAGAGAATTGCTTTGACCAAAGAGGAGGTTAGATGGGACACAAACTGAGCTTAAAATGTGTTTGTGTGCTGGGGTTTGCTCCCTGTGCTTCTGCCATCACCCTGCCATCCCAGTTAGCCCCTTGCTCCAAGCGGAAGCGGACCCAGACCCACAGGATGAAGCAGAGCCACCTCCAGGCAGCCTGCAGATCCATGAGAATAAACAACATGAATTCACACAAACTGGAAATCCAAGTCACACAAGTTGCGGAATCCAACTGGGATTGCCCTTGCCTTCCCCAGCGAATGCACCTACCAACGACGCGATAACCTTATTGTGAAGAAGGGCCCTACACGAAGAGTGCTGTTTTATTTTTTCCCATGGAAAGCAATGGTACTCCAGCTTTGGCTAAAATAAAGCACAACTGTGAACAAAAGCTAAAAGTGTTCCAGACTACAAGCTGGGTTCTGCAGCGGAAGCTTCTGGAGCTCATGCAACTTTTTTATTTTCTCTCAGTGCATCATTCCTTTTTTTAATTTAACTTTTTATTTTGAAATAACTCTAGACTTACAGAAAAGTTGCAAAAATAGTACAGATAGTTCCCATATCCCCTTCGCCCAGCTTCCCCTAATGCTAACATTTATTTGGATTTCATCAGTTTTTCTACTAATATCCTTTTTCTGTTCTAGGATCCAATCCAGAATCCCACAGTGTTTTGTGTCCTTCGCATCTTCAAATCCATGGCAGTTCCTCAGTCTTCCTTGACATTCATGTCCTTGACACTTTTGAAGATTACTGATCAGTTATTTTTCAGAATGGGTTTGTCTGATGTTTTTTCGTAATTGGAGTGAGGTTATGCACTTTTAGTAACAATGCTACAGAAATGATGTCTCCTTCTCAGTGTATCATGCTGGTAGGGGAGTAGGGGGAACTGTCTTGTTACTAGTGATGTTAACCCTGATCACTTGGTTAAGGGGGTACCTGCTGGGTGTCACTACTGTAAAGTTACTGTTTTTCCTTTGTAATTAATAAATATCTTGAGAGAGAGATTTTGAGACTATACAAATATCCTGTTTCTCCTCAGACCTTCACCTGCTGATTTTAGTATCCATCGATGGATCTTGCTTGCAACAAGTATTACTGCATTTGCTTACACACCTAAAACTAGAGGGAAGCAGCTAATGAACCGTCCCCTCGCTTCCCAACCTCAAGCTAACCAATAATGAGATGTGAACTAAGTGTGCAAAGGGGTAAGAAAGGTCTAGGTTCTGAAACTAAGGAGTCTCAGCCACAATTTCCTGGCTGCTTTGCAGAGTCAACGAACAGCAATTGACAGATCTTGCTTAGAAGGCAAAGAAGAGAACAACCAGGGTGCACAGCCAACTTCCATGCTAATCAAGGTGAATAAAGCCAAAGCAGAACAGAAAACCACAGGACTCTGTTTAACACAACCAGGGACTCGATTTACTCAGCCAGCTACCTTGTTTTTTATTTGTAATTAGAGTCACAAAGAAACAGCCTCCTTGTGCGCTACCCCACAAGCAGAGCCCCAGACAGCATCCTCATTTTTAATAACTCTCACCTTTACCTCGCTCTGCCTGATGTCTGAGAAGCTGATTGCTATTTACTTTGGACCAACAGCTAATCTGTTAATGATTGATTTTAAATTTTTACAGTCATTTGTCTCTGGCAGGACCTAAGACTGCAAAAGGCATTCCTTTCCTACCTAATGAATTGGCTTTTTCTTTAAAAAAAAAAAAAAAGAAAGAAAAAGAAGGAAAGATTTAAGTCAAAAGTCTTCATGGTTGCATTCTGCTGACAAACAATTGACATTCAATGAAAAATTTCAATGCACAAGAAGAAATGGTAACTCCTCCTCCAAAATTCATCTGCCTTTGAAATTGTCAGCAAATAATAAAAGTGGATGTTTTGCTAATGGTGGCATGGGGTAAAGACCCTCTTCCGTATGAAGTACATCATAATTGTACTATAAATTTACAGAGCCTAAAATTCTTAATTAGCAAAATTGATGCTCATTGCCCTACTAGAATGGGATAGCTAAACTAATGCCGTTACTGTCCTTTAAAACGATCTAAATTACACACTATATGATATATGTATTTTCTGTAGGATATATGCAGAAAAGTGAATTTTGCTTTCCATAAAAAAAGACTGTTGAATAGGCAATGGTTATTTTAATTGGTATCACACAACAGTGCTCTGCAATTTAATCACTGCTTCTAAAAATGGAACTGTGGATGACTACTGTGTTCTGAAAAGTAGAGGGAACACTCGCACGAGAATGCTATGTGCATTTATAAACACTTCTCCTTCCACGAAGTTAAGCTTGCCTCAGAGACACCATCTCTAATTTTGTAAATAAGAATGACCCCCAAGGCTAGCATTCCCATCAAATATTTATTAAAATGCACCCCAAGACCTCTCGTGTCGAAATGGAATTAAACTCATCCAAGTGTCTCTGAAAGATGAGAGTGATTTAAAACGTGAACCAGCACTTCCACGGAGTGGAAAGGAAGGACACTGGTAGCAAGTGGTGTTTTGGTATCTGTAAGTGGTGGCAGGTCTTCCTGGAGAGCCAGTGTTATTAATTAACAGATTAGACATTTTGCAGAGCCTCTAAAAGGAAAGGCTAAACTGTTTGAAGGATAAAAGCCCTAATCTTATTAATATTTTAGATCTTGCAAGACACTGAGGCTCCATCCACTGTCAGCAATACCTGAGAAAGAATTGAGGCAGCTGGGGGACAGAAACCGCGGCCTCCCAAATGGTCTACTGACCTTCCTGAGAGGCAGATATCATGTGACAGCGATTGCCTATCTCAGCAGACACGCTGGAAACAGGAGAAAGTGTTAAATATAACCAGGTAGACAGTGATGAATTGACATACTGAAAAATCGAACGCTTCAGTAATCAGCCTAAGGATCTGATATCAACAACATTTTTCAGTTTTGTCCAAATTCATTGAAAGGTGTACTTTAGCAAGTTCACTTCTCATTGGTAAGACCTTTCATCTTTATGCTGCTTTTCTGATTGGATTCTGTGTCATCATTGGTTTGGGTGGCTCTGTGCACAGGAAGCAGACAGACTGTTCACTTGTGAGAGAAGAGGGACTGGGATGAGCACAAATAGAAATGGGTTTTACTCCAACATTAATTAAAAAACTATTAAATATCTATCAAAATGGTTATTTAGAAAGAATTATTAAAGCCATGGTATACGAAAATGCATCAGGTACTGTGTTCTAACAGCACAGTAAACCTGAAATATTGAAATATTGTCCTCTATTTTGCAGTAGGAAGCTTCTAGAACTATAATTCTAATTATAGAACTCTAATTAATGTCTACATGGCTTCAGACAACTTCACTAAATCTTTGTAATATTTATATTATCTGAAGACAATCTCTATCCATTAGAATAAATAAATCCTTTAAAATAACTCTTTAAAATGCTACTGATATGCTTTTCTTTTTATGAGACACATAAGTCATACAATTTACTTTAAGGTTTCATTCATCTCTATAGCAGTATTCCAAAAATTCTTGAACTCAAAAACACTTTTTGTCCCTGGTACAGATGTAACAAGGCTGTCAGCTGAGGTCACTCCCTTCTTTGAAATTTAAATAAAAACTGGCTCAAGTCTCTATCCCACATCCTGTGGGAAGTCCAATGTTCTCCCCTAGATTTCTGAGAATTCCTGAAAGCTTATATTCCCATAGTCACTTCTCTGTTTCCAATGACTTCTTTGGGCTGAATTCTTGATCTCACTGTGTCTCATCTCCTATGGCTGCCCCATGCCAACCTAAATTTTGAAGTTAACTCCTTTTACTTGATTTCTGCCAAAACACCACTCCAATAAAGTATTTGTGTGGAGCAGACTTTCCATTTCCTTAAAAGTCTTTCATCAGGTCCCTTCACTTGCCACCATCTTGCTTTCTGCCTTACTTCATCTCTCTCTTCTCTTTTTTCTCCTTTGCTTTCCCCCATTCCCAAATTCCTGTAAACTTCCTCCACAGAGCAATTTGCTACCTCTTATTCTAGCTCCAGGCTGCCCAGACTATCTCCTCCTATCTTCATAGCCAAATGTTTCCATTAAGGCGGTAGACAGTGTCCTCCCTGAAAGGAATTCCTGGCTAGCTCCTAAAATAGCAGCATTTTCCTCCAAGCTCCTCACATATTATAAGAGATATCTGACTCATTTCTACAAACATTCAGGAAAAGAAACACAAAGGACAACTAAGTTTGTGATAAGCACCATAGAAAAGCATGGAAGGTCTACAACAGACAGGAATATAGAATCAGAATTTGGGGGCACTGTAATGTGGAAGCAGGGCTTTAAGGGAAGTTTGCTTTAAAATTCACCCTGGAAAGGGTCAAGAAAAGGATTGATTCATAGATAGCCAGAGAGCCATGTTGAGCTGGAAATGAGCCTCCATCCCAGTATCTTCCTAAGACTCTAAGCTCCTTGCTTTTCCCAGAAAGTTCAGTGTAGGAGCACCATAAACGGTGTTGTATGTGTGACTGATTTCCTGTTGCAGACTAAGCCAGAACCTAAGATGAGACAATGCTCTGCTGCATGGATGGGTAGAAAGAATTCCAGGAACTGACAAGAAGTCAATTGCTTTCCCTTCACTCCCAGCTTGAATATAGGAGATAAAGCATCTCTTCACTCCCCATAAGCTTCAAGCCACTCAGAACTATATGGATAATAATTCAACGTGTGACTTACATGCCCACATTAGATCAACAGCCTTAGCAGAGTGTTGAAGTCCCATACCCATGAACACAAGTAGAAGATGACTCAATTCATTGGCAAATTCAGACACATCCTAACCTCTATTGGGATAATTCATGCAGAAAAATTTTACTTTAAAATGTCTAAATAGGTTGCTTTTCAATGCATTTTTTTCTGGCTCTCATGGCAAAGTAATGACAATTTCTAAACAGATAACAAAAGTAAGTCAACTAGGTTCAAACCTAAACAAGAATTTTCATCTTAGTTCAGCGCTGGAAGTATATATTCAACGTCTGCTATGTTGAACTCAGTGGGAGGCAAAAGTGAGAATGCCCATCAGTATACATTGGAATAAAATTGTTGGATTGGAATAAAACTGCTTGAGAGGGAAATGAGTATTTAATTTTATTAAAATCTATTGCAACCCATAGAAGCACTACCCAGCTATAATATGGCTGCTCTATCAGAGACAAAATTTGCCCCTGCACTTGAAATGCAAAATGTTGCATTTCAAGGGACCTGGAAAGAAAGTGACTTGTAACTGGTCAAACATTATCCTTTAAATCACAATATATACGATTCAATCTATTCATATTGAATTCATATAGTCAATATATGATAATAAATAGCAAACATTTTTATAATACTTACTATAAGCCACGCACTGTTATAAGAACTTTATATATGATAACTAGTGTATTCATCTCAACAACGCTATAAGGTAGGCACTACTATTATTCATTCCCATTTGACAGATGGAAAAACCAAGACACGGAGAGATAGTATAACTCATCTGAGCTCACACAGATAACAAGTAGCCAAACTGGGATTTGAACACTGTGGTCCAGCTGCCCAGGCTTTGACACTTGGCTCCTGTGCCCTATATGGCTCCCACTAAATATGGGCCTACAGCTTACCCTCATCACAGTAGCAGCACCAGAAACAAGAGCTCGCTTCCTGTGGTCTGATTACCACTAAGTACCTCAAGAAAACCTCACAAATCCAATCTCACCGCAGGGAGGGCAATGAATTAAGGGAATTTGCATTACAAAGTATTTTAGAATGTACTGATTTGGTTAATTCCAAATGCATATAGTGCTTCAACCACAAGCCATTAAGCGTGTCAAGTGTAGGTTCCAGGGACCTGCTTAAATAAACAAATATATATTATTTGCATAATAGGTTTTATATGCCAGAATATTAAAAATAATTTGTTAACAAACTCCCTAAACTCCTACTTGGACTATTCATTTCCTTTGCAAACCATTTCTCCCTTGAAAATACCAGAATAAATATTAGCCAGGCCAAGTGAACTGGTGCACGCTTTGAATTACTGGAGGATGCATTCGTGAGATTATACTGCAACAGTAACAGTGGGTCTGAATCTCTAACGTAATCCATGAGACGTTGCAACACTGCAAAATACATCTTACTCTACTCCAACTTGCATTTAAGCACCCCCTTTGACCCAGCCAGTTGGCAACCCTAAACGTATTTGTACTTGAATCAGGCAGCTGAGTAGAGTACATTCTTCTAACTCTCAAAATGCAATTTTCTCTTCACTTATTATCCCCAGCCCTTAATTTGCATATAACATAAACACTTACTTGTTCATGTACTTGTTTAATTAATTTTTACTGAATCATTCTTTTTTTCCTGAGACTAGGTATATCCGACACAGTTGGCTGCCCTCTGTTCTTCCTTTTGGCAAAGACCAGAATCTGTTCAGATATCTACCTCTCCCACACATAACCCAGGATTAATCCTAACTGATCCAAGCCAGTGATTGGTTTAGGTGTGTGCAAGTGAGCAAATGTCAGCTGGAGGGTCTCCAGCAAAAGTCAGCTGGAGGGTTTCTGGGATTCTGTATGAAAAGATATACAAGGAAAAGAGAGGCTTTCTCCATTTCTGTTGGATGTTACTATGTCTAGATGTGATGCCTGGAACAGCAGCAGCCATTTATGACTATGAGTTCAGCTAGCCTGAAAATGACAGAGCAGAAAGATGAGAAGGCTCTGGGCCAGGCATGACGTTAGTGAGCCATCAAATTAACCAACCATAGAACCTCTCTCCTTCCAAACTTCTGGTTGTGTGAAATAATAGATGTCCTCATTGGTTTAGCAAGTTGAGTCAGGGTTTTCTGTTGCTCAGAGCTGAGAGTATCCTAAAGGAGACAGCAGGAAATGTGACTGTATAATTCACATTTATTATTTGTTCAACATACATTAATTGAGCATCCACTATCCCCAGGTATATGTTCCAGTGGGGAATTGCTTTGTGCGATGCTGTACACACTTAGCACAGCACAAAGTGGAAAGAGAGAAGGCATCCAATGCTGGAAGGATGGGAGGAAGGTTGCATTTATCGTGCATCAGAACACTTTTCAAAGACTGTCTTATTCAGTCACCACGGCTGCATGTGAGGCTGGTGTTACTGCCCCATTTTACAGATGAGGACGCTGGGGCTCAGAGATCATAAGTGGCAGAGCCAGGATAAGAATCCAGACCTTCAGCACCAACTCTGACACTCTTTCAGCTCTCCTGCTACATCAAGCCCGCAGGGTATCGAGTGGGTCAACAGCAGTAGCAGAACCAGAGACCCACCAGATCCTGGTGTGCTGGCACGTGGACACCATTGTCTGCCCTGTGAGGACTGTAAACAGGACAAGGCAGGAAAATTCAGGACACTCCTGAACAGATGGACATCAGGCAACTGTGAGATAAACACTCAGAGCTTCTGAGGAGTTGGTGACAGTGCAGGAAGGAGCGGAGATGTGTGCCCTGACGGGTCTGTGATTTCCTGTCCTGTCAACTCTGATGCAGGCTGTCCTACAAAGGATGTGGCTCCGCCCTCTGTGGAAGATAAACACAAACAGCTCCTGGATGGCAGATAGGCTGACAAAAAGGGGGAGGGACGCTGCTTCACTGCAGAGCTCCATGTTTTGCAAGAATAACGCACAAAGAAATCTTTCCAAAAACCTCTGCTTGGGGTGCTATTTAGTGACGTAATGATGGTGGCTTCCGTTTATTGAGCATTTGTTACATGCCCAGCAGTGTGCTGAGTCCTTTCTCTGTAGGATCACATTATGAAGTTAATTCTATACAAGAATTCTATTCTTGTTTTCACAGACGAGGAAACCAAGGCACAGAGGTTTTTAGTAATTTCTCAAAGGTATCCGAATTAATAAGGGGCAGAACTGGGATTCAAACCAAGGCTGTCTTTTAACTACTGTTTATACTCCCTTCTGTGAGGGTTTATGGAGTTTTGAGGCCCTGCGTGCTTGCATTCTCCACTCTGATTTAGCACAGTGCTTCTCAGCCTATCCAAGGGAAGGACTGATTTGTTTGCATGTTTGTGTGTTTGGTCCAATTTGCCATGGACTGATAAAAGCTCTAATATGCCTACAGAGTCCCACCACATAAGAGTCATAACCCAGCCTGCTCGATATCCTATAAGACCATCCTCTGACTACTTCTTGGATGGTGTAGCAATGTCACATTGCTGTGAAGGTTTTAGTTCTAAACACTTCCTCCCAGTTTCTGTGTTTGTCTCATTGTGGACCAGTAGCAACCAGTTCACAGACAGGCACTGGTCCACAGCCCACACTTTGCCCAGCACTGATCTAGGACACTTAACATGCAGCCGCCTGATCCTGAAAAGGCAAGAGGGTCGCTGAACAATGATTAGTGTTTGTATGTACAGGTACATCTCGGAGAAGGAAAGCCCAGCATTTAAAAATCCAAACGAGGAGCCAGCCCCTTGGTGTAGAGGTTAAGTTTGGCATGCTCTGCTCAAGCAGCCCGGGTTTGTGGGTTCAGATCCCAAGCACAGACCTACACCACTGGTCAGCCATGCTTGTGGTGGCGACCCACACACAAAATAGAGGAAGATTGGCACAGATGTTAGCTCAGGGCCAATCTTCCTCACTAAAAAATATATATATATATATCCAAATGAAATAGGAAAAAAAAGAAGCAAAGACATTTATAAAAAGGTAGTTCACAGACCTAAAAGAATCTTGCATATTATAAACCAATAAGATGAATTATCTGATAGTAGAAGAACAGAAAAATAATTGTGGTGAAGCCTTTCATTGGAATAGTATATAGCCATTGGAGAGATAGATATAATGTTAAATAGAAAACAAGATTAACATACAAAATTATATATACAATATGATCCCATCTCTAAAATATCAAAATCTGCTATCAAGAAAGGACTTGATAAACCGTCTTGTCCTTAATTGTAATTTGGTAGATTATTTTAGCTGGTGGCTAGCATCAGTTTTTTCCTTAGCATACTTATTAATATCTCCTTAACTTATTTTAAGAAAGCTGTTATAAATCCATTCTCACTAAGGTGTAAATGACTAGTAACTTCTAATATTTCCCAGGGAGTATTTGCCTTTTAATGGGAGACATAATTAGCTAAAAGAAATTAATTGTCAGATTTCAATCAGCTATGCAATGAGAATATTACTTTGAAATCAGGCAACAGATGAGGCTGATTGGAATCCCTGATATCATATGGCATGTGTCCCACAAGCTTGGTCCCAGTTCTTCTCGTTCCAAATGAATAACAAGAGTCCTTGCCTACACCAACAAACCATGAGACCAAAAATATAGGTAGCTGCCTTGGCCACTCACTTAGGAGGTATATATGTGGAGCCTTTTGAGCTATTTAAATTTAAAACTCACCTATGTCCCAAAAGAATTTGAAAACACTGATGAAAATTTAAACAATTAAAAAAAAAACACAGAATAAAAACAGTTTACAGGGGCCGGCCCCGTGGCGTAGTGGGTAAATTCGGGTTTGCAGGTTTGAATTCTGGGCACAGACCTACACCACTCGTCAGCCATGCTGTGGTGGTGACCCACATACAAAATAGAGGAAGATTGGCCACAGATGTTAGCTCAGGGCAAATCTTCCTCAGCAAAAAAAGAAAAAAAAATGGTTTACAATATCCAAAAGATAGATATAAAGATATTACTATAGCAGGGCAATGAATTGACTTTACATTTCTCCCTGGACACAGCATTATTTTTTACTCAACAAAAATGTGCTGATTGATTATATCTCCCATTAGCACTTCCCACAGTAGGTGTTCAAAATGAATAAATTTAATCAAAGTGCGTCAAATTCAAGGTTTAAATATTTCTTCCTAAGGAAACTTGTGGAAATCAAAACATAAATTATGAAGCATTTGGTAAATTCCAAAGCAATAGTATATTCTGATAATCGTTTTATTTTTCCACTAAGCCATTTAAAGCATCTCACACCTGGAGTGCATTATGAACATTATGTGTTATTGCTTTATAATGTGTTTAGAACTCAACAGACTCCCTTTCCCCTCACCTCACCATCAGATGATCCACATAGGTTGAATTTGGTGTCAAGCAAATTAAAAGTGTTATTTTATTATCCAAAGTAATTGTTTCAGTATTAAAAGGCCATTACGCTGGATCGGTTATGTTGGTGATTATGCCATTAAGAATGTGGGGCTAACTGTTGGTTTAACTGAATGCCCACGTTTGTGAAAGCCTTCTTTAAGCTCTCCTATATGTGGCAAATCATTCTTAACTGGGTACTCCAAATGGTCTGTGTACCTCAGATGTATTTTTCTAAGCCATTAACACATTGAAGCCCCTCCCCCAATTCCCCAAGCGACCATTAATTAACAGTGTAAGAAGAAAGAACCAGGCCTCCCATTGTGATATGGCTGGGACTAAACCTTTCAGCAGTGATGGTGCTCAGAACCAGACAGTCATTGGATAAGATCTCTTAGTCACATCAAATACACTATCCTGGGAAGCCAGAGGGGCAGGGAAGGCTATTAAAACAGTGCTTTTGTTAAGCACATTTTTTAAAAATCTGCTGGATACGAATATGTTTTTGAAAGCTTCAAGGAATTTCAACCCTGTAAGGAGTTTTGAAACAAACTCTTAGCCTGGTCCTCAAACAGCTCCCATATCTGAGGACTCACTAAGTGCTAAGCCCTATATTAGGTGATTCAAGTATCATCGCTGATGCTTACCAATTCCTGTACGGTTTCCTGTTTTACAGATGGGGAAAGATGCTTAGAGAGGAGAATCTATGCAAAGCCTCATGGCAAACTGGAACTTTTATCAAAGATCCACTTGGGTTTGTCTCCAAAACACAGGCTTCCGTTGCATACTGACTCCCCAAAACACAGCAGTCCAGCTCCAAGCTTACAGTCTAGGCCAGAGGGTAGCCTGTTTAAGCACATACCTAAGAACCACATGGTTAATCATAAAACCCCGTTAAGTACCCAGAAACAAACTTTACAAGAAACAGGCAAAATCTATTTGTGATACACACACACACACACACACAGAGGGACATTCAAACAAAGGCTTGAGCAACTGGGAAATCATGTCTCGTTCTCACATAAGACTCAGAATTGTGAAGAAGCCAATTCTCCTCCTAAATTAATCTATAAATTAAAAGCAATGCTAATGAAAATCCCAATGGGATTTTCTTTGAAACTTTGAAAAATGATTCTAAAGTTCATCTGGAAGAATAAACATTCAAGAATAGCCAGGAAAATTCTAACAATGAATAGTAACGAGATATTAAAATGTGTGGTCTTGGCACAGAAAAACACAGAGTGATCAAATGACCACGGTGGAGCCCAGAAAGTATATATGAACCCTTAGCACATAATAAAAGTAGCATTTTATATCAGTGGGAATAAGATAAATTATTCAAGAAATGATCTTCAAAAATCTAGCTAGCCGTTTGGAAAAAAATAAATAGAGCTTGATCCCAGCTTCGTTCTTTATACGGAGTTAAATTCCAGAGAGGTCAACAACTTAAATGTAAAAATTGGAACCATAAAAGTAATAGAGAAAATGATAGATGATTTTTATTATCCAGGGAAAATGGCAGTCTTTCTTATCATGAGTCAAAGGACAGAAATGAAAGGAGAAAATCTGGTAAATTTTGTTTCATAAAAAAAAGTAAAACCTCTGTAATTAAAAAAAAAAAAAGGCAAATGACAAACAGATAAATATTTGCAGCAAATATGATTTTTAAAGAATTAATATCACTAATTTAAGAAAAGTATACAAAATACTTTCTTCTTTATATTTTCCAACGTTATTTGACTTTTTTACAGTGAGCATATCCCGTTTTTCTACTGAGAAAAATAATAAAGCTGTTTTTATTTCTAAGAGAAATATTTGTTTAACCATGCCTATTTCCTCCAGGCTATAACTGCCAAATTTTAAAGGAACCAACCAATAACTTTAGATCACATCATTGCAACCCTAACCACAGGGGGTCTCAAAGTTGGATGCGCTTAAGAATCACCCAGCAAGGTTTTATTGCTGATTTCAGGAGTAAAGGAATTTGCCTTTAAAATTTAACAAGCCTCTTGAGGTGTCTCACCTGCTAACCTCACTTTGAAAACTATTGTAGTAGCATATCCAGTCACAGAACATTTTAACCTGCAAAAAAGTACACCGGGAGACTATCTTTGAATTTACCAGGAGATGTAGAAATATTCAGTGCTTCTTAAAGCAGCTACATTAGCGATTGAAGAATTGCTTTCTCTGTCTGTAGCTTTGGTGGCCGCTTAAGAGCTGATGTTAAAATGTTAGGGCCAAATGAAACTTATTATCTAGGTTTTATCCTCAAGATCTCTTACATTTTATTCCAGGAAAACAATTCTGGGTATGACACTAAATTGTCTGCAGTTCTGTGATGTGAAGTACAGAGGCTCTGTCTTCGGCAGTTAAATGACTCTTACAGGAATTCAATCTTCTGTGTGCAGTCTGAATTTCATTTACTGAAGATGCCACATATGTTTTATAAGGTGAAAAAAATTCTGATTCTTTATTAGAACTTTCCTGCTTTATCTTGACACTCTGATTTTTTCATAAACTTAGAATAACCTTTGCAAGTTTCCATTGGCTCTTCTTTCCCTCCTCAGTTTTCACTTCAGTGTTAGGAGCTTCAGGCCCGCCCCGTGGCTTGGCGGTTAAGTGCACGCGCTCCGCTACTGGCGGCCCAGGTTTGGATCCCGGGCGGGCACTGACGCACCGCTTCTCCGGCCATGCTGAGGCCGCGTCCCACATACAGCAACTAGCAGGATGTGCAACTGACATACAACTATTTACAGGGGCTTTGGGGAAGGAAAAAAAGGAGGAAGATTGTCAATAGATCTTAGCTCAGAGCCGGTCTTCCTCAGCAAAAAGGAGGAGGATTAGCATGGATGTTAGCTCAGGGCTGATCTTCCTCACAAAAAAAAAAAAAAAAAAAAAAAAAAACTTCCAAAAAAAAAAAGAAGGAGCTTCAGAAGCTTTAAGTATTGAGACACTAGTACAGTTCACTAGGTGTGCGTGACTTGTTCAAAGCTATCTTGTTGGATTAGAAACTCAGGATTTCAAGTCAATTGATGATATTTCTAGATTTAAATGCAGTCTACTTTGAGAGATCTTCCTATAATTGAGGTTTTCAAAGGATGTGAAGGCCCTAGAAATTGATCATTTTTTCTAATTGTTTTTTCTCTTTTTTCAATTTTTAGTGACAAGTAGTTAGGTCCTACCACCCACATGTTTAGGCTTGCAGTCATTTCTCTCTTCTTCTTCTTTTTTTTTTTTTTAATATTTGTACAAGAGTTGTGATTTTATTCTCTTTTTATTTTCTTATTTTTCTTTTTTCAGAGGAAAACTGGCCCTGGGCTAACATCCGTGCCTATCTTCCTCTACTTTATATGGGATGCCGCCACAGCATGGCTTGACAAGCAGTGCATCAGTCTGCTCCCGGAATCCAAACCTGCGAACCCAGGGCCAGCGAAGTGGAGCACGTGCACGCCACCAGGCCATTTCTCTTTTCCATACATAGGCATTATCATATCAAATAAAAACAAGTCTGTTACCTTTTTATTATTTATCTAACACTGGGTCCTTCCTTCTTTCCTTCCTTCCCCACTCATTATTTGATCAGCTCCTCTTGAGAAGCTAGATATGCTCTAGTTACTTTGCTAGATCATAAGCACATGAGAATTTTTAGACACTAATTCTGAGTGATATAATTTTGTTCTTTCCCAAGTTTCCCCAAGAAGGAGACAAACTTCACAATCACAACATAGCTCCAGAAATAACAACTATACAACTACTATGAAGTTAGTCTCAATAATCTTGGTAAATGACCACGAAAAAATTTTAGGGTGATGTCTTACCAGTCAGGGACTAACAACTAGCATTAATTTCATCTGTTGCTCGTGGCCCCCAGATGGGTACTTTGGACCTCTTGGTCTTCCCTGGTATAAAAATATGCAAGCTTCCTGACACCCGATAATTATATGACATGCTCTGCCAGTTGTTCTACCTCATATTGGTTAAGGAACACACTTGCAGTGACCGTTCTTCCAAAACCATCTTTACTCTCCTCCTTGAATCTGGGGTTGGATCACTGATGAAAGACTCTGCTGTCTGAACAAGGATTACTGTTCAATGATTACAAGGATTACTGTTCAAATCCCTGACAATGATTTGGGATTATCGCCTACTTGCCTAGGTAGCAAGAATTCTCTCTCTTCATATTCTCAACAACCTTGTCCTGCTGTTTGATTTCTGAGCAAATTAGAAATTTATTCTCAGTGCCCAGGCCTTGCTCCATGCCAATGAAAATATCAAATTTGGTTCCAACAGGAGTCCCTCTTAAAGGTTGATGCCATGGATTCCACATACAAGATGATCTCATGGGATATTTTGGAAATCCCCAATATCAACGTGTGGGGAAGATGGCTCATTCTGTGAGGGTCCAGCAGAGCCTCTGAGACTTCTTGTTTTCATTCGTAAAATTCAAGATTCTGAACAGTGACCAGTAGGGCTGGCAAGACATCCTCCTTCAATAATTCAATAGCTTCCCCAAACTCCTGATCTTAGCCAAGTTACTGGTCACAAGAGATGTTATTGTGGCATGTGTTTGGTCCTATGGGAAGTCTGCTGGTGTTTATTTTGTTTGCTTCTAGATAAGCCTCAAATACAACTTGGAAAACCGTGACCCTAAAAATTGGGGGAATTACATCAAGTTCATCTGGAAGTCAGCACAGACTTAAACCAAGTTCCTCATTCTTTTGGGGAAGATGGTCTGGGTGATAATTCTCAAAGGGTACTGGTGTCGGCTTGGAGGGAGGTCTCTAATCAATAGGCCCCAGGGCTCTCTCTGTCTTTAGACATTGCCTCAGTCAAAATGTTTCCCTCTGCCACAGATGAGGACGTGGATGGCATGCTTATCAAATCCGATGAAATTCATTCAGCGTGAGTCCCAAGAAACAGGACACTTGACATCCAACTCTGCAATATACTTCAGAGAAACCATTTAAGCAGTGTCTGTTCAACTGTCAGTGAAGACAGGATTTAATTGCATATGAAGAAGAATTATCAAAAGATTTATACTGCTTGCTGTTGTTTTGTTTTCTTCTTCATTCTCATTAGCATCTTTTTTTTTGGCCAAAAAGTGTATGTAGTCTTTGAGCTCACCATAAGTGGCCATGGTAGTTTGCAGATTATAACCAGCCACTTACTACCATCTTAAAGGAACACCCCGAGATATCACACAGTGCTCCTTGGCACACACAACAAAAGATAAAGTTCTTGCAGGCAAGTTCAAGTCCTCCAGGTCAAGGGCCATAGAATTTTAGATCTGATAAAAATATTGGAAATTATCTAGCCCATATGTCTCATTTTACAAATGAGGCATTTAAAGCTACAGGATTTCCATGACTTCCAAACGCCCCACTACAATTCAGATATAGATCCGGAATAAGAACCCTACTCCTTCCCTATACCTCACTCCCCTGATGCTCCAGGATGCCTGACTCAGTGCCTCCTCATAATTAGGTAGTGCCTCCCCTTCTGCTCCCCTTCCTTCCCAACACACACCCCTGGGAGCCATTCACACCTGCATGCCACAAAGCTCCGTCCCTTTATTGTGGTTTCCTCTGTGTAGAAGTCCTTCCTTGTTGGTCTGGAAATCGTTCCCTAACCATCTTCCAAGACCGAGCTCAAATACCAAACTTTGGAGAAACTATTTACTCCATCACAGTTAGTCGCTCATTGTTCACTCTGCCCATACTACGTCAATTTTCAGCCTGGTTTACATCCCTAGGTCTCTCCCACGTGAGCTGCTGGGAGCAGGGATTAAACGTCAGCCATCTTGAATCCCCAGCTTCAGGTAGAGGTATATAATGGACAAATTAAAACAAATTAAATTGTTTAAACAAGCAAATAAACAATAACAACAATGAAAACAACTTTAGGCCAGGTCCCGTTCCATAATTCTGTGGAAGCCACAAAGATAAAAAGACAAAGCTTTTGCTCTAGAGGGGCTTACAATTCAGCAGAGACATCACTTATAACTTCTCAACAAATATATGCTGAATGATGAATTAATATGATTTAATTCCAATTCTCCCATGTTGATAGGCTATTACCAAAATTCAACTGATCTCAGTGTTTTATGGAGCAATCGTTTTTTATCTTGACTAACAGGACTTCCTACTTTGTAGTCTGACTTCCACACTTCACTGCATTTATCACAGCCCCTGGGGCTGGGCTCTCACCATAAAACTGTGAGGAAAACATGGTAGGAAAATTCACTCACACACATTAGAAGTGTCTTCCATGATAAACGCTGTGTTGGCCTGGAGTGGGAAAATTGGCACACATACTGGTAGTTGGAGTGTAAGGCAGTACAATTATTCTGGTGATCGATATTGGCAATTTGTTATCAACATTTTAAATGTACATCTCTTTGTCCCAGCATTTCCACTACTAAAAATTTATCCTATGAACATATTTGCACAAATCTGCAAATGTATAAGTATGTTCGTTGCAGCAATGGTTGAAACGGCATAAATTTAAAAATTGTTACATTCAGACCTTGGGATTCCATGCAATCATTATAAAGGATGCAACAGATCTAAATGTGCTGCAAAGGAGAGATGTTCGATATGTTATTAATTCAAAATACAAGGCATTGAAGAGTAATGTTTGGTATTATCCCATTTGTGTAAACAAAGAAAAAATACATATATTTGTAGATATATAAAAATTACTAAAAGAATACACAAAAAATGTTAACAGAGATTGTAACAGTGGATGAAAGAAGAGAGGAAGGGACAGGAGAATTTTATTTTTTATTTCATACACTTCTGCAGTGTTTGAATTATTTTACTATTGAATATATTACTTTTATGATTTCTAAAAGTGTCTTCCATCTTCTCACCACCTTCTTGTTTTATCTATTTCAGTTTAGCCAACTAGGTTTTCTCAGGGCTGAGGTTATTTATTCCAGATTAACTCTCTCAAACTCATATGCATCTCCCAAACTTATTCTCTCTAAACCACTTTCTCACTTTAAATATGACCTTTCCAAGGTCTTTAGCTATTATTAACCAGATGAAACCATCAGTACATGGACTCCCCAGTCCAGGTATTGAATTACAAAAAGTACTTTTGGAAAAAAAACGCTAACTCAATTGCATCAGTTAAAACAGCAACAAACATTAGCAATGCCACAGTGTCACGATGTAGGAGATCAAAGGACTCATGCCCTCTGCACCAGGAGTCATAGTGGGACTTAACTGGGGCAGTTCTGGGTCTGCCATTGGGACCACAGGCACTCCAATCTCAATGAAAGTGCATAAGACACTGCCATTATCCCCGGATCATTGCCACGGTAGACCCCAACAACTCCAGTCTATCGTGTCAATGTGTATTCAGGGAGTCTTTAATGCACGGATCATTGGCAAGCTGAGCCATAAAAGCCCTGTAGGAGCCATGGCTGTGCATGGAATCAATGCACACTTGGGGACTCCCCCAGGCCTGGCTCATTTGCAGCGCATCGTGTCAATGCATACTCCGGGAGCCCTTACTCCGAGGCCTGTGCGTGCTAAGGAACAATGTACACCGAAAATACTTATGAAATAGTTGTTACAGTGCATACACAGTATTCACTCTTCTAAACGGCATGTCAGCAAGTTTAGTGTGTGACAAATAACTCCTAAAAGGCACAAAACACTCCTAGAGGCCCAACTTCGCACATGGACAGTTGGTCCATGGAATTGTAGCACGACTATAGTGGGAACATGAGGCTTCCTTTACCACGAACAAAGGGAATTGAAGCCACTGTTTCTACTCGGTGTTGTCCAAGTTTTCAGTATAATCCCAAATACTTCCTAATTATCTTTCTGGGCATTCGATTCTTAAAATCCGAGAACCTTCTGTCTTTCCCTGCCCTGTTCCAAAGCACCTGCAGTGTAAGGTGAGAGGGTTAGAGGAAAGCTCCTTAGGTCTCCGGCCTCTAGACCAGCACTGTCCAGCAGACATAGAATGTGAGCCACATATGTCATTTTAAATGTTCTTTGTAGCCACATTTTTTTGAAAGGAAAAAAGAAACAGACCTAATAGATTTTAAAAATATATTTTATTTCACCCAATACATCCAAAGTATTACCATTTCAATATCCAATCAATATCTTAAAATGATTGAGACAGTTTACATTCTTTTTTTCATGCAGAGTCTTTTCAATCCAGCACATCTCGATTTGGACTGGCCACATTTCGGGTGCTCAGTAGCCACACGGGGCCAGTGACTGCCCCGGTGGCCAGCACAACTAAAGAGGCCTAGGAAAATGAAGGCCGGTAGCTTAAATGTCCGCGGTCCTCTGTCAACTGACCATCTCAAAGCAGGTGTGTGCCTAGCTTTCCACCTCATCTCCTTGCCAAGGCTGCACCTGCTGACCTGCCCTTTCTTGGCCGCCGGAGTGGGTGGATATGTTTCGGGTTTTGTAATCATAAAAAGGACCACCAAAACGTGCATTCAGAAAGGGGAGAAAACCACTACAGGCCAGTGATAATGGTAGTACGAGGTCCTCCTTCTTGGAGGTGGAGATGAAGGGGAGAGCAAGGGGCTGCGGGGGAGGGAAAGAGAGCGGGAGCGGCGCTACGGGTGCGGGCGGTGGCGTCTTCCCCAACCGTGGTGTCAGCGGGGCAGCGGGCCGTGCGTCTCGGGGCTCGGGGTCCCTGGCGGTCAATCCGGGTAGGGTTGCTGATATCTGAGGCCGAGTCCTCCCAGAGACACAAAGAAGGAGGGGGTGCGAGGAGAGGGAGACAGAGACAAAGACGCGGGGGAAGAAAGAGAAGAGAGCAGGGCGAGGCGGAGAGTGGGATGCGGATGCGGGGCGGGGAGTGCGGCAGACAAAGCGCCCGCGGCCGCCAGGAGGAAAGGGGGCGCCGCGCGCTCATCTGGGCATCCGCGGGACGGCCCGGGGCGAGGGCCGGGAGGGAGGCGGGCGAATCGGGCAGGGCTATTTGAATATCAGGCTCTGCCACACTCGGGGCGCCGCTGACAACTTCATTACCTCCGCGTATAAAAATGAC
This sequence comes from Ceratotherium simum simum, assembly GCF_057802395.1. Taxonomy (NCBI): domain Eukaryota; kingdom Metazoa; phylum Chordata; class Mammalia; order Perissodactyla; family Rhinocerotidae; genus Ceratotherium; species Ceratotherium simum. The sequence goes on along the minus strand of NC_141900.1, from coordinate 58,842,163 downwards.
TGCCGGCAAATGCAAATGGCTTGCCCGTCTCAGCCGCCTGCCTCCGCTCTGCCGCCGGCTGCGGGCGGGGGCGCCGGGAGCCCCGCCGCCCGGCGTCATGAACGGCCCCGCAGTAGGGCCCGTGCCCCCCGCCCCCGCGCCCCGCGCCCCGCGCCGCCGGGACCCGGCCCGACGCCGGCTCCGAGGGCCCGAGTGGAGCCCGGTTTGGAAAATGAAATGGGGGTGGGGGCGGCTGGGAACTGCATATCTACTAAGATTTGCTTGCGAATGTTAAGTAAATGCCCTGCCTCTTAACTATCATCTAATTAATGTATGGAAATGTCAGGAAAATACTATGGGTAGGATACATAACTTTGAACCCTGATGAAAGAGGCTGAACCCCACTGGTCCTGGACTCCTCCGCCCATAGCGATTAAATTGGACGAAAGCATCCTTAGCGCCCCACGTTCGCCTATTGAGCAAGCAAGCGAGGGGGTGGGCTGCTCCCTGCTCCCCAGGCCTTCGCGTCCAGCCGCCACCAGGACTATGCTGGGTGACTGTGCAGAACGCCCTCCCAGATCTCTGGCCTAGCTGAGCAGTCCAAACGGGAGCAGAGGCAAGCCGCATGCAGAAGGAAAAGCAGTCTTCCCAGACCCTCTCTTTTTCCTTTGGCGCAGAGAGAGAGGGGAGGACTCAGTCCCTGGCATGAAGTCGCCTCCTGCCGTGTGACAGCTCCGGTTATTACATGTGGACTCCTGCAAACCCCTCAAGTGCAGGAGCTTGGTCATTTTTATTAATAATAACAGCAGTAGCAGCCGCAACAATAATAGTAAACATCTGCTGAGGGCTTATTATGCACAAAACATTATACCAACTTTTATCTAGGTTATTTTCGCCACAACGACCCTATTGCTGTCCTGGAAACTGAGGCTTAGCAAAGCCAGGGTAACCCAGCTAGGAAGGGGTGGAGCACGGATGAGAAAGCAGGCCTGCCCCCCCCCCCCCCCCCCCGGCCCTGTGCTCTCAAACATTCGGCAATTTTCTGGGCCTTTCTTGCAGCTCAGGCTGCTGTCCTGCACCCCCTTCCTTCTACCCCCGCCCCAACCCAAGCCATTCCTCCCTCTCCCCTGTGGCCCAAAGGTTAATCCTAAATAGTCCAAATCTATTATGTTCACCCCCTCCTTGTGTCCAGGGCTTGGTTCAGAAAACAGCATGTGAGCAGTCCTGGCCAGCACTATGGGGGGTTCTGGGAAATGCTCCCTTGCTCTAAAAAGGGGACACACGGAAAGCATTCGCACTTCTTCTGCTGGATGGTATCTTGGCACTGTGTGAAGTCTGATGGTGTCCACCACCTAGTAACCAGGGAGGAGCCAGCCAGTAAAGCTACTTTTTGCGGAGATAGATTTGCAAGAGTTAGTGCGCTTAATGTGCAGGCTAAAGTTCAGGAACGTCGCCTCCTAGTCCTGTCTCTATCAGCAGTGAGATCATGCCGCCTCATGTTTATTCAGGGTTACATTTAAGGTTAATTCCTTTTCAAAACAAGAGAAAATATAAAGAATTGAACAAATGAAAACTCCAGAAATTTGGTCATGTCTCTTCCCTGCTCTGTTTCTGTTTCTTCATCAGAAAAATGACTGAAGAGCGTCTGCTCCCTGGTGGCTTCTCCTCCTGGGCCCTCACCTCCAACCTCAATGAGTCTCAAGGCTCTCAGCAGCTTTTACCCAACTCCCTTTTCCATCAAGACGTCTCCTCCTACACAGGCAATGCAGCTCTCCCCTCCCAGAGCATCAGATCCCCCATCTAACTGCTGTGCACGTGCACACCCCAGTGTCTGAGCTCGACTGCCTTTGAAATGTTACTGGCCTTCAAGTAGTCTCTCTGGAGAACTTGCATCTGATTTTGAACTTTTTGGAAAACAATGGGTACTTAACCAGTCACTTACTAGTTTCCCTTGGTGACTGCTTTAAAACATAGAATCCAAATTAGAATGGAAAATTGATTTTTATTGTTTCATTCAAGTCATGCACAGTTTTCATTAAAATATGCAAAAAACTATATAAAATATATACTATATGCTTTAACAATTCATCCAGAGTCAATAAGTGGTGAACAGCTCAAATATTTCTAATGTTTCCCATCGCTGAGGAAAGGAAGCCCAAACTCCTTAGCAAGACATTTAAGACACTCCAGAAACTGTACCTAACCAGCTCCAGCCTTGTCTGTCTACCATTCTATACCCCAAAATCATACTATTGCATTTCCTCACCCATGACATATATTTCAGCATGTTGGGTGCCCACACTCTCTAGAATGCCCTTGAACTTCTCCAACTTTTCAAATACCACTGATTAAATACCGCCTCTTCCAAGAAGCCTGTCCCATTCCTCACATTCAGTGACACAAAATATTGAGTTCTCTAGTATTTGTTCTCATTAATATTTAGCATATGTTTTGTGTTTACTGACACCCAGTATTCTTAAAATAATGCACATGTCCAAATAGTGAAGGGCTTAAATATTATCATGCAAAGAAGTAAAATGGGTCATAAATATTATCAGCAGAATGTATAAACCTCACTCCCAACTTAAGGATGAGCTGTTCTCTTAGATGTGATAAAAAAGCTTCTTATGCTCTCATTTTTGTTAGGCTAACTTTGATCTAAGTAATAGAAAAGCTGTCTCAACTAGCTTAAACGTCGAGGAAAATGTAGTATCTCATGTTGAAAGTCTCAAGGTAGCAGGTGCTGGGGTTGATTCATTCAGTGGCTCAATAATATTTAATGTTGTCAAGGACCCAGGTTCTTCTCATCTTTCCACTCTGCCATCCACAGCTTGTTGACCTTGTCTTTAGCTAGTTCTCTTCAAGGTCTCAAAATGGCTGCCATAGTTCCAGGTATCACCTAAAGACATAGTAAAGTCCAGCCAAAAAAAGTGGGACTATTCTTACCTTATATATCTTCTTATGAGCGGGGAAATTATACCAGAAGACTTCTCAGAAGATCTTTTCTCATATTTCATTCGCCAGAACTGGGTCACGTGCTTATCTCTAAATTTTCACTGGCAAGGGAGATGAGACGATCATCACTGATAACTAATCAAGATTTACCCCTGAGTTATATTGTGGGGTGGGAGTTGGGGGAGGCAGAGGATAGGACAGGCAATATCAGAACAAAAGCTGAATTTTAGCCAGTCTCACAGTCATCTATTCCTGCATACAAAGAATCCCAAAGCTTACTGGCTTAAAAAAAATAATTTATTTTCTCAAGAATCTGGGCTGGGAGGATTCCCAAGGAAGAAGGGAGGATTGTTGGGTAGGCAACTAAAAGCGTCTCTCTACAACTTATGATGGTTTATCATTTGAAAGTCAAAACTAGTCATATTTAGATGATTCTTGTATTGGTCTTTTCTACAAAATATGTGTTAAAAATGATGTATACTGATTCAGTCAATAGTAAATTGATTGGGTGAATTCAACTGGTAATTTTCTTAGGAGGCGATAAAATCATGTTTTCTCTTTTGCTTTGTTTTCTTTTAGATAACTAGCTATATTATGGAGTGCACATAGGAGTTTTCCTTTAACAATATTAATGCTTGACTGAATTAAGCCATTTTTGCCCTAAATTCTTTAGTTTGTAGGCATCTGAGAATTAAGATCAGAAGGATAGCAAATAATTCCTTTAATTTAGCAAGTAATTTGATAACGATTATTCACTATCAGAATATTACCCTTTTGAAAACCGGTAAATCACAGGAGCTTTTGAAGATAAAAGTATTAAATAACGATTCTCCTCTTTTAATCAGGGCAGGTAGGAAAATTGCAACATACATTCTTTGTTTTGTAATGTCACTTCCCTATCCTAAATAGGACTTCTAGTTCTCTTTAACTTTTATATATGTGAGGCAAGGAAGTTCTTAAGTGGTGGCTATAGTTAAATTCCTGTCACTTACTAAAATAATACATGCACTTCCGTTTGTGATTATATCTCCCATCTTCTAATAAATGTATAACTGCCTCTGTAACAATACCCAGTCAGATGATGAATGTGTCTATAATACTACCTCTCTCCCCCCCTTTTTTCAAGAAGCTCATGGAAGTGCTTGCACAAAATCTGATGTATTTCAACATCATCTCCGTGAATCGTAGACTGTTAAAACCAGAATTACAACCTCTAATTTGATAGGTGAAGAAAGTGAAGCCCTAGAGTTTAAAGAACTTTCTGGAAGTTTCCAGGCTAGTTAGTGGTAGTGTGGGATCTCATTATCTTGTTTTCTGGTTGATTGCCCTTTACATCACACAATGCTATTAATGATTAACATTAAGGACGGAACTAACTCTAACCAGGTTATCAAGTCAAATTCCTTAATACCGTGTTGGTGGTGCCCACTCAGCCAGGTCCCTGCAGGGGCAGGGTTCTCATTATATCCTCAGGGACAGAGAGCATGTCCTCTAACCCATCACAGCCCATCATATCCAGAGATCCCACCTAGCACTATGGACCCTCCAGCCCCACTCCCATGTATCTAAGGTCTGCTCAAATTCCTGTTTTGTTACATGTCCCTGCAGCCCACGTAAACCCAGGGCATAAGGAATGTACTTGGCAAGATGTTTCTCCCCTCCCCTCCCATCCAGCTAGTGCAGAAAGTGAAAAATGGAAGAGTGCAGCTGGTAATGCACTGCTTGCCATCTTTTCACCATCACAGCCAATTTAAAGCCAGATTTTAAGATGAGAAACTGACGGTTCAATCATAAAAGTAGGTTTCTACTTCTCAAGTGTTAGTTGAATTTTCTTCATTAAATAATTGTTTGGATTTAGAAACCCTGGAACCTGTATTTTTTCAATATGGAATGATTCCATTTGCAGCATTCATTCAAACCTACAAGTCATTTGCTCAAATCATATATTTCCAAACAGGAGAAATGAAAATGTGCTCTAATTCACCAATATTTTTAAACAATTAAGCACAACTAAGAAAATGAAGCCTGACTTCCCCTCTCCCTCCTCCTCCTCGTCCTCCTCTTCTTCAACCAGCAATCCCTATAATCCACACTAATGAGGTAGACTGTGTTAAGAATTTTCTTCACTTAACATTTCTCATTATTAATAAATTTTACACTGACAACTATAAAGTGAACACTTTGGATTTATGCACCTAACCTAATTACATATGCTGCATGTACGCATTTCATTATTTACTTGACAGATTCATTCCTTGATATCATAAATAATTAAACAAGAATCAAATATTAACAATCACATACATTTTAATTCTAAAATCTGTAGAAACAAACTATATTTTTATCTTCAGTTCAACAGCACTGATTAAAATTTCTTCGTTAGGCAAATTTCTTAAGCAAAGTTCTTGATCCACTTTTCTTACTTTCACTGAAAATTAAACCTGGAACAAATTATTCCAGGATTACTTCATGGAAAAAAAAAAATGAATATAACAGTATTTCTAACAAGCCATTGGATTTGTAATCTTTCTCAAGCACTGCTTGAGAAATTCATATATAAGAATTCTCATATTCCTATACATGAAACATTAATCTGTGTGGTTGTTAGGAATTTTCAAATATGGTTTTTATTATAAGCTAAAAGCTGGCACATATTGGTTGCTAGTAGTATATTACCAGAGCTTCTTGTCTAGTGGGATGACGGATTTAACCAAACTATTCTTTTATAACTTGTTTAAAGAATGATTTCTAGGCATTATGGATCATGCTGGAACTAAATTTATTGGGGCTGAAAATTTACCCTGAGGTCAAAGTATAGCTGTTGCTTTTCTGCTTTAATGAGCTAGGTTTAAATTTTTTTATTTGTGTATATCAACATCTTCATTGATCAAACTATTCTCATACTTTATCAAATTTGCTTTGGTAGAGCATACCATACAATTTCATCATTTAAAAAATATTAAAGATTCATAGATAGCCACATTATTCATAATACAAGATTAATGCCAGGCTGACAGGTTTTTGTAAAGATCTGACTCTTTTTTTCTGAGTGCATATACCATATCTCTGTGAAATGTACCTCTGATGCTGCATATTGATTACTCCCTTCTCTTCTTTTCTAATGCTAAAGAGATAATATTATAGAATGATTGTCAGGGTTAGTGTGTCTCTGACCTACACATGTACTATTAATAATTTATGAGCTGACTTGAAGTACAGCACCAAGAAACCAACTGAGGACCATTGCCTGGAATGACATACACTCAGCGCTGATAGCATGTGCACCCAGATTTTGAGGTTCTGTCGTTAAAATACATAGAGAGACACAAACACTCCAAGTGCCAGAGTTAAGTGAATGGAAGGAAGCCATGCTTCTTTGTTAGAAATTTCAAGTAGCTATATTTATCTCTTTTCATCCTATCTTTCTAGGACATGAGATTTCCTTTTTAAATTATTTAATCAGATTGTCAAGTTAACTCATAGTGTCTATAAACATTAGAGAATCTAAATTCAAATAACATGGAGATTTTTAAAGCAAAAGATCAGATGTTTCTTCTTATTTCCCCCATTCCTTCACACCCAGAGGTTGTCAGGTGTGTATCCTTCCAGACTGGGTTCTATACTCATACTAAGATAGAGGAGGTGGGGAGAGAGTCCCCCCACCCTCAAACATGGTATCACACTCTACAGACTGTGCTGCAATTTGCTTTTTTCACTCAGTCCTAGAAGTAGTATTGCTAGGTCAGTAACTGATTTTTTAAGTATTCTTAATCCATTAATTAGGCAAGAATCAATAAATATTCCTATTTAGGATTTAAATATTATACCATTTTATTAATAGATTTTCTCATAACATTTAAGTGCATTTTTAAGTATACTTTTAAAACTTTAATAATATAGAGTAATTTAGGAAAAGATTATCTAAATTTTTAGTTACATTAATTTCATGTGTGAGTAGCTTTATGCAAAAGCAAACTGAAGTCTAAGTTGTTTTTAATGGTTTAGCAACACGTCATCAAGCCACACATCTGTATATATTATTTTTAACATCAATGTCCAAGGCAGTCAGTCTTCATTTTAGCAATGCTACATAAAACTAACACTTTAAAAGTGTTTATAGAGATTGACAACTGTTAAACTACTGAATGCTTTTCAAAATATATTCAAAGAATTTTATGTTTGAAAACATTTCATCTAGGAAATCTAATTAAAAACAATGTTATGTTTATTTGAAACCATCACAACTAAGTGTATTTGTAAAATTCTTTGCTTTTCACCTAAATTGTTTGAAGTCTTCTACAAACAATGTAATGGTTACCTAGTGTGTCTGTCAAGTTCTATTATGTGAACTAGAATATACTTTCAGAAAAGATGCCTCGCATCCGATGACAAGCACTTCCTATCTGCTAGGATTCATAAAAATTGGAACGTTGATCATTTCATGTAGACATTTTCTTTAGCAAGAAGATAAAGGGAAACCCTGTTATGCCAAATGACTTACTAGTCAAAAGTAGCCAGGACACTGAAACCTGGAAACTAGTTAATGGTTTGTAACAAGTCAGAAATAAAGATGTTCAACCAAGAAAATGACATTAAGCAGCACTGGCTACAAGAGAAAGAGCAGCCTGTCAGAATCACGCGAGGGCTGTGGTGACAGGTAGACAATAAAATGGGATGACACCAGTTCCCCTCGGTGGGAGTGTTTTCAACAGCTTTCTCTTGGGAATTTCCACGCACTTCCTTTGCAGGAAACCTTCCCTCTAAAAATGGCAGCAGACCCCTTGGAGGTCTTATTAAAATTCTCCTCAGTGTTATAAAGTGTGTTGTATAAGGCAGACGGCAGTACCCGAACAGTTAATTCTTCATTATATAAAGGAAAGTGGGGACAACAGTCACACTGGTACAGTAGCTCCATGCTGAAATATCCCAGTAATATTGTACAGTAGGCATCGTGAATCAGGAAATGAGTCAGAGGGGAAAATCAGTCCATAGCCCACCTAAAATAGCAGACAGCATGAATCCAAACAGAACCAATATTGTACATAATGAATATTTCATATTCAGATTGGTATCCATTATATCTGCAAATGAATTTCACAGATTAGCTTACAACTCCACAGTGTCTAGTCCAACAGCACCATTAGGATGAACATTGCTTTCGTTTTTAAGGGAAATTTTATTTCATTAACTTTCCACCACAAAACGGCAGCTATAACAGAGTACCTCTACTTACTTCATTATGGGCTACAAAGGCTCTGCCACCAAAGACTTGAAAGCAAGCAAAGAACCCAGCTATCATCCAATGAGTTCTTTAATACCAGTAATTTCAAAGAATGAATCTATAATATTTATCTAGAATAAAACTATGGCTGTTTTTTACTCAACCGTGTTCTAATGTAAAGTTATATCATTTCATATATGTCTATTTAAAGTGTTATAATACCACTAAACTAATTTCCAATAGAGTAATAGCTGTTAGAACAGTCTTCTAAAACATTTCTCTCTTATTATAGTCTATTCCCAACATATTTTAAGCTACATGACAAAATAAACGTTTCACAACCTTTTTCAGCTACATTTTTTTTCTACTGATGTCATTTCAACCAGTGGGAGGTCTATATTTTCCACACTGCAGTTCTACATCTAAAATTATTTCTGATATAGATTAGCTGTCCCTTAGTGAGCTACGAAAGACAAAATCTTAGCTTCTTTAAGCCCATCTCGTTTGACAGCATGCACGTATTTACATGAAATATAAAGCAAATGTTTGTTCTTTTCATACAAGCTGTCAGGACAAACTTGGGTTGTTTAGAAAACTGTTCAGACAAACACTACCGGCGTTTACTACATGACATATGATAAAAGGTCAACAATAGGTAAAATTAAAGTTTATTGAAAAAAAAATAAAGAGTTGACATGCATTTTTGGAACCAAAGTTGATCATGTTATACCATAAATTATATAGTACACTGACAATTAAAACTTCATTGTTGGGCCGGCCCTGTGGCTTGGCGGTTGGGTGCGCGCGCTCTGCTGCTGGCGGCCGGGGTTCGGATCCCGGGCACGCACTGATGCACCCCTTCTCTGGCCATGCTGGGGCTGCGTCCCACATGCAGCAACTGGAGGGATGTGCAGCTATGACATACAACTGTCTACTGGGGCTTTGGGGGAGAAAATAAATAAATAAAATTAAAAAAAAATTTTTTTAAAAACTTCATTGTTTATTCAATTGTTTGTTTAAGGAAACGTGAGCTTAATTTCAGTTGCTCACTTACCGGGGTATTAGCTTATGGTCCGATGCAGGGATACATATAAGAAAATGTTTGTTACCCTAAAAAGTTTCCAATTAAAGTTGCTTTTCAGCTTTTTTCTCCAGCGAACTTTCTAATAGCTAATAGGAACACATTCTGGAGTCAGGTAAGCTGAGCATCCTGATGTTACTGCAACCTAATCAGGGCCGCTGAGCCACCACGTCCAGCTGCCCAACAAAATCACGCTTCTGCTTTAAGAAACTGGTGGTTCTTGAATACGAGGAAGGAGTGATTTACCAAAGGATGCTTCCAGGGGCAAACTCACTTTGCTCTTGCTGCTAGGATTTGCACTATCGCGGCTTCCCTGGGGAATGCCTCCATCCTGCTGGCAAATTTCACCTGCCCCTAGACCCACTCTGTTCTGAAGCCACGAGAACGGAACTTGTTCTGCTTCCTGTGGACAGTGTCCCATCTGCTGAACACACATTTTAATAAGTAAACTCTATTTCCAGGGAAATACCTATTGGTATTAACAAGAAAATAGCATCTCTACAAGATTCTCTGAATCTTGCCCTATCAGTGCCACTCATTCTACCTTCAAAGACAAGTCCCTGTAATTACTTTCTCCTCTCCATTTTCTTGTCTGGAGAAAGCAACAAGATCAAGAGAACCTATCCATTTTCCCCAGATACCTTCCAACATGTGTGTCTGCTTTGCAGGCTGGGATCAGAAATTTCATTATCTGTATTTGTATTAGTAATTCACCGCACAAAGAGAACAGGGAGCAGAGGAGGAGAGCAAGCATGGCAGCAAACATCAGACAGACAATTGTATATATGCAAATGCTTGCAAATTCCTGCCAGCATCTCCCTATCTATAACCAAGCAACATGGAAGCCTATTCATCCCTCAGCTTCTCTGCTGCCAAATACGGTTGTGGTTTTGGAGGAAAATAGTCAGGAAACGTTGAACTTTCAGCCACTGGGACTAAATCTAACTCAAAATCTACTACATAAAAGGCTAATGCATAAATATAATGAGTGATTTTTCTAGAAAGACACCAGATATGCAAGCTCTTGGCTACAGAGGGTGAAAAACAAGATACCCAGGGAGGGGGTGGGGAAGGGAATGGCTGCATGCAGCTCTCCAGCCCAATTGTCAGAGGACTGAAATGTTGCCTCTTGGCTTCAGGGTTGTGCATTTGCATAAACAGCCTGGGCAAGAAGGGGCATGGAAAACCAGAAACAGGCATGATGAAGAAAATGCCCCAAATTCAAATTCGTAAATACAAAGTGCTCACTTTCAAATGAATACGCATGGCGTTTGAAAATGACAGTAGGAATCATCATGTATTTTATTCTGTCCTGAAGTCAATTATGCCCAAATAATAATGGTTATAGAAATTTTCATGACTTTCTTTATTCTTATATATTCATTCTACTCACTGCAAATCGGTAATAATGGTAATAATTCACACATATACATGCCCTTTCACATACGGCAATTTACTTCATCCTCAAAATTACACTTCGAGGTAGGGTCAGTATTATACCCATTTTACAGGTAAAGAAACCTGGCCATGGAGGTTGAATCAGCTCCACTGGGATCTGAGAATGAAGAGGGATGGCCCCTAACGAACATCAAAAGACTTCCAGGAAGAGTATGGACAGTGGGCAGGTAAATCAATGGATGTCTTCTACCCTCAACTATGGCACCTGATTCATTCTGTCTTGTATTATGGTTAGATGCCCTCAGATGGAGAGCCCCTGAGAGCATGGACTATGTGTTTGTTGTCGTTGTATCTCCTGGAGGACTCAGGACAATCCTCTGAGTATAGTGTATGTTCGATAAATGTTTTTTGACAGGAACTGATTCAGTAAACTAGTTCTTCTTTTGCTCATTTTAAGTTCTGTGGTGTCTTGTTCTCTTTTTACATGAAAATACATAAAATCTCAAACAGACATACGCCTCTTAACACCTTAAAAGACAGGATTCCAATGGCAGAAGCAAATAACGCAGCTTCATGATTTACACATATATTGACTCTCCTCTAAAATCATTCTCTCAGCTAATTTTACACAGGTGAGAAAAAGATCAAGGTTCTGCGGTGCCTTTGCAAGCCACGTCATTTTGCTGTTTTGTTTTTGTTTAGCAAATGTTGTATTTGTCGAAAATTTAAGTGCATAAGACTCACTGTATCCTTTCACAAGGTATCAGTATGCAGTTGTCATCATTTGGATTTTACTGCAGTGTAGAAATGTCCTTAGTCCTTTCTTAAGGAATTTAATTTCAATCTCTGTGGCCTTTCTCAAGGACTCCCCTCAAATCCTGTAATCTCTCCTCCTTCCCGGGCCTGCAGCTGCCCAGTTAGAGACTGCCCACCTTGCTCGAAGCTAGATGTAGCCATGTGACTGAGTTCTTACTAAGTGATGTAGTGATGCGTGCAGCTTCTAGATCATCTTCTTAAAGATGTCTGCGACTTGATTTAAAATAATCCAGCAAAGAAGGAGGGCATATTTGGGGGATATAATGATATAAGTTCTGCGACGTGAAGATAACTTTAAGCTGAGTGATGGGCACATGAGGATATATTATAATACATTGTCCCTACATTTGTATGGATGAGTTTGGAATTTTCTATTGAAAAATAAATTAAAAGGTGCTTGCCCCGGTTGTGTTCTCTCCTTTCCTTCTTCCTAGCTGGAAATAGGAATGACTGGAGCAACCTTGGAAAGAACATGTTGAGGCTGGCAGAGCCACCCCACTAGCCTGGGTCCCCAAATGACTTCCTGGAGCAGGGCTCCAGGAGAGTTACTGCAAGAGAACTTGATTTCTCACTCGTGTGAGCCACTGCATTTTGGGGTCTCTTTGTTATAATTACAGAGTTCTTTACATAACCCCAGCTCCTTCTTTACTTACATTCTATTTCAAAACAGTCTCCTTTATTCTAACGAACAGTATCATCTTCCCTGCCTTCACCTCTCCTATAGGTCAGCAGAGTGATAGAACTCAATACATGTTTACTATGATTACATTTTTATTCCTCAGGCTGAACCACAAGCTACTCAAACACCTAGACGGTATGAAAACAACCTTAAAATAAATTACTCGCAATACAACTCACTGTCAAAATCCTTAGGAAAAAATATCACTTTTGAGTTTAGACGTCTACGATTTAACATAGTTATGGACAAACTTGATTCAGAAAAGAACCATAAATTATTACAGCAAAACTTAGGATGAAATAGCAATGTTGAGAACATTTCAAGTAGCAAATAAAAACTTAAGAAAAAATTTAGTTTTTTTCTCATAAAATATGGTTGTGTTCTAAACCACCCTGTAGGCTGCCTCTAACCCGTCGACCTGTTTCCTCTTCCCCACTCCAGGTCTGGCGCAGTCCAACACGGTGCTTCCAGGACTTCTGAGTTTCGGTGTGTGTAGAGGGCATGCGCTCTCCAGTCCAGCAGAGTTTCACCCCTTCCCTGTGGCCTCACACCAGGCTTCCCACACACCTACCCTGAGGCCTAAGTGATCTGGCCATACATTGGGCTTAACATGTTACATGAGGCACGTGGACTAAAATAATTTTCTAAAAGGAGTTGTTAATCCTTGTAACGGATCACCAAAGGAGGTCACAGACACTTTCTCCAATAATCCTTAGAAATAAGGCTGATTTTCACACAATGGCTTTAGGTGAGGTCCCCCGAAGGTCAGAGGATGAACTACAAAAACAAAAGCAAAAATGGGATGCAAACCAGTGCTCATTATTAATTGAAATTAAACAAAACTAGGAGTTTCAGGAAGATCTATTTGCAGGGTTCGACGGCAGGTTTCACTCTGTTCACTTTTGCACCAGGAAAAATAATAACCTGTGAGTACTGCCAACCTGCTCCCACCCTCCGCCCCCAGCACACGCCACACTCCACCCTCCTCATTCCCCTCCCGCCCCCACTCAGGAGAATTCTGTCTGTGCGGACTAGTTCCTGAGCCCTGGCTGCACAGGCTGGAATGGGTGTGGGCAGGAACCGAGACAATCGGAGACTGTCTTGACCGATTTACACCGAGAGGTACTGGGTGAAGAGCAAGGAATAGATAAGCAAAGTTAGAGAGAAGGGGGAGAAAGACAAGAGCCAGCGTGGGCTGGAATTTGGAAGTTTGGAAAGAGGCTAAAATTGTTAGGAGTTTGAAAAAAAGCTGCCAAGGAATGTGAGGTGTATATATACATATTTAGAGAAAGAGAGACAGAGAGAGAGGGAGAGAGAGAAGACGACGGAGGCTTTTAAGCACGTTTTGGGGGTTAAACTTAGACTCCTTTGGTGTTTTTTTAGAGAACTTGGTAAAACTTTAAATTACCTTTCAACTACTTTTTAAAAGTCAGACTGGGCTTCAGCTTTATACGGGATTATAGGACGTAGCAGCATTTAGAGAAAATGCTAGCCTGTCCATATAGTCAAATATTTCAACTTAATCATCAATCATTTATCGAATGTCACTCTACTATAGACACACTGTGCTAGGCACAGTGTCATCAGAAACAAGTTCACCAAAAGAAAAATTTCACCAAAATATTTCATTGAACGGTCTCTGCGTAATCTCGCGCAAAGCATTTAATGACTGCCGCGTAGACCTCACGAATGGACGATTATATTACCATTTCAAGGTCTATTGGCAAAGAGAAATGGGAAACGAGGCACTGTAACAGAGTTTTCTCGTTCACTCTCAGGACGACCAAAGTTTTCAAGTTCAAGGAGCAAACATCTCTGAATGACCTACTACCATTCCCTACACTCTTCTGCCACTTTTGCTGGTTCTGCCACAGGAAAGGGGATTTCTGAAGGGTCTGTGGGTCTTTTGCCTCCATATGACAGTAATTCATCATTGGCTACAATGTGCTCCATATTACACTGTGGGCTGGTGCTTGGTGGGGGAGGTTGTAAATGAAATGCAGTTTTGCCCTCCAGGGGCTACTGCCTGAAGAGAGGGACAGACAGATGGGTAACCAACCCTGCAGGGCAGGGGGATGAGTGCTACCAGAAAGGCATGTGGGAATGTGAGGTGGGTCGTGCCATGGAAACACTGACTTGTAGTGGGTGTGGTCAGAGCAGGCATCAGCGCGAGGAGACATTTCATCAGCGTCCTGAATAACTAGTAGGAATTAGCAAAGCAAGAAGGCATCGAGATGGGGAAAGGAAGACTCTTCCAAGAAGAGGGAACATGCCCTCATGTTGTGTTATTATCTTCATGTTGTAAATGAAGAAACAAACTCCAGAAGGCTGAGTGACCTGGGGCACTCCTCTTTAAGCAGTGAAACTAAGATTTAAACTTAGCACCATACTCCCCGCCTCTTTGCAGAACCTGGTCTCTGAAGGGGAATCCTCATTTAGTGATGTCCACACATTCCTCACACCCAGACCTCAAGAACAACTAGGGCAAATGCAAGTGTCCCTTAATCATTCTGGGAAGGAATCCAAAGTATTACAGATTGAAAAGATCATAGAATTTTTTATTGTTTTGCTGGAATCAGTTTAAGAAAACTGCATACAGTACTTTCTCTCTCTCTCTCTCACACACACACACTCACTTAAGGATTCACAGTGTATATTAACATATGAAAGGCACTAAGTCCTGCAGAAAATTAATGTTAAATTTTGTTGAACCCAGTGCGTCTGAAAAGTAATTGACCACACCCTACCTCCCCTTTTCTTTTTAGTAACACTTATGAACACCTTTAAAAACATTCTGTATTCAATCTTCTTATTGGACTGATGAGGAAACTGCAGTCCAGAGAGGCTGGTCGCAGCCTTGGGTGTGTGCTAGTGGCGGACCCATAACCCAGGTCACCAGACTTCCCTCCCGTCAACACTCTCTCTGGGAAATCACACTTCAATATGTCCATTCCATACCTCCAATATATAAACAGTACATACAGCGCATGAGTTGATAACCTTGTAATTGTCAACTTACAAATTACCCTTTAAAAAAATACAAAGAAATCCCTAGGTGAGAGCTGAGATAGTGTATACAAATTTGAAGTGTGTTTATATACACTATTAATTGCTCTTGTCATGGTTTACACTAGTTAGCCAAGTCTTGCTGATATCAGTTGTTTATCTTCACAGCCTTCCCACTGAAATAACAATAACAATAACAACCACTAACTCTCTTTTTGCTCTCAACGTGAAGGATAACATTAATACATTGATGCAAATTTCTAGCGTTTCTCTTTATGCATTCATTTAAATGGAACCAAAGCTGAAGAAATCACTCGTTAACAAGATAATCACAAAACAAATCTTTGTACCAAGTATTTCATTGCTAGATCAAATCCCATCATCACTAACTACAAAGAAAGTTCTTTACTTTGGAATTTGGTTGGAATCAAGACAGCAAAACAAAAAGGTCGGGGGGAGGGGATTGGAAATCTTTTTGTTTTTGCAAAGATTTATATTATAACAATATTTGTTATATTAAAATTTGTTATGCTTGACTGGAAATTTTTTAAAGGTAATATACAAATTAAAAAATATATTTCAAGAGCAGTCAATTCCCAACTTTGCAGAGTATTTATGAATAATAACATATTAGGAAAGATCAATGGGGCTTTCTGTCTAAAAAGTTAAATATTCGGTGCCTGTATTCTGCATTTGTTACCAAAGGCCTCTTTATCAGCAGAAGGAGGCAAATGATACCCTGAAAATGTTTTAAATGTGCAACTTTGCTTATCTTCTGTATTAATGATCCTTATGGCAGTTGTTATATTAGCCTTATCACACAGCACAGCAATCAGAGAAACCTATTGTGAGAGGAAGGAAAAGAAAAAGCATTTAGTTTCATCTTGGGCCCTTTTTTTCAATCTAGCAATTTTCTGATTGTCAAGGGGGGAAACATGCAAGTTAGAGTTTTACTGGGTTTTCTTAAAATCTCAAAGAAGAAACTAGACATTTCCAAATGGGTGATTTATTAAACATCATACACTGTGAGAGGACACAGATTAGATTATCGACGAAATGCTCATGATGTGAGTCTTGGGTTTCGTGGTGTCCACACAGGAGCTCGGACCAGGAGACACTAAGTGGCTCCTGAGAAAGCCAGTCTCTCCTTCAAGGCTCTGAATTGCTCATTTGTGGATGTCACGTTACAAGAAATGCCATGTGCCCCTCGTAAGACTTCTCTTTCCTTCTTCATACAGTCTCTACGTGCACATAGAGGGAATTCAACAGCTCCGTCTTTTAACGCCTTTTCACTTTGATAACAATACCAAACCTGACCCTGAGACCCTTCTACCTTCCCATTCTCTCAAGGTGTTTGAGAAAACACCTAACTTTATGATTGAAATTAATGTTTTCACTCAACTGCAAATGCTTGAGCTCAACACACATACTAGCAGAGTGCGTACAAGCCCCTTTCACTGCTTTAGCCAGGTAATATGCTTTCTCCTTTTTTTTTTTCATTATCCCTTTAATGCAGAGCAGGGCTACTGATTACAAAGAGGCAGTTTGACTCCAGCAATAGGTCTTCTTCACTAATCCTCACTGTCATGGAAATTCCAGCTGCTACAAGAATAAGAGGCTCAATCCATATTTGCCAGCTCTAATATGAAATCTGTCAGAGCCCAAATTAATGAGTTCCAAATTCCTTACATCACGATAACAGGTTAAGACTGGTCAATTAATTACATAAATCCTTCCCGATTCATTGTGCGTTTGCAGCCCAGATTGTGTCTTACATTACTCCATGACACAAGGCCTTTTGGCTCCTGTTGTTCCGCAGAAAGGCCCCATTTAAGTGGAGGCTGCCTGCCATGGCAAAATGTTAAATGTCACACGTTAAATTTGCACTTTTCTGTAATTGCTTTTGTTAAAAAAAAATTAAATTAAAGCACAGGGCTCCCAGTACACCACCATGCAGAGGGCTGGGAGTGTACTGAATGGATGCCAGGGCAGGCAAGTACCTACGTTTTACCTCTAACGGTTCACACAGTCTCCTCTGGACCAGGTGTCCAGGAGGCAGCGGAACCAGAACGTTGATATTTGTGAAAATAAACCAAGTTTCCCTAAGATCCGTGGCAGCAAAACTAACATATTTAGAATATTCTTTTCTTTATGAAAGGATTAAAATAGGATTTTTTCCATAGCCAGTTTCCCTTTTGTCTACCAGTAAAAGTATTAGATATATAAAACACTGTTGATCTAACCACCTCTTCAGGAACATATATTGTACAAATGTGTGCGTTATTCTTGTGTGGGTCTTTGCCTTCAAAAACAATGTTGCTGATGGCTTTGCTATTTGGACTTGTAACCGGTACACATCTACAGAGGGAGAATAATTGAGGATTAAGATCTCAAAGGACTTCAAAAATCTTCCAGGTCAAACCTCTTCCTTTTTAAAACATCAAAATGTGCTCGGAGTCACAGCTAGTTAGAATTAGACCTAGAACTGTAGGCTTCCAGATTCCTACGGCGGTCTCTCTTCACCCCGCCACATACCTTATGGTGTGGACTTAAATACCTAGGTGCTCTGTATCGAATGGAACCAGCTCCCTTTTGTGTCTCCTGCATCATCTTATTGCGGGCTGGGGATTCTGCGAAGACAGAAGAGACCAGATGATGCTCCTAAGCACAGAGTGAAATCTATGTGAGGCGCAGGGTCTTTCCACCCGGGAGCCCTAACACCACCCCACCTCGCAGACAACTAGCTAGACCCAAGGCGGCGCGTTCTCAGGCGGGTAGCAGCAGCCGCCGCGCCGGCCCGGCAACGCCCCCCTCTGTCCTCCCGCGGCTTTGCACTCGGTATGCCACCGGCCACGCGTTTCTTTTTTCCAGGGCAAAAAACACAGCTCCACTTCCGAGCCCCCCGCCTAATGTGGTGGGGGACTTGTCTCTTCTCGCCCGTCCCCCACCCCTCAAACGCACACTGAAACCCTGACCCAGGGCCGTTTCTGAACCCGGAGCACACGCTTCTACCCCAGCGGCCCATTCCCACCACCAGGAGCGACTGTCCCCTCCTTCTCCAAACGGGAGGAGGCAGGTTAAGGCGACGGCGCGTCCGCCCGACAGGTTTTAGGGTCTTGGGGAGACTAGAGGGAAAGAGGGTTAACTAATGTGTGCCGTGCGTGCGCAGATGAAACATCTGGAACGCGTGGGTTTCGCCCCAGCGCCGCCGCAACCCCGGGGCGCTCGCGGGGCCCCTGCAGGCCTCAGCCACACCCAGGCCCGGGCGGCGGGGCCGGGCGCCGCAGCGCCGCGCGAGTATCTGCATAACAAAGACTCGGGTCCAGCCCTAGGCTGGGGAACGCCGCCGCCGCCGCCTCCTCCCCCGGCTCCGGCGCGGCCGACCCTGACCGGCCGTCCTGAAAACCAACAGGAGCGGCGGGCTCCCGGCTCCACGCGCGCTCACAAACCCAGCGGGGCCCGTCGAAACGACCTAACCCGGAGGCCCGGAGGGTCATCGGTTTTGCAGGCTCCCTCCCACACCAAACCCACCACCCAAGGCCCATCTGCATTATTATGTTTTATTATTATGTTTCAGGCAGCCAGAGTTGTCATGTTAACGCTGGGCAGCGGGCCCCGCGGTGCCCACGTTTGAAGCAGGTGGGGCAGGGGAGAGGGCGCTGCGGCTCTGTGCTGTAAATCGCTGTCTTTTGCGGTTGTTGTTCCCGCTCACCATCCACCGCCCCCCTCCACCCGGTTTTTCCTCCCTTTCTTTCCGCAGCGCAGTTGCTATGGGTTACCAGGGCGGTTGCCATGGGTTACCGGACCGAGGCCGGCTGGCTCGCTACCTGTCACCCAGTCGCCGCCGCCGGCGGAGCTGCCGGGGCGGGAGGAGGCGGGAGCGCGCGCGTGCGGGACGCGGCGCGGCGGAGTGTGCGCGAGCCGCCGGGGCGCCGCAGCCAACGGGCGGCCGAGGGTGCAGCCGCGGGAGCGCCGCCGCCGGTGGGGTGGGGGGCAAAGCTATCAAGAAGGCCCAGAGGTAAGAAGCTAGCAAAAACACCACCACAAGTTATGCCCGTGCTGTGCCTCTAGCAGCAAAGACAAGCGGTGCGGGGTTTGGGATGAATCTGCACTTCTCGTCGGGGGAGAAAGGGTATTTTCCTCTTGAGCATAAGCTACTTGCATAGGGTCTTTAGACCAGAGTTTAAATTCAGCAGAAAACTGTAGCTTAATTTTTTTTTTCTCTCTTTTCCTCTTTATCTTTTGAAGTCTTTGGAATTTTGGAGGAGAAAAGGGTCATTAACTACCAGAGTTTGCGCCGCTAAAATAGTGTCCAATGCACTGTTCATAACAATGATGTAGAAAAGTTTCCAGCAAGAGTGAATAGCAGTTGTGTCTGACTTAAAGGGACAATGGTGACTCGTTTTTGAGATACATATAGCAAAGAAGAGAGCCAAAACCCTTTGTAAATATTTCAAATTTAAAAGAAATTGTTGCTTATTTACATCCTTCTAAAATTTGTGAACTCCACTCTGAAAATGTATTAATTTCTTATGACCTTTATTTGCAAACAAAATTATATCTATGCTTTGAATGTCAAATTACAATAACTAATTTCAGACAGCATTTTGTATTTGAAACTGTTTATATATAATAAAGAAAAGGTCTATATTCCAAACAAAAGCAGAAAACTGTATTGAAATAGTTTCCTCCATTGAAAAGATGCTGCATTGTATTTATAGGATACCAACTAAGTAATTTAAATATTAAAAGGAAAACTATTTAGAATAAGCTTTTGTTATTTTTGTCTTAAAATTATAGAGGACTTTTGTGGAAAAGGGTCTTCCTTTATAGCTGAAATACTGAAAACTTTATTTGTACCACAGTAGCTCAATAATGATGAATCCTTAAGGCACCAAAAAAACAGTTCAAAACAACATTCAGTTTACTGTTGGATATAACAGTTATTGTGGCTAGGCTAAATTAATTTGTTTAAATTCTGAATAGCCATAAAAGAAATTTTATTCTTTTACCTTACTATATAGTAAGGTTATTGCCTATCATTTGTTTGTATTTGATTATTCAATAAAATGTGAACTAAGCTTCAAAAGCTCCTGCAAGATATTTAATATCTTAAGGGACATAACTACTTAAAGATAAACATTTCTGTTCTTCCTTAGTAATTTTTAAAACTTGAAATTTTAACTGGAATTTAAATCACTTTCTTCCAAGTGAGACTTTAAAAGAAGCCCTAAGTAACAGGTTATATATAAAACCAGTGCTCAAACAAAACACATAAACTGGCTTTATAGGGGAAGAGTTTACCCTTTCATAATTAGCCAGGGAAATACAGTTTTGTTGTATGTGAATCATAAAGCATCCAGGATTAGAATTCTTTAAGTTACATTAAAAATAGTTTTAAATAAACATCTATTCTATTTAGTTTAGTTACTTAAGTAATTATTTTCTTTTCCTAAAGAAAGCTTTATAAAAAAGTGTCAGAGAGAAATAAGAGGCTTGAACAAAGCAAGAAAGTCATCGAAGGCTGAAGTTCATCTAAATATCTCAGCTGCAGGAAATCAGTTTTAAGACGCCAGTGCTTAGGTATAAAAACAACCAAACCAAGGATAAAAGCCTTAAATGTATATACAACTATAGTGAATACTGAACCAAATTTCACCAAAGTTCTCCATTAAATATTACTGATCATTCAAGAACACACTGAATTTAGGTCTAAATCAGAACAAATATATTTGCTTGTATAAAATAAGTGATCCAGCAAACTGAAGTTGATTTTTTCATATTTAATGTGAAAACAATGATCTTGTGAAGTTTACATATCATAGTATTAGGCATTACTTGACATCAGTTTTGATGGCTGTGTTACATCACTTAAAAATAATATGACAATCAGTGGCACAATATATGCTTTTCAAAACTGCTATAAAACAGAAATAATGTGAATTCAAATACATATTGCCGAGTTGGCTCTTAAATGGCTGGATGGCATAATTTACATGTGAGCAAGAGCAAAAGAAATTACTAATCTTTTTTTTCCTATATTAAAATAATAAGTCAGATGATAAAGTAACAAGACCCAAGATACATTAAATAAAAATATTTACAAAAGTTCAGTAATGTTTTAGACCAAACAAAAAACAAGAAGGAGAAATTAAGGAAATCGTTCTTATTCTAAATTTAATTTTTTTCTGTTGGTTCTCAGTTATAAGCATTTCAAAGACTTAAAATAACTTTTAAACTCCTAGTTAAAGTGAGGTGAGGTAACAATTAAAGCAACAAGTTATCCCAGTTATGTAAAAATATCTTCCTCTTAGTTTCAGAGCTATTTTGTACCATTCAACAAGGAAGAAACTTGGATAATTATCTCTAGAAAATGCTCCCTCATCTGAAATTTGAAGTTCAATGTAGATTATCTAAGACATTTCATTTTGGGGCCACTAAAAAAAAAAGACATTTTATTAAATTATACCAATCCTCAGGCAGATGCCTAAAAAGAAAGGGCTTTTTAAAAATGAATAATTAATTCTGAAATTAGTAAGTTGATATCCTTTTGTCAATTATGGGAACATTTACTGGTCAAGTTTATTAATTTTTATAAGATCCTACTTCTAATTCAAAGATAAGTAACAAGTAACCACCACTGACAACGAAAGTTATCTAGGGATAAGAAATTGCACATTTAGTCAGAAAGTAAATCATTAACCTGTAATGCTAATTACACAGTGATAATGAAAATAAATTATCTGTTTCCAGAAACCATGTGTTAAAGCTGATTTTGGATGATGAAAATGTATTTCTGAATCTATATATTGCAAATATAAGCACAATTACTAACAGTATTTCTGTTTTTCCTAAGATGTGAACATTATTTTAACATGTCTTATTCATAAGATACATTTTCCATCTAAGTGTGAAATAGAATACTGGAAAGGTTAAACACTCTTACAATATTTCAAACACCCAAAAGCAAAGCATTTTCCCAGTCCAGGGGAGGAACCCACAAAATATCAGCCGCATGTCTGAAAGAGGCAGTCTGGTCCACGCTGTCAATCTTCATAGTGGTTAAGATCATACATGCTGCATTTAGGGTAACACTGCCCCATTGATATGAGAAGGAATGCTCTATCTGGATTTTAAATGCTACCTATTTAGCTATCTTTTAAAATTCAATAATACCAACTAGGTCTTTTTAAACATATAAATCATTTCATTTGAGGGCAGGCTCTTGTTTTACCACTAACGTTCGCCTATAAAGGAGAGTATTGCATTCACAGGCTTTTAGCTTTTTACAGAAGCTTAGCCAAAATAAGACAACATAAAAATACCACTAATACACAACCCAACATCTTTAAGAATTTAAATACCCAGTATCATGACAGTGAGCTTTAGGTAAGAGTATATTATTGGCAAGCTTTCTTCTCTATGACTGGACATAATTTGCTATTCCTAAGATGGTAACATTAGAATTATTTTTCAGGACTCTTGCGGAGCTGGGCTCATTTTACATCCATGTGAACTGCTGTCATCACTAGTGTGTCCAAACCCAGAGGATGAACTGGAAAAGAAGAGAGGAGAAAATAATAAAAAGAGGAAATTGGTTTTCACAACACACTCAAAGCCTGAGTAACAGAGGAGAACTTTAATTATCTCCAGTCACAAAGAGAGACAGGAAATTTGGACTTTTAATTAGCCATTTGGAGTGCAGTTGGATATTTTTTTAGCTAGATAATTTAAACGCGAATAATTCAAGTCTGACTAAATGAAAGTCACATAATCAGAATGCAGATAATTGAATTTCTACTGCATTCATTAATTCAGTGTGGAGGTGTGTGTGAAGACTACTATGATGAGCTGTCACAGCTCAATAAAATCTCAGTCAATTAATTTTTTCATTATCTTAGTATTACATCAACAAAAAAGTGAAGTGTGTGTATATATCTATACACATGCATATATGCACTCTGTGTTATATAAATACTTAGACGTTAAATCAAAATGCAAGGAAATACCTTTCGGAATCATAATCTATATCATTTTCTTTTTTTCCTTCTTCATCTTCTTCAGGGAAACGTCTGTTCATCAAGGCAAACTTGTGAATTGCTTCTTCTACAGAATACTTGGTCTGCCCAGAAACGCACGCCTCAATGTCTTCTGAATTCAGACGGCTCTGCAAGAAGAGGTGAAGCCTGCTGTCTGAAAGCAAAAGTGCGTTCTGCAGGACCCTATGTCAAAGAAACAAGGGGAAATAATCGGTGAACGGGGATGGGCAATTATAGGGTAGGAGAGGGAAAAATATTAGAACTGTGTCACCAAAGTAATTTCTCCACTATAGCAAACTTTGCATCAGTTATGGACTCTGCTCATTAAAGAGATGAAAGCATATGTTAACTTTTATTCGATTATTTGGAAATTTAGGTGAGTAAAAACATGAAGCTGATAGTTAAGAACATCTGCTAAAAGAATAACTTCAAGGACATTTCTTCAATTTAACCATCTGTTATGACCATGTGGATTAATTATGGAAATATTTTGCTTATATAGTCATCGAAATTTATTCTACTTAAAAAAAATTTACTGCCAACCAGCATGTCAGTTCTGTGATCTTTATTGGCTAGGCTGTCATGAAACATCAAAACTTTCAACTGCTATTAAAAATTATATTAAAAAGTCAATACATTTCTCAGCATGTTTTACATCTTAAAACTTTACAAGCATGCTTATTATGTACACGTTTACAAGGGCTCAGCTGAGAAGTGGCTTTTTTTGAATACCTAAGATTGACTAGAAATTTCTCCAAAATCGCCAGCAGCACTGTGTATCTATGTTGTTAAAATGAGCCAACAAATAAAATTGCTCCCAACCAATTTTACCATATATAATTAAAATACCATAATTTTGTGATAAGTATATACTAGCCTTCCTACATTAAAGATCAAAGTTTACAAAGAGTACAGATTTCAACTAGCGCATGAGAACTACATGGAGGATTAAAATTTACCCTGGAGCAAAATCTACATATGCTCAAATTCATATTATCAGTGAATGTGTTTTTTTTCTGAAATGCATGTCTGAGAACAGGAAATTAAGTCAAAGTACACCCTTATAGTTAAATAAAAACTTTTATCTTTTTAGCCAAGATTTTGATGTATGATAATTTAGTCTCTATTAATAGTTCAATAATGATATAACATGAGACACTAAGACCAGACGTAGGGGACAAAACTAAACTAAAACACTAAAACCCAAGTATAATTTTGCCCAACAGGGGATTTTTCCTATAGAGATCTATGAAAAAAAGATTATGTATTTCAGACCAAATGAACTTTCCCTTATAGTCTGCATTTTTAAACAGGGAATTAGAAAAGTAAATCTCTCTTGGCCATTCATATCAATTTACTTAAAATCCACAGTCATTAGAATATTTCCTTTTTCTTCAAAATAAAACAGAATTATTTCTTCAAGAAGGCAAACATCTAAAGATGCACAGCATCAAAACCAAAATTTAGCTGTCCCTTTTGCTTCAATAGGCTTACAAATGTAGTTTGAGTAAATATTCTTTACTGGCCTACTAAAAGGAAAAATAAAACCTTTGTGCTTTTTAAAAGGCAAAATCTCAACCAAAACAGCTAAATACTTCCTCTCCCTCCATGTCCTCTGCCCCAGGTTCTCCCAGAAGATGACCATACCACATGATAAAGATTAATTTACCAAGTACAAGTAGTCAAGTAGTAAATCCCTTTTAGTACTCTTTGAGATTTATTTTCTACATTTACAAATGTTTACCACTCTTGTTTTAAATACTTCAAATCAAGAGAAGATTTATATGGCAACGACCCATTAATATTAACTTGCATTCGCTGTGAAGTTTGAGCGGAGTGTTTCCTGTGTCCTTCTGTCAGTGGTTTCCTGCCAGCCGTGGCACAAGTAACTGTTCATGGGATTATACTTACTGCTTTGTTTCTGTGGGAAATGTGTTTTATTTTCTTTATAAAATAATGGGTAATCTTTAAAATTGATTTTAGATGGTTCGAGGCATTACACCACAAAAGTAATGAGCACTAATGCCAATGATATTGGACACAAATTCATTTTAGCTTTATTTCATGTCTGAAGCAATTCTACTGAGCCTTGAACTGCTCACGCGTGGTTATTAACTTGCTAGTAACCTAACACATGGGTACAGCAAACAAAAGTGATCAGAGTCCAGGTTGATCGGGACCTCAAGGCTACTGTTCTTTTTCTTGAGCTATAATTCAATTTCCAATTTTACTCTACGTTAGACTCATTATTTCCCAGTGTTTTCTTTTCTGCTTAATACTGCCATCTGGAGGACACGCAGGTGAAAAGCGAGAGGGAGCCCAGCACACCCCGCTCACAGTTCTGAAGCCGGCAAAAGATGTGGCTGGGGAGGGAACATCTGAACAGACACACAGGCCCAGAGTTCAAACAGGACATCTCTAGGCACAGTTTTGGTTTTTGGAATTCCTTGTGCCTGACTAAATTTATGCCACTGTGCTCCATGGGTACGAGTTTTAAATAAGCAAAAATAATTTTTTAATGTATTGATGATTTTTATTTTCAGTCAGATATTTCATTCCAAAATTAAAAATACAAAATTTTTATAGTGCTTTCCCATCTGGTTAGGTGAGTATAACTAGTTCATTTAAAGTAATATCCAGTTTACTATATATCAGAGAGTGTTGTGACTGCCCTCATCATAATATGACATCCTATTTTTACCTTAGTCATATTTGTGCCACATTTTCCACAAACAAATCTAATAGCAGAAAATCAACTTCAAACTTAATATAAAGAGTACTTTGTAAAACAGTCAATAAAATGTCATTTTTATAAGCTTCCATAAACATAAATGTATACAATTTTCAAGTCTTTATAAAAGGAAGAAAAAATAGCCTCTAGAATTTTAAAGGAATTTCTGAGAAGATATTTACAACATGACTCAAAAGTTATTCCTTTCCCCATAACAACTTTAAACTAAACAAAGCAAAGCCTGTTTTCCCTTTAATTGGATACAGTTGAAAATCTGGTTCTCCTCAACATGATTTTATTAGATGTATTATATATTGGTTCAGTTAAGAACAATATATAGCTATGCAAAACCATTTAATCCTAACTAAGGATGCCCTGGGTCTACTGAACCCAATATAACAGTATATATACACATCTGTATAGCGTGTGGAAGCTTAGCAGCTTGATGTAGGAAAAAAAATTTAATTCAGCCTGTTTATCTCTTAGCATGAGAAAAAAATAAAACCTACAAATCTTCATTGAAGACATTCAGGATCTGTGCTATGGTGCCCTCTATTGAACACAAAGACTTATAAAAATTGTTTGTGTGCGCGTGTGTGTGTGTGTATAAAACTAGCTATAGTGTTACCATGGGATCCTTTTGTAAAACTATAATATTCCTTAAATTTTTAAGAAATACAAAACTATGATACAAAAGTCTACATTGTAAGGTAAATGTAGTTATATTAATGGGATGTATTCGGTAAAGAAGGAAAGCTGGCTCCCACTTGAGATATCAATCAAATGTAAAAAATCAGTAGGAATACCATTTTCATAGTTGGAGACTTACCACCAGACTTTATAATTTTAGTCTATAACTTGCTTTTTCCATAACTATTAATAGAAGTGACTTACTATTTATAATTAGCCAGGGGTAAAATCCAAAAGAGACATTACAAAAATCTCACAATCTTACTGACCAAATTTAGCCAGCATTTAAGAGTTCTGCTAATTATAAACTTGCCAGTTCCTGGGATTAATATAGTGCCTCCACTTTTCCTATAATCTCCTTGTCTATAAAATTGAGATGATACCCATCTCCTAATATTGTTATAGGTATTGAGGTAAAACATGTAAAAATCTAAACATATAGTAAGTGTTCAATAAATGGTATAAATTATTCTTATTTGGCACCTAGTCAAAGAAACAACTTTCTAATCCTCTATGAAGATTGGCCTGGATATGTACTTTGCTATTAAATATGTATTATTTCACAAATGACCTAAAAATGGAAGAAAACATTATATTTATATTCTATACACACACACATGCACAGAGACAGCAGCATTTTGGTTTCAAAGAGTTTGACCATATATAGTGCTCTTGGTTCATAACTTCAAAACTTACATAAAAACCATATTTTTAAAATACTTGCTAAAAATCTACAACACAAGCATATTTCACATTTTAATGCTGTAGTGTCTTCCCTCTCCAGTTCCTAAAGTGCTCTACAAACAAATAAGAGACGGGCTATTGATGGTGGCCCTACTTAATGGGTAACCAGTGGGGCCACAGAGGACATCAAGCTGGGGTCAGGACACAATGTCGAGATGGCCAAGTTGCACGTCGCATCCGGTTTCCCAAAGTGGGCTTGGGCTGGAGGGACCCCAGGGGCAAAGTCATGGAAGGTTGCTACTCCTACACAAACTGGACAAAGAACAGGAGAGCTATGCACCAGAATCTGAGGGACACAGAAAGGAGGGTGGGGAAGGCCAGGAGGGGCCACAGTATTGAGGTCATTTAGGTCAGGCCTGAATCCAACCATGTGCTATTGGACTCCTTGCATCTTTCAGGTTTAAACCACATAGAAGCACTAGATTTCATTTTTAATGTGAAACTCATCAACTTGGAGACTAATGTTCACATACCATAGTGGAACAAATAACATCACAAGAGAACTTGGTGTCTGTTCTCTGATTTGACTTCTGGATGATAATCCAGATCCAATTTTAATGAATCTACCCATCCCCTGATATGTATATAGTGCTTCCCCACTAGAATGGAAGCTTGAAGAGGACAAGGATTTGTGTCCATTTTGTGCAGTCCTATATCCCCAGTACCCAGCCTGGCCCAAAGTAGTCACTTAATAAACAGGTTTCCAGAGTCCTTTCTGATGCATCATCTGAACTACACAACCACCCAGTGAGGTCAGCAATGCCTGTGTTACATTATCTCACTTTTTATAGCAAACCAAGGCTCAAAGGAATTAAGTGACTTTTCCAAGGTCATATAGCCAGAAAAAAATCAGGAGCCAACATTCATGCAAGACCTGGAACCCAGCCCCTCGAGCTCCTGATCAGGACACCTTCCACCATGACATCTGCATCACATTCAATCAGCAAACAACCAAACGACACAGCGTGCAAAAATCACCGAGGGCAAGCACAACCCCACTGCAGCCAGACAGCGCTCACTCAGTCACTAAATTGGTAGATCAACCGTGGAAGGAAAGATTATGCTCAGAACAATGGAGTGAGTCCTGGTCAAAAAACGCATGCTTGCACTTAACTAGCAACATAAATACAGAGACACGTGCCGTCCTTTGACCTCAAACAAGGAGACTTTCTACAGAAGACAAGCAGTCCCTCGTGCTGACAGGGACTGTGGGATTTGGCTGTCCTTGTCCAGGCCTCGCTGGTGATGGCCAGTCTGCAGCGTCCTGAGCAGCATCTGGAGTGACAGGCCACTCGGCAAACTTGGACTGCAGGGACCGCATCTTAAGGCAGAGGCCATCAGCCACCTGGGTCTCACGGAGACAACAATTAAAATCCCTTTCCCGAAGGGAGAGGGCGGAACAAACTTGCCCCGTGCTTTGTTCTGTCAGGCCTGTGATAGCCAAAAGAACACCACTGTATGTTTTCCGAGGACTTGGCTCGGTTAATCAGTTCTTCTGGTCTCTTGTCATTTTTATTCCTCTGGCTTCTTTTTCTTTCCCAGCCCTCCCTCAATTTATAATCTTGGATGTTTCTGTATGTCTCCATGACCCATTCAAAGGAAAGGCACTATATCAATCTAACAGAAATAAATATTAATATTCATGTGCATACTTAATACCCAAGCCCTTTATGAGTGAGCCATATGGGGAGAAGGCAGTATATTATTTCAGGCCAGCTCTAAGTGAACTCGAAAGGAGATTACTTCAGATCCTGAAGCTAGTAGAAAAAGAAAGAGAGTTCAGGAGACTGGACCCTGCCACTAACTAGTAGTCATATGACTCAGCCTATTTCCTTATCTATAAAATTGGAAGTTAGAAAAATTAGCTCAAAGCTATTTCATGTCGAAGTGTATTAAAACAACAATGGCCAATACTTAGATACCACATATTATGTGCCCGACTGTTGTGAGTGCTTTACATTCGTTAACTCATTTAACCCTCTCAACAACCTTATAAGTAGGTACTATTATTAACTCCATTTTATAGATGAGAAAACACAGGCACCAAGGAGGCAAAGGACTTGCCCAAGCTCCCAGCTAGTAAGCAGCAGAGCCAGGGTTTGAACCCAGGCAGTCTGGCCTCGTAGTCTGCGTGCAAACCAATGTGCTGGCCCATGGGATGGGTATTCTAGCATTCCAGAGTGGAAAAAAGAGAAATTATAGTAGTGTGAATTCAAGTCGCTTTAACTGCAGGACCTACCATCACCATGTAATCGAGAGTTAATAACCCACTGAGACTATTCACACACCACTAAATACTCCCTTATAAACATTCCCTCCAAAAAATAAGAGTTAAACTATTCATTTAGAGGAGCCCAGAAGGGTTTGACAGCCCATTGTAGAGCTGATTTTGGTCTGTCAATCCTAAACTTTGTAAATAAAGATAATTTTTAAGAAGTTCTTTTTTAATAACGTACATTTGTTTCCTGGAAAATTTTACTTTTGTCAGCTAAACTCCCAAGTAATTTGGCTCTGTTTTACTGCTTAAGGGACCATATATTTATTATCTGATTCAATTAGTTCATTGTTTTCTTTCTAGAAGATTTGGTCCCAAATATGCACCATATGATGTGAACCACAAGATGGTGCTCTAATCCAGGGAATGAACTACTACTGCGCTTAGCTCTGGAGGCGATTATTAGCGTTTCAGAAATAGTACTGTCCTCCCCCACATCATCACAGGACACTCAACTCCTGCAAAGCACTGTTCTCACATCTGTCTGGCTACAAGAGTTTCTGCACACTTACTTTCTGAGGAAATCTTCCAAACCCTGGCGACGCTGATCCACATGCTGGCGATTGTTCATGTTGAAAAATAAGTTTTTAGATGGAAGTTCTGGCAGTTGTCTTAGGAGAAAGAAAAAAAAATTTTTTACTCATGAAATCAAGGTAGTTTAATTACAGAAATCCCTCAAAGTGAAAGCAAATTATGCATAATAATTATCATACAACTATTATAGTTATATATATTATATATATTACATATTATATAAT
Source organism: Ceratotherium simum simum (assembly GCF_057802395.1). Lineage (NCBI taxonomy): Eukaryota > Metazoa > Chordata > Mammalia > Perissodactyla > Rhinocerotidae > Ceratotherium > Ceratotherium simum. The sequence goes on along the minus strand of NC_141900.1, from coordinate 58,811,791 downwards.
AAGGGTATGAGAAAATCAACTTAAAGAAAAACCCATTTTGGGCCGGCCCTGTGGCTTGGTGGTTAAGTGCGCGCGCTGCGATGCTGGTGGCCCGGGTTCGGATCCCGGGTGCGCATCGAGGCACCGCTTCTCCGTTCATCCTGAGGCCGAGTCCCGCATACAGCAACTAGAAGGATGTGCAGCTACGACATACAACTATCCACTGGGGCTTTGGGGGGAAAAAATAAAATAAATAAAATCTTTAAAAAAAAAAAAAGAAAAACCCATTTTAAATATTTTTTGTGGCCTTTCATAATCAATCCTCATAAAAGTTGGTGGAATTCAAGTGATATTGAATTCAGAGGCAGTAGCCACAAAACTAACTAAAGCTATGTATTGCAATCAAGAAGAAAGCTTATAAAATCCTTCATATTTTATATATCTTAATGCATATCAAATTGTTAAATATTGAATATAATAATACAGTCTCCTTGATATACTCTTTAAATCACTTACACCAGCAATGCATTACTTTGGAGTCTCTGCCTCAGCCACACAAATTCTCTATATCTTCTTCGTACACAGGATGTTTTCATTGTAAAACACATGCTATTGGTCTGTTTAGAGAACAAGAAAAATATAAGCCTCACTTAAGGAAAAATGCTTTTCTTATATCTATAACTTGCTATATACTGCAGTATTTATTTTAAAAAGGATTTTAAAAAATACATTTGCATTTATGCCTGATTCAAATCTTGCACATAACCCACCAATATAATAGCCCTGATGACAGCTGGAATGACATAAATGAACAGTGTTGTCTTGGGGCAAGTCATGACCCAGCCATTCCCTGAGCCCTGAAGTAGCCTCCTGCTTACCTATTAGCACTGCTTTCAAAGACAGATTACAAAAATTAAACAAATCCTGAAGCATAAGTGAGCAATAAGAACTCAGGGTCATCCACTGCATTTTCATACCATCTATCCATCCATGTAGCTGGAGAAGCCTTTGTGGATTAGAGACACCTTCTCATGGCCCTTGATGTGACATCACAGAAGCCATCATGCCCTCCATATGGCCATCATTATAGATCACACAAATCACTAGGAATCCTGAAATCACTTTTAAAGAGAACAGCATTTCCCTTCTCTACTGGACATTCGAGCAAGTGTGATCCAAGTTAGAGAGAGGTGTGCAGTGCACAGGGACAAGCATCCATGTAGGGGACCCAAATTCCAGTCCTGGCTCTGGTATAGGGCAAGTCACCTACACTCCAGTTTCCTGAATGGTAAAACAGGGATGAAACAATACATACCTTTTTCACAGGGTGGTTGTAAAGATTGATAATAAGCACTTAGCAAATGCTATCTATTAATATTATCAGTTACTAGATGTTGGTTTCCTTCCAGCTACCGTAAGGCAGACTTGGAAAAAGACCTACAGAGTCTCCATCCTAAGCAAAATGGCAATGCCTCTCTTTTGGGTAAACACAAGCTGATAAATACGTGTGTTTCTCCTTTGGGTAAAACAAGAGACTGGCAAATATTTGTCTATTTGCTTTGTAAGAATACCTCTATTCTCTATATTTATTTCAAAGTTCTATTTCATAATCTTTACATTGTCAATGAGAAATTTCTTTGCCCCCAAAATTTATATTATTTCAAAACTTGTTATTATTCCAACCACTTAATAAGCACCTAGCAGTTGTTTTCCTTGGGAAATGTAAATGATTTATGTGCATTAGTTCTCAAACTGTTCCCATGAAATATATGGCTCAGTTCCTGGTATTCCTGAACTTTATAAAGTTCAGAAAACCTCAGGATACAGAGAGGTTAAGAGACTTGCCCCAAAGTAGCTATTTATCTAAATCCCATCATCTTTGACGATATTGCAGCAAAATGCAGTGGATGGAGTTTGTGGCACAATAACATTCTGTGTGTGGATTTCAAAGCACATGAGGACCTCACTCTAATGTGATCCTTGGGGACTAAGACAGCAGGCCATTTACACCAGAACTGGTGCCCTAACGAGGCCTGGGCAGGTATCCTCTCAGTCTCTCTCCCCAGAGAGTACCAGGGCACTGCAGGGACTCCTGACGCCTCAGGCACAGACTAGGTCAATTTCAACTCCCTTTCATTTCTCTGTTCAGAATCATTGCAGATGTCAGTAACTGGAGATCCATCTGGTACATACACCAGACAAAGGTCTATCTCTAAGTCCTTCATCTGCAAGATAAGTTCAGGAGAGTATATATGATCGACTACCCACCTCTATAGTCCACTAGTTTAAAATTCCAAGTAAATCCTAAGATTTAGAGTCAACTGATATCATTTCCCTTGAGGTTAATGTAAACAGGTTAAACACCAGCTTCTCTACCTGAAAAGCTCTATGGGTATAGCATCTAAGCAAGGCTTACTAGAACTCTCCAGTCCCCCCATCCAGTCCTAATCATACAGCAACAGGTGGAAGCCTCTGCAGGATCAGAATACACTAGGATCACTAATTTATTAAGTTCCTCTAAATCTATTTGCTTGTTCCTGCTATCTACCAAGCCAAGATTTATTCATTGTCAATTTATTAGCATTTCAGAGAAACACCAGAACACCACCAAATAATATTTGTGGAACCATCACTTCTGGCTCGAGATGGACATTTCTGAATTCACATCATCTATTTAGGTAGCAGAGAAAAATGGATGCTTTCATTAACTCCCTGAGGTGAATTAAATTTCATGCCTACCATAAAGTGTGTAATAACGACCCACAAATTTTTTAGAGGAAGTTAAAAGGCAACTAAAGAATTTCATTTCATTTTCAAATGCTTAGTCTTACATACTCATGTTATAATTTTCCACACAGAATGTATTATCTGGTGTGACTATGAGTAAAACCAAAATACAAGGCATACCCTGGTAATGGCCATCAACACAATCATCAAAAAAGCAGTTTGGAGTTTTTACTTTATTTTCTAAGTTGGGCAGCCTTGAAAGAAAAAAGGAAAAAAAAGAGAAAAAGAAAAGTTTTATGGCTGGTGATTTGGTATCCAATACACCAATTTAGCTATTTACATGGGAAGATTAAAGGTGGCTAAATTTTACTTCACTTGTGCTACGTAGTCATAGATAAAATCTGAGCCTGTTGCTATGCTCCCAGGAGAAGTCTGGACTAAATCAGATGGGAAAAGTGACTATCTTCATGATCAAGGGCCAATTAACTATAACCTGTGGGCCAAATCCAGCCTGCCACCTGTCTTCACAAATAAAGTTTTATTGGAACACAATTACACTCATTCATTTATGTATTGTTTATGGCTGCTCTCATCCTACAATGGCAGAATTGAATAGTTTCAAGAGAGACTACACAAAGCCCACAAAGTTGAAGACATTTAGCACCTGGCCCTTGACAGAAAAAGCTTGCTGACCTTTGTTCAAGATGATCATAGAAGGTCACACACCACAGGACGTTGTTAAAGAGATTGTGGCACAGTATGATTTCCAAATAAAGTACATTGTTTCTAGTTATTTACTTATGTTAATTACTCATAATCTAGACTAAGGCAAAATAATTGCACATATTCATTCCCTACTTTCTTATTCTACACATAAAACATTGTGCATCTCTTTTCCAGAGAACTCTACGTCCTCTCAAAACTTAAGATTTACCAGGCAGTATATTATCCAGAAATACGCTATAACAGATCATAAAGAAATACCGTTAATGAGCTATAAATACTCCTTAACTGTGAATTTTAGATGTATTCACATCTCCATACATGAAGGCAATAAACATTAAAATATTAATATTAACAAAGGTGCAATAAGGAATTCAAATAAGTAATTTTTCAACTTTAGGAACCATCCTACTACTTCATTTAAGATACAAGCATTAGTTGTAATCATTCAAATTCAGTTCTTTGAATTAGGAAAAGTTATACACATTTCAATTTTAAGTATATCAGTGTGCCATCAGATGTATGCTACCTAAAAATTACTATGATTTCTCTGGACTACTGATTGCATACTTACATGAATACATATCTCATAGTCAATATAGGAATGCCAAAAGTCCTCCTTCTGAATCCTAGGATCTCGAACCCAGACACTTACAAATTCCTGCAAGGGCATGGTAAACAAAGAAATGTGCTTCAGAATTGCAAGTAGGGCTACAAAGAGCTGAGAAAAATTGCTGTACTAAATCAAAACTGAAACGAGCTTTAACCAATGTGGTCGTAATCCTTTAAAAAACAAGAAGTAAAGTTAATGAATCATGTACCACAGGAAGTTCAAGAAACACTTTTGCCACAAATGGAATTTTTAAAATAATGCAAAACCAAGCTGGGTACACTTTTAGATAGTTATAGAAGTTATGGGAAGACAATAAGATAGTATACACCAAAACCGATTTTTGATTTTTAATTATGAAAAATAGGTTCACATTTTTCTCAAATTTTAAAAACAGTAATTTCTTACCTTCTTCACCTCTCTAAATTAAAACTATAGACCCTACCTGATAAATCACTTCCTAGAACACAAATAAGAAAGAGTAGCAAAGGTCATGTGAAAAGCAAGCAATGAGAGTTGAAAATGACTTTGTATATGCACCCCAGCTTCATGAGAGTAAGCAGTAATAACTTATTAATAGAAAGATGAACACCTTTCACACAATACTTTTTCTATTTTTAAAATATACTTTCCCATACAGTAAATCATTTCATCTTCATAGTAACCTCATGTTACAGGTAAAAGTTAGAGATGTTAAATAAAAATACATAGTCAATAATTTTGTTCCTTTTTAAAGATAATAATAACGGAAATAACGGGGTAAAATTACAATACTTTCAAAAAAAGTGCTCTTTACTAAAAATCTGAAAACGTACAACAAAAAAGTATTATGTTTGGCATGATAAATTTTAAAGTGTAATTTATTCACTTTGATTATAAATTTACTAATTGAATTTAATTTTAAATATATTAACTTTTTGTTTAAAAAAAGGGGGCTTCAAGGCTGAAATTTTAGGCATTTCTTACTGCTTGGCTTTGGCACATCTGAGACGCAGGCTGTCAATGCTCTAGGGCAGAAGCAGCGGAGGAAAAATTGTAGGGTTTTCTGGACAGACCACCTCCATTCTGTTATACAGATAATAAAGTGAGAATTTTCAGTACAGAGGATTGAAAAAAAAGGAGAAAAATTGTCCACATTCCCTGAAAATAATTTTTTTGTGTGTGAGGAAGATCAGCCCTATGCCAACATCTGCCAATCCTCCTCTTTTTTTGCTGAGGAAGACTGGCTCTGGGCTAACATCCACACCCATCTTCCTCCACTTTATACGGGACGCCACCACACCATGGCTTGCCAAGCGATGCATCGGTGCACGCCCGGGATCCGAACCGGGACCACCGGGCGGTGGCCCTCTGAAAATAACTTTTGCCATCTATCAAGTTTCACCTTCTAAGGCAATGTACACTTTGTTCTTGCGTTTGAGACTTCTGCCCCACTGCTTGCCCTCAGCTTATAGGCATGATGAGTTAATGTTCCAAACAGTCTTATTTTAAAATCTTTTCATTATGTATTTTTAAAGTCATTGAGATGACACAGAGACAATAAAAACAACATAACAATATAGCAATGCTCTAAAGGTTTTGCCCATTATTTCTCAAAGCATGTTCTAAATTATAAGAGGGACTATAAAAACAATTGTTAAAGCAAAGTATCTGTAATAGCCCCTCATCACCTATAGCGTGACTGAGTCAGGGCAGTAGATCCTGCCCGGAGATGGAAACTGAAACAAAACCCAGGCTCCCTGCCCTTAGTCTGTACACATTTCACCTCAGTCTCCTGTCAGTCTGTGTGAAACTCATATTCCTAGAGTACCTTTGATACATCCACAGTTCTTAGAAGGAATGAATCATCATCATTGAATCAATGAACAGAAGGAGAAACAGGTTAGAAATAGGAGAGAAGACCAGAGTCCAGAGTAGACCACATGTCTCCCAGCAAATCCCCCAACACCCTCAGAGCTGCATTCTGACTTTCATAGGCCCTGGGTACTTTTGCCTTCATGGGCCTTTTCTTTCACAAAAAAAATTATTAAAGGGACTGGCCCAGTGGCACAGTGGTTAAGTTCACGTGCTCCACTTCGGCAGCCCAGGGTTTGTAGGTTTGGAACCCAGGCGGGCACAGACCTACTCAATGCTCATCAAGCCATGCTGTGGCGGCATCCCACATACAAAATGGAGGAAGACTGGCACAGACGTTAGCTCAGCGACAATCTTCCTCAGCAAAAAGAAGAGGAATGGCAACGGATGTTAGCTCAGGGCCAATCTTCCTCACCAAAAAAAATAAATAAATAAATAAAAATCATACTTTATGACTGTGCTCGTGTAAAGATGAATATATTAATATTATATATTAAAATCTTTTATTTGACCTAAAAGTTCAGTTCATTTTATTTTTCCTATTTTAAAAGAAATTAAAACATTTTCATGGGCCCCTCAAAGGAGTGTGGGCCCTGGGCATGTGCCTAATGGAGAAGTCAGCTGAGCCTACACTGAGCAAGGTGGAATGTTGACAACAGCTGACAAGGTTATCCTGCCCCCCTTAAGCCAGAAGGCTCCTAGTCATCAGGTCACATGTAAGCCATACTCTCTCCCAGAGTGCTGGCAGCTCCATTTTTCCACTGGAGAGGCAGAAGTTCTTCATTATACCAAAAGGGAAATTAAATATTTCCAATAGCTTAATGTCCCATATTAACAGTAGAAGACATGCACCTGTTACTGAAATAATGGGGCTTTACACAGATTAAATAAAAATGAAAAGATAAGGAAACACATTTGTCAATTTGCTACAAACTTGTGATTTAATAAAAATGTTTCTGAACTAAAACTATAAGTTACCACAGTGTCACATACCCCCTGATCATTCAACATACTGTTAATTGATGATGGTAGTAATGACAAATAGTTCTGGAAAAAATCAGGGCTTTTTCTTTCTATTTTGTTTGCTATTGCCCAACTGTTAACCTATAAGCTTTGAGTAACATGGCCCTTTCCATGAAAAGAGCACTGAAATCATGGTCACAAGAACAGGGGTAAATTCTGGCTCACCCACTTCCTAAATTGTGAACTTATTCATTGAACCTCTCTTTCCACATCTGGAAAATGAGAATAATGCCTGCAACCTGTCTCAGCTCTTTGTTAGGAGGATCAAATTATAAAATACTGGTGAGAGCACTGGGAAATTTTTAAGTGCTACATGAGTGTAAAGTATTATGACATAGAAAGAGAAATGCTTATAAACCGAAAGCACTGAAGTCTTTCCACAGACATCAGCAATAAGCAATTAAGAAAAGCTAAAACAACTATCTATCTTGTTTTAAAGTGCAAATTATTAATTTAAGAACCCAGTAGCAAACACTCTAACACTGTAATTTTTTAGCAAAAGGCAGAGTGACCTAAAGATTTCACAGTACTTTCTCAGAGCAAGGCCTTCATAATATTTGTAAAAGCATAATGACAAACTACAGTAAAGAATCTCTTCTTCATCTCAATGGGTTGGAATTCTTGGACTCTCCCATTATTATGACTTATTAAGTCTAATCTTTACATAGGGAAGTGTTTTTTGAATACCTTTCTAAAACCATGCTGGAAAAAAAAAATGTCTTCTAAGAACACAGCAATGCATTTTAAATACACGCTCAAAATTAACTATGGTGCTAAGACTCCAAATGTTTTTTCAATCCTGAAAAATCCTTAACTTGGTTGGAGTGCTAACTGTCACTATTTTTGTGGATGGCGAACTTTCTTCCCTCTTGTTCTCTCAAATGTTGCCGTGGCCCTGAAAGCCATCCCAGGCTGCTGTTCTTCACACCCTGTTGGAATTCAAGGGTAACCTCATGCAAACATACGGTTTCAAGCACCCAGAATGAACTGATGACTCCCTCTCCATCCCAGTCCAGGCATCTCTCCACAAATCCAGGCTCTTGCCTAGAAAGCTCCACTTGGAAGTCCCACAAGCACACAGAGTCCATATCCTTCCCACATCACCCTGCTCCCTGTCTCATCCCCAACAACCCAGCCAGAAATCCAGTTACTCCAGACTTCTGTCTTTGATTCACCTCCCAAATCCACACTGACCACGTCCTCCAGATCCACCCTCCTGTGAACCACCCACAACTCTATTCCCTTTGCTACTGCTTTGCTTCAAGGACCACTTGCCCAACATTAATGCAAGGGCTGCGAATTGATCTCTGGGCCTGTATCCAATTCATCCCCCACACTAAGACAAGAATGGCTCCAAAGCACACATCTGATGATGTAATTTTCCTGCTGAAAATCCTTAAAAACTCGCCCCATAACCTTCAAGATCAAGTTCAAACTCCCTAGCTAGCACAATATAGCCTTTCATGATTTTCATGCTACTTATCTCCAAAGGCTAAGCTTAGGTCCCCATGCACAACAGGCCATTTCACACCTCCATGCCCTTGAACATGCTGTTCTCTCTGCCTGGACTGCTGTCCCCACCCCACTTTCTGCTTTTCTCTTCTTTGTTGTCGTCTTCTTTCTTTTATTTTCTGCTACCTCCAATTCATTTTTCAAAATGCAACTCGGTCTCTGGAAATCCTTCTGGAATCCCTCTGGAAATCCTCAAATTCAGCCAGTCTGATTAATTTGACCCTCGTCCAGGCCCCTAATGCCTCTGGGCAGACCTTGGGCATCGTCCCCACTCGCTATGTCTTACTGTACTGTAATTACCTGTAGGCCTTCTCTACCAGATGCCAAGCTCCTTTCGGGTAGCTTAGGCTGTCTTGTATGACTTGAGTTACTGGCACATCAATGCATTCCATTAATGTCACTTAATGAATAAATGAATGCCTGCAGGAATGAATGAACTGCTTTCAGGGAAAAAACAAGATCAAACTTCAACTGAAATAAAAACCTCATCCACTTGGGTTCTTAGACTCCATGAATTAATGATAAGTTATTTAGCAGCTGGTCTAAAGTTTATCTTAATTTAACAAACCCCTTCCTCTAAAGATGTGCCAATTAACAGCATATGGCTACGAGAACAACATTTAAGATCTATGAGAACAAACTATTTTCGAGCACCCTAAAGAACTCCAGAAGCACCTATTTACATAGAAATAATTGAAAATCACTCTGATAGCTTCAATAACTTGGGTCCCCTAAGACTTATACCAGACAACAATTTGTTTGCCTAGTTGGAGTTAAAATATGTACTTGAAAGTAATAAAAGTACATTTATTTTAAAATATTCTATAATTCAGATGGGCCTCCCCTCCCCCACCCTGCAATTAGTAGGAATTAGTGAAGTTTCCCCATACTTTTAGCTACGAATAGCACACCCAGGAAGCCAAGGTTCACCTATAATCTCTTAATTAGACGCATCCCTCATAATGCTGCCCACCATCCTTCAAAGGAATGTTGACAGCCTGTCAGCCACAGAGGACAGCTCCGAGTTCCACACCTAGAATCATATGGATTTCCTATGAAAATTGCTTCAGCAGCAGCAGTTAGTCAATTTAATAACCTTATTAAACACTTTAATGATTTCTAGGGCCTAATGACTATATCTAGTATGAAGGAAGAAGCCAGGCAGAGCAGAATTAAAAATTTAAACTAACTGATCCCTACTGTTCTCCATGTGAATACAGGCTTCTGAAGAAAGAGAGACTGCTAGACTCTTTTAAAATTTAATTCCTGTATTCTCTTATAATAATCATTCTTTGATTTCAATGTACCCTGTTTTCCTCCCCACCCCCACCCTGGGTTCACCCTTTATCCATTCATCCATCTACCTTGTCTTTTCTTCCTTAGCCCTGATATGAGATGAAATTAACAATAAAAATAACTGTATTGTACAGGGCACTGACATGTGCCAGGCACTGTGATAAGTGTTTTACACTTTTTCTTTTCATCTTTACCACAATCCTAAGAGGTCAGTAATATCATCCCATTTTACAGATAAGAAAAATAAGGCTTCTAAAGATTAAGCAATGGGCTCAAAGTCAAATGGCCACTAGGCCGAGCTAGATTTCAAACTCAGGTTTGCCTTGTTGCAAAGTGTGTGATCTCAAACATGTTCTATCTAGCGGTTCTTTTAGCAATAATAAATTTCAGGTAATTTTCAATTTTACTGTAACTGCATTATTTTGGAGGGGAAAAAGTTATCTTCTTTGCTATTAGCTAAAAATATCAAACAACATGTTCTTCTGAAACTGCCCCACTAGCCTCTCAAAGGCTTTGTATTTTATATTTATATTTCTAGCACTGGGCACAGTATTAGCACATAGAAAGTGCTCATGAAATGTTTGAAAATTAATTAACCAATTGATTACAAAGAAGATTCAAAAATAAAGGATGTATAGGCTCTGTATGCTTAAAATTACAAGATGCTGTTGAAAGAAATTTAAGAAACTATACTTCTCTGTATATGTCTATATATGTCTATACTGTGTTCATGCATTGGAAGACTCAACATAGTAAAGTGATAAATTCTCCCCAAGTTGATCTATAGGTTTAATGCAATTCCCATAAAAATCCCAGCAAGATATTTTGAAGACGTAGATGAGCTTATTCTAAAATTCACATGGAAAGGGAAAGACCCTAGAATAGCCAAAACAATTTTGAAAAAGAATAAAGTGCAAAGAATCCCTCTTCCTGATGTCAAGGCTTACTATATAGCTATAGTAATCAAGATAGTGTGGTACTGGTGGAGGCACACAGATCAATGCCACAGAAAACCCAGAAATAGACCTATACAAACATGCCCAAATTATTTTTAACAAATGTATAAAAACAATTCAACAGAGGAGGTACAGTCTTTTCAACAAGTGGTTCTGGAGCAATTGGAGATCCACGGGCCAAAAGATGAACTTTGACCTAAACTTGCACCTTATACAAAAACTAACTCAAAATGGATCATAGATTTAAATGTAAACATAAAACCATAAAACTTTTAGAAAAAATATAGGAGAAAATCTTCGGGATCTAGGACTAGACGAACAGCTCTTAGACTTGACACCAAAAGGACAATCCATGTAAGAAAAAAGTGATAAACTGGACCTCACTAAAACTAAAAACCTTTGTTCTGCAAAAGGCCCTGTGAAGAGGTGAAAAAACAAATTATAGACTGGAAGAAAATATTTGCAAATCACTCATCCTTCAAAGGACTTGTATCTAGAATATATAACGAATTCTCAAAGCTCAACATTTTAAAAAACCAAAGAATTCAAATAGAAAATAGGCAAAACACATGAAGAGCCATTTCACCAAGGAGGACATTCAGATGGCAGGCGAACACCTGAGAAGATGTTCAGCATGATTAGCCATTAGGGAAACGCAAATTAACACCACACTGTTGCATCACTACACATCCATCACTGGTTCTAGTGCTATTATCACTATTTTTCATTCTAGCCATTTTGATAGATGTATTTTTTTAATTTCCACTGTAGTTTAGCTTTAATCTCTATAGTACAGTAAACATAACTGTGTGCTAATTATTAAAATATTTACTCAGATTACAATAAGTAGAGACAAAAGCTAATAAAGCAGAATCTCTAGATGTTAGTGAGTATTAATTTTCTAAAGCCTTGATGAGAATTTTCTATCACAAAAATGAAAACTTGTTTCATTTTGTGCTCACTTTCTCAGGACATTTTTTTTCCCTATTCTAAAGTAGTGTTTTACATATTTATGTATTTAAACTGGAGAGTCATTCATTCATTCAATTAAAATATATTGAGCACCAACTCTGCTAGGCAATGTTCTAGACAGCTATTGATTGCAGAATTTAACCAGAATCTTGTTCACTAGGGTTCTATTCAGCACTCCCACATAAGAGTCTCAAAACTAAATTTAGCCTGTTTAACACACTACATTCTTTACAAATAACAAGCCTGAAAGGCAGAAGGAATCCATCAAGTAACCTTCCTTTATTTCCTAATAATAGTTATGACAAATAACCTAAAAGACATACTACAAGTGATGTTACTTGCCACTTTCTAGCTTAGAGTGTGTTTAAATACCATGCTCTGGCATTTTTAACTATGATTTGTGTGTGTGTGTGTGTGTGTGTGTGTGTGTGTGTGTGTGTGTGAGGAAGACTGGCTCTGAGCTAACATCCATTGCCAATCCTCCTCTTTTTGCTGAGGAAGATTAGCCCTGAGCTAACACCTATGCCAATCTTTCTTTATTTTGTATGTAGGATGCCGCCACAGCATGGCTTGATGAGCGGTGCATAGGTCTGCACCTGGGATCCAAACCTGTGAACCCCAGGCTGCCGAAGCAGAGCACACGAACTTAACCACGATGCCACCAGGCCAGCCCCTCAACTGATGATTTTTAAGAAAGCTTTTCTTCAGGATAGATAACTGTGGATGAGATTCAACTAGACCCGCTTTTTACATGACTTATAATAGTTCATGATGTCACAAGTTTCTTTCCACAAGTAGCGTCTAAAATTAAGGAGAGTTACCTTTTTGCATCTCATAATACATTAGGAAATGCAGTGGAAAAAACTCATCTTTTGCAACAAGAAATAATTGCCAACCCGTGTCAAACTACGCTACAAGGACACAATCAGCAAAATCCAGAATGTGAAAACCTCTACAGGACAAAAGATGCAGTTTCTTCAACAAATAAATTGCAAAAGGAGAAAAGGCAGAATAAGAGACTTTAAGCAATATATTAACAAAATGCAATGTGTGGTCCTTATTTGGATCACCCTTAGAACAACCAAATATATAATTTTTTTTTCAATATAATCAGGGAAACTTGAACATTGATGGTATGAAGGAATTAATGTTAATTATTTAAGGTGTGATAGTGTGGTTTGTTTCCAAGAAGTGTCATTTGTTAGAAATGCATACTGAAATATTTACTGATGAAATTACACAACGTCTAGAATTTGTTTCAAAATAATTCACTATGTGGTAGCAGGAGGAAATGGGTGCGGGTAGGGAGATAGCTTGGTCATGAATTAATAATGTGTTAAATTTTGAACCCTTAGGTACATACCGGTTCTTTATATTATTCTCTCTTCTTTGTGTATGTTTAAATTTTCATAACAAAAAGTTAAAACCAGAGAAAGTAAAAGAAAAGAAGGGAGGAAGGAAGGGAGGGAGGGAGGTCATCTCCAGCAGACTGCTTTATGAAAGGGACAGATACAGCACTTGAAAGTGAAAGTAAATCAGAGACATGGATGTGAAAATGTTAACCATTTGTTCAACATGTACTGATAGCATTAACATAATGATATCCTAAGATTTATCTACCTTTAAAAAAATAAGATTTTTTTCATTATTATAAAAATAAAACACATGCGGTTAAAGAAAGAGAGAGAGAGAGAGAGACAAAATTTCAAATACAGAGGAGTACACTACGAAAATAAAGTCCCCCTCCTACTGGACTCCCAGTTTCTTGTCCATCTATCCAGGACTTTTATATATATTTTATATATATAATTGGCATATATATATAATTTTTAACACAAATGGGAACATGCTATAAATGCTGTTTGGTACCTTGCTTTATTCACTGTACAATCTTTTAGAAATCTTTATATGTGAGCATATATATTTCAATGTTATTTGTTTTAAAACAAACTGCTTATTTCAGAATAGTTTTCAACATACAGAAAAATTGTGAAGATAGCAGAGAATTTCCACAGGTCCCATACCCGGTTTCCCCTATTATTACATCGGATCACATAGACAGGGAGGGAAGGAGGAAGGAAGAACAACAAATTTAGTTTTGGGGAGCGGGAAAGTGTTTTGTCTTGTCTTGTCACTTCCCTTCAAAGTCCCTAACACCATAGCACACCAGGTGGAAGCCTTGCTTATGGGATATTCCCTAATGATATTCATTGGTTCCAGCCTAGTCAGTTTCTAATCAGTTTCCCAACATTAAAACCATGCTTTCCTAGAGCAAGCCCAAAATGCTACCATCAGTCGGCATAAGCATATCTTGAACATGTAAGTGGTAAGCTTAGAGCCAACACATTCAAAAATAGCAGCACATCCCTCCCATCGCTCTCTGTAGGGACCTGTCTCCTCCCTCCCTTGGTGGCAGGGTCCTCCTGGTGCCTAGAACTCTCGAGGGCCCACGTGGGTCTGCTCTGCTCAGGGTATCCCCTGCCACTGGAGCTGATGGTTTACTGTCACTAAGGTGTCAATAATTGGTAGTTGCTGTTATATCCAGTATGAAGTACGTACATTTTGAAGGAGAAAAAAAACCTTATCCTAAAGGTACATGTCTCCAAAGGCAGAATTCAGCCATCATGGTCTAGGGGAGCAAGGGAAATATACAACACCCCCGCCCGACACACACACACACACGCGCGCGCGCGAGGTTTTAGCCCACTCTTCCAGTCACATCACATAGGTAGGACCGTCCCATTTACACCAAGTGAGCCCTGGGCAGAGGAACAAACCCCGTGCCTTGGAAGCGAGAGAATCTAGAATATTGGATTGAAACAGACTATCTGACAGGAGAAAACTGCTTATTCATACATCACAGAAGATGAGCTCAGTGCGGCTGGAGGCAAGGGTCTTTAGTAATGGAGAAAAATCAAACCGCTCGTGCTGGACATTAGAATACAAAAAGAACAAAAACGCCTGACTCCACAAAAGACACTGTCTGAAACGTGTTTCCTGTCACAGCCACCTGCCTTTTCATTAGGATTCTTGGTTCTGTCTCATTAAACAGAAAAGTTGATTCAGTTGGGCCCATCTAATTATTCTTATTAAAATATGTAACCATAATATTTTAATTGTAAATTAAAGTTGCATGCATGAATGAATCTGAATTCATTTTAATTTTACAATGGCCCAATGCCAAGGCCTTTTTATGGGGAAGATCCATCAGCTCGGATATTGCTCTCCTGGGAATTCCAAACAATGTGCAAATGGAACATGTTTAACTAACAAGGGAGACTCTTACTCCCTGTTCTCCTCTCTCTAGATTTATTACAGTAATAAAGCTATTTTAACAAGAGAGACTGCATTTGTTTCCTCACCCTCCAAATCTTTAAAAAAAAAAGATTTACCAAACTTCTGGGCTGGCACTACCAGTTAGATGGAACTGAGATGTCACTCCTGGCTCATCTGAATCCTGAACAAGGATGGTCCATAGGTCTCAATTCACATGCCAACCTCATGATTAATTCGTAATGTCTGCTCTGGGCGCCAAGTGGAAAGTGCTTACAACACACACACTGCCCCTTTGGTCTAGATTCTAGAACAACCAGTGATATTGCATTCAGCCCTCACATATGCAGTTCAGTGGGACCTGAAATATTTTCCACTAAACAACAACCAGCCACTAGGATATTTAAAAGCTCAACCGAAACCACCTCCACTTCTGACTGGCGTAGACTCCAGGGTGCTGTTGGGGTAGGCGGTGGGATAAAAATACCTTCCATAATTGAGGCTTTAGGAAAACCTCTTCTTCACTTCCAAGCTGAGGCCTGCAGGATAAGGAGGAGTTAGCCAAGCAACGCGGTGTGAAGGCTGGGGGAAGAGAGGTTATTCCAGGCAGTGGGAAAACCGTCTGTGAAAGCCCAGGGGCCCAGGGCGCATAGAGCATTCAAGTCTCAGGAATAAGCTCCAAAAGAAGGAATGAGAAGTGCACTAGGGTGGAGGGAAGGGCAGAAGATGAGCCTGGAGAAAGAAGCAGGGTCAGATCATACAGGGCCTCAGAAACCACGTTTTCGACTTTGTTCTAAGAGCAATGTGTTAGAAGCCAGGAGGTCATTCTGGCCACATGCAGAAAATGGACTGATATGTGATGAACATCAGTTTATTACAGTACATCCAGAATCTAGCCTTGCTATGCTTATTTCTTGCTGACAGAGTAAAGTAAATTTCTGAACATTATACCTCTATCTCCTCATAGTATTTTCTTCCTTTTCAGTTGAAGGACTTTCCAGTTTAAAATTCCTTAATGTTGTAATATTATTATATATTTATTTATTTTTTGCTAAGGAAGATTCACCTTGAGCTAACATCTGTTGCCAATCCTCCTCTTTTTGTATGTGAGCCACCACCACAGCATGGTTGCTAATAGACAAGTGGTGTAGGTCCACGCCCGGGAACCAAACCCAGGCCGCCGAAGCAGAGTGCACCAAACTTAACCACTAGGCCACGGGGGCTGGCCCATATATGGTTATTTATAATAAACGACTTTCACAAGGTCAATAAAATGCTTTCTTTATATAGTTGGTTAAAATTTGTGTCTAGTTTTTATTAATTGAAATGAGTTTATAATAAAAATCAAGTGATTAAACCAATCAAGGGAAAAAAAAAAAAGCTTCTTTTAATTAAAAAAAAGTCTTTGCTGCTTTCACTGGTAGTTATTCCTCCCAAGAGAACAACTTTTAAAATGTGCCTTTGAAATTGTGCCAGCAATTGGCATGACCCTGCTCCCTTGGCACAGCCTGCCTGGTGGTCAGACTCATGCAGGTGTGTAGTCAAGAATTCACCTTACCCAAAGGGAGGTCTGGCCTCTGCCCTCAGCTGCAGCCCCTGCAATGTCCTGCCTGACAGGAGTATCTTTTTGCCCAGGCTTTGGCCACTGGACTTTCTTAATGTGAATATGATGGCGGCTTAGGGCCACACTACATCAGTTGTGACCTCTGGAGGAACTGGAGACTAAAGGTATTAACCCAATCCCAGGAGGAATGGAGACTCAAGGTCAGCCACACAGGCAGTGTGGGACTGAGCCCCAGTAAAAACTCTGGACACCAAAGGCTCAGGCAAGCTCTCTTGTGCGTACTGTCACACATTGATGCCGGGAGGGTAAGGCCATACACTCCATAAGGAGAGCACCACCAGAAGCTCCGCATTTGGACCACTCCCAACTCTGCCCTATGTGTCTCTTCCTTTGGCTGGTTCTAATTGGTATCCTTTCCCTGTAATAAACTGTAACTGTGAGTATAATAGTTCTCAGTGAGTTGTGAGTCTTTCTTGTGAATTATCAAAACGGAGGATGGTTTTGGGAAACCCCGAACTTGTAATTGGTGTCAGAAGTGAGGGCAACTGTGGGGGCTTGCAGTTTGGCCAACTTCACAGAGAAGGTATTTCTTGAAGCAAGCAGCTTGGTCCCAATACAGGGACAGGGAAAAAGTATACCTGGTCTTGGTATTGTGTGGGGTTATCTCTGTGGAGGGAAGTTAGGGGGACTGACTGGAAAGGGACACAGAGTACCTTCTGGGGTGCTGGAAACATCTATACCTTGATCCAAGTGGTGGTTACACAGGTATATACATAGTGAAAATATACTGAGCTGTACACAAAGATTAAGGTTCTTAATGCATTTTATAATACATTGGATATGTTATATCCAATTTTAAAAAGTTAAAAAACAAACAAACCAAAACATTCCACTTGAAAATGGGGGAGCCCAGCTTGGAATTAAAGGGTGGAAGTGGGCTGGACTACTGAGGAGAACCCGAACCCAAAGACAGGGCTGAAAGAAGGGATGTGAGATCTAGCAAAGAAGTTTCTGGATGGATTCTCTGAAATGAATTGTTTTAGTGCTTTAAACTTGGGCTGGGTGAAGTAAAGTTTTTGTGTCCGTGTGACTGTGTCTGTGTATGTCCGTGTATGTGCACACTCCCTACAAAGGCCCGTGTGCTGCTGTTCAGTTTCATTAGGCTCACTTAGCGAGGATGTGTGTGGTACAACAACAGGCAGAGCAGGACAAACAGGTACTTCCAAGGGAGGGCCACTCAGCAAAGGGTTGGTGTGGTGGTTGTCCTACAGTCCTCCCAGTCAGATGCAAGCTCAGGAAGCTGGGATTGGAGGCCAGGGAGGCCAGGATGGGTTCAGGAAGGGACAGTCTTCCCTGACTGTGTGCAACCAAGCCAAGAGATCCAAGAGGCAACAAGCAGGGCAAAACTGAAACTAATGGCAGACAGTTCCCCTGGGTTGTTACCAAAGGTGGGGACTTCAGATATGAGGCAACAGAGGAAAAAACCAAGAAGGCAGGCCAGAGGGAGACTGTTCAAAGCAAAGGGTGGGAGGCAGAATCTGGGAGAATCCTGAGTCATGGAAAAAACTAGTTTTATAAGCAGTGGGTGGGAGTGAGCTGAGAGACAGCTCAGTCATTGGAACCAAAGAATGAGGGCCAAGTGCTGGGGAGTGGGGCCATGGGGCCAGTAGGGGCAGCAGGGCGGGTGTTTCCTGAGCCCTCCTCTAGGATGCCGTGCAGTATCTTGAATCGCCACCACAGATTTATGGTTAGTGAGTGAAGAACTAATGTGCAGTGAGTCAGAATGCATGGATTATTTATTTTTGGATTTGTGATGACATACCTCTTTCTGTTGTTCTGGAAACATCTTCAGCACAGGACACGATCAATCTGAAAAATAAGATACCAACACTTGGTGATCTGGAACCTCCATACTGAAGCAGATATGCCTCTAATGGCGTCCCACCCAAATTCTCCAAGAGAGCCCACCCACCCACAGTCTCTGAAAGGTGAACCTCTGCTCCTCCCTCCCTCCTGTCCACTGATGACCAGACCAAGGTGAACATCAGTCCTCACCAGGGACGGGAGTTTGGGACATGGCAAGTCCAAGGCAGTTAGATGATGACAGGTCCTCAAACTGGAAGGACAGGTAGAGTTAGGCCTTGGTGAATCAGAGGAGGCTGGAGATGTGGGGGAGCAAAGAGGCCATGAAGGGTGGCGTGGGATGCTAGTTGACAGTGAGATGAAGAGAATGGAAAAGATGGCCAAAGGGATCTACCACTGAGAACAGCCCTGATGGTTTTACCAACAACTCCAACTTTCAAGGAACAGGTCATTCCTGTGACGTTTAAACTACTCCAGAGTTCAGAGATGAGGTGGTGTGGCCTCAAGAGGCATGAAGGTTGGGCTGGCCTGGTGGCGTAGTGGTTCAGTTCACGAGCTCCGCTTCAGCGGCCCAGGGTTTGGGGGTTCGGATCCCGGGCACAGACCAATGCACCGTTTATCAAGCTATGCTGTGGTGGCATCCCATGTAAAGTAGAGGACGATGGGCACGGATGTTATCCCAGAGACAATCTTTCTCAGCAAAAAGAGGAGGATTGGCAACGGATGTTAGCTCAGGGCTAATCTTCCTCACAAAAATAAATATTAAAAAAAAAAAAAAAAAGAGGGATGAAGGTCAAGACCCTGATTCTGACCTTCCAGTCAGAGCAGTCAGCCTGTCGGTTGATTCCAGGCCCTGCATGTCCCTGGGGTTATCTATTGTTCTTTAAACTCCCATTTATTACAGAAGCTTGCTGGAGTTGACACCTGCTCCCTGACAAAAAAAATTAAAATCCCCTAACTATATGCCCGCATATGCACTCCTACAACCAAAAAGTAGCCTATGGCTGCGTGGTCACTACTATTTGCCTTTATTTTGATAATATAAGTCTGACCTCATTTTCCAGATAATTCATTATCATCCAAAAATATCTCCTGAGTCTCTACTAACACCCTTGGCATTGTAGGGAATACAAGGAAGCAAGAACACTAGCTCTGGCCTCCAGTCCTACATGGTGTTGGGGAGGAGAAAACCCACCACAGGCAGAGGAAAGAAGTCCCACAGGAGGCGAGTGAACCACACCAGGAGCAGCAGGCGGGTTTCCAAGGGGAAAGAAGTTCCTTTCACCTGGGGTAGGCAGGAGACCCACAGAGAACAGGGGAATGTCAATGTTCACGAAAAGAGGAGGAACAGATGGCACGTATAGAGGACAGAAAAAAGCGTGATGGAGAGTCAAGAGATGGTGACCAAGCCAGATCAGCTGAGGGAAAGGGTTCATGGAGGGTGGAATGCATTGAATTGTTGCCAAAAAGATATGTCCACATCCTAATCTCTGGAACCTGTGAACGTGATATTACTTGGAAAAAGGTCTTTGCACGTAGATGGGCCCTGAATCCAACGACAAGTGTCCTCATAAGAGATAGAAGAGGAGAAAACACACACACACACAGAGGAGAAGGCCATGTGAAGACAGAGGCAGAGACTGGAGTGATGCAGCCATATGCCAAGGACACTTGGAGCCACCAGTAGCTGGAAAAGACAAGAAAGGATTCTCCCCTAGAGCTTTCAGAGGGAGCACAGTCCTGCCGGGACCTTGATTGTAGATTTCTGGCCTCCAGAATTGTGAGAGAATAAATTTCTGTTATTTTAAGCCACCAAGTTTGTAGTAATTTCTTATGGCAGCCACAAGAAGCTAAGACAGAGAGGGTCTGTGGGGATTCGATTGGAAAGATAGTCTGGGGTCATAATTGGGGAGGGGGGAATTCATTCATTCGTGTATTCACTCAATAAATATTTATGGAGCTCCCACGATGTGCCATGAGCTGGACTAGGAATGGGACATGCAGTGGAGTGTAGAGCAGTCTCAGAGCTTGTGAGATGACTTCATAATTATAATGTGGAAATGATATGAAAGGAAACGACACCCTGTTATACGAATGGAGAGACTAAATCAGGGGGAGGGAGCGGGGAAGAGTGTCACCAGGGAAGGCTTTACTGAAAAAGCGGCACTTAAGCTGATGCCTAAAGGATGGTGTAATTTAGCCAGGAATGCAAAAAGAAAAAGACATTGTAAGCAGAGGGACTGGCATGTGCAAAGGGGCGGAGGCTAGAAGGAGGAGCAGATCAAGAATTCAGTTATTGAAGGGATTCCGGCATCCGATGAAAGCTGGACCGTGGGTTGCATCCATCTCAGGCTCTGACCATGTTTCCTACCTACACACACCATGCTGCTCCACACAGCTGAAACACTGATCAGGCGGGTCGTCTGCCCTCATAACTTCACCCCTTCCAGATCTCCCTGCAAACTCCTGCTCCTCCTCCATGATTCTGCTCAGAAATCACTTCCCCTCTCCTGCCCCAGCTCTCTGCCCCATTACACAGCACAGTGTGTTGTATGGTCCCCTGTTAACATTAACCTCATTTGCATCATAATATTTGTATATTCTCTGTCTCCCCTAATTGATTGAATTTCTCCAACACAGCATATCTGTGTTTCCTTGTGTAATTAAACTTCACAACCATCCTGTGAGGGAGATTTGAGTGTCCTCACTTTATAGGTAAGAAAACAGAAGGTCAGAGGGATTAAGTTGCCTAAGGTCACACAGCGAGTGAGAGAGCTCAGGTCCAGTTTCAACTCAAGCCAGTGTGCTTCCCAATCCTATTCTTTCCACTGCCCGAGGCTGCCTCCATGACTGTGTGATATGAACAAAGAGTTCAAAGTTTGGGTCTTTATTCTCCCCAAAGGGCTAGAGCTTTTCCCACTCAGGCAGAAGGACTTGGCAATTCTAATAGGGTGTTGGCTACCTGAGATGCTACAGACCAAGTCAAACCATGAAAGTAGGAAACTGAAAAGTTTAAACCAGTTCCAAGACATGCCAGAGAACCACATGGTAAACCTTTAATATTTTAAATTGGTATAGTGGAATGGGGGGAGGGGCCACTTTCATTTTTTACTCCACACACTTCCATATTGTTTGAATTTTTCCA
This sequence comes from Ceratotherium simum simum, assembly GCF_057802395.1. NCBI lineage: Eukaryota > Metazoa > Chordata > Mammalia > Perissodactyla > Rhinocerotidae > Ceratotherium > Ceratotherium simum. The sequence continues at coordinate 58,790,294 of NC_141900.1, read as the reverse complement.
GTTAACACAAATTAATTGTATACTTTTTGAAGTAACAATTGTTTAAAACAAATTAAACACCAAAATTCTATCAGAAGAAATACTGACTCTAACATAAATTACAGAAGATTTTTATGTCATGTAAAATAAATAGCAGATTCAAATGTATGAAGAGACTCTATCTTTATAACACAATAAAAAATGTTATTTGGTACTAGACCTTGCCATGGCATTTACTAATGGAGATGAGGAAATTAAATGATAGCACAATAGTATGGTTTGAGATAAAAGGTCACTTGTCTATAATTTAGCAAACCAAAGCTGCTAATCAGAAATTGCCCCCTAAAAAAACTACACCCTCCTGGTGGGTTAATAATATGTTAGATTTGTTGAGATTTCCAAATTCCCCAGACTAGCCCATGTGTCTGTCATAATAATGTACACAGAGAATTCTTGCCTCACTGAAAGACTTTTATGCCAACAAGTATGGAAATCTGCCTCCAGGTGACCATCAACAAGGCTGTCTTTGGAGCATTTTATCTCCCCACCACTGGGGAACCACAACATACCTGGATGGTCACCCACTGAGATCTACTCTCCTTCCCACTCACCCTCCTCCCAAGAATTATTAAATCTCACCACCCTTCCAAACAACACGGATGACTTCTCAAACCTGTTGTTAAGGTTAGAGTTGGGTACACACAGATGACAGTTATACAGGTTGTCCCCCTACTGGGAAACTACAAAGACTCATCTGAGAGACTCAGCAGGTGTCTTCACAACTCGATCACCACCTTGAGAGTATGATTTGCTAGAACCAGAAACTTCTGGAGAAAACTGCCTCTATTTTCCACCTTGGCATATTTCTTCTATAAAATACAAAATGTCTGTGAAACTAAGATAGAATTCTACAGAGAAGAGGTCGGCAAATTTTTTCTGTAAAGGGCCAGATAGTAAATATTTCAGGCTTTGCAGGCCCTATGGTCTCTGCCGCAACAACTCAAGTCTGCAATTTGTAGCGATAAAGCACCCACAGATGATCAGTAATTGAAGGGACACGGCTAGGTTCCAGTAAAACTTTACCTACAAAAACAGGTGGCAGTAGTTTGCAGACCCCTACTATGGAGCAATCAAGTATTGCACTTTCAATTCTATACCTTAATAAGCCCCTTTCTTAGATCAACAGGAAAAAACCTGTGCGATGCTAAGCTCGATCTGTACACCTCTGGGTGGTCTCCTCTCTGACAAGCAAATAACTGACCAAGGGTTTACAGACTATATATGTGGGTGGGGCGAGAAAGGATTACATACTTTTCCCAATGGTGAAATAAGGAATAAATATGGTTTATATCATTCTTTGAAATGGAAATGGGGTGGGGGTGAGATTTAAGTAGCATAGTTTTGGGTTTTCCTACCATCTCGTGTCAAAGGCTGATTAACCCAACAAATTTGTTAATCATTAAATGAGATTTGAATTTACATCAAAGCCACAAGAACATCCTAAACTGAATGAAACTGGTTTTATTGAAAATCTATACAGTTATTGACCAATTATGACAATATACTTTTTTTTTTTTTTGCTGAGGAAGATTTCCCCTAAGCTAACACCTGTTGCCAGTCTTCCCCTTTTTTGCTGGAGGATGATTCACCCTGAGCTAACATAGGTGCCAATCTTCCTCTGTTTTGTATGTGGGTCACCGCCACAGCATGGCCACTGACGAGTGGTGTAGGTCTGTGCCCAGGAACCAAACCTGGGCCGCCAAAGCAGACTGCACCGAACTTAACCACTAGGCCCCGGGGCTGGCCCCTAAAATATGCAATTTTATAAACCAAATAGACATGTTTTTCTGTATTTCCAACACAGAAACCAAGAGAAATCTCACATGCTCCTAGAAGAAAGTGTAGGTAGATTCATAACTAACCCCACAGAGGGTAGGGCCTTTCTTTGAGTAAGGAGAGATGAGCATATTTTTATAAGGAAACTTTTATATCTTTCTTTTCTTTGCTGTGTTAGAAGGAGTAGTCAACCCTCGAACAAAATACACTTAATCTCTTCTCCCTACTAGAGATGTAGCCAGGTTCCAAGAGCTGGGGGCTTGAGGCTGGGGACAGGCCTACAAGCTGGGTGGGTGGAGGAAGTAAACAAGTAAACAAGATACCATCTTTCTATTTCTCCATGTCTCACCATCTTGCTTTGACACTGCTTCCTCCAATGCATTTTCACCGTAGTCTTAGAGCCATCAGGACAATATATTACCTTTTTAATGTTGAAGAGACTCCACTCTGGGAAAACTGTGCTTAGGGAAAGGCATCAGTCACCCAGCTCCTTTCCTATCACAATTCTGCCTCCACAGAGGGCTATTTTATAAGCAAGTTAGACAAGAGCCTTGGTACTGAGGGAAAAAGGATGTGAGGTAGGAACCCCAGTGAGCACTTGAGAGGGCCCAACTGAGGGGCTGGCTGAATAGCCTGGGTCAGTCTCAGAGGTATCTAAGAAGGTGGGAGGAGAGGGGTGGCTGCTTCCAGGGGCACCCAGGAGCTGTGTTGATTTGAGGTTCTCAAAAGCTTATCGCCTCCCCTTTAAGAGGAGAATCTCCTCCCACCTGCACCAAGTCTTATAGCTGTGGCTCCTCCAGTGTGCACAGAGGAGGACGCTGTGTTCTGTCAACCCCTGTGTCTCAACAGCTCCTTGCCTAGCAGGGGAAAGGCTGGTCATGCCAGGGAGTTTATGCTGTGGCTGTCGTGCTGCGCTGTGAAATGCCTTAGGGCACTGAAGGCCCCAAAGAGTCCTCTGGGACACCCAGAGGAACTGGTCCCAGTACTATGGTTAGTAAATATCTCCCGACCCTCACGTAAACATAAAAACAATAGAAAAAATTTTGAGAAAATAGTGATAGATATGACCACATAAAAATTTAAACTTGCTGTGTGTTTGAAAATGGATTTAAAGACAAATGTCATATAATAATAAGAATATTTAGAATATATATGACAAAACATTAATATTTCTTAATTTATGACAAGTTCTTACAAATCTATACCAAAGAATATTCCTGTAGAAAAGTGAGCAAAGGTTATCAATAATCAACTCATAAAACAAAAACAAAAAAGGTCAAACTCAACAACAAAAAACCAAATAACCTGATTTAAAAATGGGCAAAGAAATTCAATAGACATTTCTCCAAAGATCATATACAGGGGCTGGCCCCGTGGCACAGCAGTTAAGTGTGCATGCTCCGCTGTTGGCAGTCCGGGTTCAGATCCCAGGCGCGCATTGAGGCACCGCTTGTCAGGCCATGCTGTGGCGGAGTCCCATATAAAGTGGAGGAAGATGGGCACAGATGTTAGCCCAGGGCCAGTCTCCCTCCGCAAAAAAAAGAGGAAGATTGGCATGGATGTTAGCTCAGGGCTGATCTTCCTCGCCAAAAAAAAAAAAAAAAAAAAAGTCATATACAAATGGCCAACAAGTATATGAACAGATGCTCAATATCACTAATTATTAAGGAAATGCAAATCAAAACCACATTGAGTTATTGCCTCATGGCTACAATTAAAAAAACAGAAAACAAATATCGGTGAGGATACAGAGAAACTGGAACCCTTGTGCTGGTGGGAATGTAAAATGGTGCAGCTGCTGTGGAAAACAGTATGGAGTTGCCTCAAAAATCAAAAATAGAACTATTGTATAATCCAGTAATCCCACTTCTGGGTATATATCCAAAAGAATTGAAAGCAGGATCTCAGAGAGATATTTGTACATCCATGTTCATAGCAGCATTATTCACAATAGCCAAGAGATAGAAGCAACCCAACTGTCTATCAACAGATGAATGAATAAGCAAAATGTGGTATGTATCTACAAAGGAATATTACTCAGCCTTAAAAACAAAGGAATTTCTGACACATGCTACAACATGGATGAACCTTGAGGACATTATGTTAAGTGAAGTAATCCAGTCACAAAAGACAAATACTTGATGATTTCACTTACTCACATGAGGTTTCTAAAGTAGTCAAACTCATAGAAACAGAAAGTAGAATAGTGGTTGCCAGGGGCTAAGTGGAAGGGGAGATAGAGAGTTCTTGTTTAATGGGTATAGAGTTTCAGTTTTGCCAGATGAAAAAGATCTGGAGATCTGTTACACAACAATGTGAATACATTTAACACTACTGAACTGTACACTTAAAATGGGCAAATGGTAAATTTTATGTTTCTTACCACAATTAAAAATAAAAATTTGAAAAAAGATCAATAATCTATTTAAAATGTTTAACCTTGCTATAAACAGAAGTGCAAATAAAAATAAAATACCATATTTTAGTCTATTAAGCTAGAATTTTTCTTTAATGATAATATCCACTGCTGGCAAGAATCATGAGGAATGGACTGAATGCTGCTGGTAGGAATGTGAGCAATGTCAATATTTCTTTTTTTTTTTTTTTTGTTTATTGCAGTAACATTGGTTTATAACATTGTAAAAATTTCAGGTGTACATCATTGTACTTCTATTTCTGCATAGATTACATCATGTTCACCACCAAAATACTAATTACAACCCATCACCACACACATGTACCGAATTATCCCTTTCACCCTCCTCCCTCCCCCCTTCCCCACTGGTAACCACCAATCCAATCTAAGTCCCTATGTGTTTGTTTATTGTTGTTATTATCTACTACTTGTTATTATCTACTACTTGTTTATTGTTGTTATTATCTACTACTATTATATACTACTACTATTATTGTTGTTATTATCTACTTAATGAAGGAAATCATGCGGTATTTGACCTTCTCCCTCTGACTTATTTCACTTTGCATTATACCCTCAATGTCCATCCATGATGTCACAAATGGCTGGATTTCATCGTTTCTTATGGCTGAGTAGTATTCCATTGTGTATATATACCACAGCTTCTTTATCCATTCGTCCCTTCATGGGCACTTAGGTTGCTTTCAAGTCTTGGCTATTGTGAATAACGCTGCAATGAACACATGGGTGCATGTACCTTTACAAATTGGTGTTTTCAAGTTCTTTGGATAAATACCCAGCAGTGGGATGGCTGGATCATATGGTAGTTCTATCCTTGATTTTTTGAGGAATCTCCATACTGTTTTCCATAGTGGCTGCACCAGTTTGCACTCCCACCAGCAGTGTATGAGAGTTCCCTTCTCTCCACATCCTCTCCAACACATGTTGTTTCCTGTCTTGTTAATTATAGCCATTCTGACGGGCGTGAGGTGATATCTCATTGTAGTTTTGATTTGCATTTCCCTGATAGTTAATGATTTTGAACATCTTTTCATGTGTCTGTTGGCCATCTGTATATCTTCTTTGGAGAAATGTCTGTTCAGGTCCTTTGCCCATTTTTTAATTGGGTTGGTAGTTTTTTTGTTGGTAAGATGCATGAGTTCTTTATATATTTTGGAGATTAAGCCCTTATCAGAAGTATGCTTTGCAAATATCTTCTCCCAATTATTAGGTTGTCTTTTCGTTTTGTTGATGGTTTCCTTTGCTGTGCAGAAGCTTTTTAGTTTGATGTACTCCCATTTGTTTATTTTTTCTATTGTTTCTCTTGCCCAGTCAGACGTGGTGTTTGAGAAGACGTTGCTAAGACTGATGTCGAAGAGCGTACTGCCTATGTTTTATTCTAGAAGTTTCACAGTTTCAGGTCTTACATTCAAGTCTTTAATCTATTTGGAGTTAATTTTGTGTATGGTGTAAGGTAAGGGTCTACTTTCATTTTTTTGCATATGGCTATCCAGTTTTCCCAACACCATTTGTTCGTCTATATGTTTCAAAAGCATTTTAAATTGCTTCTGTTCCTTGACTCAATCATTCCATATTTGGGAAATCAACTTAATTAGTCAGACGTGTGCAAAAAATTTTTGTATGAAAGAATGTTCACAATGCAGTTTTTTTTTTTTTAAATCAAATAAAATGGAAACCTAAATGTCCATAATTAGTAGATTAAAAAAATGAATTATGGGGGCCGGCCCGGTGGCGCAAGCGGTTAAGTGCGCGCGCTCCGCTGTGGCGGCCCGGGGTTTGCTGGTTCGGATCCCGGGCGCGCACCGACGCACTGCTTGGTAAGCCATGCTGTGGCGGCGTCCCATATAAAGTGGAGGAAGATGGGCACGGATGTTAGCCCAGGGCCGTCTTCCTCAGCAAAAAAAGAGGAGGATTGGCGGATGTTAGCTCAGGGCTGATCTCCTCACAAAAAAAAAAAAAAAAAAAAAAAAAAGAATTATGGGGGCCGGCCCGGTGGCACAAGCGGTTAAGTGCACACACTCCACTGCAGCGGCCCAGGGTTCCCCAGTTCGGATCCCGGGCACGCACCGACGCACCGCTTGTCAAGCCATTCTGTGGCGGTGTCCCATATAAAGTGGAGGAAGATGGGCATGGATGTTAGCCCAGGGCCAGTCTTCCTCAGCAAAAGAGGAGGATTGGCAGATGTCAGCTCAGGGCCAATCTTCCTCACAAAAAAAAAAAAATGAATTATGGTAGAGCTGCATAATAGACCTCCTTATAGCCATTGCAAATTATGTTACTGAAGAATATTAAATGATAGGGACTGTTCAAGAAGTATTAAGTGATTTTTTTGTGTGTGTTTTTATTTCTTTACTTATTTATTTAAGAACTGGAGCCTACATATGACAAGTTAACAGGGGTCATTTCTGAGTGGTGGGATTCTGACTGGTTTTATTTCTTCTTTTCTGTATTTTTCCAAAAGTTTACAAGGCATTTGTTACTTTTAAAGTCAGAAACCCATATATTTTTAAAAAGAAAGTAAAACAATGTACTCAATTACTTTTATTATTCTCCCCTCCAAACAAAACAACAGCTAATTTCACTGTCTGTGTTTATTTCATTTCCTCCCATGATGTTCAGCAATTTTCCTATTTAAAAAATCACTGACTTCTTACCCTCATCTCATAAAGATATGCCATCAGCGAGATATTTTAAATTCAAAGTTTACTTTAGTGCCAGTTTTTCTCATACCTGCTCTCGGTACTACTTAAGTCCTTTGCACTGCATTGGGCAGGTCTGCGGGGGGACCATGGCCCTCCCAAATCTCCTCTAGGAGAAAGCTCCCCGCCACGGTCCTGCTGGAGGGCAGCTCTGCAGGTAGCCCCGCTTGGTATCACCTGGGGCGGGGGGTGGCGGGGGGGGGGGTTGCCCCTCAGACAGAGGTGACAGCATCAGTGATGGGCATCTGACTTCAGGGAAGCCAATCCACAGGTTAGTCAGGTGCCTAAGGTACGGCCCAGTGTGTAAAGATGGAAGGGCTGGGCCCTGGCTCCCTCCGTGTATTTAGACTAGGAAACACCCCCAAGACTTGGCAGTTCTCTGGGACCTGGGGCTAGGGAATGATCAAAGAGAAAGGGGAGGTATAATGATGTCACAGCTGGAGTTCTGAGGGACCAGAGCTTATACTTAAAATAAGCCATGATGTAGATAAAAGATCCTGAGAGATTTAAAGAAACTGGCCACCAGAATTATAGGAGCTGGCTTCAGCTGCTGAAGTCTGCAGGGCTGCCTGGAGCCTTTTTTTTTTTTTTTTTTTTTTACTATTTAGACTCTTTTTTTATTGCAGTAACATTGGTTTATAACATTATATAAATTTCAGGTGTACATCATTATATTTCGATTTCTGTGTAGATTACATCATGTTCACCACCCAAAGACTAATTACAATCCACCACCATACACATGTGCCTAATCACTCTTTACGCCCTCCTCTCTCCCCTCTTCCCCTCCCATAACCACCAATCCAATCTCTGTCTCTATGTGTTTGTTTGTTGTTGTTGTTATCTTCTACTTATGAGTGAGATCATATGCTATTTGACTTTCTCCCTCTGACTTATTTCACCTAGCATAATACCCTCAAGGTCCATCCATGTTGTCACAAGTGGCAAGACTTCATCCTTTTTTATCGCTGAGTAGTTTTCCATTGTATATATATACCACATTTTCTTTATCCATTCATCCCTTGATGGGCACCTTCAAGATGCCTTGCTTCAAGAAGCAAGATGGTTGCTTCCAAGTCTTGGCTATTGTGAATAATGCTGCAAGGAACATAGGGGTGCCTATATCTTTACACCATGCACCACTTTACTCAAGGTAGCTTGAGGGAGATCCCAACTTGGGCAATCAAAAGAGCTCAACCAAAAAGAAAAAAAAAGAGCTGCACCAAACCATGAAAACTGGACTGAAGTAGGGCAGCCATGCACTTTTGAGGGGGGCCAGCAGAGTGTGCAGAACCATCTGTAAACCAGGCCCAAGCTGTTCTTCCTCAGTCTGATCTTAGGACTTATAAAAGGCAAACCAAAATGGAAAAACAAGGAGAAATCTGAAATTCAGTTAAAGTTGGAGACACAAAGTTACCATTTAAGTTTTTCCATCATTTATCACAAAAGAAAAAAACATATTAAAGAGGATAAGATTTCTATTTAAAGTGTATTAACAATCTAAAAAAATACTAGTTCATAGTACATAAAACAATGAAACCACTAACTTACTAATCTCTGCAACATGTGGGTTCCATTTATGGTCATGAATATGATGCTAGGCCAAATTTAGAGTTTAAAATCCAGGAACAAGGCCAGCCCCGTGGCTTAGAGGTTAAGTGTGCGCGCTCTGCTGCTGGCGGCCCGGGTTCGGATCCCAGGTGCACACTGAGGCACTGCTTCTCCGGCCACGCTGAGGCCGCGTCCCACATACAGCAACTGGAAGGATGTGCAACTATGACATACAACTATCTACTGGGGCTTTGGGGGGAAAAAATAAATAAATAAAAAAAAGTAAAATTATGGGCCGGCCCCGTGGCTTAGCGGTTAAGTGAGTGCTCTCTGCTGCTGGCGGCCTGGGTTCGATCCCAGGCGCGCACCGACGCACCGCTTGTCCCGCCATGCTGAGGCCGCGTCCCACATACAGCAACTAGAAGGATGTGCAGCTATGACATACAACTATCTACTGGGGCTTTGGGGGGAAAAAATTTAAAAAAAAATAAATAAATAAAATAAAATAAAATAAAATCCAGGAACAAGAAAAAAATATAGAGAATTTTAACCTCACAACTATTTTGGTGGCATTTAGGAAAAGTGCTACCTTAGACTTAGAGATGCTATGGACACATAGGCATGTGCATGTTGGACCTGCCCTCTACCTCCCTTCATGCACACACTAAGGAGAGACACCAGGGGGATAGCAAAACATGACTAGAATAAACAGAATTGAAGGAAAAAACCTATAAAAAGCAGATGTAGGAGAGAGGAGCTGACCACTGGAGCAGGCACACAGGTAATACTGGATTTCCTAACTTGTGACATCCTCTCTCTGCAAAATAACCCTAACCTCCCAGATCAAATCCAAAAATATTTTGCGCACTTCCCCAAAGGTCTCCTTCCCTTTTTATGCTACTAAGGTTCTCTTAACCAGTGATGCATCTGGGCTACTCCTTTCCCTCTTTTAGAAAAGCAGATAAATCTCAGAAGTTGGAGGAAGGGTATTAGTAATTTAAGTATTAGTGTAAATTAGTCCAATCAGATTGCATTCCTGTTAACCAAGAGCTATCTAGTTTCAGCTACTCACTTCCTGCCCTTCCCCCTCCCCCACCACTACACACAGTTTTCTTCCAATCCAAGAGCATGGAATATCTTTCCATTTTGTGTTGTCTTCAATTTCTTTCAGCAATGTTTTACAGTTTTCAGTGTACAGATCTTTCACCTCTTTGGTTAAGTTTACTCTTAGGTATTTTATTCTTTTTGTTGCAATTGTAAAAGGGATTGTATTCTTAATTTCTCTTTCTGCTGCATCGTTGTTAGTGTATAGAAACGCAACTGATTTTTGTATGTTGATTTTGTATCCTGCAACTTTACCGTATTCATTTATAATTTCTAAAAGTTTTTTGGTGGATTCTTTAGGGTTTTCTATATATAAAATCATGTCATCTGCAAACAGTGACAGTTTCACTTCTTCCTTTCCAATTTGGATCCCTTTTATTTCTTTTTCTTGCCTGATTCCTCTGGCTAGGACTTCCAATACTATGTTGAATAGGAGTGGTGAAAGGGGACATCCTTGTCTGATTTCTGTTCTTAGAGGGATAGCTTTCAATTTTTCACCACTGAGGATGATATTAGCTGTGGGTTTGTCATATATGGCCTTTATTACATTTATTACTTTCATTCTATACCCATTCTATTCAGAGTTTTTACCATAAATGGATGCTGTATCTTGTCAAATGCTTTCTCTGCATCTATTGAGATGATCATGTGATTTTCATTCTTCATTTTATTAACGTGGTGTATCACGTTGATTGATTTGCAGATGTTGAACCATCCCTGCATCCCTGGAATAAATCCCACCTGATCATGCTGTATGATGTTTTTAATGCATTGTTGTATGCGATTTACTAGTATTTTGTTGAGGATTTTTGTATCGATGTTCATCAGTGACATTAGCCTGTAACTTTCTTTTTTTGTGTTGTCCTTGTCTGGTTTTGGTATCAGGCTAATGCTGGCTTCATAGAATGAGTTAGGAAGCTTTCCCTCCTCTTCAATTTTTTGGAAGAGTTTAATAGAGATAGGTATTAAGTCTTCTTTGAATGGTAGAATTCACCAGGGAAGCTGTCTGGTCCTAGACTTTTCTTTTTGGGGAGGTTTGTGATTACTGTTTCGATCTCCTTACTGGTGATTGGTCTATTCAAATTCTCTATTTCTTCTTGATTCAATTTTGGAAGGTTTTATGATTCTAAGAATTTATCCATTTCTTCTACACTATCCAATTTGTTGGCATATAGCTATTCGTAGTATTCTCTTATAATCTTTTGTACTTCTGAAGTGTCCATTGTAATTTCTCATCTTCCATTTCTGATTTTACTTATTTGAGCCTTCTCTCTTTTTTTGTTGGTGAGTCTAGCTAAAGTTTTGTCAATTTTATTTATCTTTTCAAAGAACCAGCTCTTGGTTTCATTAATTTTTTCTATTTGTTTTTTATTCTCTATTTCATTTATTTCTGCTCTGATTTTTATTATTTCCCTCCTTTTACTGATTTTAGGCTTTGTTTGTTCTTCTTTTTCCAGTTCCTTTAGGTGCACTGTTGGATTATTTGAGATTTTTCTTGTTGTTGAAATGGGCCTGCATTGCTATAAATTTTCCTCTTAGAACTGCTTTTGCTGTATCCCATAAATTCTGGCATGTTGTATTTTCGTTTTCATTTGTCTCCAGGTATTTTTTTATTTCTCCTTTGATTTCTTCATTGACCCAATCGTTGTTCAGTAGCATTTTGTTTAATCTCCACATATTTGTGGCTTTTCTGGTTTTATTCCTATAGTTGATTTCTAATTTCACACTGTTGTGGTCAGAAAAGATGCTTGGTATTATTTCAATCTTCTTACATTTATGGAGACTTGTTTTGCGGCCTAATATGTGATCAACCCTGGAGAATGTTCCACGTGCATTTGAAAAGAATGTATATTCTTCGGTTTTTGGATGGAATGTTCTGTATATACCTACTAAGTCCATCAGTTCTAGTGTGTTGTTTAAGGCGTATGTTTCCTTATTGATCTTCTGTTTGGATGATCTATCCACTGGTATAAGTGGAGTGTTAAAGTCTCCTACTATTATTGTGTTACTGTCTATGTCTCCTTTTATGTCTGTTAATAACTGCTTTATATATTACGTGCTCCTACATTGGGTGCATAAATATTTACGAGTGTTATATCCTCTTGTTGGATTGTTCCCGTGATCATTATGCCGTGCCCTTCTTTGTCTCTTTATTACAGTCTTCATTTTAAGTCTATTTTGTCTGATATGAGTATTGCTACTCCAGCTTTCTGTCCATTGCCATTTGCATGGAGTATCTTTTTCCATCCCTTCACTTTCAGTTTGTGAGTATCTTCAGGTCTGAATTGTGTCTCTTGTATGCAGCATACATATGGGTCTTGTTTTTTTATCCAATCAGCAACCCTATGCCTTTCAATTGGAGCATTTAGTCCAGTGACATTTAAAGTAGCTATTGATAAGTATGTACTTACTGACATTTTTTTACTTTTTTTCTTGGTGTTTTAGCTGTTCTTCTCTGTTCCTTTCTTCTTCTCTTGCTCTCTTCCCTTGTGGTTTGATGGCTTTCTTTAGTTTTATGCTTGGGTTACTTTCTCTTAGTTTTTTGTGTATTTATTATAGGTTTCTGGTTTGTGATTACCATGAGGTTCATATATAGTAACCTACGTATATAGCAATCTATATTAAGTTGATGGTCTCTTTAGTTTGACCGCTATCTGAAAGCTCTACTCTTTTACTCCTCTCTTCCCACATTTTATGTTTTTGATATCATATCTAACCTCTTTTTTGTGTGTTTGTACCCATTACCCTCTTATCATGGAAATAGATAATTTTTCCTATTTGTGGTCTTCTCTTTCCCCCTTCAATAAGTCCCTTTAGCATTTCTTGTAGGACTGGTTTCTTGGTGATAAACTCCTTTAATTCTTGCTTGTCCTGGAAACTCTTTATCTCCCCTTCCATTCTGAATGATAACCTTGCTGGGTAGAGTATTCTTGACTGTAGGTTTTTCCTTTTAGTACTTTAAATATATCATGCCACTCTCTTCTAGTCTGTAAGGTTTCTGCTGAGAAGTCAGCCAAAAGCCTTATGGGGTTTCCTTTGTATGTAACTTGTTGTCTTTCTCTTGTGGCTTTTAGGATTCTCTGTTTATCTTTAATTCTGGACATTTTAATTATGATGTGTCTTGGTGTGGGCCTCTTTGGGTTTATCTTGTTTGGTGCTCTCTGTGCTTCCTGTATGTGGATGTCTGTTTCCTTCCTTAGGTGAGGGAAGTTTTCAGCTATTCCTTCTTCAAATAGATTCTCTGCCCCTTTGTCTCTTTCTTCTCCTTCTGGGACACCTATAACACGGATGTTAGTGCGCTTGATATTGTCCCAGAGGTCCCTTAGACTGTCCTCACGCTTTTTAACTTTTTTTTTTTTTATCTGTTCAGCTTGGGTGATTTCCTCTAGTCTTTCATCCAGCTCACTGATCCGTTCTTCTATATCCTCTACCCCGCTTTTAAGTCCCTCTAGTGAATTTTTCATTTCCAGTATTGTATACTTCATTTCTGATTGGTTCTTTTTTATATCTTCCATTTCTTTGTTGACGTTGTCACTGAGTTCATCCATTCTTCCCCCAAGATCAGTGAGCATCCTTATGACTCTTTGAACTCTCTGTTGGATAGATTGCTCATTTCTGTTTCATTTAGTTCCTTTTCTGGGTTTTGTCCTGTTCCCTTACTTGGAACGTATTCCTTTCCCTCCTCATTTTGCTTCTTTCCCTGTGCTTGTGTCTATGTATTAGGTAGGTCAGCTATGTCTCCTGATCTTGGAGAGGTGACCTTATATAAGTGATGCCTTCTGAGGCCCAGCAGTGTGCTTCCCTCTCGTCACCAGATCCAAATGTTCCAGGAGTGACCCGTGTGGGCTGCATGTGTCCTTCTGTTGTGGCAGGGTTGCTCTTGCCATAGGTGCCCAGGGAGGCTGATCTGTCCCCCTGGTTGGCTGGTTGTAATGCTCAGCTCCGTGTAGTTGTTGTGGGCCCTTCAGTCTCTTTATCGGGTGTGGGGAGCCCCAGAACAGTTGGCTGCAAGATCTAATAGCACATTCCTGTTGCAGTTTTTCTATTAAGCGAGTAAGCCACCAGCGTGGCTGGTTTTTAGGCTCAGGGGCTTACAATTGCTATAAGCCTCCAGCCCATAAGGCTCTTGTCAGCTCTCTGAGGATTGCAGCTGGGTGGGGCTGGCTTCAGGCACAGGAGCACCCAATTGTTTCAGGCTTTGGAAGATGGGGCCAATCCCCTATATGGCTTTTTGAGAAGCACAAGTCTTCTGCAGCTGACAAGCCCTGCCGCACACGGGGCCACACACATAGTCCACACAGTCCTGCCCCATGAGTGTGCCCCGAACCCCTGGAGTGGACCTAGTCACTCCAAGGCAGGAGCCCCACACACTCCACCAATGCCCCACACTCTCCACCCGTTCCTCGCACACGCCCTACCCCAAAGAGGTGGACCCACTTGCCAGAGTGCAGAGAATCCAGGCAGCTTGCTTAGCAGGCCCACAAGTTTCCTGAGGGCTTGTTGTTGGCTGGGGCCAGTCCCTAGGGTGGGCTGCCTGCCCTGGCTGAGCTGGATTAAATCAGTGCTCTAGTGGGTGGGGCAGAACCTGGGCTAGCAGGCCCCAGGGAGAACTCCAATGGTGTCTGCCAGCGTCTGTGTCAGCACGCCCACACCAGGCCACAACAATGGCCGCCGCCAATGTCCCAGTCCCTGGAGAGGTGTCACCTTGCACTGAGATGCACCCAGAGCCTATCAGGTGAGTCTCTTTTCACCAAAGGACTGTGCACCTTTCTTTTTTTTTTTTTTGTGAGGAAGATCAGCCCTGAGCTAACATCCGCCAATCCTCCTCTTTTTGCTGAGGAAGACTGGCCCTGGGCTAACATCCGTGCCCATCTTCCTCCACTTTATATGGGACGCCGCCACAGCATGGCCTGACAAGCGGTGCGTCGGTGTGCGCCTGGGATCTGAACCGGGGAACCCTGGGCCACCGCAGCGGAGCGCGCACACTTAACTGCTTGCGCCACCAGGCCAGCCCCCATGCACCTTTCTTTCTGGTGATTTTAGGCTGCTTTCCGAAATGGGTGAGTTTGCCTGTGGGCCCTTTAAGAGGCAGCTTTAATTTTTTGTGTCCCAGCTTTTCTGGGAGTATTCCCAGACGTTGTTAGCGTCCAGCAAAACTAGATATTATGCTACTCATCTTGGTTGTGCCGAGTCCAAAAAATGCCTATAGCGGGCACGGTCCCTGGCTCAGGGCCCCACTCCTCCAGAGAGGGCTGCATACCTTTGGGCTGCTCCCTGGCGGCCGTGAAGCACTGCGGCTTGTGAAGGTGGTGTTTTTTTCTCTCCAGAAGAGAATTTCTGCCTCTTCCACCTCAATTAGGATTGTCGTTTGTTGCAGGGGTTCCCCTTATCCAGTTTTCAGTTCTCTCTCAGGGGCAATTTTTCTAAGAGTAGTTGTAAATTGGCTGTGTCAATGGGAGGAAGGGAGTTCAGCGTCTACCTACGCCACCATCTTGACTTCTCTCTACACACAGTTTTGATTAGGATGGGAAAGAGGGAAAACCACTAGTACTTGGGGATATAGAGTTCTTTAGAGGCTGACATATCCTTCACTGCCCTGCCACAGCATTGTGAAAGACCTGAGAACACAGCCTCCTGAAGAACAGCAGAAAATTCCCTGCTCTTCTCTCCTGCCAACAACTGGAGAGATATTTTTTTCAAATCTCCGCTTACTTTACCCCTCCCCCGGTAAAAGGACTTTGCAAAAGTCCTACCATGACTGCCCATCAAAACACTACCTGAAGGATAGCATCAGAAGAATAAAATACCTGGCATTAAATTTAATAAAAGAAGTACAAAACATATATTCTGAAAACTACAAAACATTGTTGAAAGAAATTAAAGAATATCTACATATATGGAAAAACATCCCATGTTAATGAATCAGAAGACTCAACATTGTTAAAATGGCAGTTCTCCCCAAACTGATCTACAGATTTAACACAATCTCTATCAGAATCCCAGCTGACTTCTTTGTATAAATTCACAAGCCGATTCTAAAATTCATATCTAATTGCAAGGGACCCAGAATAGTCAAAACTATCCTGAAAAAGAAGAACAAAGTAGGAGGACTTCCTGATTTCAAAACCTATTACAAAGCAACAGTACTCAAGACAGTGTGGGACTGGCACAAGGTTAAACAAATAAATCAAAAGAATAGAATTGACAGTCCAGAAATAAACCCATACATCTATGGTCAACTGATTTTTAACGAGGGTGCCAAAAACATTCAATGGGAAGAGAATAGTCTTTTCAACAAATGGTGCTGGGACAACTGGATAGCCGCATGCAAAAGCATGAAGTTGGACCCTATTTTATGGCATATATAAAAATTAACTAAAAATAGATCAAAGACCTAAATGCAAGAGCAAAAACAATGAAATTCTTAGAAGAAAACATAGAGGCAAATCTTCATGGCCTTGGATTTAGCAAAGGATTCTTAAATATAACACCAAAAGCATAAGCAACAAAAGAAAAAAATAGATGTTAGACTTCACGACAATTAAAAACTTTTGTGCTTCAAAGGACACCATCAAGAAAGTGAAAAGACAGAGCACAGAATGGGAGAAAATAATTGGAAATCATATACCTGATAAGGGACTTGTATCTAGAATATATTAAGAACTCTTACAACTCAATAATAAAAAGACTCAAGGACCTAATGTACAACATGGTGACTATAGTTGGTAACACTGTATTGTATAGTTGAAATTTTCTGAGAGTAGAACTTAAATGTTCTCACCAAAAGAAAAAAGAGGCAAATAACTGAGGTGACAGATGTGTTAATTAACTCCATGGGAGAATCCTTTCACAATGCATATGTATATCAAATCACCACATTGTACATTTTAAATATCTTACAATTTTATTTGTCAATTATACCTCAATAAAGCTGGGAAAATAATGTAAAAAGTAATAACTCAATTAAAAAATGGGCAAAGGATCCTGACTAGACATTCCTCCAAGGAAGATATATAAATGGGAAATAGGCACATGAAAAGATGCTTGACATCATTAGTCATCAGGGGAAAGCAAATCAAAATCACAATGAGATACCACTTCATTCCCAATATGTTGGCTAGAATCAAAAAGTCAGATAATATGGTGATCGACAAACAAAAGTGTACAACAAAAATTTCACAATGTTATAAACTATTAAGACATCAATTTAAAAAAAGTCAGATAATAACAAGTGTTGACAAGGATGTGGAGAAATTGGAACCCTCATACACTGCTGGTGGAAATATAAAATAGTGCAGCCACTTGGGAAAACAGTCTGGCAGGTTCACAAACGATTAAACAAAGACTTACCATTTGACCCAGGTATTCCACTTTTAGGTATATACCCAAAAGAAATGAAAACACATGTGACACAGAAACTAGTACATAAATATCAGTATTATTCATAATAGCCAAAAGGTGGAAACAACCCAAATGCCTATCCTTTGGATGTTGGATAAACAAAATGTGGTATATCCAGACAATGGAATGTTATTCAACAATAAAAAGGAATGGAGTACTGATACGTGCTACAACTCGGATGAACCTTGAAAACATCATGCTAAGAGAAAGAAGTCAGTCACAAAGTCCACAGATTATACAACTTCATTCACATGCAAGTCCAGAATAGGGAACTCTATACTATAAAGACTGAAAATAGATTACAGACATGTGCTGCGTAACGACATTTCAGTCAACAACAGACTGCATATACGACGGTGGTCCTGTAAGATTAGTACCATGTAGCCTAGGTGTGTAGCAGGCTATACCATCTAGGTTTGTGTAAGTACACTCTATGATGTTTGCACAACAAGACATTTCTCAGAACGTATCCTGTCATCAAGTGATGCAAGACTGTACTGGTTGCTTAGGGCTTGGGTAAGGCAGGTAGAGGGGTGGAGGTTAGGGGTATACGGGAGTGACAGCTAAAGGGTAATGAAACAAGGAAATTAAAATACTCTAAAATCGATTGTGGTGATGGTTGCATATATCTGTGAATACACTAAAACCACTGAATTGTACATTTTAATAGGGTAAATTGTACAGTATGTGGATTTCTCAATAAAGTTGTTTTTCAAAAAAAGTGCTACCGGAAACTCTGAGCCTGACCCATTTCATTCATAGCCCTAGTGTCCCTCATCTTGCAAACCACAATGTCTGCCAAGCTGAAGGCCGTCCAAGCATCATCCATCCCCTGGGGTTCTCTCATCTCTACCTGACTCTGACCCCAGCTTCCTCTGCTATCTCCTCTTCTAACCCTTCCTTCCACTACGCCTCAGGAACTCTCAGCCTAGAGCCAGCAAATGCCCCACATCTGCAGCCATCTCAGCAGCTTTATCTTAGCTAGACCCAGGCTTCTCCACTCCTTCCTTCCTTCGTAACCCATCCAAGTCAAAGCTGCTCATCTCCTCAGCATTCCCATTTCTCACAACCAGGAGAAAACCAAACTTCCCTGGTCACTATTATCTCCAGACAATAACCTACCGAGAAGTACCTAGAACCTAGGAATGTGATCAACTCCCTCCTCCTCACTTCCTGGTATGACTGCCTTCTCTCCAGGTTCCTGCTCCTCATGTCTACATTTTTAGGGACCTCCCCATGTTCTTCCCCATTTTTTCCTGATCTCTCCAAGGAGGACCTTATTCATGAGTAAAGACCTAACACTCCAGGGGTCTTGTCTTAGCCTATCTCCTTCATTCCGGTGATCTAACCCTTTGTTTACCAACCTGTGTTTACCATGTGGCCACATCCCTACCAGGAACTCTTCTTTGAAATGTAAAACTAAAAGTCCCCTCAGACTACTGTAGCCTACTCTTCCTTTTCTCACTTCCTCATTCTCACCCAATCTGCTTCCACTTGAATGAAAAGCCACAAGAACTTTGATCCTACCCTTCTTATTCTCCCTCTGGACTGCACTTCCTTCTACCATTCAAACACTCCCCCTCCAGCACCCTTAGTTTCCTGCTCCATTGAGACACCAGCTGCTTCTGTCAGTCCCCAGATACAGATCAACCTAACCTCTATCTCCTCCTTTTCCTCTCTTGTCCTGCCCACCACTGAAGGAAATCTTGTCATTTCTATGACTGGCTCCATCATCACGTTATGAGTTCCAGCTTCAGTGGGGCCACCAGGGTTCAGGAATCTTTCCACTCATCCTAGTAGCTTCAGATCTTTACCTCTCACCTCCAGCCTCCTACCTCCTCCCCGTCTGCTCCCCGTCTGTCATCTGATAACTCTATCTCCGACTTCATCAAAATACAAAGACCGTCAAGTTTACGTTCTTCATCTTGGTTCTGTGCCCCCTTGAAATCTACCCATACATTCACCCACTTCCCTCAGTCTCAAAGAAAAGCATCTTCGCTTTTCCCCTTCGCTTTCCCCCTATCTTTAGGATCTTATGTCCCCTACCTCCTCCAAGACCTTGGTCCATCGATTATCCCAGCCCTTTAATAATCCTAACTTCTTCCTTTTCACTAGTCCCTTCCTCCTTCCCCAACAAACAAGCTCACAGGTCTCTGGTTTGACTTACATCATAGTGGAAGGAGACAGAAAGTAAACATCTAAGCAAATAAATGGACAAGATAATGAACAAGCTTAACGAATAAAGCAAAACAGGATGATGTGATCGAGAGTGACGGTGGGGACTACTTCACATTCGGGTGGTCAGGGAAGGCTTCTCTGAGGAGGTGACATCTGAGCCAAACCTGAAAGTCAAGAGGAAGCCAGCGACATGGCAGTCTGGGGAAAGTGCACTCCAGGAAGACTGAACAGCCGGTGCCAAAGCCCCAAGGCGAAACAAGCTTGGTATATCTGGGGAACCCAAGGAAGCCAGTGCAGCTGGAGTGTGGTGGATGAGGGAGATGAGCTCAGAGAGGGAGGCAGGGGCCTGGTCATGTGGGACCTGTGGACCACAGTGAAGAATCTGGAAGCCATTGGAGCATTTTCAGATGAATGACATAATTTGACTTAGGTTTTCACAGGATCTCTCTGGTTGCTGAGTGGGGAAGAGATTGTAGGGGGCCAGAGTAGAAGCAGGGAGACCTGTTAGGAGGCTACTGACATAATGCAGGCCAGAGGTGATGGTGGCTCAGACACAGCAGTAGCAGCAGGCTAGATGAGGGGAAGTGGTTGTTGGTATGCTTCCTCATTTGTACTTATCCAATGGAGGAAAGAGAAAGTGATGATACGTGGTCACTAGAAGAGAGGGGCCATACACCTATTCAAGAAGGATTCTGTGAGACATGTTGCAGGGGAAGGAGACAGACACTCGAGGCAGCTCGGAGCCTGCAGGTGACATGGTAAGGCCCACAGCGCCCACTGAAAAGCATTCTTCTCCCCACTTCTGCACTTACACCCCAAGGGCTGGCCTTGAAGTGCACAGACAGTGAGTGGCATGTTCTTGGTAGGGGGCATGAGCAGTTTCCATGGTGAGGCACCACGCGTGGTGTCCCAGCAGAAACCACAGACTCATTGTCACCTTCTGCTTTAATCGGGGCAGTTCCCCAACGGGCCACTGACAGCTCTCTTTTCGTCCACTCTACACTCATTCTCGGCTACCACTCCCATATCACATGCAAGGGAGTCCAGAATCAGAACCGCCTTTGAGGCCAGCCTAGCCTCCTCCTAGTGGGCATCTCCATCCAGATATTCAGCAGGCACCTCAAACTTACTGTGTCCAATCCAGGCTGGTTGTTACACAACACCTTTTCCCTGCCCTTCCACAACCTGGCCAATTCTACCACCTCCTGTGTTGTCCATTTTAATTAATGGTGTCAACATCCACACGGTGACTGAAGTGAGAATCCAAGAAACTGTCTTTGATTGCTTCCTTTCCCTTACTTTCCAAATCCAATTGGCCAGCAAGCCTTGACAGTCCTCTCTCTGAATGCCTCCTAAGTCCATTGCCTTCTCTCAGCCTCCAATGTCACTGGCCTAATTCAGGCTCTTGTCATTCTTTCCTGGACTCTAGCTGGAATAATGGTAGACTCCCAGCACCCAACACACTTAGGAAGTGCTCATAAATGATTTTTGAATAAACGAGAGACAGAGAGTGCATGAATGAATAAAATGATTGAGTGAACAAATGAGTGACGAAATCATGAATAAACAAAAGAATAAATGCATGTTGTGTAGAAACAAAGAAAACTAAGGACTATATAGTCTAATGGAGGAGATGCAACCAAGCAGGTGCAAGGCATCAGGTGATAGAGTGTTACGGGGGAGGGGGACGGAAACTAACACTTGTTGAGTGTCTTCCAGTTGTCAGGTACTAACCCAGACATATCACACTTGGTTCACACATATATATAATGTGATACATTGTGCTCCAGGTCAGGAAACTGACATTCAAAGAAGTTAAATAGCCATCCAAGGTCACCCAACTCCTAAGTGGCAGGGTTCAGATTCAAACCTAGGTCTGCAGGCCCCAAATCCCATGTTGGTCAGTGGACACAGGCTTACAGGACAGTCAAAAGATAATGATAACCAACACAGAGTGCTTCTGACGAACAGTCACTATTCTAAGATCTTTACATGTATCCTCATAAAAATTCTATGAGGTAGGTATAAATATTATCCCCATTTTACAGTTAAGAAACAGAGGCAGTAAGACGTTAACAAGTAATTTGTCAAAGGTCATACAGCTACTAAGTGACAGAATTGGGATTTGAACCCAGGCAGTCTCACTCCAGTGTCCATGCTGGTCATCCCTCTAGCCTCACATTGTATTGCCTTAACGATGGAGGTAAGATGGCAGAGGTAGGTTCCAGGTGGAGGGAACAGTATGATTACATGCAAGGAGGCAAGAAGACACAAGTCATGTTTGGGACGAGGAAGTGGGTCGTTGTGGCTGGGATAGAGATAGTGGAAAGTGAGACTCCGGAGAAAAGATGGGATCAGACACACGGCTTCCTGTTACCTGGTCCAGGGCCAGAGGCCTGCCTTGTTTGATATGTAAACTACCTCCATCTTTCACAAGGTAGTGAACAGCTGGAGGAGCCTGTTCACTCTGTTTTCTTAACCAAGATACTTAGTTCTCTTGCGTGTGAAGGTGGAAAAGCTAAAAGGCAAAGGAATAACTGATTTGTTCAAGGTCTTACTGTTAACTAGTCAGTACAACCTCCCCCACAGTTCCTGGAGATAAATATCGGCACCCTGACCTCTTGGCATTTATTTTTGACACAGTTTTAGTTTGAAAAGATTACAGATAACACATTTTTTTAAATCTCTAATTTCCTTTCGTAGTACTTCAAGTGTGAGCCAATAAATTGCCATCTTTACACCTCACTACTGTGAGGTCACGCACACGTCAGTCAAATACAAATTTATATTAGGAAAACTTTCGGAGAAAAAAATTAAAAGGCAGATCTAGAAAACTAACCTTTAACTCTAATACTGCTTTGGGAAAGGAAAAGGAGAACAGGCCCGTCAAGCAGCAACTGAAACAAGCCCTTAGGTCATTTTGAACTGACCAGGATCCTAATCTCATCAGTTGCAGGAAAAGGTCATCTTGGAATCTGTAAGTGCTATTCTAGTTCCTTCCTTCACGAGAATCTAGGGGGGGAACAATGATCACAACTTCAAGGCCTCCCAGCTTGAAGGAGACCAACATGGTCATTGCCCATGGTCAAGGGGAGAGACCTAAGCAAGAGAGACCTAAGTACTAAATGAAAGAGCCCAAAGAAATGTTCTCTGACCTCTGAAAGTAAATATTCTAAAGCAAAATAATTCTTTTTACATATTTTTTATTTAAATTAAATTTAAAATAATAAAATTCGGGAGTTTAAAAAACAAAAAAGTGAAAATATTATCCATAACTAGGGTGACCATATAGCCTGTGTTGCTCAGAACAGTCCTGGTTTATATACTTGTCACGTTGTAATTATTAATAGCACACACATATACACGCACACACACACAAACACTTTAAGAGCATTTAAAAGCCTCATGGTTTAAATGATAAATTATTTCTGGTCACCCTACCCATAATCCACCACTATAAACAATCATTATCACAATTTGGTGTATTTCTTTGCTGTCTTTTTCTCATGTGTACATTTTTTATCGCTATAATCATAAGTGTTTCCACAAGCCTCTATCTTCTTCAATTTTCATTACAAAAAAATATCATTCTATGTTTCTAGATAATAGGTCATCACATTCCACTGAGCAGATGTTAGCTTTCCTCGAGTGTTGAACATTTAGGTTGCTTCAAGATAGTTTTAAAGGAAATGAATTTGTGGGGTACTTTGAGGACCTGTGTATAAACCTCAGGAGAAACTCCAACCTAAGTGAGGAAGAGGTAAAAAAATAATAATTAGGAGAAAATTTTAAAAATATCATTTTTATGAACAGGGTAGTCTCCTATTCCCTTCTAGACCAACTAACTTCTTCACTCTCCCCTTTAACAAATATTTATTGAGCATCCACTATCTCCAGGCACCACAGCAGGAGCTGTATAGAGATACACATCTTGTTTGCACTACGTCCTAATGTATCCTAGATCTCCTCACCATCTGTGCTGGTAAACCCTAGTTTGGTCACCATCATCTCTCAGCTAGGCTGCTGACACAGCCTCCCAAATGACTTTCCATTCTTGCCCCATACAACGCATTCTCCATACATCCAGAGTGATGGTCTCAATACAAAATTCAGAAAAATACAAAAAACATCTGTCGTGTATAAAATCCTCCCATGGCTTCCCACTGCAATAAGAATAAACTCCAGATCCTTTGCCACGACTTATAAGCCCCATGTGGTCTGGTCCCAGCCTACCTTCCTGCTTCACCTCCTTCCACTCTCCTCTTTATGCTCTGCCACCTGGCCTTCTCTCTATCCGTCCTACACACCAACTTCATTCCATCCCAGGGCCTCTGCACTACTATTCCCTTTCTCTAGATTGTCTTTCCCTAG
The DNA here is from genome assembly GCF_057802395.1 of Ceratotherium simum simum. Lineage (NCBI taxonomy): Eukaryota > Metazoa > Chordata > Mammalia > Perissodactyla > Rhinocerotidae > Ceratotherium > Ceratotherium simum. The sequence goes on along the minus strand of NC_141900.1, from coordinate 58,766,738 downwards.
ATCTTTTCAGGCTGTGTACTCAGCTCAAATGTCACCAAAGTTATCTCTGCTACAATACTGTAACTAAAGTTTCCACCCCTAAGTCATTCTCTTTCCAATTACACTATTTTATTTTCTTTATGGCACTTAACACAATCTGAATCTACATTATTTATTTGTTTACATGTATTTTTTTCCCTGTAATGTGAGCTCTAAGAGGACAGAGACTCTGACCAGTTCACTGCTACACCCCAGTGCCCAGCACCTACTAGCAGACAGACAACAAATAACTGGAATGAATGAACGAAGAGAGGACAGGAGAGTCACTACGAGAACAGATCTTTATTTAATCCTCAAAGTTTTATAAAACCTTTTCTATTATTCTGCAAAATGATCAGCTAGTACTATTATGTGAAAATAAGAAAATAAAATGTTCATCCAAGTACACATCATCAACTCTAATAAGCAACATCACCTACATTAAAGGAATTAACTTCTTGCTCTGTAGGACCCCCCCAAAATATAAAGAAAAAACCTCTAGCAGTCTAATATTTACAACAGAGGTCCCTAAATGGCACTTAGGTCCATAACCAAGTTTTTAATGGTCCACAACAAAATGGGAAAAAGAAAACAATGCATTTTTATAAAGCTAAAATCTTTCAATTTAAAGAACTCTCCTTTATTCTTAAATTATATGTGTCTTACTTTGAAGGTATCAAAATACTCTCTTTTATAAAATGACAAGGATTGTATCTGATAGGTTTGGGGGAGGTTTGTATGTCTTTTATATAAAAAACAAAAAGTCAACAATCCTGTACAAGATCCCAATTTTCTTTTTTAAATTTTAGTAATCCAAGAGTTCCACAAATCTGGGTACCACTCATCTCTGCATTTCCCACACTCCTTCTCAAGTGTGGCCCTTGAAGGTTTTACTAGGCCAACAGTTGTACTAACTCTACTCTAGGAGTACCTGCTGCCTGGAGTGTTTAAGAAAGATCTCAAGCTCTGGTCCGGCTCTATGGGAAAGAGGCGAGATCAATCAATTAGTGACGTCGGCCGTGGTAGGGAGAGGAGATGGGAGATGAAGTGGAGGGAGAGGGACATGAGCAAATACATATGACAAAATAACCCCTCCCCTAAGACGTGTCAGAGCCCAATATGAAAACTACTTGGTAAACTATAGCTGAGAGATTTAAGTCACTTGTTCTGCTCCTTAACATAAGTGGTTGCTGACACAGAGAAGTAGAGGACAATGAAGTCACGAGGGTGCCCAACGGTGAGCCGGCCTCACTCACTGCCTCCTGGTACAGGATTCATTTCCCGCCTCAACAAAACCTTGGGGGAAGCTGTCAGTCCTGAATCCGTGACTTCTCAGGTCTGCGGCACACCTGGAAAGGAACCTGGCCAAGGCAGTTTGGCCAGGAAAGGGCTCAGGGGGAAGGAGTCACAAAACTGAGCAAATTAAACAAAGCCAGTGGGAGTCTTTTTCAAAGAAAGCCAATCTTGTGATCTTGTCAGCGATTTAAAGTCCAAAGATTAACAAAATACCAAGAAGGAAAACAAGTGCAGGCGGTTGGAGAGTGGAAAAGAAACCAAGAGGGGCTTTATTCTAGGAGCAGACTTGACATATTCGAGTTCTCTGTGAGTACATCCGGATTGAAGCAAAAGTCAAGATTTAAAAATTGTGGCCTTCGGCAATGTGAAGAGGGTAAGAGAGCTGGGAGGATCATCGTGCCCAGGAACCAGCTCTCTCTGGGCACGTGGCTTGGGCTGTTGCTGCTCTGCCCACCCCGTGGAAACAGAAAATAGCAACAAGACTCCTTCCACCTGAGTCAGGCCAGTGTTCACACCTCAGCCCTCACAGGAATACAGGGTCACTGACTCCCAAGTCTGAACCTCGCACACCCTTCCGCCCTGCATCGCCACTTCCAGGAAGGGCTCCTTGAGAAAGACCAGCACCCAGGTGCAAAGCCACATGTGTGAGGCTGCTCGCTGTAGCCCTGTTTATAACTGAAAAAAGTTGAGACAACCCGAACGCCCATTTGTAAGGGAATGATTAAGTAAAGTAAGACGCATTCATGGAATACCTTGTTGTTCAAAAAGAGGGAAATCTGTAAGTGCTGAGATGGGGGGATGTCCACGATACACAGAGGAGAAATAACAAACTGCAGAACAGTCTGTAGTGTGACTCTGTTGTTCAAGTGTGTACAGACATGTGTATACACTTATATGCTTGGAGATGCATAGAAAAAGATTCCAGAAGGATACACGCCAAAGTGAATGCAATTGGGGTGGGGGAGGGAGGCTTCAGTTTTTTTACTTATACACTCCTGGATTGTTAACGACTTTTATTTTTTTAAATATATTACTTTTGCAATTTGAAAATATAGATAAAATAAATATGTAAATACATATAACAAATATAAATACATAAAATAAGCAAAAGCCCCACAGTCATCTTTATTCATCTTTTGCTGAATCAGGAGAAACCAATTCCTAGGAAAGGAAACCAGGCCTGGAGCAGCAAATGCTCGACTTCCTCTCTCTAGCATTGTTGGATGTTTCACCCGCCCTTAGGTGACACATCAGGTTCTATTTTTATTCAGTTCTGATCAGTCAAAAACAACACTTAATTTTTGAAGCAGGATTTGCATTAGCAGAAAAACAAAACAAGAACTGCAGAGCAAATCCAGATGGTTCCAAAGCGAGCGCAGCCCAGCCCAGCCCAACAGGCTCCATGTAAGTGCGGGGTGGTACCAGGTACTGACAGGCAACAGCTTTATTGGCCCAAGGTCTCACGGATGTGTCTTTCCAATGCCACCCATTTTGTCTACGCCCATCTCTGAATATATCATTTATTTATAATTCATCCTCCCCTTGCTTCCAAATGGATTGAAGCAGTTCTCCAATAGATTTAAGGCAGTGAACAACATTTGACTTGAAGATGGTAAAATTATTAACATAGGAATTGAGGTACAGAAACGGTAAGAATGAGGAAGAAGTACAAATGTTTTTGAAGTATTAACTCCTAACACTCATAAGCATATTTAATTTTGTGTTGATATAAACTAATGTTCCCTAAGGTCTATACTGTTAAACCAAAGTTTATAACAATCAGACAAATAACCCAGAAAGACATTGCTACAATATCTATTTCTGATTCAGTGAATAAATCTAAATTCAACAAGCTTCCCCATGCTCTTCAGAGGCCACCAATTTTTTCATAAGCTGTTCTCATGACTGTATAAATATAAAAATCTTTGATACATACCTACCTTGCTGACACAGGGGTTTGATAATCTTCAATAACTAGCTGGAAAGTCAGCATCAATGTGTTTAGAGCTCAGATTTCAAGCCATTCACATCTGGGTTCAAACCCCAACTATGCCACTCACAGCTGTGTGATCTTGGACAAATTACTTAACCTCTCTGAGCCTCTGTTTTCTTGTAGGGGAAAAAAAGGTTCTTAATAGTGCCTATTTCCTAGAGTTACTATGAGGATTAAATCAGATAATGTATTTAAAGCACTTAGCAAGTGTTCAATAAAAATTAAGTATGACCACTGGCTGAACTCTTGGTACATTTTTCTTTAAAATGTAAGAACAATAGAAGGTGCAAAAAATCATATTACTCCAGCAAAAAGCTGGACTGGATATTTGCATATACATGTATATCTCCACAGATCAGAGAGGGAAAAGCAAGACTTGCCTTTCTCAAAGGATGCACAGGGATCCCCGTACATTTAGCTAGAAGAAATATCCATACATAACTACAAACACTGCAGCAAAAATCACTGGGCAAATAGAAGATGGTGTTGACACAGAAAATGTGCATTAGCCTAGCTATTAATGATTGACTGCCATGGGAAATGCAGGAGATGTGATCTAATAATACCTGTGTCTTAAAATCCTAGTATATTACAACTGCTCCCTAGGCAGCCCCATTCCGAATGTGACTTCACGCCAATGGTTCTATGAGAGCCTTTCCCACAACTTAGATGCTGAGGACACTTGGCCTCAGCCAAGTGTCTCATTTGGAGACCATCATTAAATCTCCCTTTAGGCTTCCATTTTCCAAGTTAACTATTCTCAGGTATGTAATGGCTCTTGCTAACCAGAATAAGGAAAGATTTAAATAAGTGTCTTTTCAAAGTTTCCAGTAAAATGAACAGAAAGCACAGATAGCAGTAAAAACAACTACCATTTACGAGTGTCAACTACGTGCTGACACGGTGCTGAGTATATTCTGTGCATCGTCTCATTTCATCCTCACAACCACCCATTTTATAGATGAAGACACTAAGTCTCAGAGAGCTAAAGCAACTTGCTCAAGGTCACCAACCTGCCCAAGGGCAATGCTGGAATTCAAACCCATCTGTCACCAGTTAACCACTACTCACTTTTCAGATCTGGGTTCCAATCTCACTAACTCAGGGCAACTTGCCCTAACTCCCTCCAGAAAGGGCAAATCCCCCTAGTTACTCTTCCCTTGCACCATCATCTTCCTCTGTAGTTCTGATCATAGTGATATTTGTACCTGTATTCATGTAAATATTGAATTCATGTCTGCCTCCCCACCAAACTCTAAGCTTGGGCACACACAGCTCCTCACAGTTCTTGTTTATTTAGGATCTCTGGCCTCTCTCACAGGACCAGTCACATAATGGGTTCTCTGTACACATTTACACTGATTGAATGAATAAATGGGGGAAAAAACGCTCAGAAATCACCCAGCCGCTTGGGCACTGCACTAAGGAAGCACAGGCAGCCCAGTGTTCATCCACGTGTGGGCACCACAGTGCCAGCTGCCCACTCTGAGGGGCAAGAAAACGCCGAGGCCAAGGTCTTCCTCGGAACCAGAAGAGGATCTCAAGCACACGACCTTGCCGTGCTGAGACAGCAGCATCTTCGCATCTGAAGGAGGGCAGTATAGACTCTTCATCAACCCAGTTAATACTTATTAATAATAAATCACCTTTCCGATTCATTTTGGTTGACTCTTTCCACTGTATATGGATTATTTCTGTCTTGATAATTTTTCCTGATATTTTAATCTGCTTTCTAGTTCCTTCCTCAAATATCTTTTTTCTTAAAATACTTTAAGCAGAATCACATGCTGTTCATAGGCTATTTTCTTAACACTCAACTATGAAACTGAAAGCAATTGGAAATAAGGGAAACTACGCAACAAACTATAGTTATTAAATCTCAGCACTTCTTCACAAGTCACTGTCACAGGAAAAGCCCAAGGGCGTCAGAGCAACATATTTTAAACAAGCCACAGAGCACCATCCCATATTATACTCATTCAGAATATAAAAATATTAAACCAGTAGAAGCATCAAGTCCTTCATGAGAGTGGACTATCCATTGAAAACACATCCATAGGCAAGCTATTTTGGTCTAAAAAAAAAAAAGAAATAACTTTTTAAAAAGAAAATTATATTTGCTACCTGTCAAAAATTCAAGTTCTTAAGGGATCAAGATTTGATTATCAGTGTGATGACAGGCTCGATTTCACAATGTTTTTTATTTTTACGCCACAAGTAAACAATGAGCTTTAAGAGAAGAGAGAAGGTGGAGACAAGCAGGTGGTGGGGGTTTTGTTACACGAATGTTCCGGAGAAAAGGGGAAAAACAAACTTAGCCATCATATTGATTGAGCAGAGCCCCAAACTCATGTAAAGCCTAAACTATTTAACCCTTTTTTAACATGCAGTCTTTACAGGTACATAATTCCTCTGAATATTCTTTTCAGCAAGTCTCAGATATAGCAGGTCCCCCCAGGCTGGCAGAACAATTGTGAAAAGCCCAGTTAAGGAACCTCTTAACCAAGAAGAGTGCTTCAGGCGAGTGCAACAGGAGGAAAGATATCAGTTTACAGGTTCTAACAAGATCAAGTATCTACTAGATGAATAAATTCTAGAGACCTGCTGTACAACACTGTACCTATAGTTAACAATACTGGATCGTACACCTAAAAATTTGTTAAGAGGGTAGATCTCATGTTAAGTGTTCTTACCACAATAAAATAAAATTTTTTTTAAAATGATCAGATACGGGCCGGCCCCGTGGCTTAGCGGTTAAGTGTGCGTGCTCTGCTGCCGGCGGCCCGGGTTCGGATCCCGGGTGCGCACCGATGCACCGCTCCTCCGGCCATGCTGAGGCCGCGTCCCACATACAGCAACTAGAAGGATGTGCAGCTATGACACACAACTATCTACTGGGGCTTTGGGGGAAAAAAAAATAAATAAAATCTTTAAAAAATAAATAAATAAATAAAAATAAAATGATCAGATATCTGCTAAGTGGTTTTCTTCTTAGCCCTATAGAAAGGACTGAGAGAGAGAAATTCCAGGATCCCTAAAAAGCTGCAAACACAGACGGCCCTTCACGCCTCTTCTACACACACACGCACACCGCTAGCTTCTTCCACCTTCTGCCAGTCAACCTCTACATCTTAATTCCTGTGTGTGCTTCATGTGATTTTTTTAATGGAGATGTTCCGTCCTTCCCTGAGAGATGCCGCATAGTGTATAAAAGAAGAAAATGAGGTTCTGTTCCCGAGTCAGCTACCCCCCGTGGGTAGAGCTCGCCATGTCTGTTCCCTCAGCTAGAAAATGGCACAGGGAGAGCAACAGGCATTAAGCTACCATAGTGATCTCAAGGGCCCTGCACGCGTCTAAAGTGAAGTTCTAAGGATTATGTGTGGCCTACACTTTAAATGAAGTAAATCCACAGCCAGAGCCACACGTGACCACTGGCATCTCGAGTTTCTTCAGAATATAATTTTGAGCAACTCAAACTTCTTCACAATGGTCCTAAATCTCCAGTTACTCCTCCTGGTGACTATAATAAAGTCAACAGTGACCAAAGCCTCTGTCGTTTGCCGCAAAACCCAAAGTTCCTCACCCCCTTCCTGTGCACGGGACTGCGCAGCAGCCTCACGTCCAGGGAGCGCACCTGGGCGCCATGCTCACCTGTCGGGAGAGTGATTCCTCCTGGCCTCATTCTGAGAAAGCACTGACGGGAAAGACCAGGTGCACGTACAAGCACCACCCAGACGCCAGCTGTAAGCCCTGGCAGGGGAAAGAGAACCCCCACCGTGTGACAAAGGGAAAGGAAAAGCAAAGTGCTCTCAGATCTCCCCACCCACCACCCAGAACCAAGGAGACCAAGAGACCAGGCTGCTGCTTCCCAGGGAGGCCTCTGTCCTGGTAAACCAAAGGCCACCATTTAAAATCACAACTCAGCCCTGTCACAGACATTACCATGAACCCACAAGCTGTCATCACATAAGCTTTTGTTTCTTGTTATCTGTCCCCACAAGAGCAGAGCGGGCACTGTGTCTGTTTTATCACTAGTTTTTACTGGTTGCTTGGCACAGTACCTGCCACTATGTAGGTACTCAATGAATATGTAAAGGATGAATGGATAAATGAATGAACGAATGAATGAATGATATCCTAGTCACAACAACCCTATGAGGCAGGGAAAGTATTATGGTCTCTGTTTCTCAGTTGAGAAGAGACATTTAACGGAGGGGATGACTTGCCCAAGGACAAACAGGCCTGGGCATTTCCTCCTATGACTATAATAAATCCACTCGTTATCACCGACCTGTCCCTTTGCACAATTTCACTTTCAGATAATGTAGCAGAGAAGAGGCCTTGAAAGACTGACACTCTATCATCTAAATTGTTAGGGCATAAAAGCAGAAGTAAGAGGAGGGGCAGAAGGAGGAGAAGAGCCAGGAGCACAAAGCTCTGGGAGGAGGGGAAGGCCTGGCTGGGGGTTCCCAATTTAATGGATGGACCCCTGAGAGGCCCTGGGCATCCCAGAGTCAGCAGGAGGGATCTGAGCAGCTGTAAGGGAAGAGGGATTTCCAAAAGGCAGAGGGAGAACACAAGGGAAGAAGCAGCTGGTCTGGAAAACCCAGATTCCCTTTCTGCTTAAAGGGCCCCTATCTCAAGATCTTTCTCTCCAAGAACCCAGAAGATTCTGGTAGCTCAATTGCTCAAGAACCAGCTCTATATGCTGAGAAGCCACAGACCCCAAGTGGCCAAAGCTGGAAAGCAGCTGGCTTCTGAAAGACAACAGGGATAAGCCATGATCTCCCCTGGGCCTAGCCATCAGCCTGTGGGGACCTGCCAGAGCCACACGGTTGAGGTTTCTGCTTCTCTCTCTGAAGGGACACAGAAGAGGCTGAAAACGGGTTTTGAAGAAGCAGGTAACTATGAGTGTCCACACATGAGAGCCAGCTACAGATACCAGAGTGTTCTCTCTCTAGGGACACTGAGCCCTGGTGATCTAGTACTGATAAGGTACTAGGTGGTAGCCCCTGAATCCAAACTCGCCTGCAGGGTGGACAGGGAGCACAGAGGCGGAATGAGGAGTGACCATCTCAGTTAGAGGTCAGGCTGCTCAGGTGAGGGGGTGGAGAAGACAAGGCAAATGGAAAGAAGATTCTGGGGTCAGGGCTCAAAAACTTAACCTACCTCCCCACTTAAAGAAACCTGATCAGCGCCCTTACTGTATGCAGTGTCATCCTCCCTGCTGAATCCTCTAGGGCAGTAAGTCAACACTCTTCAGTCCAGCCTACAAGTCGACCATCATCTGGCTCCATGCTCCTAAACAGCCTTCTATTCTGCTTCCCCCCACTATCCCAGTGCTCCCACCATTCAAGTGAGAGACCTCCTCTTCCTCTCCCATGCAGTAAGCTGCTGTCCCCGGATGCTCCACCACCTCTCCCTGCCTCCCTCTGCCTTTCCCATCCATTAGGGCAACATATCGACAGCAAACACTCCCATAGCCCTCAGGATGGCCAGGAACTACTCTAAGCCCTGTACATGCAGTGACTTACTCTACACAACAGCCCTTTGAGGAGGCATTATTGGTATCCCCACTTTACAGATTAGAAAACTGAGGCAAAGAGAGATTAAGTGGCTTTCTCAAGGCCCCACAGCTAGTAAGAGGCAGAGCCAGCCAAGATTCAAACCCACCATCAGCACCAGAGTCCCTGCTCCCAACCAGCGAGCTGCACTGCCTCCCACAGCACAACTCAGACTGCCGCCTCCTCCCCAAGTCTCCCCTGACCCCGCGTGGACAGGTCCTTGCAAATCTCCGTGCCACTTTCCAAATTCACTTGGCATGATGATTGCTAGCTTGTCTTTCTCCCCTCCTAGATTAGAAAGACCATGAGAGCAAGCCTTCGGGATTATTTCTACATCATCTTTGTATCAGTTTTCTATTGCTGCTGTAACAAATTGCCATCGACTCAGTGGCTTAAATCAACACAAATTTATTATCTTACAGTTCTGTAGGTCAGGAATCCAACACAGATCTCTGTAGGCTAAAATAAAGACTGCAGGGCTGCGTTCCTTCTGGAGGCTCTGGAAGAGAATCTGTTTCCTTGCCGTTTCCAGCTTCTAGAGGCTACCTGCATTCCTTGGCTCATGGGCCCTTTCTCCATCTTCAAAATCAGCAACATATCATTCTCTCTGACCCTTCTTCTGTGGTCACATCTTCCTCGGACTGTAGCCAGAAAAGGCTCTCTGCTCTCAAGGACCCCTGTGATTAGATTGGGCCCACCTAGATAATCTCCCCATCTCAAGCCCCTTAACTTAAATCACATCTGCAAAGTCCTTTTCACCATGCAAGGAAACATATCCACATGTTCCAGGAATTAGGACATGGACATCTTTGGGGGCCATTATTCTACCTACCACAATCTTTGTATATAAACCTTGCACACAGCGTTCAGTATGGAACTGAATAACCATCATACTTTGGTTGCACCAGCCCCTAAATGCTTGATTATATCATCCTGCCACTAGCCTCTGACTGTAGTGTACGTTAGTCTTGTGTCACCAAACTGACCAAGAGTTCTTGAAGGAAAGTGTCCCCCCTTTTAAGAGCCCCAAATTGTGATAGAGATAGTATATGGTGGACACATAAAAGTGTTTAATAATCTGGGGATCAAACACAATGCTAATGAATCTACAGCATTGAGTTCAGTCCCTACCTCAACTACTATTTTAGTTTCTATTTTTTTGTTTTGTATTTTATTTTTATTAATTTTTAAAATTTAACACATTTCAAAATGTAAAAAATACAAGAGTGTGGAATAAAAACCCCTCTTTCCCTGTCCTGATTCTCTTTTTGTGGCTGTATACTATTCCACAGTGCAGATACAGCATAATTCATTTCACCAGCCCCTGGTGATAGACACTCTTGTGCTATTATAAAGTGTTCAGTGAATACCTGTGAATTTATCTGAAGGATAAATTTCTATACGTGGAATTTCTGAGTCAAGCAAAACCACGTGAATTCTTAACTCTGACAGACATTGGCAAGGTGCTCTCCGTAGGGAACTAATACACATTTCCCAAGCGTGTATGTGTGAGTTTGTTTTCCCACATCCTTCCTAATGTGGACAGTTTTCAAAATTTTTTATCTTTGCCAATCCCAGATGAGTGAAATGTGGTATATTTCAGTGTAATTTAATTGGTATTTTAAAAATTATGTGTGAGGTCAAGTATTTTTCATATGTTTAAGAGCCACTGATTTATTTTATATGGACTGTCTGTTCGTATCCTTTGACCATTTTCCTACAGAGTTCTTGTTCTTTTCCTTATTGATTTGTAGGAGTTCTTTATGTATTAGGGAAATTAATCCTTAACACACAACATGAAGTACAAGCGTATTTTTCCAGCTTGTCATCTGTCTTTTGTTTTGCTTACAGGGGTTTTGCCATGCCAATTGTTTTTAGGTAATGAATTGTATCAGTCTTTTCCTTATGGCTTCCAGGTTTTGCACCATACTCAGAAAGCCCATTCCTACTGCAAAATTGTAAAAATATACTCCTTTGGAATATTCTAGAGACCAGTTACCCACGAGCAGTGAAAAGTTCTCTTCTATGGTCATGAATTACATCCTGGCCATAAGGTTCTATTGGCTATGACGTATGCAAACAAAATTTAAGTTTTCTAAAGCAACTTTTATTTTCTGATACTCTGCAGTTTATAAAGCACTGTCACATGACAGTCGGTGAGGCAAGCAGCACAGGACTTGTCTTACTTTACAGAAGAGGACACCAATACCCAGAGAGGTTAAATGACCACCCAAAGCCACACAGTGTGCTCCAGACTCAAACTGAGGCCCCCTGAATGCCATAAGTTGTTCTCTCCTCTCCCCAACACTGCCTCTCTTAACAAAAGGACAACATCCACACGCATTCAAGTCTTGAAGAACATCTCCAAAGTCATTTCCACATAACTTCAAAGGAATGTGAATAATAATTTTTCTATTCAAAAAACAGTATTTATTTATTTAAGTGGGTCACACAGCGATCCAATCAAACAGTGACTCATCCTCAAATGCTCATGCCAACGTTCTCACCAATTGATAGAATTCCATGTTCCTACAGTGTGCCTATACACCCTGCATAATTTAATTGAAAGTAGGAGATGTCAATGTTCCAGATCCTAAGGCTTCTGAGTGGATCATGAAGAGCAGTGCTCCTCAGTTTGGGGAGGGGAAGAAGGTGAGGTATATCCAAATTACGGAGGGCTCTTTTCAGATCACACATACCCCAGCCTTCCCCATCACTTACCCTCCAACAGTCCCAACCCTGGAGTACATCACACACCCCCTCAAGTGTATTGATGATAGAAAATTTTGGAAACCCACTGTTCCAGAGGAGAGGGTCTATATTTGCACGTTCCCTATAAATCACACTCCTTTGGTTCTCCAACCAACCCCTTGTTGCAAGTCTTCTGCACAATCTCGTTGTCCAGTCACCCTAACCAGGGAGGTTCTGAAATCCCCACCTCAGGTCTTCTGTGCCTCTTGTTCCCTCCAACGTTCCCCCCGCTTCCCTCACCCAACCCACCAAGGTGGCTCCTTCCCATCCTGTGGGTCTTGGTTTAAATGCCACCTCCTCAGAGAGGCCTTCCCTTACCACCCACCAGAGTAAACTCCCCCAGTAATGCTCTATCCTTTTATCTTCTCCTTAGAATTTATCACAGTCTGCATTATTTTATCTATTAATCTACTTTCTTGTTTATTGTCTGTCCTCTCAAAAGTCCCATGAGGGCAAGGACCTTGTCCACATCATTCAGGCTTTATAACCCTAGCACTTAGCAGAGTGCCTGGCATATAGGAAGTGCCCAACAAATATTGGGTCAATTAAATTTGATTGAATTAGTCCCAGCTGGGCCGGCCCATGGCTTGGCGGTTAAGTGCGCGCGCTCCGCTGCTGGCGGCCCGGGTTTGCATCCCGGGCGCGCAGCGAGGCACTGCTTCTCCGGCCATGCTGAGGCCGCGTCCCACATACAGCAACTAGAAGGATGTGCAGCTATGACATACAACTATCTACTGGGGCTTTGGGGGGAAAAAATAAATAAATAAAATCTGTAAAAAAAAAAAAAAAAAATTAGTCCCAGCTAATTTTCTCCATTTCTGCATCACCAGCAAGCTTCTAAGCAGCCCAACCACGTGGGCTGGGAGGATGGGCACAAGAACAAGGTGCCCTGCCCCTCCTGCCAGCCCATCTCTTCTCACTCATGGTTAATCATTCGCCTCTGGAATGCTTTTAGCCAGCAACAGCCCAGAGTGGAATGTCTTGAAGGCCACGTGTCTTCCTCTATTGTTTTCTATCTTTCCTCCTGACCTAACTCCACTGGAATGCGGAGAATGAGATTGGGGAATAATGTGAAAGTTAGGCCATTAATAATCAAAAATAGCAATCAAACTAAAAATAACTTTGTTAACTATGTGCCAGACACTGTGCGAAGCTTGTAACATGAATTATCTCACCTAATCCTTAAGATAGCCCCACAAGCCAAGTATTAGCACCCCAACTTTACAAGTAAGGAAACAGCGCCCAAGGTCACGCAGCTACTCAGTGAAGGAGCCAGGATCCGGACCCACATATCCAGACGCAGGAAAGCCCTCACTCTTACCCGCCACACGGTACCCTCTACGTCTAACACGGCATCCAAGCTACCTCCTTAAAAATAAATGCTTAAAAGACAGCAATAAGTGACAAATGCCAACCAATAAATTGAGTTATTAATGTCTCAAATGCTAGGGATGTAAGGTGGGGGCAGGGTTCTGCCTGTACAGGAACCTGGGAAAGCCAACATCCAAACATCTGGAAATGACTTTCTCATCCTCTGAAAGGAGGTAATACTGAGAGAAGTGTAGTGCATTCACATGACAGACCTCTTTAGGGTCATTAGCTATAAAATACTCCCTAAGAATAAGTAGAGGACAATGACAATTAGATTCAATAGTAATGACTGAGAGCCTACTGTGTGATAGTTCAAGGTTTGGTCCTGGTGAGGGGTATTTTTTTTAACAGTTAAGTAACATTCTCTGAATTCTAAGACCTAAGGATGCCCAGACTTGGATATGAAACAGTTCACTTGTAATGCAAAGCTCACTGTATGTGCCAAAAGAAACAGCACTGATAACAGGGCTATAGGAAGGAAGAGAACAGAGAGGGAGAGGCATCACAGAGAAGGTAGGGCTCGACGAGTCTTCACGCTTGTATTAGGACAAGCAGAGAAAACAGGACCAACCTGGGGTGGTTAAGAAGTACCACTTTCAGGAGATCTAGGGGTCCAGGCCCCCAGGAGTGGAGGGCCTGTGTTGGCAGAATATCACAAGGAGGTAAGTCTGGAAGGGCTCCAATGGGCATTCTAGGATGGGGAAGTCTCTGAATGGTGAGAGGACAAATATGGACTTCTATCCTGTTGGAAGGCAGGAAGGTAGTAAGTGGAAGGCTGACTCATCTGGGGATGGGGTGGAGGATGGATTGACAGGGAAAGAAATCATACGCGGTGAGCTTCATCAGGGGGCTGCTGGAATACACCAGCCAGCAGAAGAGATCACTCATGGTGGGCAGGGGGGACAGAAAAAGCACACTTGAAAATAACGAGAAGCAGAGCATAGAGGATTTTGGGGGCAGTGAAATTATTCTGTATGATACTATAATGGTGGACACATCATGTATTTGTCAAAACCCATAGAGTGTACAACACCATGAGTGAACCTTAATGTAGTGTGGACTTTGGGTAATAATGATGTGCCAGTGTAGATTCATTGACTGTAATATCATATGTACCATTCTGACGCTGAGGTTGATCATGGGGGAGGGGAGGCAGGCAGTGCATAGGATCTCTTTGTACTTTCCCTCAATTTTGCTGTGAAACTGCTCTAAAAAATCAAGTCTTTTGAAAAGATATATATAACGAGAAAAATTTGGACACAGCACATGATGGGGCACAGGGAGTCAAGGGTGACTCACGGGCCGGGTGACTGGAAGAAGACGGAGTCACCGACAGAATGAGGAAGTTGGAGCGAGGGGCCTGATTTTAGAGGTAAGAGAAAAAGAAGGTGAGTTCAGTTGGGAAGAAGCTGGGATGATGTAGGACATCCACACGGACCAGTCTTCAGGCATTTGGAGAACATTTTGGGGCTGAGATAAGAAAAGGGTACAGGTATGCAAATTAAGAGACAAAAGTCGGCATTAAATGTTCTTCTTTGAAACTGAGTGATAAATTCCTTTTCAAAAAGGAAAAGCTTTGCAACACACTGGAAATAACACCCTTCCTACCAAGCTCGCCGCCTCTGTCTCTAGGAACAGCCGCTGGGGAGGCCATTTCAATTACTTGTGAGAACAGCAACACCAAAAATTGTGATCTACTGGTCAGGTTCAAATCTGCCAAAGTGACATCAGTCCAGATATGAAGAACTGGCAAGTAATCTGAGGGACAAACAAGAAAGGGGATTTCACTTTTGAGCAAGGAGTGCCTCCTAAAAGGAGCAGGAAGTAAAGGGGAAAGGCAGCGTAGCTGTTCAACACCAAACAGCCTGGCTGGGAATTCTTATTCTGCCCTTTGCCAAGGGAAATTATTTAACCTCTCTGTGCCTCAGTTTCCTCCTCTGTAAAAAGGGGATAAGTGGCTACTTCATAAATCTGCTGTAAAGACCAAATGAGCAAACACAGAGGCATGCCCCTGGAGCTCACTATGTCAGCTACTGTCACTGTTCGTTATCTGTCCTAGACTTTTCCAAGACCCCTGAAAGGAAAAATGCTGAGGTCTCATCCTCATGATCACAGAGCACTTGTTCCTTTAAAAAATTTTTTCTCTTCAAGTATCTGTTTCGTCAGAAGGGATAGTAATATTGACGGGGGAGCAGAATACTTTAAACCTATATGCTCTGAAATCAGCCCATGCTCGTGAAATGCACACCCTGGCCATTCCTCGCGGCAAATCATTTACCCATGGATGTCCAGTGCCTGGCCTAGACCCAGGAAGGCTAGGATAAGACATATAGCAAGTCCTTTAAAAAGTGAGTAAAATGCCAGTTATTATTCCTTAAACTATTTGCCCAAAGCACTGACTGTCATCCAAGGGCATGTGACACATGTTTGTCGACAGACTCAGTTTGGCAAAGTTCTCAAAACAGAGGTCACGGTTTTTCAAGGTTTCCCAACTGTCGGGGAAATGAGTCAACTAGCAAAAGCCAGCATCCGGTCTGCCCCTCCTTGGAACCATTACATTGATTTCCTGGTATAAGAATTTCCATGTTTAGGTAGAAGGAGCCTAGATCCAAGTCTGATCATCCCCAGATAGCTGATAAAAAGGCTCCATGTCTTCTGCTCTGAGACCCCAGAATCCAGAGCTAGGGTAATACCACCCCCCAACCCAGGCAGCGACCTGGGGTGCTGGGGGAACAACTGCCTTCTTCCCAGCTCCCCCAAACACCTCTCTACAATAAGAAGGGCTGCTGTGTCCGTAAGAAAGGGAAGATAATTATCATGTAACAGAAAATTCTTTTCTGTGTGTTTGTATTTATAATTTGTAAGGAGCATAGACTCCCTACATACAAAGCCCCTTGTTCTGCTCCGCACTTTGAACACTTTGGGTTTGTAAGTTTAAGAGAAGAAGGGGGGAGTCTCCACAGTCATAGAGGGAAAAGACTCTGGAGCTCATTGGAAAGTAAGGAGGGAGGGAGGGGCAGGGCTGAGAGGCGGAGAGAGAGACCCAGGAGGGTGGAAGGTTGGGAGCCCCACACAGTGACTTCTCCACTAACCTAGTAAAGTCTACTGAACCAGCAAAGCATGGGGTGGGGTGGATTTCTCCATCAATGAGAGGATTTCTCCATCAGTATGTCAGGGCTGACACCCTGGTAAAACAAAACAGCACCAAGTCCTCCCCCACCCACACCCCAGGGAATTCGCAGAGCGCCTGAGAGGGCTTTGGAATTCCCTGGGCCATGGGCTTGTGGGTTCTCACAAGGTTAATTAGTTCGCTAAGGAACAAGAGGCTCCCAGATGACACCTGGGTTAAAAGAAAATGTGTCTTTCTTCCCCAAAACTAGTGAACATAGTCTGATTTTACTATTTAACATCTAAACACTGCACTGAAAAGCAAAGAATGAAGGGACATCCACCCCCATTTTGCTTGCACTTCGCAGGTCTTACACGGCACCCACGTTCTACCAGTGAAAGGTGGTCAACCATGACTGAAACAAACAAGCAGCAGTGGACAATGCAGGTGAGCCTCCCCAGATATACCCCACTTCTTTCAAACTGGTCCCCAGAAGGTCACACTCGTGCACGTGACCCCCACCCTGACCCTCTCCCATCCACCCCACACTTGTGGCCATACACCAGTCTCAGCCACTGATACGGACAATCCAGTCCACATGGTGGGGCTGAGCAAATCGAGGGACCGACATGTTCCAATTTATGTTCTTTAAAAGATTACTCTGGCTGCCTTTGGGAAATTGGATTGGAGGGGAGCAAAGTGGAACAAGACAGACTTGATCAGAAGCTAATGTGAAACTGCAAGACAGCAACCTGAGCTAAGGGGGAGTTGCGGGGGTCGAGAGAATAGGACAATCAACTAAGTCCTTGAGATGGCGCTGATGTGGGATGAAGACAAGAAATCGCTCCCAGGTTTCTGACCTGGACAAATGAGTGGATGGGTAAGAGTTTATTCAGATGGGGAGGGCTGGAGGAGAACCTGTTGGGAGGGAGAGTGGGGAGCAGAGGACCAAAGACTAAGAAGCTAAAGAAGCCCAAGTTTCCAAGCTCGCATCTGCACAGACTACCTCTGTGGTCCTGACCTCATTTTGCATTCACAATGCTGTGTTCTTTTTCTTAAAGAGGGCCCCCAAACTGCCTAAGTGTTAGGCCCTACAAAACTGGGGAGGGCATGATCAATAACACTGGGCAAGTTAATTTAAAATGTCTGGGACACCACATCCAAGGAGCCACAGTCAAATTCAATGTTAAATGTATAAACCTAAAGCTCACAAGAGAGAGCTGGACATCTGCATCAAGGAATTAGTGGTTTAAAGTCACGGAATATATTTCTTGAGTGCAGTGTTTTGTTTTGTTTTGTTTTTTTAATTTTTTTATTTTTTTCCCCCCAAAGCCCCAGTAGATAGTTGTATGCCATAGCTGCACATCCTTCTAGTTGCTGTATGTGGGACGCGGCCTCAGCAAGGCTGGAGAAGCAGTGTGTCGGTGTGCGCCCGGGATCCGAACCGGGGCCGCCAGCAGCGGAGCGCATGCACTTAACCGCTAAGCCACGGGGCCGGCCCCATGAGTGCAGTTTTTAACTGCACAGGTGCATAATACGGGATCTGGACTGTCAAAGCCAAAAAGCCCAGGTTAGACATTTACCAGGGCGGGTGGGGGCAGGGTATGCTGAGAAAATACAATGAAAGGGTAACAGAACTAGTTTTGCCCCATATCCAGGAAACAAAACTGAGAGATGAATGTGGATATTTTTTCAACGCTTAAAGACCACATCATCTAGGGTAAATGTACTTCTAAACTGAGCAATTTTCTTGCTACATACTACTCCTGCTTTCAGGAATGGACACTGTGGCAAATCTTTGGAACAAGTAGGAAAGTGTAGCTGGGAATACTCAACTGGAAATCCAGAGGACTGGGTCCTCCATGCCAAGAGAGACCATCCCCTACCAGGCAGGAGGACCCTATTAACACTTTAAGTCATTTTTTTTAAGCACAGGCATTCTTAATTATTGCTTTTTTTTCAGTACTACCTACTCATTATTTTTAAAAATAAAAGATTTATTATTTTGGTACTTTTTCTGTAAGTTTAAAATAATTTCAAAAGTTAAAAGTTAAAAAAAGAGGAATCTATTGATGAAATCCTCCATACTACCATCCCCTTTCTCACCCCACTCCCTAAAGGTAATGACTGTCTACAACTAGGGGCATATCCTTCCAAACTTTTTTTTTTTTCCAGAAAATGAGACCCTACTATACCTACTGCTTTGCACTTTGCTTTCATTAATGTATAATAGACATTCTCCATATCAGCCCATTTATAGCAACTTCCTCCTTTGTTCAAGTAGGCAAGTATTTCTGAGGGATGAAGTCCTAGAAATGGAACTGATGCATCAGAAAGAATGCAAAAGTGTCATAAATACTGCCAAAAGTGCTCTTCCAAAAGGCTGTACCAATTTACACTCCCTACAAAAGTATATGGTGACAGTCTATTTTGCCACACCCTTACCAACACTGGATATTATCAGCTTAAGCAAAAATGGTCTCATGGTTGTTTTTAATGCACACTTATCTGATTATTAATGAGGTTAAGCATTTTTATATACATATATGAATTACCTATTAATAGCCTTTGCCCATATTTCCATTGGACTATTTTTTTTCCTATTGATTTCTAAGAGTTCATGTCTCTCATAAATATTGCAACTCTTTGCTTTACTACTTTGCCATCTGCCTTTTAACTTTGTATATGGCATCTTCTTCCTTATAGAAATATAATGTTTCGTGAAGTTCAGTCACTATTTTCCTTTACGGTTTCTGAGTTTCATTAAACTTGGCAAGGTCTTGCCTACTCCAGAGTTATTTTTAAAAACCATCTTATATATGTATACATATTCTAATATCTATAATTTTGGTTTTGACATTTAATCTTTAATCTAAATGGAATTTACTTTTGTGAATGGTGTGAAGCATGGGTCTCATTTTTTCCTAAGTGGATGGCCAACTGTCCCAACACTTTACCACAGTCAATTTTATCATACACTCAATTCCTATCTTTACAATGGAACCATTTCTGGACTTCCTATTCCTAGTCTTAAGTGACATATTTTCATACATTTCAAAATGTACTGCCTACTAGTACAAATCTATTTTTCCAGGTAAACTGTATCAGTTTGTAAAAATTAAGCGAAGTTAAAAGGCTGCCTAAACTAATAAAGGTCTCATAACCTATTAGTCTTGTTTAGTCATTGGAGCATCCACCATTGGCCAGGAAGTAGCCTGGCTTCCCAGCGATTCATACACTACACAAGAAATTTCAGACTTCAAGGAATTTTGTTTGAATTTACAAATGTCTCAGCAAAAATCTTCCAACACTACAACTCTACCAAGAGGCGTGAACAGCCCCCTTGTGCTGCAACCAATGAATGTTCTGAATTTTTCTTATTTTCTCCCCAAACAATTTTTATCCCCCTGGCTCATATCTTTCAGAGTTGTAGATTCTGACCCTAAATCATAGTAAGGTGGTTCGGCTAACAAGAGGACATGCCAAAGGATGTTGTATTTTGACAGGCACTTCCAGGAAGCTTTGCTGGTCTCTCACACACTGTGGCAGCCTAGTGGGAAAGTCGGGAGTCTTCTGGCATTTCATAACTTATTCACTTGGTACCACTTATTCCAAAGGGAAATATTGGGGTATGATGCAAAGAATATGAGTCTGGAAGTCAAGAGACCTGAGTTTTAGTCCTCTTTCTACTTCTAATTAGCTCTGTAGTTCAAATTAAGTTATTCTGCCTCTCCACTGGGCTTCAGTTGCCTCATTTGTCAAATGAGATTATCGGAATAGAACAGTCAGTACTAACCTTTCTTTCCACCGTGGGTGACTCTAAAGTAAGCTGCGGACTCTCTCCCTCAGAACAATGCACTTTTGCACATGAGAATGAAACCATACATTTTCAGGGGGTTCATAGACTTCCTAAGGTCTCCCTCTGTATTCCCAGGGTCAAGATCACTGAGACTTATCCCAAGTTTTTAAAAATAAGAGAATACAACAGAAATGTATACAGAATCACAAAATCTTAAGCAAAGTTGTGTCATTTACAGAACTAAAAGCATCTCCTCTGCACAGACCAGAAAGAGGGAGTGGCTACTTAGAGAAAAACAAAATAAAGTGCCAGTTCAGAGTTGCCCTTGACTGACGCCCGGCTGAGCCCTTTACACACCTTCACAGGGGAGTGGCTGAGAGTACCCATTCCAGAGCCAGGCTGCCTAGTGCAAATCTTGGCTCCATCATTTACTAGTTGTCTGACTTAGGCTCTGTGCCTCAGTTTCTTCATTTGTATATTAAAAAAAGGGGGGTTGGGGATAAAAACAGGACCTATCTCAAGGATTGTTAATATCCATAGGGTCCTTGAAACAGGGCCTGGCACACACCAAGCCCTAAATAATTATTAGCTATATTAGAAATCTGAGACACATTTGCTGGGTGGTTAAAATTATGAGTTGAAGAGTTTAGAGAAGTCATAAATATCTTGATGCCTTAGTTTCCTCAGATGTAAATAGGATCTGCTTCATAAGTTAGTTGGGAGGATTAATGAGACTGCCACATAAAAACTCTTTTCACAATGCCTAGCTCATAATACGTGTTCAATAAACATCGGCTATTATTACCAACAATTCTGACAGACAATGATTATCACTACCTTTTTTTATTCCTGAATAAAGGATAAATCAGACTTAAGAGAGGTTAAGTGCCCTGCTGACAGTACCTCAGCCAAGAGGTCAAATCACAGTGCCAAGATTTCAACTCTGATAAGTCCAAAACCAGAAGTTGTAACCACTACCTCGTACAATCTCTTATTTGAACAGGGCTTAGTGAACAGAAGAGCTGATTCATACCCACTATTCATACAAGAGAAAGAAAGAGGTCAGTAAAAATAGTCCAAAATTTGCGGTATTCCCCATGGAGGTCAACGTCACTTTGGCCAAAAGCCCTTCTTTGCCACTCTTAGAAATGAAAGTCTGCAGAGGTTAGACTGTGGTCCAACCAGTTCTAAGCCCTTCACCAGTGGTTCACAGACCAGACACCAAAAGAGGAAAGAGAAGCCATTTCCCACAATAGCTTAATTAACAAAATGAACCCTTTAAAATGAAGGTAGAGATCCTAAGGCTGAGAAAATCTACTAAGAGTGCTCCAAGGGCATGGAAAATTGCTGTAGAAGAACACAAACATTAGTCTTTAATTAATACACTTTCATATGGAAAAGAATGAAGGTGTTTATTTCTATTTTTCGATACCAAGCTCCAGGTGGCCTTCCCATAAGTAAAACAAGAGGAAGTTGGTACCACAACCCAGAGCGGTGGGGAGAGAAGCAGACTGCCAGACAAGACAGCCCTGGCGAGAAGCAGTGTCATCCGAGCAAGTCCCCACTCTTGCAACATCAATTTCCTCAGGGGTGAAATAGTAACGTCGGAAGTGAGAACGAAATGGGCTAGCAGAAGAAACAGGATGAGCAGTTAAACACAAGTCAGTGCTGATCACCCTACCTCACACCTTCATGTATTTACTTCTAAACGTATTTTATTTTTGTATATTCAAAACAGTCCCATTAGTCAATCTTAAATCTGCCATTCCTTAAAAAGAAAATAGAAAAGCCTTAGGAACAGGCATCCCTGGATGATGGAAGAAGAGGCAGGAGACCCCCACCCCACCTCACCTCCGTTGTGGGACTGAGGAGCCCCAGCAGAGCTTGCCGGTTCTCACTGGCGTCCACCTCAGGCCCAGGCGCGGAGAGGGAGTTTTGCATTGCAAGCCCACCCCCGCCGCACGTCCCCAACCGTGGGGAGAACTCTGCAGCGGAAGTCAGAAGCCCACCAGAATCTAGGCCTGCTTCTGCGGGCGTCTGGCTGACTGACTCCCCTGCCGGGCCTTAGTTTCCCTGTCCTACGGGATCACGTGAAAGCTTCCCTCCTGCTCTAAATTTCTAAATCCATTATTCTTACATGGAAATGTGTCTTGCAGAAATAGAAGCCCTTCCTTTCAAGCCCTTCCGTCCCTGTGACCATTCCCTCAATAACCTGTGTGTAATCTTACAGAATATGATGCATCAGAACTGAAAAACAGGCTGTTGCTTTCCGGTGGCACCAAACCTGGTAATCAGTCAACGTGGATTTTCTCCCGGGCCTTTTCCCTCAATCCCACAAACCCACAAAAAAAACCCTGCCCACCCCTCCCGATTTCTAAACTCAAAGCTACCCTTCCGTGAATTAAAAAATACCTACCCAAACCTGGCCTGGCGTAAGGTGCCACAGCACTTTTCCTGGCATCCAGGATTCCACCTCTGCCCCACCCTCTCCCCGCGGTGTCTTTTTAGCCGTGACCCCCTGGATCAATACGTTCCTTGCCCTCCCCTGGCAAGCAAACCCCGTCCCTTCCGTCCTCGCCCGCACACCTCGGCTGCAAAGGAGGCAGCTCCGGCTCCACTCCCAGGAGACCCAAACCTCTTCCCCGCCCGCAGGGAGCTGGGCGCTGCGGGAAGGGCCCCGCGCCCCTGGAAAGGAAAGGGCTGCCGGCTCGCCGCCCGGCCGCGGTCCCCACTCCGGCGGCGTGGGCAAGGCCTCCCCGGCAGGTCTCCTGTCACTTACAGGCGGCTCCTCCGGGCAGGGCCGGGCAGGGCAGGGCCAGCGGACCGGCAGGCGGCGGAGTTTGCTGACTCAAAGGCGCGGCGGCGGCGGCAGCGAGCGCCCAGGAGCGCACCCGAGCGCAGCCCCGCGCTCCTCGCGCACGTAGCGGCCCCGCGCCCGCGCTCAGCCCGCCGCCGGGCCTCCCGCTTCCGCCACCGCACCAACCAGCACAGGTGCGGCCCCCGCCGCTGGCCGCGCCCGGCCCTCCCGCCCGCGGAAGACGAGGCGCACCTCCGGCGCCACCGCTGGGGGGCGCTCGGCAGCACGGATTCCGCCCCCCGCGTCCGCAGATCGGGCTAGCGAGGAAATACCCCCGCTTGCCCGGTCGCTGAGGCTGAAGGTGTGCAAGCGGCACCCTCTGGAATAACCCCTAGAAAGCCACCATGAGCTTGCTAACCCCGCCCGCTTAGTTATGGGGAGGATTGCTGAATCGGGAGAGGGATGGATAGACAGGGTGATCAACAAGAATAGTAGAATATTAATGGTAGAATCTAGGTGGTGGGCATATGGGTGTGCACTGTAAAATCATTCAGTTTTTCTGTATGTTTGAAATCTTTCATAATAAAACGTTTGGGGAAAAGAAATGAGATCTTCCAAGGAGCCTGAATCAGTAAGCCATTTCCCAAATGGCACCTTGAGCTGAGTCCGACCCACCTGTTTGCATTGTTAAAAAACGAAATTCAAGTGAGTCAATTTCAAAAATCTGTTTGGCTGTATTCAATGATTCATAAATCGGGCAGCATCCCATCTAGCAGATAGAACGAGCTCTGAGTGGCTGTACAAAAGAAAGGACTTTTATAGGCAGAAGGGAGTGGGACAAGGAAGTCACACTAGCAAAATTCGGATTGGTGGTGGCAAGGTCACTTTCCTTTAGGGGATGGCAGGGTCTATCAGGCAGATCACCTCACTAGCGCTGACCAGGTAATTCCAGATTGACTGGTTTAAGCTTCTATTCCTGGGAGAGGCAGAAAGTATAAAGTTCGTTATTAAGTCTCTGTTTGGTGACTCGGTTTTGGGCCTGTTGTCTCCTTTTTAACAGTATGGAGAAATGCAATAATCACTTACTGCTAATGCACGATTACACGACAGAATAATAAACGTAGCCTAATTTTTTCATTTTTCAAGGATGAATTTTCCCAATAGACAGGCGGCTGCCAATTACCATTCAGGGCCATTCCAGGCCTACCTGAAAATGTACCTCTCTATCCTCCACTCCTAAATTTTGGCCTTGCATAACAAAACTTCTAAGTCTACAATGTTGTGTCTTAACATCTTGGATCCGGAACTTGCATCGCTGAATCTTGAATCCCTGGGACTTAATTTCCTAAAATTGCACCCAACTCATAATACATAAGTGAATCACTTTTGAAAATTCTGAAAATTTCACTTTTGAAAATCAAATCAAAGTGTATTTTTCAAATTCTTGTCCTTATGCTCCACAAAGAAAAGCATTGACTGGAAAGCAAAATGCGGTATGTGTCTAAGATCCTAAGAGATTCTGCAAAATTAAAATCTTTCTGAATTTATTATCCTCAAGAGCACGACCTTACAACTGTGGACAGAGCAGCAGATAACCTTTGGGTAGTCTATAGGAGGTCATTTAAATATGTTAAGAGTATGGCCCTAACAGAAAGGAAGACTATGAAAAGAATTCAGACTAGAATGAAGCAATGATGGATTATTTTAATCCAATCCAGCAGTGTAGCAGCTGGGTGTGTTTCTGGCTTTAAGAATTGTAATGTGCAACCTGAATCCAAGGGGCTAAGCTAAGTGATTGCCATCTTTTTTAGGTCATGACATTTTTGTTATACCATTAGTGGGCAGGTAAAAACCTGGGACTCTCTCGTGTTTAAGAAACCCTAGATTGCTGATAAAATCACCATAAAATTGCTTTTAAGAGGAAATTCTTTCACCTACACAAATCCTGCCTCAAAGGTGGTTTCTAGGGTCAGGTTAACTGGGTTCAAATTCTAGCTTTACCACCTCTCACTATGTGATCCTGAGAAAATAACTTCAACTCTCTGGGCCTCATTTTCCCATCTTAAAAAGGGAGATAATAATAATAGCACCAGCCTCATAGGGTTGTTGAGGGGGTTAAATGAAATGACTCAGGGGAAGCTCTTGGAACTGTGCTGGGTACATAGTAAGTACTCAATAAATTTTATTTTTTATTATAACATTATTATAACTTTTTTTATTATAACTGTAATTATAACTTGATCCTCATCTCCTTAGTTAGTCGTATTAAGGAAAGCCACCTCCACCCCCTGCCTCTAACTCAAAAGTCAGTAAGAAGACACTGAGTCCATCCTCCATCTCCTGGGAAAATTGCAAAATTCACAGACGCTTAAAACGGAAGTTGCCTGGACTTGGTGTTCAGAAATTGTAATTAACTGATACTATACTACATAACATTACATTAAAAACTCTTTATCTTTAAATTTACATAAATGGTCCTGCCTTCTTGAGAAACACTGTCGCGGCAGATATTCATAATGTATGGAAAATGGTTTTTATCATTCATCAACCAACCAATAATGGGATGTGAGCAAAAAATTTAAACAAATGACAAATAATTTGGATTTTCGATTTCTGATCTTACAATCATAATCTTTTTTCAATAGTACGAACACATACAGATCAAGGTGAATAAAAATAACCATTCTTGACTGTCAATCTAATGTAATATCTCTCTTATGCACCTCTCCCAAAAAAAGACTAGAAAAAAGTTTTGAGCCTGATTAGCTATTTGTAAGATAAAGGGGTTGAGACTTCTCATCCATCTACCTACCCCTCCATCTTCCTTACTTTCGTTAGTGGATTCCTGTTCTCTCAGTTAATACCCCAAACCTACTAACTTCAGCACTGCCTTTGACCTGCTCCATTCCTCCAATCCACTCAAATCCAAGTCCCATACATTTCTTCATGGTCAGATCTTGGTGTTACTCACCTTCTGCTTTCCTCCTGTCCAAATTCTCAACTCCCTCAGAATCCTACAATAGCCTCTTTACAATGGTCCAATTTAGTGGTTTTCAAATGTTTTTAACAATGGGATCCTTTCTTCAAATGAACCCCATTTATAAAATAGAGAAAAACAGTGTTTTATTACTATACATTTATTTAAAGAATTTGATTTTGTAACATTTGTTATCATAAAGAAATACATGACCACGGGAAGTTGCTTTGTTGAACACCAACATTTGAAATCAGGGGTTTGTGAGTGATTGTTAGAATGTCCTATCAGTGTCCACATCCAATCTATTTCTCTATTTGATTACTCAGTATTGAGAAAATCCTAATCTACTCAGAGAAGTATTTGTAAATAGTAACAGTTTGTCGACAGTTTAAGATTTTCTTCAATTTAAACTATTCAGAAGTTTGAAAGACGAGTAGTTGAAATTTTTATTTCAAAGGTGAAGCACTGAGAATAATACATCCTCGTGCTTTATCACAAGTAGAAAAGCAGGTAAGGAGACCAATATTTACAATAAGTGCTAACATGTCCATAATGAGAATTATCACCACGTGACATGCTATGTGTTCACTCATCGTTACACAACCATATAAGAAAAAAACTCCCATCTTTCTGCTTTACTTTCACACTACTACCACACTCACAACACTTCTGGCACCAGAAGTGTGGATTTTCCACACATCAAGCGGTTCTGTGACACTAGCTGGCTGTCCTATGATTCAATTCAGTTCTGACACTATCTACCTGGAGTTAGCATCAGATCTCACAGGCTAAGTGTTCAGTCCACAAGACTGTGCACAGTTCAGATGCCAATCACAAGTTCCAGGTTGTCACCTGTACTTCTGATCCAGCAGCTATTGGTCGGAGCTCCCATGACCCCGTCCTTGGGTATAATAATTTGCTAGAATGGCTCACAAAACGCAGGGAAACACTTACATTTACCAGCTTATTATATAATAAAGGATATGATAAAGGATACAGATGGAGAGTACCTAGGGTGAGGTCTGGAAGGGTCCCAAGCACAGGAGCTTCTGTCCCCATGAAGCTGGAGTGTGCCACCTTCTCGGCATGTAGATGTGCCACCAACTCAGAAGTTCTCTGAACCCCTACTTTCAGGATTTTTATGGAAGCTTCTTCACACAGGCATGATCAATTGTTAATTCAGTCTCCAGTCCCTCTCCCCTTCCTGGAGGATAGAGGGTGAGGTGGAAAGTTCCAAGCTTCTAATCATGGCTTGGTCTTTCTGGTGACCAGCCTCCGTCCGGAAGCTATCCAGGAGCCCACCAAAAGTCGCCTCATTAGGGATCGCTCCACCGATCTTGGAAATTCCAAGGGATTTAGGTGCTCTGTGTGAGGAACCAGGGTCAAGACCAAATAGTAGAACAAAAGATCTCCTAGTGTTCTTATCACTTAGGAAATTATGAGGATTTCAGGAGCTCTGTGTCAGGAACCGGGGCAAAGATCTATATATATATATATATATTTTTTTTTTTTTATCTTTTCCCTATTTTTTCACAACAATTGACCAGAGCACACACCAAGCAGAGAGGCAGGCATCTTACCTAGTATTCCACAAGACCCACCCACAGGATGCATGCTGCGGTTATGTCCTGTCCATTATTCTGCTCTATCAAAATAGCTTCATTCTCTTAAAAAAAGGAAATGAAAGAAAAGACCAAAAAACCTTTTCATTATCAAAAACTGCATTTTAAAAGAACTGGTTTCAATGGCTAATTTTATTTTATTATTACAAACTAAAAATAATAAATTGGTTGGTTAAAACTGACCAAAAACAAAGTTTAGCATTATTGAGCATATCTTGAACATAAGCCCAGTCCCAAGTCATCTAACGTCTAAGCCTTTGATATAAATTGCAGTATAGTATAATTAGCAACAGCAGTCAACCAAAGAACAAGAGACCAGTGGAGAAGCTATGCTCTTGGATGGAGCAGCTGGGGGTTCCTGCTCTGCATGGGCTGTAGCCTTTATTTTATACACGTGGTTATGCACGTGGTACTAGTTCTGGATCATGGTGCGTTACAGTTAATGGCCATGTGGAGGTAGTAGAGTGCAGTGGTTAAGGCTCCAGAGCCTAAAGCTCCAGTCTAATCCCAAAGCTTCTGCTTAATAGCCAGATGACCTTGGGCAACTCATTTCATCTCTCCAAGCCTCAGTTTTCTTATCTATGAAATAGTACCTACCCAACAGGGTTGGAGTTAGGAGACGATGTATACAAATAACTTAGCCCAGTCCTGCAGTAGAGTAAGAAAGAGCTTCATAAATATTAGACGTTATTGTCTCTAGGGCGCATCTCATCTTTCCTGAATAAATAGCTGCCTAATACCCAAATCTCATAGTGACAATTCTTGCAGAAGAGGACATGCTTATACTCACTCATACAATTTTCTGTGAATGAACATGTACGGGCCTAAATTCTTTTAAATAACCAGCTTGTATATAGTATGAAATATCTCTGAGGGGATACACTTTGGTGAGGAGAAGCAAGAGGGGGAGCAGGATTACTTTTCATTCTACATCCTTCTGAACCTTTCAAATATTGTAGAGTGCATCCAAAAATATATAAACAAAGCAAGAGACAAGCACTAAAGATATGAACAGACAAGTCACAAAAGAGGAAGTATCAATAGTTAATGAACCATAAATGGAGAATCCATTTTTCAACAGTTCGGTTAGTAAAAAATTTTTAGTTGAGAGTATCACATTTGACGACAGGTATTTTCATGCTCTGCTCACAAGAGTACAAATTGGAAATGCACTTTTGGAAAGCAAGTTGGCAGCATCCTATCAAAACTAAAATTGTGCATACCCTATAGGCCAGCAATACCACATCTCAGCATCTCTCCTACGGAAACCCTCACACACGTGACTAAGAATACATATGTACAAGGATGGGTATTGCAGCATTGTTGGTAACAGCAAAAAACTGGCAACAAGCTCAATATCCACCAATACAGGAATGTTTAAATAATCTCTAATACATCCATAGCATGGAATACTATGCATCAAATAAAAGAATGAGGTAAGTCTATGTACATTGACATCGAAAGATTTTCAAGACATATTAGTGAAAAAAGCAAAATAGAAAATAATGTAGTGTGCTATACTTATATAAAAGAAGTTTTAAACTTATAAAACTTGTTCTGTTTCTATATGTACTTATATTTATGTATGTGAATATGTGGTCAAGAGGGACAACCTCAAACTTTTAACAGATGTTACCTGGAGAAGAACGACCCAGCACTGCTACTGGCCCATATAACATCTTTTTGAGAATTTTTTAAAGGCTCCCTTTCTTCCAGATAACTTACTGTCATCTGCTGGAAAACTATCATTAAAAAAACGTAAAAACTGGGCCGGCCTGGTGGTGCAAGTGGTTAAGTGCACGTGCTCCGCTGTGGTGGCCCGGGGTTCGCCGGTTCGGATCCCGGGCACGCACTGATGTACCACTTGTCAAGCCATGCTGTGGCTGCGTCCCATATAAAGTGGAAGAAGATGGGCATGGATGTTAGCCCAGAGCCAGTCTTCCTCAGCAAAAAGAGGAGGATTGGCAGATGTTAGTTCAGGGCCGATCCTCCTCACACACACACAAAAAAAGTAAAAACTTACTACTCTGTGAATAGTGCCCCCTAAGGGGACACTAGTGCTTTGCAGCCCTCCAGGAGACGCCCTTTATGTGTAACACTGAACTTTGCCCTCCAGGAGACGCCCTTTATGTGTAACACTGAACTTTTTACAGTGAGAGTGAGGTCAAGTTTTATTCTTTTTTTTTTTTTTATGAGGAAGATTGGCCCTGAGCTAACATCCGATGCCAATTCTCCTCTTTTTGCTGAGGAAGACTGGCCCTGGGCTAATATCCATGCCCATCTTCCTCTACTTTATATGGGATGCTGCCACAGCATGGCTGGACAAGCGGTGCGTCAGTGCGCGCCCGGCATCCCAACCTGCGAACCCCGGGCCACCGAAGCAGAGCGCGTGACTTAACCAATGCGCCACAGGCTGGCCCCAAGGTCGAGTTTTATTCTGAGGTCTATACAAAATAAGTTAACTTGGCCACATGGGTAAACATCAGTTAGTTTTCACTGTAACACATTTCAGTGCACAAAGGCCATTGCAGTGAGGTTTGGGGGCTATGTCACTGCCAACAGCAGAGACTTACTGCTGCCAAGTGAAGAGAGGACATGAGCAGCAGCAACGCTCGGGTACCAGACGAGACAAATTAATTACCTCTCAAATCCTTTCTTTCAGATGGCAGGAATGCAATAAATTCTTGTATAACAAGGTATGACTTCTCAGTAGTACCAGACATCCATTTTCTTGCTTCTTTTTACATTTCAAATCATGTTTTGGAGGCACCGGGAATTGGTAAAGTATTTGCAGCAATTGCTCATGGCAGCTTAGAACATTTTTGCAATATTAAACAATTCAAAGTACTGTTAAATTTCTATCTCTGTGGGTTTAGACATAACATGGGTGAAATGTGAAACTGATTCTTTATACTGGCAAGTAAATTGACATTGAACATTAGAATTGTGAAGAATTTTGTTTATATGAAAATATTAAGTAATATTTCATTAATTTTTCAAAAAAATCTAATTAAAAATTGTTTATTGAAATAATTTAACAAATTTTGTTTATTAAATATATTTATTTTTGCTTTTTAATTTTAATAGGTGATATTGAATGTTTTAGAAGAAGAATAACTTTTGGAAAACGCCTGAAACTTTTGATAAAAATATATTCAAATTTTGTTCGTTTTGACTATAGGTACATATTATTTTTCATTCTTTAGATCATTACTGTCAATAGAAGACAAACTATGTGAAAAATCTTTATTATAATAATAAAATTAATAATTTATCTAAGATAAACTTAATAAAAATAACTTTATGAAATAAATATTTAATAATTTAGGAATTATGAAAGTATTTATTTTATCCCTCAGGCAAACATCACCGGTCTATCAACAGAACACCCAGACATGCCCACTAATAATTAAATTCAGTCATCTTTGATATTTTACCAAATGTCAATCGCATAAAAACATGACTATGAACGTATTTTTCAATTTTGACAATATGAAGGTAGCTCTATCAAGGTAGAAGAATAGATTATATTCCATTTAACAGTTTGTCAGCTTGATTTATAACTTGTAAACATTTAGACATATGATATGTATGTCTCCTTTTTACTCTTGGCCCAGGGCCTATAAAATATATATGTGTGTGTAATAAAAGTAACAAGTTAACATCACACCATACAGAAATATCATTTCAAGATGCATCATAGACCTAAATATAAAAAGTAAAACTATTAAGCTTCTAGATGAATGTTTAGGATGCTGTTTGTCAGACTTAAAACAGGGCATAAGAAACATTAATCATCAAGAAAAATTTGATAAATTGGACTACATTAAAATCAAGAAGTTCTGTTCATCAAAGAACACAATTAAGAGAGTGAAAAAATTAACCAGAGTTGAGGGGCCGGCCCCAGGGCATAGCGGTTAAGTGCTCATCCTCCACTGCTGGTGGCCTGGGTTTGGATCCTGGGTGCGCACTGATGCACCGCGTGTCAAGCCATGCTGTGGCGGCGTCCCATATAAAGTAGAGGAAGATGGGCACGGATGTTAGCCCAGGGCCAATCTTCCTCAGCACTGCTGTGGCGGCGTCCCATATAAAGTAGAGGAAGATGGGCACGGATGTTAGCCCAGGGCCAATCTTCCTCAGCACAAAAAGAGGAGGATTGGCATGGATGTTAGCTCAGGGCTGATCTTCCTCACACACACAAAAAACTAACCATAGTGGAAGAAGAGATTTGCAATATATAAATCTGACAATGGACTTGTATCCAGAACATATAAACAACTCCTTAAAATCAATTTTTTAAAAGCCAGGTCTGGCCAGGTGGCGCAAGCGGTTGGGTGTGCTCAGCTTTGGCAGCCCAAGGTTCGCCGGTTCGGATCCTGGGCACGCACAGACGCACTGCTTGTTGAGCCATGCTGTGGTGGCGTCCCATATAAAGTAGAGGAAGATGGGCATGGATGTTAGCTCACCGCCCGTCTTCCTCAGCAAAAAGAAGAGGATTGGCATAGGATGTTAGCTCAGGGCTGATCTTCCTCACAAAAAAAAAAAAAAAAAGCCAGACAACCCAAGGGAAAAATGGACAAAGTCTTGAACTTCCCAGAAGATGATATTCGATTAAGCAATAAACATATGGACATATAACGAGGTGTTCAGACTTATTAGTTAGCAGAGAAACATACATTAAAACTGCCAACCAGAATAAGACTAACAATACTAAATTCTGCTGAGGATGTAGAGCAACTGGAACTCTCATAATCTACTTTGGAAAATCCTTTGGTATTATCTACTAAAGCTGAACATCCACATACCATACGGCCTAGTAAAGGTAGTCCTGGATATACGTCCAATGTAAGTGCACACATATGTTTACCAGACATGTATAGGAATGTCCTTAGCAACACTATTCATTATATCCACAAACTGTCAGCAACCCAAATGACCATCAACGTCAGAAGCCATAAATAAATTGTGGTGTATTCATACAACAGAGTGAATGCACCTGTTGCTATGCACAACAACATGGATGACTGTTATAGCATAATGTTCAGTGAAAGAAGTCAAACACAAAAGAGTATATAAAATACAAAACAGGCAAAAGTCATCTGCAGCATTTATTAGTCATGGCAGTGGGAGGCTGTGACTGGAAGAGGCATGAGATAATACTCTATTTCTTGATCCGGCTAGTGTTCACACAGGTGCATATGGAGAATGGATGCATAGAGGCAAAGAGTCTACCTCAATTCCCCTCACACGCAGGGTCTTGCAGCTCAGCCCCTGCCCAGCCAAGAGACCATCATATAATAATCTCCCTCTGTAAACTTTTCACGCTCCCTATACAGGTTTTTCCCAGGATTCCCTCTTGGGAATGGGAAACTGTTGGCTCCTAGCTGAAGCACTTTGGTAATGCTCCAGGACTAGGTCCCCAGAGAAGGTCACATGCGAAACCACGCTCCAGTGTGTGAGATGTCTTCCCCTTACACCCTAATGCACCCTGGAGTAGCCGCTGAAGTCAAGTCTGTGGATTTGCTGGACCTAACAGTGGTCCTGGACGCCCCTTCATGAGAGTATGTTTTCATTGCTTCCGTGTTTGGCAATTTTCTTTTCACTGCCTCTCAAATGTACTGATAAGCATCATTGGAAAATACAGATGGAGCATCATGAATTTTCCTGCTCAATATTTACATAAACATGAATGGCAACAATAAGAACTTGAACAATATGACTTCCATGAAGGTCTTCATTCACCACAGGTAGAATTTCTCTTGGACCAACATAGCCTGGTACAGCCCTGTGAAGCATGCTTGAACCAGTAACAAATGATTTATTTGGCTGAATCCATCAAAATGGAACAAATGGCCTTTGTGAGCAAATTTTCTGCAATCCCAACTGGATGTGTCTATTGCATTAATTCCTGCACAGTGATGCATTTTTTTCTTATTTAACACACCTTGTATGCCGTTTCCTGAATGCTGCCAAGCCACCCTGGCCTCCTGATCCAGAGACACAATTGAAAACCCATGGTCATGGCAGCATCACTATCATTATTACTGGAGGCAACAGCAGGAACAACTTCCTGGAGCTTACCAAAAGGAAATGAATGAGGATGGAGCAAGGCTCAGGGATGGGGTGGGATAGAGTGGGGTGTCTTTTGTGTATATGATTCAATCCTTTTTTAAAAGGAAAACTTGGGGACCGGCCTGTTGCATAGTGGTTGAGTTCACGCGCTCCACCTCTGCCGCCCAGGGTTCGCAGGCTCGGATCCCGGCACGGACCTACCTACCACTTATCAAGCCGTGCTGTGGCAGGCGTCCCACATATAAAGCAGAGGAAAATGTGCACAGATGTTAGCCCAGGGCCAATCTTCCTCAGCAAAAAGAGAAGGATTGGCAACAGATGTTAGCTCAGGGCTAATCTTCCTCACCAAAAAAAAAAAAAAAAGGAAAACTCGAATTTAATAGTTTGCTATTTTGTCTGCATGAAAGTATGTTATGTCAAAACATCAACATCAGCGGCAACCAGCTGGTATCAAGATAGTTATGTTAACAGGGTCATGTACTGTAATAAAGAGCTTGACTTTTTTTTTTTTTAATATTTTCTTACAGCTTTTAATTCTCACACCTTCCTCTTCCCCTTGTGTCCTGCCTCTGGGCAAGCTGATAAGAAAGTCTGGTGTTCCCCGCTATGGCACCAGCAGGAAGTTCAAACACACACAGAATCCTCACCTGGCCTTACCCTCAAACATCATAATAGCTTCATGTCAGTCTCTTTTCCCTGCTCTCTCAAGCTATTTTCAGGCCTGCTTGGTGGCCACCCTACTCTCCCTAGTGAGTAATAAACCTTTTCATGCCCTTGTAGAGTGTGTGTGACATCATCAGTCTCAACATTCCAAGCAAATTTTGGGTGGGGTTCCACTCTATTTCTTCTGAGTGGCCACCACATATACCCTTAGCAAAGGTCCCTTGTCTCAAATTCTTAGGTAATTAATTTGTACAGACGTGCTACAGATGCCCTAGGGTTTAAAATAACCCCAGATGAAGGTCCCCACCGGAGCTCCATCTGTAAGTATAAAAAATAGTACATCTATATTAATGCCCAAATCATAATGCTTTGAGAATTATGATTCTCTCCCCACACCCCCCTCCCAGTTATATTTGGAAGCCCCCAAAGGGGTTCTCACGTGCTTCTATAAACCCGTCAGCCTCAGTCACCACAGGGAATCACCATATTCTTCCTCTACTGCTCCAACAATCATATGGTACTGTCCACCACCCATAAAGTTACTTCAGGGAAGTTGCCACTTGGTCCTGTGCTGGAGGTCAATTGGGAGAGAAACTTTGTCTCTTTCCTCTCATGTGAGCTTCAGCCCTGACCCGGCCCAGTTGTTCTCCCTTATTGCTCTCCAGTACATGAGACAGACTGCCCCAAACAAGTCCACCCACTGCTATGTCACTGCACAGGAGAAGACGGTTAGGCCCTTTCCTCAATACAAGCAGGTTTTTTTTTTTTTTTTTTTTTTTTTTTTTTAAAGATTTTTTTATTTATTCATTTTTTTTTCCCCCCAAAACCCCAGTAGACAGCTGTATGTCATAGGTTCACATCCTTCTAGTTGCTGTACGTGGGACTCGGCCTCGCGTTGGACGGAGAAGTGGTGCCTCGGGGCACTCCCGGGATCCGAACCCGGGCCGCCAGCATCAGAGCGCGCGCACTCAACCGCCAAGCCACGGGGCCGGCCCTACAAGCAGGTTTTGAGGAGCATTTCAGGAACTCAGACATCTTGACAGCTTCAGAATGGTTTCCTGTGAGCTTACACCCGATGAGCCATGGTTTCCTCTCAGTCCCCTGGCTGACACTAGCACTACTTGACAAACCTTCTCCCATGGCCACGGTCTCTGTCTCCATGGCAACAGACAGGCCCGAAGGAGCACACCGCCCAGCTTCCCTCCCCTGGACGAAATTAGAGTGCACACAAGTAAGTTCACTGAGGAAACAAAGATAGTTGGATAAAGAGAAAATGGGAGAAATGAAGGAGCAACTAATCTGAACAATGAACAAAATAAAAGCACAAAATGAAGTTAAAAGCAAGAGAAAATGTATAAGGATGGAAAGAAGTAGTGAAAAAGCCAGTTTATAAAAGGTATATAAATTACCCTTTCACTTTCATTTTCTTTAAAAAAAGGCACATATAGTAGGTATAAAGTGGCAATCACAATCTCATTTTTTCAAGAAATGACTCATTTCTTTATTTTGTTTATGAAAATAAATCAGACTCTACACCCCACTGCACTGGATTAGTGGGAAAGTCAACCTCAGGCGTTACTAAAGGCCTCTAATGCCCTCCCCACAGCCCAATACCTGCCTCTACGACAAGCTAAAAAAGGAACCAGAGGTTTTACTCAGCTAAATATTTGAGGAAGCTTCAGATCTTTAGTCTCCACTGGTTTCCACTGAGATGCCCATTGTCCAAACTCTTGTGGTCCTTTCATGTTATTTCTGTATCATGGAAATGTGATGAAGCTACATGGAAAAGACATCGTATGTCCTTAGGATGTTAAAAGAGACAAATAAATGAACAATATCCATTAAAGAAAAAAGAAATTATAAACCCAAAATAGGCAGAAGAAAAGCAAGAATTACTGGGTATAAAAAATTACCAATTAGGGGCTGGCCCTGTGGCGCAAGCGGTTAAGTGCACCGGCTCCGCTGTGGCGGCCCGGGGTTCGCCGGTTCGGATCCCGGGCACACACTGATGTACCGCTTGGCAAGCCATGCTGTGGCAGCATCCCATATAAAGTGGAGGAAGATGGGCATGGATGTTAGCCCACGGTCAGTCTTACTCAGCAAAAAGAGGAGGATTGGCAGATGTTAGCTCAGGGCCGAACTTCCTCACAAAAAAAAAAAAATACCAATTAAAACTCTTAGAAAGGAAAATTGTAGCTGATGAAATTTAAAACTCAATATATTAGATAAACTCTAGACTGGACACAGGTGAAGAGAGAATTACTAAACCAGAAAACACAATTGCAGCACTTGCCCAAAATGTATCATAGATACAGTTAAGAGATGTGGATAATAAATTGAGAGACTCCAAAATACATATAAATAGTGCTCCAGAAGAAGACAATACATTGAATGCTAAAGAAGCAATGTTTAAGGTGATGACAGCTGAGAATTATCCAGAACTGTTGAAAGGCATGATTCTTCAAATAGAAAGTTCACTCTAAAATCCAAGAAGGAAAAATAAAAATAAACCTACACTTAGACTCATAAAAGTGATATTTCAGAACATCATGGATAAAAGAAAATCTATGAAGGTACCGGAGAGAAAAAGCAGATTACAGGAATGATTTACACTGTCACAGACTTCTCAGCAGTAGCAACAGATACCAGAAATGCTTAGGGAAAACAACTGACAATCTGGAATTTTTTATCCAGCTAAGTTATCATTCCAGAATGAGGTCAAAATTTGAGATACACAAAGACTAAGAGAATTTACTACCTACAAACAAAAAAGAATCAAGGCTCTTGAGGCAGCCAGAGGTCTGGCCCACAGTGAGATCAGGTGTTGCGGAGAAAATGCACTGGCTCTGAAAACAGTTGCCATGAATTGGTGTCCCATATGCCAGGCATGTTTGTATGCCATCTTACTTTATCCTTCAGCTATCTATCCCCTGCCCTGTGAGTGTTCGAAGTACACAAATGTGCGATAAGGGGAAATATAGGTATTCCCCGTTATATGTTACTTTGCCTCTGTAATAACTCATTTGCTTCACATCGTTGGAGAATAAAGTGTTACACGTTTTCAGATGAGATGAAATAGGAAAGAATAACACTCTCTCTCACCTAGAGGATTCAGGCCAGCACAACTGTGTGCAACAAAGCTCCAGGATTATTATAAAGTAGGTACAAGCCCCATTACTAAAGCCCAACACTTCAAAGATAGGGAGACTCTTAAAACTCAGTCATACCTCTTTTTTCTTTTATTTACTGCAATTCTTGATTATCTGGTAAAGCAAAGGGGACAGGAAACGTTAGTGGTAGACATCACAACACCAGAAAACAGAGCGCAAATCTGAAAAGATCCCTGAAGTTCCAATACCACCACAGGGCTGATGTCCACCTTCCTCCACCAGGCTGTGAGCTTCCTGAGGGCGGGACTGTGCCTGTAGACTTCTGTAGTTCCAGACACAGCGCCTGGCTCACAAGCAGTAGGTCTTCAATAAATAGTCATTGGGATGGAAGGGGATGGGGATGAAGGGAGGGAAGGAAAGAAAAGAGGAAGCAAACTGAAAGGAACATTCTGAAGAAACCCAGCCATGCAAGCCCCAATTGGCTCTAAGGTGTGTTGACCATATTTTCTTATTTTCTGTATTTCTGATGCTCTGGCATTTGGGGCCTTGATCCTGGAAAGACCATCCCTCCCAGGGCCAGCTAATTCCTAGAAATAAAAAAGGACTTCCTTCCAGGCGTGCCTTTGATATACAAACCAACCATCCCAGAGAGTCCACACCCCCAACTATCTCCTTTATTAAACTCTTACACTCCAAGCCAGTATTCCCCCTGCCCTAAATCACCCCAAGGCCAGATGCCAGACAACTAGGAACCACTCATAGAGCCAAGAGCCTGCCAAAATTGTTCAAACTATCCCATCCTAAATGTACTCAGTGCACCTATCCTGCCTCTCCCATTCCTTCCCAAGAGAATCCCAATAAAGGTTCCAGACCATGCTCTGCACTCTCCCACGCTTCTGCCTCCTGATGGTCCCTGGTCCTTCCTCATGTGGCCCTGCATGGCATGACATGATGTGCCTCCTGTACCTAGGGATCTGTGAGTATAAACTTCTTTCTTCATCACAATTATGTCCACGTCTGTTGTCTTACCACATCTAATTAAAACAAATCCCAGGTACATTTTTAACACATAAGGGCAACCTTTTTTCCCCATAGAAATACATCTCCAACTAAATAACAGAATTGTGTGGAGAAAAGAGACAGGATATGTGGATTTCTCTTGTAATATCTATTCCATAAAGCATAGGGAACCTTGCAAAAAAAAAAAAACTCACAAATTTTATGAGAAGAAAACAAACAGCCCATATTTTTACATCAAGCTAAAGATCTGAGTCATTCAAAGCGAAGGTCTCTTCTTTCTCAGGTACATCTTGGTCAAGCCTTAAAGAGATTATAGCTTGGTTTCTGGAATTTTTTAAAGTTTTACTATCCAGAGAGCCTGTTTTAGTTTCCAGTTGAGAGAAAATGAAATTAACAATAGAAACGTTCGGTTCCTTTTGTAACCAATGCAGGTAGCATTTAATTCTGTGAGGCAGCAACGAGACACAGTTAATCACAGTTAATCACAGTCTGGCCTGTTCCGGTGGCTCATTTGGAATATTTCTCTTTCTTCAGTCTCACTGTTTGTGATTCACTTTTCCTGGAAATTAGTGTGGTCCAGATGAAGCCAGTCACAGGCTGTGCTGGAGTATTTTTCCTATACAGAAATTAATGTACTTCAGCTGTATATCAACACCCTAGTTACAAAACATCACCTCCACACCTACTTATTTTTAAAACAATACCGAAATGTCTTTGTTCGCTGCAATTCCCTCTGGGTAAGAAAGGCCATCAGAGTAAACCCAGAGCCATAGGTGATCATAACTCTCTCCTTTACCCTTGCTTTGGTTTATATTTATCTTCTTAAAGTTTGTTCATTCATTCAACAAGTATTTAATAAGCACCTACTATGTGTCAGTCCACAAGCTGGTTTGTTCCCTAGATATTGTCCCTTTCCTCATGGAGCTAATAATTAATAAGAAAGATGTTAATCTAACAACCACAAAAATTAATTTTAAGTATAATCTGTGTTAAGTGCTGTGAAGAACACGTACTGAATGTTACAAAAGTAAAAACCAAGACACCTGACCTGGGGGAATCAAGGAAGTTTCCACAGAGAAAATGGGATTTGACATAGATCTGGAAGGGTAGAGAAAGAATGCAGGAGAGTGTTTCAGGCGTTTGGAACAGCATTTGCAAAGGCCCTATGGCTGAAGCACAGGGCTGGGAATGACAGCAGAAGATGAAGCTGCAAAAGTGGTTATAGGATATATAATGCAGAGATGTGTAGCCAGGTTAGGGATTTGGAGCTAAACCCTAAAACATCATGAGACCAGTGAGGGGTTTTAGATAGGACAGGAATATGATCAGTTTTCTATATTGAGAAGATCACTCTAGGTAGTATTTGGAACGGGGATGGGGGTGAGAGGAAGAGTGAATGTAGAGAGACTAGTTAGGAAGCTATTACAAATGTTTGGGCGGGAGATGATGGTAACTGGCCTAGGGTGTTGGCAATGAATGTGGAGAACACGGAAAGTTTTGAGAAGTATTTAGAAAGCAAAATTGACAGTCATCATTAACTATAAGTGTTTTGCTTGGTAGTAATTTCAGAAGAGAAGAATATTATACTTATAAAGCCTGAAAGGTAGCAAGTTAGAATGGGAAAAGCCTGGGATATGACTCAATTTTTAGCTCTGCTGCTCATTAGCTGTAGTGTTTGACCTGTTATTTAACCTCTCTGAGCTTTAATTTCTTTGTTTATAAGTAAGCCATGTTAATGTCACTCTATAAACTCAGGTGTGCAAGAAATATCTTGACTTTCTTTAAATCAACCATCTGGCTCTGGTTCCCCATTTCACCTGACTTGTGGGAAATTCAATCTTAGTTATTCCTGGGGCTACCTCTGCTGTGGCTGGGCAAAGGTCCTGCGGTGTTACATAGCGCCAAGGCGCCAGGGAGGCCTTAGATTATCAGATAACAGTCTATCCTAGTTACTACCAAGCCACGCATTGTTTCAGAGTCAGGGCTCTGACACTTTCGTGCCTTGTGGGGAGAAAAGGAATCTTCGGTCAAGCCCAGAGGTCATTTGCCAAAGGTCAGTGTTCTAAGGGTACCACCAACCCCATAGGGCTCCCAAGGCCCTGGGCCTGCCAGAAAATGAAATGCAGCTACCCAGTCCCTTCAGGCAGGCCTGAGACAGAGGGGTGGTATACAGCCAAGACAAACTAGCCAGCCTGCAGTCAGAAGGGGGTCTGGGACTCAAATATAAACTCATGTAAAGACTTTAAGCTGGTGCATCCTTGCTGGGGGGCCCCCAATTTTTTTCTACCAGGCAGAACAAACCTTTGCTGGCCCTTTTTGGAGGACTCACATACCTTCCATCTGGGGAATCTTTTCTTTCCATCAGTGACTTCTCAAAGGCACCCTCTTCTTTCAATCCTTGGACACCTCAAATACTATCCCTATTAATGATCTCACAATGGGTAGAACAACACCTTCTCAGGGTAGGTGGGAGGTTAACATGAGTAAATCTAATTAAAAGTCTGACATTGTCATTCTCCTTCTCTTAAGATCCTTAAGATCCTGCAAAGGTAATAAGTTTCAAAAAACAGGAAAAAAAATGTTGAAGACAAAACAATGTACTGAAGACGGTATCTAGAAAGGCAGAAGGACGTTATAACTCAGCTGAGCACAGTGGCCACATGAACATAGTATCGTGGGACAGAACCACAAGAACCAAGTGAACAGGATCCTGTTAAGGCTGAGGTTAATTTCTACCAGTCGGTGGAGCAGCAGTTGTTAAAAGAGGAAGTTCAGTAAGGACTGAGTCCGGGCACACATAGGGTTAATCCTAACAAGGAAACACAAGAAGCCAAGGTAGGGTAAGGAAGAAGGAAGAGCAGGGCTGTGTAATTTCTCCCCAGTAAGTATCACTCTTTCCTTGTGTCTCTAAGCACAGTAGTTTCTTTCCACACTCCAATATCTAGTCAGATTTTTCTCCATAGCAGTTTAAACCCAATATTTATAGTCAGGGAAGCAAATTATATCCTTAGGTTGTTTTCAGACTTGTTTTGAATTCTGGATGTTCTAGTCAATTCTCAAGTTTCTACCTGGGAGTTGGAAAGAGAACTGCAGGGGCAAGAGGACCACAGCTAAGGTGAGAGCTGGGCCTGGGGAATTAACTGAGATGCAGGGACTGGCCTCCACACCCTCAGCTCTAGCCGTAATGAGCCACTGTGCCAGGATAATGTTTTTTAAATAGTGTCTCATAATCTTCCTTTCCTTCTCCCTATCCCTTCACCATCCACAGTGTTTTCCTTTTTCCCTATTCAAGAAAAAAATCAGAAATATCACTAAGTCTCCTGGCTTTGGTTTCCAAAACCCTAACCCCACTGAGATTAAGCTAACTGTCACTGAGTGAAACATCAAGAGAAAGAAGTATGACTATTAAGAATGCATTTAGCCCAACAAACAGTGGTTTAATAAAGAGGAGTTTCTTTTTCTCATACAAC
The DNA here is from genome assembly GCF_057802395.1 of Ceratotherium simum simum. Classification (NCBI taxonomy): domain Eukaryota; kingdom Metazoa; phylum Chordata; class Mammalia; order Perissodactyla; family Rhinocerotidae; genus Ceratotherium; species Ceratotherium simum. The sequence continues at coordinate 58,725,106 of NC_141900.1, read as the reverse complement.
AGGAAGTCCTGAGGTAGGGCTTTGCTTTTGGAGTCCAGAGGCTCTTTGAACATCAGAGTGTGATGTCAGAATTCAGGGTCTGCATCTCTGAATTCTCTCTACCTTCCCATCACAGCTGTGAGATGGCTGTAGCAGCTCCCGGCATCACGTCCCCTCACAACCATTTCTGCAGGGGAAGCAAGATGGGTGTAGCAGATGCTGTCAGTACCCCATTCATATCCCAGCGGCATGTACCACTTTCATGAATGCAGGCTCAACCTCAAACTGTAAGAACCCTCCCCCCATCCCCCACCCCCACACAAACACACACTCCTTGCCCGAGACACTTCCCCACTCCCCTACCAATGTTTCCTAGGAACATCTCCCAAATAAACTACTGACGCTCAAATCCTTGTTTCAGAGTCTAATCCTAGGGAAACCCGAACTAGGACGGGGAAGAGTGACAGCAGCAACCGAGCCTCTCTCTTCCCACTGCTCTCCGTGGGACTAGAGGGGGATTTTCCCAGAAGCCCTCTGCAGACTCCCCTTACAGCCTATTGGCCCAAACGGGGTCACGTGGCCCATCCGAGAGGCTGCGAGAGCCGGCGCCTGCGGAAGATGGGTGAGAGATAAGGGCTTAGCCAGGATATTAGTTAGGGTTCAGCTCCGTGACAAGGGACAGAAAACCCCAAGCAAGAATGACTTAAACGAGGGAAAAGTGTATTTTACTCTCTCACATAAAAACTGAGAAGTGGTCGCTGCATGTTGCTTAGAGGACCAGGCTTTTGTTGCTCCACTACGCATGGTTTGCAAGCCCAGAACCACCACGTGATCCAGGACAGCTTTCTTTCGTGGCAGGCGCTGTTCTAAACCTTCACATGCATTATTTCATGTACAGTAATCCTCTTAACAACCCTATGAGCTAAGTTCCATTATTACCTCCTTATTACTGATAAGGAAACGGAGATATGGAGAGGTTAAGTAACTTGCTTGCTACTAAGTGCCAGAGCCAAGGCCAATCTGGATCCAGAGTTTATGTACTTAAACCACATCTTTAAGATAATATCTTCCTATCCAGGAACATGGCTATTTCTGCATTTATTTAAGTCTTCTTTAATCCCATATACATCTTTTATTAAACTTATTGCTAGGGTCTCTATTTTGCTATTGTTCATGGTATCATTTTGGAAGTTAAATTTACTTGTGGCTGGTGTATCTAAATATAATTGATTTTTTGTATATTAACTTTATATCCAGCCCATCTTACAAAACTCATTAATTATAATTTGTCTGAAGAATCTTGAGTTTTCTGTGTAACTATTTATATCATCTGAATAAAACCAATTTTGTTTGTTTGTTTTCACTCCTAATGCTTGCCTGTCTTCTCTCCCTCCCTCCCCCCACCCTTCCTTCCTTCCTTCCTTCTTTCTTTCCTTCTCTTCTTCCTTCCCTCCCTCCCCCCCTCCCTTCCTTCCTTGTCTTACTGCACTGGTTAAAACCCCTAGTACAATGTAGAATACAAATGATAATAGTGATTTTCTTGTTCCTGATTTTTAAGGAGAAAATTTCTAATGTTTTACTACTAAGAATGATCCCCCCCCCCAAAGCCCCAGTAGATAGTTGTATGTCATAGCTGCACATCCTTCTAGTTGCTGTATGTGGGACGTGGCGGCCTCAGCATGACCAGAGAAGCGGTGCGTCGGTGCGCGCCCGGGATCCGAACCCGGGCTGCCAGCATCGGAGCGCGAGCACTTAACCGCTAAGCCACGGGACCGGCCCAGAATGATTTTGACTGTAGGGTTTTTTTAGATGTATTTTATCTGGTTAAAGAAATTCCTCTCTATTCCTGGTATGCCAAGGGTTTTTCGCGAATGCTTTTCCTACAACTATTGAAAATATATGACTTTTCTTCTTTAATCGATTAATGTAATGAATTACATTTATAAAACTTATAATGTTAGATGAAACTTGTATTCCAGGGATAAACTAAACTTAGTTACAGTGTATTATCTTTTCTACACATTGCTGGATTCAGTTTTGTTTAGGGTTTCACACTTATGTTCATGCATGAGATTGTAGTTTTCCCTTCTTGTACTATCATATCTAGTTAAGGTAGCAAGGTTGCACTCGCACTACAGAATGCATTGAGGACTGTTTCTCCCTTTTGTGTTCTATGGGAGACTTGTGTTAAATTGAAATTATCTGTTCCTTGAAAGCTTAGTAAAATTTTCTTGTAGGCATGGCGATATGTTTTATTTTTTAAACATTATTTTAACTTTTTGTTTTTAAGTAATTTCAGCTTATAGAAAAGTTGCAAGTACGCTACAAAGAACTCCCATATATCCTTTATTCAGATTCCCCAGTTGTTAACATGTTGTCATATTTGCCTTATTATTCTCTTTATATTACATACTATTTTTCAGAACAATTTGAGAATAAGTTGCAGACATGAAGTTGCATTACTTCTTAATATTTTAGTGTATATTTTAGAAAGACCAAAACACTCTCCTACATAATCACATACAACCCACAAAATAAATTAACATAGATATTATATTTCCATCTATCCATAGACCTCATTCAAATTTCATTGATAGTCCCAATAATGTCCTTTATAGGTCCAGGATTGAATCCAAGGTCAAAATTGCACTAAGTTGTCGTCTCTTTAGTCTTTTCAATCTGGAACAATTTGTCTGTCTTTTCATGAGCTTGACATTTTTTAAAATAACAGTCCCATTACTTTGTATATTGTGCCAATATACTTGTGTATATTGGGCTTGCCTGATGATTCCTCATGATTAGATTGAAACTATGCATTGTTGGCAAAAAAACACACAAGAGATGCTGTAGTCTTCTCAGTGTAACGTATCAGAGAGTACATAATGTTGATTTGTTCCGTTACTGGTGAGGTTAACTTTTATCACTTGGATAAGTTAATGTCTCCCATGTTTTCCCACTGTAAAGTTAATTAGTAAGTATTCTATACCATTAATTAGTAAGTAATCAATGACTATTTGTGAAGAGATACTGTACTGGGTTTTAAATGACCTGAAGCCAGACTGGAGCTACCCGCCTAAGCAATGCTGTTTCTTTATAACAATAATATTAACAACTACAAAAATAATAATAAGTAATACATAGTATGTAAGAAAATACAATAATAGTAATAAAATATGTATAATGTAGATATGTAAAATAGTAGTAAAATATCATTTGTCAAGCCTTTTCACGGGTGCACTAATTCTCTTAGAATACAAATTAATTCTGGACAGATTAAAAAAAGACACGTCTCTGAGTTTCAGTTGTCCCATCTTTAAAACAGGAATAAGCAGTCCTTATCTGCCCATCTCAAAGATTTGTTTAGAGAGCCAAATGAAATCATGCATGCTGAAGAAGTTTGTGAATAGTAAACTGCTGTACAAATGTAAAGCTTTAGTTGTCAAGCCAAAAATTAACATTTTGGTAACAATAAAAATTACAATTACTTAAATAGAGAATAATAATAGTAACGGCAAACACTACATACTATACATTGTTTTGAGTGCTTTACGTATGTTAACTTATTTAATTTTCATAAAACTACTATTATTTTCCACATTTTATTAATGAGAATATTGAATCATGAAAAGTTTAAGTAACTCACTCAAGGTCACACAGCTAGATCCTGTGTAAACAGAATTAGGTAAACAAACAAACAAAATAAGGTGACCTGATGTGATGCAATCAGAAATACACAGTATCTGCAGTATTCTTGCTAAAAGATTATGCACAAAATATTGCATTTCTTTATTTTCTCTAAATCAATCTAATTATTATTGAGTCCTCATCCCACCAGCCTGGTGAGAAATTCATTACTGGGGCTCCCTTACCTCCCACACCAAAGTCTGGAGAGCTCCAGGACATCTGGAAAATGACAGAAGACCTCAAAGTCATATCCATCCGTTCAGTCACCACTCATGTCCTCATTTCCAAGCCATATGATTCCTGTCAAGTCGGGCCACCCTGCGAAGTGGGGGTGGGAGACTAGAAATCTGTGCAGAGAGTGAGATCCTTGTGTGTGGGTCTTGCCTGCTTGGCCCCTACCACCTTTGGAGTCTGTTGCCCACCTCTCCCAGGATCTATTCCAGATCCATCTTCCCTTCTCCCTCCTGGATTCCTAGCATAATCTCTTCACAAAAGGTAGGAATAGCCTACCTATTGTAGAAAGAAGTTTCTTTCTTCAGGTCCTGTAAAAAAGACATAAGAAGACAGGATATTTAAGGAGTCTGACTACCTGCATGGAGTGCAGGAGAGGGGAGATCAAGGAGAACAAAGCATAGTTTAATAACACCTTAAGAAATTATCCAGCCCCAAAACTAAGTGGTCCAATTGATAACTCAAGTCCAGATCCTTGCTGGTGCTAACGGAACAGTGGTGAAAGTCCCTATAAAATAGTGTGTGGTCCCTGTCTTCTCACGTGGAGCAGATCCAGCCACAGTCCTGCCATACACCATAAGCACCAAATCTAAAAAATGATCCTACATATAAAATCTTGATTGATTTATTTTCCAACTTGAGAGACGAACTAAGTAGAGGGCTTCTAAATGTACCACCAACTAACCAGGTTCTCACAAAACCCCCTTGGAGCAGAGACCAATGAGAAAAGGGTAATTCTGCTTTTTTTTTCCCCTTAAAGATCTTCCTCTCATGGAAATCCTTCCATAGTTTCCCACCACAGAGTAAAAGCCAAAGTCCTTTCATTGATCTACAAGACTCTGTGTGTTCTACCCCCACATACCCTTGGTCAATGTTAGCTTTAAAACTTATCACTGAAAGCATAGGGCCCCATCTGTGGTGATCAGCGCCTTGATGTGGTCACAGCATTTTGGGGTCTCTTGCACAGATTTGTGGCTCTAGAAATTTGCTTTTGTCTATAACCCAGAGTTAAGCAAACAGACTTAGGTTAGCCATGATCATGTCTGTTTGTTAATTTTACAATGGAGAAGCCATAACTTTCTAGTGAAGGGGATAGGCATGTCCTCTATCCACTGTATTTCTTTTCTGCCCAGGGGGCAGAATTACTGACTGGAAGGCTGCCTGGAAGAATGGAATCAGTGTATGGATTGTGGGATGATAGGGAGTGTCAGACTGAAGGTGTATTGATGTAATCCACGAAGTGGACGCTCTCATACACTTTTGGTGGGAATGCAGATTGGTCTACCTTGGAGGGCAATTAGGTACAATCTATGAAACTTTAAAATGCATGTACCCCTTGATATAATAATTTCACTACTATTATGCAAAGGACTTATACGGAAAGATACTCATTGTAGCATTGTTTAGAAACAATCCAAATGTCCATTACCAGAGGATTGGATAAATAAAGAAATGGAATATCAGCTGATAAAAAAGAATGAGTTAGTTATGAACTGAAGAAGAATGACTTCCAAGGTGAATTTTTAACCACTTGGTTAAAAGTTAAATACAGAAACTATCCCTGTACTTATATATCCCAGGAGGGACATATGAGAAATGGTAATAGTGGACAGCTGAGGAGAAACCACTTGGGTCCACCCCTACCACTCAGAGAGCCACACCAGCTCAGGGGTCAGGTAGATGAAATCTGCTTAGCATTGCCTGTGATAGGGAATAATACAAAGGCTTTGACTGGCCCTTGTCTCTTCACATCCAGAAATTTCCACCCCACTACCAGAAAAAGAACCTAGGGCTCTGATTAGGTTCAGCAAACAAGCTGGGAAGCCAGACTGTCTGGGTTTGAACTCTAGCTCCACTGCTCATAGATTGTGCAACGTTAGGCAAGTTAGTGAACTTCCCTGTGGTACAACGTTCTTGCCTGAAAAATAAGGATCATAAACAGAACATATTCAGGGAGTTGTGAGGGGTTTAAATGAGTTAATATATGTAGGAAATTTAGTTTCTGGAACATAGTAATCACTAAAAAAAATGTGAGATATTATTAGCATTATTGGACCCAGAAAGGGAAGGAAGGCAGTCTCTAACTCTGGCAATCTTGAGACAAGGACACTTGCTTTTCACTGTATAAATACTAGTGATGTTTGATTTTTTTTCTTCTTTTAAACTATGAGCATAATTTCCTTCAGAGGAAAAAAAAAATTATTCTGTGAATTTTAAAAAAAATCCAGATCATAATAGATTTGAATGAACTATCCATCTCCACCCCAAGGTACACTGGGGTAAATCATGCATTCATTCATGAGCATTAGGGCCAGGTTCCCTCTCCCCTCCATAGAACTGGTTAAATGCACCCATATTTACCATGCATATCATCTCCTTTTTGATAATTCTTTCTTAAAGCACAATATAAATGATTAGGTTTGACCTTTGTTAGTTATAACCACATCAGACCACACTGACCTGAGATTTCATCCAGATAATCTTAATTGGATTTTGACTGCCCTGGAAGCTCCGGTCCCGCCTTCACAGCCTGCTTCAGACCTGAGTCCTTCTCACCTGGGCTCCCTGTCTCTGGGTCTCCTCCCTCAACTCCAGCCCTCACATTGATGAGCAAAGTCCTTCTCTGCTCACAAGTTTCTCTCTCAATTGCGTATAGAATTAAGTACTAATTAAAACCAAGATAAAATAACAAGTTGTGGTTTTTGTTTGTTTGACTATGTGATTGGCAAAAATTAAAAAGACAAAGAGTACAGATTTTTGTAATGATGTTGAGCAACAAGAATTCTCATACCCTATTGGTGAGATTAACCATATTTTCTGGGGATAAATCTGGGAATACGTATTAACATTTTTAATGCACATGTCCTTTGCATTTCCCCTTCTGGAAGTTTAACTTAAGAAAAGAATCCAAGTATACAAAGATGGTTGTACAAGGATTAAATGTAGCTTTAAATGGTAATAATAGAGGATTGGTTAATTACTTACGGTGTATTATACAATGGAATACTATGCACCCATTAAAATGATTATACAGCTGCATATTTTTGACATGGAAAAATGTCTAGTTTATAAAACAATGTTTGGCACATGGTGGATATTCAATAAATATTTACCGAATCAATCACTATTTATAATATATTAGGAAAAAAGTTATAAAACAGTATATATGTTCCTTTTTTTGTCTTTAAAAAATATATGTATCTTGTGTTACATTACATATATACATTAATATATGTATATCTCTCCCTCTTTTCTGTATCCATCTATCATCTATCTCTCTGTACTTTGCTACCTGAAAAAATCCTGAAAAGATGTTGGCAAAACAAGTGGAGAATAGAGTTGGGAGAAGCAGGGTTATCACTTTCTACTGATTGGACTTTGGGGCTGCTTAATTTTTTTTAATTAACGTATATCAATTTTATGATTTATTTCAATTTTGAGAGAACAAAACCATATTGTATAGAATTTACAAATAAATGTGAATTCATATGGATGATGGAAGTGTAAATTCCACAAACTTTACAAGAATAATTTGACATTCTGTTTGATAATCCTTAAAAATGTGCATACCACATGATGCAGCAGTTTCACCTGAAGGAATTGGTACTAAGGAAGCAAATAAAAATTTCCATTAAAACGCATAGTGATAGGAGGTAGTTAAATAAATTGTAATATCCTTGTAATGGAATAATATGCAGCTGAAAAAAATGTAATTAAATTTTTGAGATATTAAGAAAAGGTCTTCCACATTTCCTAGAACCATTTGCCCACCTCCTGTTCATTATGTGGTAGTCATTATCCCAGTGGATTTTAAGATTCAAAAGGCAAAGAAGCCAGTGTGGATAGATGAAAATGAGCTCAGACTAGATGCTAGCCTTCTCTTCCCTCCCCCCAACCCTGGGCAGAGAAAGGAGAGTGACATTTAATTGACTGAGATTTAATTTCTACTCCTAGATGGAAGGGGGCTTGAAAAAAATATTGAGTTCAATTATATAGAAGAATTTTAAAAAGTTATAGTTGTTGCACAGCTGAGTTTGTATCTAATATGATTGATTCTAAGATTTTAAAAAGTATGCATGAAAAAGATTGAAGAATATATATATATAAATATTCACATGGGGCTGGCCCCATGGCGTAGTGGTTGAATTCAGCACATTCGCTTTGTGGCCTGGGTTTGCAGGTTCGGATCCTGGGCTCGGACCTACACCACTTGTCAGTCATGCTATGGCAGCAACCCACATATAGAGTAGAGGAAGATTGGCACAGATGTTAGTTCAGGGCTAATCTTCCTCAAGCAAAGAAAAAAAAACGAGGAAGATTGGCAACAAATGTTAGCTCAGAGCTCATCTTCCTCAGCACAAAAAAACATTTCACATGGTGAGTTTTTTTAATTTCTGCATTTCTTTTCATTTCTCTTTTAGAATAAATAAGAATTACCTTTGGAATTGAAAAACATAGTTCTGTTAGAAATGCTTCTGAGCACAAGTTTTCCTGCTTTGCTTTAATAACATACTGTAAATGATAAGTTTCCACTGTGAAGGTATTTCTACTAATAGCTATTGACTTTGCTGAGCTTATCTTTCTTACTCTGTATTAAATCCAGTTTTCTGGGGATTTTTCCCTCAATTATATTTGTGTTTTTCCATGTTCCCATGGTGAAAGCAGAAGTAGGCACTGGAACCTGTTGTCATGGATGTAGATGACACTAAGTTGGCTTAAAAGTATATGATGACAAGATAATATAAAGTAATTATGTAGTCTCTGAGACAAAGTAGTCCTTTTTTAAAAAAAATTGTCAGTGAAAGAAAAATTGACAATGGTTTCCATAGACTGTTTTATGCTTTCATTGTTCTTTAATAAATTATATGGCTATGAGGAGAGGTGTCTGGTGGTGTGAAGGTCAAACCTGGAGGTGACTCACAGCCCTAGCCTAAATTCTGATCTTGGTTCCATCACTAATTCACTGTGTCCAAGGCCCTATTAGCCCACTTCCAAAAGAGCTTTAAACAAGCCTCTCAGGGTTCAGAATAGTGCCCTAAATCCAGCTTTCAAGATCTTTTGGCATGCAGGTTCTTAAGTCTTTCTCAGAGTATTATATATTCTGAAAACAATAAGGTATTTAATTTACCGATGATAAATTGAGAAAAAGATAGATTAAAAGTTGACCAAGGTCACTCAGCTGGGTTGTGAGACAATAGAGATCCAAACCCAGAATTTCCACCCCCTGGAACAATGCTCACTACGGGAATAATACACCAGCAACAAACGTTTGTGACACGCCTCCCATGAGCAGGCAGCACGACCAGTGCTCACTTAGAGCGCTTTTAATTTCCTCAGCCATGAAGGCGGAGGGAGAACTATTATTCCCTTTAAACAGATGAGGAATGTGAGGCACAAAAAAACATTTGTAACTTCCCCATAGGCCACAGTTAGTAAAGAGCGGGTCTCAGGTATGAACCCAGGACCTCGGGTTCTACCTCAAACGTTCTTGAATGGATTTTTGATCAATCTTTAAACATTAACATTATTGTTAAAATGCCATCATCTGAAGGTCAGAATCGTGATTACCTCTGGGGTGGGAGGTGAGGATTGACTGGAAACAGGCATGAATGAACTCTTTGGGAAGAAGGAAATGTTCTCTATCTTGATCTGGGTAATGGTCCTATAGTTGTATACATATATAAAAAGTCATTGAGCTGTACACTTAAGATTTATACATTTTACCATATGTAAATTATATCTCAATGAAGTACCATAAAAAATATCACTTGTCCTCCCGCAACACCTGTTTTTACGTCATTGTCAGCAGTGTGTATGTGCAAGTATGATGTGTTCTTTTTCACTTATTTTGAAAACATTTTCTATGTTGTTTCATAATGCACATATTTGTCATTTTAAAATGATGTTGACACTTTTAGAATTCTATTCTTTCACTTGATGCTTAAAGCCCCCCTGCAAGGTAGGAAAGACAGGCATTGTTTTCCTCATTTAGTAAATAAAGAGAATTGACTAAGAGAAATTAACTAATTTTACTTACTTATGATTTATTTTCAATCTGTTTGCAAAAAACATTGAGGTGGCAGTTAAGGGATGTGTCCAAAGCCATGAAGAAGTAGGGAAGGAGGTAAGACGCTCTGGGTTTGGTGCTCATTGCTCTGGGCCACAGATTGCCATAGCTACCTTCCATCTGTGCATCCAGCAGGGGTGTATACTGGGGCTCAATTCAACTGTCCACATGCCGCCTGGACAGCAAACTGGCTTCTGATTCTTTAAGGAGAGAAGATAAGAAAAGAATATGCAGCACAGGTGCAAGCCTAAGGTTCTCCCCCCTGCCTTTTTTTTAATTACATAAACTGTACATTTTAATTATAGAAGAATCAGAAATACAGATTAGCCAAAAATTCAAATAATAATCACTGAAACAACAGTGTTCAGACATAACCACTCTTCATATTTTGGCGTGCATGCTTTCAGGCTTTTCTCCGTGTTGGTATATGCGTAACTGTTTGTATTTTCTTTAGCTTAGCAGCATATCAGCAATATTTATCCATATTTATCAACAAAGATCTGCATTATCAATTCAATGACTACACAGTTCTCACAATGTAACTACATGGGCTTCGTGATGTAACTGACCTGTTTTTAGCAACACAGGTTGTTTCTAATTTTTCTCTATTATAAATAATGCTCTATTTGAATAATCTTACATGTACATTTTTTTCTATTTGTCTTGATTATTTTCTCAGAATATGTTTCTAGAAATAGAATTCCTGAGTCAAATTTCTAGCTTTTAAAAATTTGAACATGATCTTAAAGTTACTTATACGAGCATATTATATCAATAATAAAGACAATTCATGAAATAGTCATTTTAATTTCACCATGCTAACAAACTTTTATGATTTTTTTGTTTTTCTTTTTAAAACTTGTCCATAAACATAAATGATTTATATAGTTACAGCCTACTTACCATTTTTTCTTCTTTTTTATTATAACTTTCTTTATTATAACTTATTAGCAGCTACTTTTTATAATTTTCATTTTTAATGAAATTTTAATTTTTATCAACTTGAAACACTATATTTAACAGTTCCTCATTTTGGGGCATTCAGATTGTTTTCAACTCTTCAATTTTTTGCTACAATAAATATCAGGTACATTTAGCTTTTCTTTCTGTGAATTATTTCCTTATGAGTACTTTATCCAAAGTGATATTACTGGGTTCAATAGCAACATTATTTTTAGATCATAATACATTTTGCTAAATTACTCCAAAGAAATGATCCCACTTTCCAAAATAACCAGTAGTGAGTACATGTACCAGAGTCTTCAAAACCACACCAGCATTTCAAAATCTTGGTCAATTTCATAGTGGTAAAATTCTGTCTTGTCTCAGTTGCATTTCTTTGACTCCTCCCAGGGGTGAGCATTTTCTTAGTGTTTGTTCAAAATAATAGAACTGTTAAAAACATATGTATGGTAATGGATGGAAACTAGACTTTTAGTGGTAAACATGCTGCAGTCTATACAGAAGCTGAAATATTATAATGTACACCTGAAATTTACACAATGTTATAAACCAATGTGACCTCAATAAAATAATTTTTAAAAATAATTAAAAAAAAAACACATTGGTCTCAGAGCACAAAGGATCTCTGCATTGAATCAACAGCAGGAAGCTTCTCTTTTCATTGCAGGCCTAATAACATTTTGTCTAGTTTTAGAAGTCCAGGATTGGCCTAAAAGACATATTCTTGGGTTAGTCCAGTGACCAACCACAGCTTCATGATGACATTGGGGTACACCAAGTGACCTTTGCAAAGCAGGGCTCTGAGCACCTGCAGCTATGGCTGGACCCTGTATCAGCATAATTAGAAGAGGCTATCAAGGGCCTAGGCTGGGCTTACCTAGTCCTTGCCTTTCTTGATTTACCTCTGCCTCAAGAACTGGCCTTAACACTCACTCCCTCCAAGACCATCTCTAAAGACTCCTCATCATCTAGAGATGCCTGTTAATATCACCAACCCCATCCCTCCCCTGCCGTTTTTCACTGACCTGCTTGGTTATGCAGATTCTGCTCTGCGCCACCGTATTATCGTACCTTCAGTCTTACCACAAATCCGATCTCAAACTCAAAAACAAAGTCATGAACTCAAGTATTAAGTTGTGTATGTGGCCCCTATCTTGCAAGGAAATAAAAATCACTTGGACGATTTTTAAAATGCAGTCAGGAGTAGGAGTGTAGTTGTTGTTATGTATTTGCTAATACTTGGGTATTTATTTGTTTGGTTTGTCACAGCCATCATTCTCTCAGTTGTCTATGATATGCCATTGTGATGGTTTAGTGGGCAGGGAAACATGTCATTTTTTTTTTGTTTCTTTTTATTATAAAAGTGATATGTGTCATGCAGAAAACACAGCGAAGCGAATATAGTTGTGAGCTTGTTGCTTATTTATTATATGACAGGCCCTAGTGCTAAATACGTTGCCAGCATTTTTTCGTTTAATCTTCACATCAATCTTAAAAAGTCGGCACTAACATTATTAACATTATCCCCATTTCATAGAGGTAAAGGTTAACTAACTTGCCAAAAATTATATAGTTATTAAGTGGCACAGCTAGGATTTTTAATCCTAAAACCTACTGATTAGGCTCTCCTATGAGGAAACGCCTCCTACTCTACCTGCCCCACCAAAAAATTCTCCTGTAATCTCACCTCCGAGTGACAATCACAACTAAAATTTTACGCATGCCCTTTTTCTCCTTTACTGTATATTACTTAGTATTACATATATTATATATAGTGTAATACTATGTAGGTACAGTTCTATATTAGCAATGTACCCACAACATTTCCCAGTTTCAATGTTCTTCATCAAAATTCTTTCAAATGGCTGCATTAAGAGTCCATAATATATCTGTCCATAGTTTACCATTCCCCTTGTGTTTGGCATTTTGCTAGGCACGTGCCATTTGAATATCATTTTTATACATCATTTAATAGTTGTATAGAAGTATGAGTTCAATAGACTCAATATTATTGAGTGAGTCACCAACCTCCTGAAGACAGATGAGGGTTTGTGCTTAAGCGTTTTCTCTCTCCTCTGTCTCAGCAGGCATCCTCAACCTAGCATAGTTTCATGGGTATAATGAAAAGCCTTTGAAGATTATGTGGATGTTAATACTTCATTACTAAAGGGATAAACACTATAGGAGCCATCTAATGAGGCACCATTCCTCCTTAAAGGATTACTCACTTGCTAGATTTTCTCTCCTGGGTTTATTTATTTTTTCCCCATGCTGGTGGTCTATCAGATTAGCAAAACTAGTTTCACCCAGTTTTCTAAGAGTTCTGTCTGTAAAAGACAAGGAAGACATCTGTATTAGTTACCTATTGCTGATAATAAATTACTCCAAAATTTAGCAGCTTAAAACAACAACATTTATTATCTCACACAGTTTCTGAGAGTCAAGGATCCAGGAGTGGCTTAACACAGTGGTTCTGAGAGTGTCTCATAAGGGTGCAGTCAAGCTGCTGGCTGGAACCCGCTTCCAGGCTCACTCATGAGGCTGTTGGCAGCCCTCAGTTCCTCACAGGCTGTTGGCTGGAAGCTTTGATTCCTTACCAGGTGGGCCTCTCCATAGGCCTCCTCACCACATGGCAGCTTGCCTGCCCCAGAGCAAGTGATCTGAGGTTGCGGTGGGGTGATGGAGAGCACCCAGACAGAAGCTGCAATCTTTTATAACCTAATCTTGGAAGTGACATGCCGTCTTCTTCTGCTGTATGCTTTTGGTCACACAGACCAAGGCTAGTACGGTGTGGGAGAGAACTACCTAAAAGAGTGAATGCCAGGAGACTGAGTCATTGGGGGCCATCTTGGAGGCTGGCTACCACAGCATCTGCAACTGGCTCATGTCTCCTGAAGATCAGTAGAAACAGGGAACAAAACTTCATTTTTAAACAATGAGTTTCCCACTCAGTCACTCTGGGAATTGTAAACTTACCCATGGTTTGCCAAACCATATGTTTGTAGAGGCATATCTTGTAGGGAGTAGAAGTTTCCTTGCTCTCTTGGTGGCATTTAATTGGCATTTTGCCACATTTTCTGTTCTGCTATCTGACATCTGGACGTTATATACAATGCACTGTTGGTATTAGTTACTTCACTATAGGTTTCTATTCCCCTGTTGAAGTAACTTAACTTTATATAAAATTCCACCAGCTCTCTACTTATAAGATTACTGGTGTTGTTTTTTTTTACATTAAATGCTTTTTTTCCCCTGAAGGTTTCCCACTTTAATAATTATGACATCTTTTCATAGAGTCTTTGTTTTACTGTGGGGTCAAATTCACATACTCCAGCATGTATTAGAAAAGAAACACAGATACCATTGTGGGCATTTGAATGACTATAAGAATGCAGCTATATAATTTACTCTTAAATTTACCTGTGCCTAAATAAAAGCTATTAGTTAACCTATAATTTAACTTAAAAAATCTGTGGATGAAAAGTATTTACAACTAATATTCTGCAGAAAGAGAAGAAAGAACATGGAAAAAACACTACCACTTTTGTTTTCATCTTATATCGTATGGTCCTAGGCATTCTGTTTCTCATAAAGGATGCAAATGCCCCATAAAGAATATTATATTAACAGTGATGGTAACAAGGCAATCTTGAGTAATTGCTCTTTATAGTTAAAGAGGAATTGTAAATAGAAACCAACATTTTATTTGCATAAAGGCTTAGTTTTCTCTTCTTTTGCTTATTAGGGTTTTTGTACAATTCAAGTATTACTGCACACTGTCCAAGGAAATACACCCCCTATTGCATGACTCAAGGGGTTCCTTCCTAGGCTTTTATGCAAATGAAGAAATGACTTTTATTTATTGATTGATTTATTGATTTATTGATTTATTGTGAGGAAGATCAGCCCTGAGCTAACATCCATGCTAATCCTCCTCTTTTTGCTGAGGAAGACCTGCTCTGAGCTAATATCTATTGTCAATCCTCCTCCTTTCTTTTTCCCCAAAGCCCCAGTAGACAGTTGTATGTCATAGTTGGACATCCTTCTAGTTGCTGTATGTGGGACGCGGCCTCAGCATGGCCGGAGCAGCGGTGCGTCGGTGCGCGCCTGGGATCCAAACCTGGGCCGCCAGCAGGGGAGTGCGCGCACTTAACCGCTAAGCCACGGGGCCGGCCCAGAAATGACTTCTGATTTCTTTTCAAACAATGAGCTGTCCTCATTCTGGAGTTCTGTCATATAGCCAGGAGTGTGCTGCTTTCTGCACTGCAATGTCTAGTAAGACAGTCCACTCCTCTGACATCTGAAACATCCACACTCATCATGTACTTTATGCCTTTCTTCTTCTCTCCCATTCCTATTTCCCCCCTTAACATTAACGACTTCGTTGCCGCTCTGCTCCACCAAATCTTCCAGGCTGAGGATGCCTGCTAGTCTTCTGCTTTAGTCTCCTTCATCCTCTACACCCAGCCATCAGCAGGCTCCACAGATCCTAACCCACCCATCTGAGTCTAACTCAGATCTTCATTCCCTCTTCCCACAGCCTCCACTGTAATGCGGCTACCTGCCATACACTGTTCTCACCATGTAATGTTCCTCCAACTCCAAACTCAGTCTGACCCCTCATGGTGGCACTGCTGACACAGTTCACCCCTGTCCTCCTGCGACCGCAGTGCTCATGTCCTCACTTAGAATCACAGACACACAGCTGGGTGCTGTGTTGCCTTTATGTCCTCTCCATAGACTAAACTGTAGACTCTTCAAAGCAAGAAGCATTAGAAGAATAATATTCACCAGAGACTGTGGCAGACACTTTGTATATGTACACCAGTGATCGTCAACCTGGGGTGGTTTGCCCCCCAGGGGAGAATTGACAATATCTGGAGACATTTTTGGTTGGCAAAACTGGAGGAGGTGCTACTGGCATCTAGAGGGTAGAGGCAAGGGATGCTATTTAACTTACTACAATGCGTGGAACAGCCCCCACCACATAGAATTATCCAGCCGCAGATGTTAACAGTGCCAAGGCTGAGAAGCCCTGATACACACTGTTTCATTTAGTCCTCACAGAAGCCCTACTAGGATATTATTGTCTTCCTTTACCAGAAAAGAGGCTTTTCCTTTCCTCAATTTCCTAGAAAAGGAAAAGTTTCCTGAGAAAAGTTATTTGCTCTAGTTCCACTCTGTGGTGGAAAGAGAATTTGCACTCCAGTGTCTCAGCTGAGACAGGCTGTGATCTTTTTTTCTATTGCCTCCTGCCTGGAACAGGTCTCTACTGACTGCCAATCAGGAACAGCTGGGCCAGGACCAACAGTGCTCTCGCCAGTGTTGTTCACACACAGGTTCCCGCCTATTAATGGTTGTAGGTGAAATTAGTGGTGGTCTAGGACCAGCAAAATTATAATTATTATTATAATAATAAAAGACAAAAAACATCTAGCTGTATTGTTTTGTGGATGTGTGTGGTGGGTGTGTATACTATATCCTAGTGTAAAATTTATTTATTAAGATTTGCCATCAAAATGTCTGAGAAACCTGCTCTACATAGTTGCTGAGTTGTGGGTGTAATTCATTAAGAAACCCACAGCCATGATCTCTGAGGATATATGATTTTCTGCATCCTGAAGCCAACTTGATACAACTCATGGGGGATAGGAAGGAAAAAGTGAAATTGGGTTAAGTGTGTACTGGATAGACTATCTCCCAGGTAATCATTCGTTCATCAAATATTTACTAAGCGTCTGCTCTACCAGGGCCTATTCTAGGCAGTAAAGGTCTAGTAGAGAACAAAACGGTTATGGTCTACTGGAGCTTACATTCTGATGCGGGAAGGCAGGCAACAGTCAGGTAGATAGGCTAAGAATAGAAATGACCGACCTATTAGAGACTGCAGTCGCTTTCAGAGCTGCCATCTTCATGGGCACTTCCGCTCCCAACATTCCAGTCAGCCATTCCATTCACAGGCTATACCCTGATTTCTAATGGTTCCAATTCATATGTCCCTTCAGAATCGATGCAGTGATCAACCTCAGTACATGTAGAATTTAGAAGTAGGAAAAATTAAAGACAGAGGAGGGCTAGGAATGAGTGAGAGATGGGATAATGTAATCCCCAAACCTTACTATTTTTTAGAGCTTTCAAAATAATGTTAAGATGCTTCAGAACTGCCATCAGGAGATGACAGTAAGTCATAGAGCTTTTAGCCCTCTAGTTAAAAATATTATAAATTTAAGCAATTTGTCCTTCCTCCCAATTTGTTTTCTTGAAGAGTGGATTTCTTTATAGCTTTTTGGGCGTCCATCTCATGTTTATAGATGATGCCTCTTCCCAAACAATGGATTCTGTTTGTAGGAGCAAATGGGCTATGAATTATTGATATGGAGTCAATAAATAATCAGACTAGAGCTTTCTTTGTTGCTATGATACAGTAACACTGTGTGATATAGATGTACTGTTATATTAGAGAAATTATTTGGAATTTTACGAGATGTCGTATGCATACGTGAACTGCAACTGTCTAGGGCTGGAAGTGTCTGGTTTATGAAGTGAGTTGAATTTTGGGCCAATGGCAGGTAAGGACATTGCAAAGAATGTACCTATAAACTGAGATGGAAATGGTCTTTAGGCTCCGGGAGCACGTGGATGAGTGTGATACTTGAACAAGTAACTGGTTGAGATTTTTATCCACATCTTTGTCAAATGGTTAATCAGAACCAGTTGTGTGCGTGCTAGGCAGAAAGGCTCAGTGAACAAGAGACAGTTCCTGCCCCCTAGGAGCTTGTCATAGAAGACAGGCAAACAAACTAGCAGTTATAAAACCATGAGAGGTAAGAGGTATGATGGAGTAGAGACAGGAAGCTCACAGCAGGAAGTCTAACTCATAAATTTCTTTTCAGGGGAAAAATGTAAATTAGTAGGTAGAGGGTAATTGAAGGCAGAAAGAAGTAGGTAAGAAATGGAGAAGGTACGTGAAAGAAGGGAGAGATCCCAGAATGGCAGGGCACATCTAAGACTGTACACGCGCATTGTAAGACCTCCAGCCTACCAGAAAACCTGTAATTCCAACAGTGAAACTTTGTGTTTGAGTATCATTTTTGGGACACTGTTAAGTGCACATTTTTAAAAGGATGGGCAAGGAGGGCAAAGTAGTTCCTTAGTTTACCTTGGAAAAATTGTGTTTTGTGGGGTGGGTGGGGAATATACAACTTTATTTTTAACATAGTATTTAAATTCCACCACAGAATAAGGACACCATGGGATTCTTTCCTTTTTTTCCATTTAATAAATACAAATGAACAAAAATACTTTCTTTTGCAAGGAGACTGCCTTTCTTCCTTCTACAGATCTGGAAGCCCCCTGCAGGCACTTGCTCATGTAGCTACACCGCCCACGCTCCAGCTCTAGCCGTGTCCATACCCCGCCCCCCCACAAACCACTTTTTTCCACTCTACAGAGAAAGCTACATCTTGTTTAATATGCCTGCAAATACTAGTTAGGTGTGGTTCTAAAAGGTAGGAAACAGGACGTGTGGGTTTGAAGAATGCTGTAGAAAAGAACTAAAACTAGTTTTAAACCAACTTTTTTGGTCTTGGAATTAACTATTTGAGAATATGTTGCAATTATGGACCATTTCTCCAGAAACACACACACACACACACACACACACACACACAAGTTTTGCATTAAATTCATGGGGCCTCTGGCATCAGGTTAATAACTCCTGGTTCAAAGCACACGTGTGTGGGTAGTCCCCAGGGGAGGAAACCCTGGGCCGCTGTAGAGGAACCAGCAAGGGGAAAGGGAAATCTGTGCAAGTGAGGAGGAGGGACTCAAACAGAAATCTCACTATTTTCCAAACGTTGGCCTTGGAAGGTAGTGGTGTACTATGATGAAAATAAGCTATGCCACATTCTTTTTTTTTTTTTTTTGTAAGGAAGATCAGCCCTGAGCTAACATCCATGCCAATCCTCCTCTTTTTGCTGAGGAAGACCGGCCCTGAGCTAACATCTATTGCCTCCTCCTTTTTTTTCCCCAAAGCCCCAGTAGGTAGTTATATGTTATAGTTGCACATCCTTCTGGTTGCTGTATGTGGGACGCGGCCTCAGCATGGCCCGACAAGTGATGTGTTGGTGCGCGCCCGGGATCCGAACCAGGGCTGCCAGTAGCGGAGCGCACGCACTTAACTGCTAAGCCACTGGGCCGACCCCAGATATGGCACGTTCTTAATCATTCTTTTAGAGAGGTTTATCTACACACTTAACCCTATAGAACAGGGATTGGCCAAACTACAACCTTCAGGCCAAATCAGCCTGTTTTTATATGCGCAGCTGCCTCTTTTTCTGTGACCCAAAAACAAAGAATAGTTTTTACATTTTAAAAAGATTGAAAAAATATCAACAAAAGAATATTTCATGACTTGTGAAGAGTATATGAAATACAAGTTTCAGTGTCAATAAATAGTTTTATTGGAACACAGCCACACTCATTCATCTATGGCTGCTTTCATACCAGAGAGTCAGAGTTGATAGTTACAACAGAAATCCTATGGCCCACAAAAGCCTAAAATATTTACTATGTGGTCCATTACAGGAAAAGTTTGCCAACCTCTGCTTCAGAACAAAGCTAGTAGGCATCAAAAGACCTAAGTGGTAATGTGAGTTATTTGGGGCCAATATCAATGAAATAATTATTCTTGTAAAAACAGATCATTTAATTTCTTATACACCGGTTGGACAAGAGATAAGATTTTTTAAAAGATCTCATGCACTCACATTTATATAATTCTTAGGGAACATATCACTAAAGCTAAGATAATTTAAAATATGCAATAAATCTACATACGAGCTATTAGTCAAGGGTGATTCCTTATTTAAAATGGAAAAACAAGTGATATAGAAATCAAGATATAATTTTATAGTTAACAGACTCCACCTTCTACCCCCTTACTGGAATTGTCTGTTCACTGGTTGGTATATAGAGCCATTCTGCCAGACTTCAGTGCGGTTGTATTTATTTTAGCATCTCTAGGAGCTTCTATGCTACAAATCAGAGCATTATGACAAACACATAGGTTTTTTTCCTTCTAAAATTTAGTTGACTGAGTTCTTTCAATGAGCATGAAATGTGAGGCCTCTCAGGAAAATTTCTGTCAAAGTTTAAGGACCCTTTTGTGATTTACAGTCTTCTAATTAGAGTCTTTATCCTAAAGATATTTGTTTCTTGTGTTTGGGAGTTAAACTGCTGGCTCATTGCTGCGTAGGAACAAGTTGGTAATAATAGTTAACTTGACATTTTAGGAGAATTATTCTAAAAATTCACCAGCTTGTTTTAGTAATTTATTTTAGGGTTGTTTTTTGGATTACCTTAGAGATTGCTTTGCATTTTGGTTTTGGGAATTGTTTTCTGGGGGGCAAGGAGAAAACAGTAAAAATCAATCAGTAAACAAATAGTAAAATGGGTTATTTTTAAACTTCCTATTGAAAACCTAGAAAGTCTGCCAAAGTTCAGAAATTGTTTGGAAGGTGCATTTCATCCTGATTTATTTATCTTGACTGATATTCAGGCTTCCAGTCTGTAGGAAATTACTACAACCCCAGGAGAGTCAGAATAATCTAAAGGGGGCCCCAAAAGACTATTCTGGAGTTTTTAGTAATGAATCCCAGAGTCAATAGCCAAGGATGTGGCTGAGAAAGTGCAACAAAATTAAGAGTCCTCTTGCCAGCTCTCACACATAGCCTGTGCGTTCTCTGTGGGATAAGCCACCAGACAGCACAAACTATGTTTACACAATAGTTGACTAGGAAATCTGCCTATAAGAATGTCACTCATCCCCAGCTCAGCTTTGTGGAGTGGAGGGCATTCCAAGATCCAGCCATTTACCCAATTCGAATCATTGTGTGCCAAACACTTTCATAATCATCCTGTTAATTCTATGAGATGCATAATATCATGGCTGTTTTATAGATGCAACACCATACAAGTGTAAGGAAGGGAAGACATGGAGGCAAGAAAGTTTCAAGGAGGTGACAGAAAATGATGACATGATCAAATCAAAGAGTTTATCAAGGAGAAAAATAAGAGGCATGACTTTTTTTTTTTTTTTGGTGAGGAAGATTAGCCCTGAGCTAACATCCATTGCCAATCCTCCTCTTTTTGCTGAGGAAGATTGGCCCTGGGCTAACATCTGTGAACATCTTCCTCTACTTTTTATATGTGGGACGCCTGCCACAGCATGGCTTGATAAGTGGTGCATAGGTCTGCGCCCGGGATCCGAACCTGCAAACTCTGGGCTGCTGAAGCAGAGTGCGCGAACTTAACCACGATGCCACCAGGCCAGCCCCGTGACTTTTTTTTTTAGGTGTTTTTTCAGCTAAGAGCCTTCTCATGCCTCAGCTTTTTCTTTTTTTAAAAAGCAGCTTTACTGGGGCTGGCCCTGTGGCTTAGTAGTTAAGCTCAGTGTGCTCAGCTTCAGCAGCCTGGGTTTGGTTACCAGGCATGGACCTACACCACTCATCAGCTGCCATGCTGCGGCAGCGCCCCACATACAAAATAGAGGAAGATTGGCACAGATGTTAGCTCAGGGAGAGTCTTCCTCAGCAAAAACAAAAACAAAGACAAACCAGCTTTAATGAGATATAATTTACACACAATATAATTCGCCCATTTAAAAGGTACAGTTCAATGGCTTTGACTATATTCACAGGTTTGTGCAACCAGAGGCCTGGCTCTTAAATGAGGTATATTCTTTCTTTTGGCTAGCTGAACAAGGTATCACAATTGCATGTCTGTTTTATTCAAACCTTTATTTTCAGGCTAACCTGATTGAGTGTTTTCACCAGTGTCCATCTTAAAATGTAAATGCCACCAGGAAGAGAAGTATGTCTGTCTAAAATAGACCTGGGTCCAACACCTAGGGCTGTACCACGCAAGAACAGAGGAAATTATCAACACTTACTTCATAATAATTGTATCATTTTTAATTTGAGCCTGTTTGGGAAGGAATGATAGTAATCTCCATCACGGATTTAATTCATCCTTGAAAATGAACATGTACACACAATCTCTGAGTTCTTCTCAACTCTCCTCCTTCCTCCCACTTCTTTCAGATCAAAATAGCAAAATAGGACCATTCTAGTCCACTTTTCTTGGAATATATATGCCAAATGGGGAATGCATATTTGCTACTGAAGACAAATACTTATGCTTTTAGTTAAACGAATGAGAAACAATGAAGGAGAAGTTATCAACAGTTTAGAAAACAATAATAAGCACAGGGAGGCTATTGCAAATTATGTGGAGTAAATTAAAGTAGGCTTCATGATTTTGAAAAAAAAAGTGTACATTCCCAGATCTATTTCATTAATTCAGGCACTTGACTCACCCAAACTACAGCACTTTAGATTTAAAAATACGTAATTTTGCCCTTTCCAGCCTTAATATGTGATCCATATACTGAGCTTGCTTTATTTTAGGGGTTTACTCTTCTTTTGGGAGATCCTTTTTGAGTTTTTAAATGGTAGAAACACTATATTTCAAGCCCAAAGTTAAATCCAGGGCCCTCCCTCCCTCCATCACTCCCTTCCTCAAGTTGATACCAGGCCTCTTCTAGGTGCAGGGGATACAGCAGTGAAAAAGACAAATACTTGCTCCCATGATGCTAACATTCTAGAAGAAGGAGAAAGCAAAAGGTTCGGAGTCATTCTCTGCCCTCATTTGCATAACAACCACGTGTAGAGAGATCAGTATCCTATTTATTTATGATAACATAAGAGCAAAGTGTAACTTAAGAATCCTCTCCTATTAGATGTAATGCTCTAGTGCTAGAAAGTTTGCTGAGCATGGCTTTCTGTGGAGAACAACTGGGTTATCAGAGTAAAATTGAGGTTTTCATTGTGTTGCCACTCTGTATAACAAACTGCAAGAAAGCTACAGCATTTCCTCTGCAAAATGTCCCAACTTTTATCCCTTTCAGCACGTTGGAGATAAGTTTCTGTTACTCAGAAATTTTTCCTGTTGCAGAGTATTCAGATATCCACGAAAGCTAAATGAAGAGACGAGAGGAGTGAGAAAGTATAACAGGAACCTCATTGTGACACTACTTGCTAGACAGATGAATTCACTTTAAAGTGAGTCCATCTTGAAATCTATCCAAAGGTATTCAGTTACTGAAATACCAAAATGGTCTTGTTAAGTGGTGGCATGGATCCTGAAGGTAATATGTATCTTCTTTGGTTAATCAATCTCATTCTCGAATTTCCCAATGCCCACTCTCATCTAGACTTTTCCCCTGAATATCTGCCCCTCATTTTTCTTCCTCCTTGATTCTCTCCTAATGCTCCTCATCAAAATGGCTTAGAGCTCTGAGACACTAAAAGTGGCGTTGGAGGTCTAAAAATATTAGCTTAATATACCAGGACGACCAATTCAGGATACTAAATTAGGGTGTTACTAGTATCCAATAAACGCGTCAGGGGAATAGGTACGGGTTGGTGGGTGCCATTGAGCTTGATCCTTATAGTAGACACTGAAATATCACGAAAGGGAAAATGTTGCTAGGAAGGGTCACTTAATATTAGTTTTAGTGTCATTACTTTTTCCTTTAAGAAGCTAAAATGCAGAACTTCTGAATAAGGATAAAAGGTTGAGTCTATGGTTATATTTTTAAAAAGTGAAAATTCTCTATGCATTCATGGAGCTCCAAGAGTAGTTTTAAATATCAATGTTCTTGTCTTGCTCTCCCAAGTCAGTTTTTTTCCCCAATACTTAAATTTAAGGAAAAGAGCAGATTTCAATATTGGTTTGAAAAGAAGTAAGGAGTTGGTAGGAAGTTCCACAATGTTCCGGGTCATTGAAAATATTCACATTAGAAGTTTTATAAAAAGCAAGGACAAAGAGTATTTTAAGAAGGCATTTTCAAATTGGCTGAAATTCTTTGTGTTAGTTATACACTTTGTTTATATAAAATATCCACCTTTTTCTGGAAAGCACTCTTCTGGCGATTGATCCAACCATATTGCTCTACATACCTATTTACAGTAGATAATTCCAGGAAAGGCATTTGACCCAAGCCAGGACAAGCAGAGATCTCTTAAAAGGATTTTTGAATTGGACAGCAGAGAGAGAAAAACTCAATGCCTCTTTAGAGGCAGACTTGGGGATTTGGAAGCTGCCAGCACTTCTGGTTTTGATTTGTGGAGATCAGTTCCACAGAAGAGAGAGCCAATGACCAGAGACGGAGAGTCTTGGGGTTGTGCCAGTCCAGGGTTCCAGTCATCCTGAGGCTTACAGTAGAGATTGGGAATAATATTTATCTGGTCCTTTTGAAGTACCAGACACTGAGCTCTAGGTATATTTCATGTTTCTCATTTAATTCTGAAAGTCCCATGCAATAAATACCATCATTATCATCCTCCCAGTTTTATAGATAAGAATATTGAGGCATAGGGAGGTTAAGTAACTACAATAAATAGCTGAGCTGGGATTCAAACCCACGGGGTCAAACTCCAGAGCCAGTGCTCTGAACCACTTTGTTATTCTGTCTGTAGACCAGTGAGTAATTTCTCTTATCAAGGCAAGTTTGAGTTGGGTATCTCCCACTTTCAGCCAAATTATGTAATGTGTATTGTAGATATACTAAGTAATACACTAATCAAAGGAATCAAAGGAATACTTCAATCTAAGTATGTTCAAAGACACGTTACTATCTCAAACTTCTTTCTCACTAAATGACATTTTTATCCCTCCAAGATGAAACTAAATCTTGGAGTCATTTTGGATCTCTTTCTTCCTAACCTCCACATCACTTCTTTTTTTATCCCAAATCACTTTATTCTACAAACACATATTTGGCAGTTACTATGGACAAAACACTATCTTCAAACGGAAACTGAGCACAAACTCATGTTCGTTTACCTGACGTACAGCAAAGCCAATCACCGAAACATCAGGATTGTAGCAAAGAAAGAGGTTTATTATCAAAAGGCAGCCAGACCTGGAGATGGGAGTAAAACTCAAATCCACCTCCCCAAAGGACAAAAGTTAGGGGTTTTTATCTTGGGTTTTGGGTAGGGAAGGGAGTAGGAGGGCGTTAGGGGCTGAAGTTTTAAGAGTCCCTTGCTCAGATGTGACTGTCTTTCATATTTCTTCATGGGTCGCATGTGCGAATTCGGGAGGAGGGGAGGTTTTATGTATTGCACATGGTGGATTTTTAACCTGTGACCTCCTAAGTTTACCATCCGTCATTTTAGCTTCTCAATGCACCTGCACCATGTTTAGTCAGGCAAGGGGGCTGTCAGCAAGCTGTTCTCTTATCAGAGGTCTTTCTGTTCTGCAAAACAAGCTCAGAAACTTTGGTTACTTTGTTTCCCACATCAGCCTTGAGTATGAGGGACAGTTTCAAAACCAGTCCTCTTCTCTTTATTCCCACAGCTAATGGTCTAGTTCATACAAATGGCCTTGACTTTCTTTAAACTTTTTGTGCCCTAGTTTCCTCACCTGTAAAATGGGGTCAATCATATCTACCCCAGAGGGTTATTTTGAGGATTAAATGAGACAAAGTATGAAAAACAGCACAATATTCAACAACTGTTAGGTATTTCTTCTAGGAACTAACTTCTCTTGTGTGCTCGTGGAAATTTTCATTATGTTTGCTTTTACAAGAAAAACGTGAGCTGTAATGGGAAAATAAAGTCTCCAAATGAATATGATTTCATATTTTTGTACTTCTCCAGATGACCTATATGATTGCCTGCAGAAATCTTTTAGCGTAATATAAATTCTTAGAACACACACAAAACCGCACCCAAATACCAACAACCCTTTCCCCCCTCCTTAATTATTCTCTATTAGCAGATAAGTTAATGATTATCATTTATCTGAAAAGTTCAGCATATTCATAGGAGATAGTATATTCAGAAGAGGGATCAAGCTATGAAGTAGTAACAAGATAGATTGGCACCTACTACAACTTTCTTGATTATACCAAATCAACTACAGTCATGCATTGCATAACCACATTTTGGTCAACAATGAATTGCATATATGATTGTGGTCCCATAAGATTATACTGGAGCTGAAAAATTCCTATCGCCTAGTGATGTTGTAGCCCTCATAACGCTGTAGTGCAACACATTACTCACATGTTTATGGTAATGCTGGTGTAAACAAACCTACTGTGCTGCCGGTTGTATAAAAGTATAGCACATACAATTATGTATAGTACATAATATTTGATAATAATAAATAACTATGTTACTGGTTTATGTATTTACTATACTATTTGTCTTTATTTTATTATTTTTATTTTTTTCCCCCCAAAGCCCCAGTACACAGTTGTATGTCATAGTTGCATATCCTTCTAGTTGCGGTATGTGGGACGTGGCCTCAGCATGGCCGGAGAAGCGGTGTGTCGGTGCGCGCCCGGGATCTGAACCTGGGCCGCCAGTAGCGGAGCGTGTGCACTTAACCGCTAAGCCACGGGGCCAGCCCAATTTGTCTTTATTTTAGAGTGTACTCTACTTATAAAAAAAGTTCACTGTAAAACAGTATGCCATGTTATGCTGGCAGCGGCCTCATATATCGTGTGTGTACTGCATCTCTTTATTGCGTCATTTCCTCTTGTGCTTGATTTAATCTCGTGCTGTTTTGTTCATGATAGCCCCTAAGCGTACAGGATCCACTGCTAATGTTGCCACTAAGAGGCCATGTTGAGTGATTCACCTGGAAACAAAATTAAACGTGATTAAGGACTAAGGTAAAAAATCAATGATTGTTATTCCTCACCTCTCAGGCATGTCCCCATTCCACCATAGCTATGATCTTGAAGAACAAGAACAAAGTGATGGAAGCTGTTAAAGGATCTGCTTCATGGAAGGCAATGAGACCAAGAAAACTTTGAGGAGGGCCTATATCAGACATGGAGAAAGTTCTAAGGACCTGGATTGAAGATCAGAAGCGTATCCCTCTCAGCACCATGACGATCACAGCCAAACCAAAAAATTTGTTTGCGACGTTGAAAGAAAAGACTGGACCCAACTACGATGTTGAATTTACTGCTAGCGCTGGGTGGTTTAAATGATTCAAGAATCATTATTCATTAATAATGCGAGATTAAGTGGTGAGTCTTTGAGTGCTAATGTGAAGGCAGCTGAAAGTTTTTTGGAAACTCTAGATAAGCTGATTGTGGAGGAACATTACTTGCCAGAGTAAATATTCAATACGGATGAAACCTCCCTATTCTAGAAACAGATGCCTGAAAGGACTTGCATCCAAAAGGAGGCCAAGGGGCCGCCCCGTGGCTTAGCAGTTAAGTGCACGCGCTCCGCTGCTGGCGGCCCGGGTTTGGATCCTGGGCACGTACCGACACACCGCTTCTCTGGCCATGCTGAGGCCGCGTCCCACATACAGCAACTAGAAGCATGTGCAATTATGACATACAACTATCTACTGGGGCTTTGGGGAAAAAGAAAAAAAGGAGAAGGATTGGCAATAGATGTTAGCTTAGAGCCGGTCTTCCTCAGCAAAAAAGAGGAGGATTAGCATGGATGTTAGCTCAGGGCTGATCTTCCTCACACACAAAAAAAAAGATCAAAAGGAGGCCAAGTCAATGCCAGGTTTCAAGGCTTTTAAGGACAGGATAACACTTGCCTGGGGGCAATGTTGCAGGCTACAAATTGAAACCCTTTGTGATCTGACTGAGAACCTCAGGGCCTTCAAGCATATCAATAAGCACATGCTGCCAGTGTATTACAGGAGCAATAAGAAGTTATGGATGACCCGGCTCCTCTTCCAAGATGTCCTCCTAAATTGCTATGCCAGTGAAATGGAAAAAAACCTTTCAAGATTTTGCTTATTGTTGATAATACTCTCAGACATCGTCCTTTTATTGGTGATCTTCATCCCAACATCAAAGCGGTGTTTATCCCTCCAGACATCACCTCTTTGATCCAACCAATGGATCAAATAGCAGCTTTTAAGGCCTACTACCTAAGGAAGACTTTTGCCCAGGCTATTGACGCATCTGAGGAAGACATTGAGAAGACACTGATGCAATTCTGGAAGGATTACGACATCTACGACTACATCAAGAACCTTGCTTGGGCTTGGGGTATGTCACCAAGGACTGTATGAATGGCACCTGGAAGAAGACACTCAAGAAGTTTGTCCATGGCTTCAAAGGATTTGCCAAAGACGAGGAGGTTGTAAAAATCAACAAGGCTGTGGTTGAGATGGCAAACAACTTTAACCTGGGTGTGGATCAGGATGACGTTGGGGAGCTTTTAGAGGTAGTTCCTGAGGAACTGACTAATGAGGAGTTGTTGGTACCAGAACAGGAATGCATAGCTGAAAAAGAGGCAAGAGAAAAAGAAACCGCAGAAGAAAAAGAACCTTCAAGAAAATTCAGTGAAAGGTTTAACAGACGCTTTTGCAGACCTCAACAAGCTCCTTCAGAAGTTTTAAAACATAGACCCCAACACGAACCCGTTTTCATTGAGAGAGGAACGGTCACAGTACATTATCTGCTTACAAGCAGATCTATGAATAAAAAATAAACAAACCAAGCAAAGCACCACGGACATATTTCCGAAGAGTGATACCTCCTCAAGAAGAGCCTCAGGCAGGTCCTTCTGGAGGTATTCCAGAAGGCACTGTTGTCATAGGAGGTGACAGCTCAATGTGTGTTATCACCCTCAAAGACCTTCCAGTGGGACAAGATGTGGAGGTGGAAGACAGTGATATTGATGATCTTGACCCCGTGTAGACCTAGGTAATATGTGTTTGTGTCTTAGTTTTTAACAAAAAAGTTTAAAAAGGAAAAAAGGAAAAAAAAATTTTTAAATAGAAAAAAGCTTATAGAATAAGGATATAAAGAAAATACTTTTGTACAGCTGTACAATGTCTTTGTGTTTCAAGCTATTACCAGAGTCAAAAAGTTAAAAAAATTTAAAAGTTTAGAAAGTAAAAAATTTATGGTAAGCTGAGGTTAAATTATTGAATAAATTTATTAAAATAAATTTAGTGTAGCCTAAGCGTACAGTGTTTATAGTCTACAGTGTGTACGGTAATGTCCTAGGCCTTCACATTCACTCAGCACTGACTATCTGGAGCAACTTTCAATCCTGCAAGCTCCATTCATGGTAAGTGCCCTATACAGGTTTATCATTTTTTATCTTTTATACCATCTTTTTACTGTACTTTTTCTATGTTTAGATACAGAAATACCATTGTGTTACAATTGCCTATAGCATTCAGTACAGTAACATGCTGTGCAGGTTTGTAGCCTGGGAGCAATAGGCTACACTATATAGCCTAGATGTGTAGTAGGCTATGCTATCTAGGTTTCTGTAGGTACACTCTATCACGTTCGCACAACGATAAGATCGCCTAACAACATTTCTCAGAATGTATCCCCCTTGTTAAGTGACGGATGACTGTACTGGAGCTTTGAGTTGTTAAAACTGTGCCCCTTGTTTGGTGAATATTCAAAGGTACAAATTCATTTATTCAATAAGATAAAAGGGTCTATGCATTATACAGGTTACATACCAATACACAACACTATTCATGTTCCACTTCAAATTAGATTATCTTTTGCT
The DNA here is from genome assembly GCF_057802395.1 of Ceratotherium simum simum. Taxonomy (NCBI): domain Eukaryota; kingdom Metazoa; phylum Chordata; class Mammalia; order Perissodactyla; family Rhinocerotidae; genus Ceratotherium; species Ceratotherium simum. Next base: position 58,695,592 of record NC_141900.1, on the reverse strand, counting down.
TGATACCCAATTTTCATATTGGTTTAACAAAACATAAAATAATGCATACTGTAAAGATCAAATAAAACATAAGACAGCCATTCAGCTTTATCTGTTAAAACAAATATTTTAAAGTAAATATTATCTGTTAAAACAAAAATTTTAAAGTAAAATTAAGCACTTGTCTTCATTAGCCTTCTAGGGGAATGTAGCCAATACGAGTCCAGCTAGGAGTCTGTGGGTGGGGTGTTTAAAACAAACAAAAGTGAGTTGTTTTTTGTGACAGAAATAGATAAAGAAAATATAATAATGATCAAGCTCAAACTCATGATGTCCTTACATTTTCCTTTCCAACAAATATCTTCATTGCATAGTTGAGGTTCAAGAACTTGAAAGGAGAGGGAGACAATACTCTTTCAACTGCCTGAAGAGTTACCCTGAAGGGCTGATTTTCCTACCTTTCCACTACTGTCCGTGCTATGTACTACCAAACACCCTGGGCAGTATGAGGTCCTGTCACAATTACCAAGAACTAGCTCTTTGGCTTACAAACAAGGAATATTCCTTTGTTTTCAATTACAAAAGGAAAGAACAGGGAGGTGGGAAAAAGTAGTGAGGGATCACAATACTAAAACTTGAGGTTTTAAAAGTAGGTTATTGGTAGTAAACTCCACATCCAAGTGTCCCCTTCTGTTCTCAAAGGTGTTAAACTCAAGAGATCCTGCCAAACCAATACTCCTCCAGGTAAACAGATTCCAGGCCCCTTGAAAAAGAAAAACTTCAGTTTTATGTGTTGACCAACTTTTTTGGTAGAGGCATATGGTTTTCTTTGATCCACAGGATTACAGAAACTTTGCTACCTACACATTTGACTTCTTCGCAGAGGTATTGATGTCCATCTTCAGAAACAAAAATCAGAAACTATCACAATATCTAACAAAATCTCAGATTAAAGACCTAATAAATATGATAATAAACATAGAAGAAAATTTAAAAGAATATCCACATAGGGGCCGGCCCCGTGGCTTAGTGGTTAAGTGCGTGCACTCCACTGCTGGCGGACCAGGTTCGGATCCCGGGCGCGCACCGACGCACTGCTTCTCCGGCCATGCTGAGGCCACGTCCCACATACAGCAACTAGAAAGATGTGCAACTACGACATACAACTATGTACTGGGGCTTTGGGGAAAGAAAGGAGGAGGATTGGCAATAGATGTTAGCTCAGAGACAGTCTTCCTCAGCAAAAACAGGATTGGCATGGATATTAGCTCAGGGCTGATCTTCCTCACACACACACACACGAATATCCACGTAACTTCAACTTTAAGATGCGAGAGGTATTTTTAAACAAACGGGAAATCCAGAAGACATAAAGACTGGCAAGAGTTGACCACATGAAAATTTAAAAATTTGGTATAAGACATAAATCATGTCAAAATACAAACACTGTGAGAAAATATTTGCAATACAAAAAACTTAATATTCTTACTACAAAAGGAACTCCTCCCAATAAAAAAATTTATAAAGTTGGCAATTAATTTATAGATGAAGAAATGCAGTCATTAAACATGAAAAAAATGCCCAAGAAAAATATCACAGATGTGCAAATTAAAACAAAATGCCATTGGGCTGGCTAAAAATAAGATCAGTATTAGCTTGCAGTACAAGTAGGATATGAAGTAATTGCTACTGATCAAAGAGTAAATCAATGCAAGCTTGACTTCACGCGTTTCTGGGAATCCACCTGTTAGACTTAAGTGTCAGTATACATTATGTGTAACAATGTTCACTACATTAATCTAATAGCAAAAAACTACAAACTAAGTACTCACACCCACAGCAGTTGGTTAATTTGGGGAACCTCTATAATATAAACAGCCTACTATGCCCCTATTAAAAATAATCAATAAAACATTTTGATTATTAAATACAAGGCACTGTTCTAAAATGCCTCACATGCACACATTTCATCTTCATAGAAACCCATGATTTATCGATTTTATAGACGAGGAAACTGAGGAACAGAGAGATTAAGTAACTTGTTTCGAGACTGCTACACTGCTAGTTTTGAAGATGGAAGGGGCCAGGATCCAAGCAATGCAGACAGCCTCTAGACAGAAAAAGACAAGAAAACCGATTTTTGCCATCACGGCCTCTGGAAGGAACCAACACTGCTGATACCTTGACTTTTGCCCAGTGGGACTAATGTCAGACTTCTGACCTCTGGAACTGTTAACATAATAAATTTGTGTTAAGCCGTTAAGTTTGTAGCAATTTTTTACAGCACCAGTAAGAAACTAAGACAACATCATAAAGGATAATAAAAGTAATACATGGACAACATATTGTTTCTACAAATGCCCTTAAGTTTAATGTGGTGCCATCAATTTCTGTTATGAACAGGTTTTGTATCTATGAGCCCATTGTTGAGAGCAGTGCTAGGTCTAGAAGGAGATAAGTAATACACAACTTAGTATAGATATGATTTATGCTTTCTTAAAATTAAAATTTTTAACTTGAGGTACTGTTGACATACAACATATTAATTTCAGGTGTACAACATGATGATTCAGTATATCTATATATAGCAAAATGACCTCCTTTCTTCTTTATGGATTTTGGAAATTAGAAATCTAATTCAAGAGATCAGTCCTATTAGAACATCTAACATTTTTTAAATAGCTGTTTCCAAAACTAGCTTCTAAGTATCAAAATTTTACTTTAATAAAGCAAATTCCTCTTAGGCATCACATTAAACTAATTTTTGTCTCCCCAAAAGAAAAAATTTTGTGGAAAAGCAAATTCTAGTTAAGTTTGAGATTCCTAAGCTCAAAAGATCTAAGACATGTCACTCTAATACCTTAGTGGTATATGATTTATAAACAGGAAGGTAATTCAATAAATGTGTGTGGGTGTTTCTACTCCCACTATAAAGGCAATCAGATAAAGAAAAAAAAGTCTAATCACATAAAGGAATATAAAACTATTTATTGACCGTTTACCAGTATTTACAATAAAGTAAACAATATACAGTTGGATAACATTCTGACTACTACAAAGTTATTGTTTCTCCTGGCTTCTGCTGAACCAGTAACCCAAATACTGAGAAGTCTGAACCTACATGTAAGGAGTTAAGTTGGGATAAAGAAAACACATGCAGGTCGTGAGTTTAGATTACAAAAGTTTGTTCACCCATTTATTCCAGCAGGTCCTAAACTGCCAATATCTCTAACCGTCTGATTAGGTTTCCATGAATGAAGTCTTACACATTCCATGAATCATGTCCTTTTAGTCAATATAGTCCAAGGATTTCAACTTCTTATCAAGTTGGTTCACTAGAAGGAACCTTTAAATGTCCACTTAACTAAGCCTTGCTTGCCTAATTAAAACACACCAGGATCTGTCTAGTTTTCTCATTTGGGTGGGGAGGTTGTTGGTAATGATAAAATTTTCCTTTCAGGGTTTTGCAAATAAACTTGCATTTATATGACTGTAGATACAAATTCTGATATGGCTACTTTTAAATTTTCCAATTAATTACAAAATTACCTATTTAATTTGAAAGGTTAAGGCTTCTGGAAAAATTTCAATTAAACTTGAAGTGATTTATTTCTTAGGTTGCTCAAAATGTCGGCATCCCAGAAACGGGCTAATCTATGGTTGTGAAATGCCGTTTTGTTTTGGTGAATGTTTAAAAAAAGAAAGAAAAGAAAACCATTTACATATGCATTTTATGTATACACACAAAAAAACCCTAAATAAACAAAAAACCCCAAATGGTCCTTAGGCATACATGAGTTAAACACAAATTCTGATTGAGTTATGCCTATGGAGACTTTCCCCAACATTTAGAAAAGCTGTTCTCTAATGCAGAGGAAGTAATATACCATGGTATCAAATGTTCTTTTCTGATAAAGGAAGCAACTACAGAAAGCTTTTATTTGTTCAAAGTAACCAGTGCTATAGACGCAAAAAAACCCCCAACAACTCCCCCAATATTACTTCAAAACAAACATATCAAACTTGATTTTCATTAGAATGTAGTTATTTTTTCACACTAATAAACCAAAAAACCAAGATCAAGATTTTATATATATATATAAATATATATAAAAAGCAATGCAAATAATTATTGAGCTTCATCTTCTGGACAAGAATGCCAAGTTAGTCTCTCTTCATAAAAAGCAATTACAATTTGAGGACACTTCATATTTGCCTCTTTTGCCAGCACCAAGTCTGCCTCATCTGAATCTTTCCTGTCGAGAGGAAAAAAATATTCAGTTAAAAGTCTAAACTGTTTTGGTCAACTGAGACTCGTTCATTTAAGAAATCATAATTCAATCACAAAAGGTATTTAAGCGCTTCAGAAGGGTTATGTGGTAACTGTGGCTATGTTCCAATAAAACTTCATTTTCCAAAACAGGCCACAGTTTGCCAATCTTTGCTTTAAAACATCATTAGCAAAAGTTAACTGGAATCATCCTTTCAGCAGATAATTACTCTCTATCTAATGATGAAAACTATTTATAAAACCTTTCTTATATAAGGCTACATGAGATTTTGAAAAACATGTCTATTCGTACTTTAAAATATAAAAGCAACCACCTGCACACTTACCATTTCATGAGAAACATTAATTCTCCACTGCTGTCTGTGGCACCAATTATTCGTTCAGGATCAAGACCTCTGGCAAAGCCTCTTGGTTTATCAGCCTGTTGAAAAGAGGTTAAATGATTATTTATATAAATGTGTGCACACATTTTTCCACATAGCAAACTAATAATATTAACTTTCAATGTTTTCATGACAGTAGCTTTTAAAAAACTTTTCAATAGTGAAACAGAAATGTCTAGAGTTAAGAGCACATATTTAGCACTAGAACACACTGTAATTTCCATTAACTTTACAAGGAGAAAAAACAAATCTGGATGTCTAAAAGTACTCTGAACTGCAATCAAGAAAATTCTTCATCCAAAGCCATCAAGGGCAGAACTGTGCGCGTGCAAACAAAAAAACTAATCCCTTTATTTCTGGTAACTCTAATCAATTAGTAATTATAAATTCCTGAAAGTTAATATTTCAAGTTACTTCCAGGATTTTTTAGTCTAAATTATCCACTTTTTTTTTTTTTTTTTTTTTTTGGTGAGGAAGATTAGCCCTGAGCTAACATCTGTCGCCAATCCTCCTTTTTGCTGAGGAAGACCGGCTCTGGGCTAACATCCGTGCCGCCCATCGTCCTCCACTTTATATGGGAAGCCGCCACAGCATGGCTTGACACGCGGTGTGTGGGTGTCGCGGTGTGTGGGTGTGTGCCTGGGATCCGAACCCTAGCCGCCGCAGCGGAGCACGCGCACTTAACCACTACGCCACCGGGCCGGCCCCTCCACATATTTTTTTTGTGTGTGTGAGGAAGATCAGCCCTGAGCTAACATCTGCCAATCCTCCTCTTTTTGCTGAGGAAGACTGTCCCTGGGCTAACATCCGTGCCCATCTTCCTCCACTTTATATGGGACGCCACCACAGCATGGCTTGATAAGCGGTGTCAGTGCGCGCCCAGGATCCGAACCAGCGAACCCCGGGCCACCACAGCGGAGTGCACGCACTTAACCGCTTGTGCCACTGGGCCGGCCCCCCTCCACATATTTTTAAAGCACACACAAAATAGTCAAAACTTTAAAACTCAGACTAATGAGTATTGTAATCAATCTGAATTACAGAAAACCTTATAAACTACTTAGTGTAACCAGTGGTTCTCAAAGTGTGGTCTGAGGATCCCTGAGACCTTTTGGGGATGTCTATTTATTATCAAGGTGCTCTCTCTTCATTTACCTGTGACTTTATCAGCAAATCAAACACTGAAGTAGAACTGTCTTCTATTAAGCCAGACACTGAAGTTTGCAAAAACGTAAAATGCCCCTCTTCTCATTTAAAGTTATTTTTCATAAAGTTATGAATAACATGCAATAGGTTTTGTCATTCTTAACAGAATACAAATATTTCAGAAATTTCTATTTTAATTTCTAATACAGTTTAAGCAATGACAGTTATAACCCATATAAACAAAAGTTCTTTGGGATCCTCAGCGATTTTCTGGAGCGTAAAGGGGTCCTGAAACCAAAAATGTTTGAGAACTGTAGAGATCAACAAATCCTTCTTCCCTACCAGACTTTTATATTAATACCCCGTATCTCTGAAGTCAGACTGCTTAGGTTAGTTAGAATGAGGGCTCTAACAACCACTGTGTAGCTTTGAGGCAAGTTAACCTTCATGGTTCAGGTTCATTATCTATAAAATAGGAATAATGAGGGGCCAGCCCTGTGGCATAGCAGTTAAATGCTCGAGCTCCACTGCTGGTGGCCCAGGTTCAGATCCCGGGCACGCACTGATGCACTGCTTCTCAGGCCATGCTGTGGTGGCGTACCACATAAAGTGGAAGAAGACTGGCACGGATGTTAGCCCAGGGCCAGTCTTCCTCAGCAAAAAGAGGAGGACTGGCATGGACGTCAGCTCAGGGCTGATCTTCCTCACAAAGAAAAAAAAAGAGGAATAATTATGCTGTCTCACAGATATTTCATAGTATATGAAATGCAAATTAAGTTATTTAGAATACTGGCACATTGTAAGGGCTTGACATAGGATAACTATCATTATTCAACAGTGCTTTTGTTGAGCATGTGGTTGACTTTCAATTTATGTATACTAATTCTTAACATTGTTACCTTTTCGCTTTGCCTGATAAAGCATCCAGAACCAAATTTGTAGCCAACCTGTTTCTCATCTGTAAAATGGGGACAATACCTATAATCTTAATGGAGTTGTCACGAAGATTTAATGGACTATCTGTAGAGTCCTTGGCATTTAGTTCAAATGATTAAATTTTAAATTTAAAGGCCTTATCAATAAATCTGCATTGTATGTTTAGTCCTCAGGCCTAGATACTAATTCAGAACCAAGATCGTTTCCCAAATTGCCATGCTAGGCCAGCAGGCAGGGCAACTACAATGTTTTGAAGTTGAGTGTAGAAGCAAGGAGTTATGTGATTTGCCCAAAGCCACACAGACATTAGTAAAACAAAGACTAGATCAAAATACACATGTGGTGAATGAACTGATTATTCATGCCAATAAAACATACAAAATTTTTTATTACCAAAGATTATATACTTCAAAATCAAAGTACTGTTTGGGAATACTTGGGCAATACAAAGATCACAAGCCAAAGCACTTTTTGGTGGTCAATGCCACTAGTGGTTTACAATCAGGATGTGCTACATGGATCATTTTCATTGCATTTCAGTGATCTAATCTTAGTGTTCTTTGTATTTAATACTGCCTGTCATGGAACACAGGAAACTGATCAGGCATCAAACCCATGAATCCACTCAAAATAACATTAGCACAACAATTTAAGTGGTATAAGCACTTACTGCACATTTATACAAGGTAGGCTAAACCATGCCTATCCCTTTTGTCCTAAATATTAAGCATTTAAAAAGGCTTTTAAATGATATTTTAAAAGTATTTGAGTTTTTAAAAGTATCTTAAAAATATTTTTAAAAAATCAAGCCATCAACCTTTTACAAAAAGCCAGTCTGGTGGGCAATGTTTTATACTTACAGCATCTCTTTTCTTCTTTGATTTGCTATCATCAGACTCACTGTCAGATAAAGACTTTCTTTTTGTACCATCCTTTTCTTTACCAGCTTTTTGAGAATTAAGAAATGCTTCAATTAACTCTGGACAATCTAAATTTTCTTCAGGTTCCCAAGTATTGTCAGCACTGTTTTCAGTTAAAAAAAAAAAAAAAAAAGTTCATTCAGTAAAACATGGGTTCATCACCATCATCCAAATCCATTTAACATACATCTGAAAAAATGTCCTCTGTACTGCAGATGCTAACCGTTTCCTCCCTATCCTCCACATTCTTCTGAGACAACCCTGCTTCTACTTCCTTTTGTGTTTACTTTCACAGCCTCTACTAAGTGGGCAATCTGCTACATTACCTCCAAGTTAACAGAACCTGACTTTAGCAGAATAATTGGAGCTAATATTTTTCCAAGTTATGCAGACAACCCACTTCAGAATTTCTCTGGAAATTTTAAAAAATGTGGGTTCCTAGGCTGGCCCTGTGGCTTAGCAGTTAAGTGCGCGCGCTCCGCTGCTGGCGGCCCGGGTTTGGATCCCGGGCACGCACCGATGCACCGCTTCTCCGGCCATGCTGAGTACGTGTCCCACATACAGCAACTAGAAGGATGTGCAGCTATGACATACAACTATCTACTGGGGCTTTGGGGGAAAAAAACAAACAAAATTAAAAAAAAAAAAAAATGTGGGGTCCTGATTCCTACCCCAAATTACTTTGTCAGATTAATTAGATCTGCCTAGTGTTGCGGCCTCCAATACTGTGTGTGAAAACAACAATTCTGAGGCATTTTCAAATGTGAGACAGTATTTTCAATTTCTGCTGGGTGCTCAGAAATGATATACAGCAGGGGCTGGTAACCCAAAAGTCAAATCCAGCCTTTTGCATGGCTGATAAGCTAAGAATGATTTTTACACTTTTAATTGGTTGGGGAAAAATTTCAAAATGAAAACTATATGAAATCTGAATTTCAGGGCCCAGTAACAAAGTGTTAATTAGAAGACAGCCACACTCATTTTTTGAACGTAGTGTCTATTGCTGCTTTTGTACTACATTTGCCGAGCTGAGTAGCTGTGACAAGAGACCTATGGCACACAAAGCCTCAAGTATTTTACCACGTGCTTCTTTAGCGAAAAAGTTGGCCAACCTTTGATATAAGGCCGAGATGACCATTTCTGTGTGTTTTTCAGAACAGCTGGAATGAAAATGAGTATCAACTGCCAAATATGAAAGTAAGATCATCCTATACTAGTGATAGACTTGCTAACTCTGTGTGCTCTGATCCAAAAAGCCTTTACAGAACAAGATAGAATGAAATTAATCATTTTAGAGAGGGTGGGAAAGGTGCCATTAACCTCTAGTTACAACTTGGTCTGTGGATATCCTAGGACTCCAAAACTGGCAAATCTAAATTAGAGGGTAGAGGAGGACAAAAGAGCTGAAGTGGAGCCTCCGTTCTGTAGTTTCACTGTAGCCTTCTATTATTAACTAATACAGTATACTGCATATAGCAGGTTCTCAATCATACTAGTTGCCTTAAGTTTGGGAAGAAAGAGAGAGGAGTAGTTTCCTAATGTTTTGATGGGTAGGTCGTAGACAAACAGACTTTAATGTCTCATGGGATTCTTAAAAAAAACAAAAAACAAAAGCCTGTCTACCACATGAAGGTAATCAATTCTTTGGCAAATTGGTTAAATCTACTTTAGAAATAGTTCAGACTTATTTTTCCTTGGTTCTGCTATCTGCAGGAAATTCTTCTAGTGGTAAACTATGAACTTATGATATATACTTAGGGTCAACTAAGGGTACTAGAAGAATAAAATAGGGAAGCCTAAATCTTACAGTCAACTCATTATTCCCAAATTGCTATGGAGATGGCTTTAAAAGTGAATGTTGGGGGAAGTAGTAGATAACAGCTATTTGAAGCATCAGAATTTGACTACCATACTCCACATCTCCACCATGCTCGGAAAACTGCTGTCAATTTCCACCTATCCATTGTCAACAGTCACTGCCCATGGAGCCTAGATCTGTCTTGGTGGTATAAAGTAGAAGAATCCAAGTAGACTAGTACAGGATAAATGTAAGTGTATGAGTAAAATTTGTGCATGTAAGTTACTTACAATACATCTAACATTATCAAGAGTGATTATGAGAGCAATTAGTAATAAAGAACATGAGGAACTAGGGAGCTTAAAAAATGCCCAGATTCTACTTTTTAGAGATTAGGATACAATAAACCTAACATAGGACCTGGATTATGAGCACTTCTGTTTAAGATTCACTAATCTACACCATATAGCTTCAATGTTTTTTAGTGCCCTCTGTATGTACAGTAGGTATTCTAATTAGTACAAAATCCAACTACATTAAAATGCATTACTTACATAGTAAACTGCACTCTAATTCTATAAATTTGACTCTCCAACGTAATCAACTAACCTCAAATCTGCTTAGTTACAACACTGGGCTAAAGACTTGGCTCTTTTTAAATAGATATCAAACAAGATACCCTGGATTAAAGGTATCTTTAAATTTGAAGACACCTATGTGAAAACCGATAAAAGATCTCAGGCTAAAAAAAAATTTTAAATGCAACTTAGGTGCAGTTAAACATACAATAAAAGGAGATTTCTTACTCTGTAAATCCCTTCCACTTCAGGAAATACTCCACCTTCCCATTCACTACGCGTCGATCCAGGACTTTTTCCACCACAAATTCTTCAGGCTCTGCCTCTTCGACTTTTTTACTCTTTCCATTCTGTTTCTTTCCCATTTTTTGCTAAAACAAAAGAAATTTAAGAACCAACTTTTTAAATTTTTGAGTACATTTTAAAGGCTAAATTGCTTAATCGTTGCATCTGACATCTAAATTTTTACTTCTATATCCCAGGACAGACAACTTCTGAAAAGATAAAAGTCACTGGACAATCAATAAAATAAAGGCATGCTTAATCCTGTTGCTTTAGCTCAACCCTAACACCCACCACCCTTCACTGAAATAATACAATCAAAAACACTATCTGGAAAATACTGTTATGTTTTCCTACTCTTATTTCTATCTAGTCTACAAGACCAAATTTACTCAAATTTTCACTCATTTTAACTACAACACAGCAACCCCAACTAGAAAGTATTAGAGGATGACACAGAGGAAAGTAAGTAGCAGCGACAGGCTTTACTAAGTGAACCACAGACCCATTACAACTACAGCCCCCAAACACTAAGATCCCCTTTCCCAATTCAAACAGCAACGTTAAAAGCCTCAACAATATAGAAAAAAGGGAACTGCAGAACGAAAACACAGTTCAGAATCCTGATATCAATTGCAGGGTCAACCAAGGAGACCTTTTTAATAAGTTAAAAAGGACAGATTATTTTTCCATAATCTCTGTAGACAGTATTACTGACCACTTGGGACAAAGCTATAATGCTGTCACTTCAAGAGGCCAAAATGCTGGATTATTTTTATTCTCTGTGAAAAAAATCCTGCTTTCTTCATTTCTCAAGAGAAAGAGTCTAAACTGGTAGCCAACGAAATTCACTTCAAACAAGTTTTTAGGTTTCTTTCTTGCATAACACTATTTGAGAGAAGCAGACCAGGCTCAACCTGCCATATTCTAATAACTCAGATTTGTTACAAGGATTAAAAATGAATAAATTTTTTAAAAAGAGAAATGGTTAATTAGGAGAGACTAAGGGGGTAAAACCTCAAATGTTATGTTCGTTTTAAAATTATTTCATCTTAAAGCTGCTATTAAAAAAAAATCCTAATTGCCTAGTTACTAAAGTCATCCCTCAATATAGCATATAAGTTAACAGCAATGCCTCAAGATTGCAAAAGGACATTAAAACCATGTAGTCATTTAGAGGTACACATACACACAAAGAAATAAAAATCTTCTGGAATTAAAAAAAATGCAGCAAACATCCGATTTTGTTGGATACCATCTCCAAGTCAGGCCTTACAATTTCCATTAATCAAGATACTTGGGTATTGCACCCCGTCAGATAGCTTTCTGCTTCTGTTCAGTAAAAGCAAGTTAAGAATGGTAGTAGGAAGAGTGGAGAAAAATTGGTGTAGACAAAAGCTTATTAGATACTGATCCTAGATGAAAACCAGAACAGCTATGTCCATGAAGGTAAGAGGTTAACAGAATAAAGAGGATGACCAAAATAAACACAGAAAATGAAAAGGACAAAAATACTAAGAAAAAAATTGGCATAAAAAATGAAGTATTTACTACTATGGCACTCAAGCTAATTTCAAGGGCTCATTTGTTTCTTTTCAAAAGAAAATTCATTCACTTTACCATTTAAATTATAGCACACATCTCACAACACTATTTTAAAATGAAAAGTCAAATAAAAACTTTTAAAGTTGTCAATATGTGATCCTCTACAAAAGAATATTTAAATACCAGTAAGTTACAGACATTGAAAAGTATCAAATTATATGCAAAAGCAACTTAATTTTAATGGAATCATCTATTTGCTTGCTTTCTGTATCTATACTCATCCTCAAAGCCTCATGAACAGCTAGTTCCCTTCCCCACCAATACTTGAAGAACAGAGGTGTTCATAAAGTCAATTTATTATCTCTACTTTCCTTTACTGATTATGGAATTTGAAGGACACTTTCATCCTGAGGGGGCACAGAACATGCTAAGAGCTGTTCCCACTGATGGCTTTGATGGAACCATTTGTGCCACAGAGACTCACCACATAGGCTTTATAGTTGTTTTTGTTTCCCAGGAAATTTGACTTAAATGGGCAAACCTATGATGGCACAAATTAAAATCACCAACTTGCCCTTTTTATTGTGAAACCCAACAGACAATACAAACTAAAACCAAATGTCTTGCTTTATTTAGATATTAACACTCACCTTTATATGCTTTCGATTATTATTAACGCAGTGTTAGAATTAAATACTGTGCGAACCGTAACTGAATTTCGTGTTTTTTTTAAACTTGTAACTTGACATGGCTTTTACACATTTGCAGAACTTGTAATGAAGCCTGAGAATGCAAACTTTGGATTTAAGAAACTGCTAGAGACAAAAAATTGCTCGAAAGATCGAGTCTTTTCTCCTTCCTGGACATACATGATTGTGTTCATTTTGTGTATTACCAGAACACTGCAATTATTTAATTTTAAGGCCCATCTGACTTTAGAATAAGCAAGTCTGAAATATGACAACGTGATGAAAGTAATTTGGAAGATTCACTTTCTGCCCCAATCTAAGTGTACAAGGTGCCTGTTTTTGACACTGGGCAATACTGAAAATACTTGCTTTCTCTAGAATTCAGTACAGTCATTTAGGGAATATTATGCCAATCAACAAGACTACTGCTTTCTCTATGCTTGTAACATATTCTTCCATGTTACATAAATTTGTGCATTTTTGTTTCAAGATAAAAATACTCATTAAAATTCACATTGTGCTATCCTCCCAAGATTAGGTTTCTTTAAATGAATTAAAACACTATCAAGGCAAGTCAGTAAATATCTCAATCTAACGACTTCGTTTTGGCCCCTAATTCTCCCCATAACAACACTGGGGAGAGAGGGGACTGGGGAATACATATAGATGTAAATTTCTGAACCACAGAGACGCAAAGTTATAATTTTTGGGGAAAAAATTTTGAGTTAGATCCTTACATATTTCAGGTTTTCATTAACTTACCAATGTAGTTTTATTGGAGGCCATTTTTTATTGCAGACTTGAAGAGCTATTACTAGAAAAACGCATGACAGTTAAAAGGAAGTTTGCACGACACAAAAAAGGTAGCTAAAAACAAGTTTTGTTTGGATTCCAACCCCCACCTATGTAGCGCATATTATCAAACATGTATACAAATCCATACAGAAGCAGATTTAAGCTCCTGCGTAAATTATTAGAGAAAATATGCCTGAGAATATATCAGTGTTCTAACAGCGAGTCTAGAAAACCTTACTGAGGTCATTGGGACTTGAAACAGCTTCGCTGGCCGAAAAACAATAGACAAATATGTTTTTTCAATTCAAATGCCATTTATACATATTCAGTATTCTTTACAAAATGGCCAAATATTTTGGTTCAAAATCGGACAATTTCCTAAACTACCGTGAATTTTTCGTCGAGACCTCTTAACAGTCCAAAGAGTCGCCTATGTAATCCCAACTTGGTTTCTTCTTAGAAACCCTCCCTCTTCCCAATCACTAGTTAAAACACTAAAGGAAAAACACACTGAGATGCTTCAGGCCCATTTCGTGCCACTTTTGAAAACAAGTCACCTCTTCGGTACGTCCATCTGCTCCCAAGCCCCAGGCCCCACCCTGCTGAATGCGGCCTAGACGCCGGGCGCCCGCCCCCCACCCGGGAGCGCGGGCCTCGTGGTCAGCGCATCCGCGGGGAGAAACAAAGGCCGCGCGCGGGGGCTCAAGGGCACTGCGCCACGAGGCTCGCGCCTCGCCCCCGGCGGCGGCCACATAACGGAGCGCCCGCCGCAGCCTCCGGGAAGCGGGCCGCGCGGATGCGGGAGAATGCACCGCCCTCCCTGGAGGCCCCAGTCGCCGGCCAAGCCCGGGAGGGGGAGGAGGGCCCCTCATCGTGATCCGGGATGGGGGAGGGGAAAGGAAAATGCGCTTTGTCTAGAAATAAGGCGACTGTCGCCACGACTCTCCACCTTCTCGGGGACAGTCTCGTCCCCCACTTAACTACAGGCGTCGGCGCAGCGCCAGGCCCGCCGCGGGGTCTCCGCTCGCCTCTCCGCTCCTTCCCACCAGCTCCCGACTCGGGGTCGGGCGGGAAGCAGGGGCCAGGGGGTGGACCTGGGGCGCATGTGGTATGTTAAGCGCCACCACCGAGTGAGAGCTAGAGAGAAAGAAAGACACCGACTTCACCGCCTCCGAGCTGCTCCGCGTCCCGGGTCTGCAGCGTCTCCGGCCCTGCGCGCCTCCAGCCCTGCGCGCCTCCAGCTCCAGCCACATCCGAGGGGGAGGGGGCTGGGGAGCAGCGCGCGGGGCGGCCGCCGGGGGGGGGAGGGGGAGGGTGGCACCGCCCACGCCGGGCGGCCGCCAGGGGCGGGGCAGGGGGCGCGCGCCCGGCGGGGGGGAGGGGCCGCGCGGCGCCGCGCCCGCCGGGAGCCCGGGCCCAGGGGGCGGGGGCAGAGCGGTGGCGACAGCGGCACTTACCGTTCGCGGCGTGGCGCCTGGTGGTCCCCGGAGGGGAGGGAGAGGGAAGGAGGGGCAAGGACGGTGTCCAGAGTCCTCTCGGCGGAGGCGTTTTTGCTTCGCAGCAGCAGCCGCTGGCGCCAAAACCGGACTCCGCCCACTTCCTCGCCCCTGGGGGTGCGTGCCTCCAAACGTTGGGGGTGAGGGGATGAAGATAAATTTGGGTGGGGGGAATCGGAAACTGAGAAAGAGTGCCCCTTTCGGACCACTCTTTGCAAAGACCTTGTCTGAACCCGAGGGGTCAGTCCCAAAGACGTCGGCCAGGGTTAGGTTGGTGGAGGGTGAAGTGTAATTTGTTGACTACAGTCGCTTCGGGTGTTTCCGGAAGGGGCCGAGTCAGTCCTCGGCGCAGGGGAAGGGGGTGGGGGAGGGAAAACGCAGGGGGGAGGCTACAAAGATTTTTATGGCGGGAGAACGGGGGCGAGGGGGGGCGGACTATCAACGGCGTTGCTGCAGGGACCACCTCCTGGGCTGAGGGGGCTGGACCTGAGAGCTGCGGATTAAGCTCCTCCCGGCTGCGTTCATTTCAAACTGCGCGACCGTTTCTTACCTGCCCTGCGCTAAGGCGGGGGCTGGACCCAATTCGGAGAGAGAGAAATACGCAGGACTCGCGCCTTCCGCAATTCACTGAGCCCATTTACGCAAGTGACGTCAAGCACCACCGCTGGCCGCAAGGGGGGGAGGAGTACGTGCTTGGCGTAAGGAGGGGGTAGAGCGTCCCCGCCATTGGCGGCGGTTAGGGCGTTTACGCAACGGCCTGACGTAGGGGAAGACGCGTTAGTCGGGGGGAAGGTTCTAGAAAAGCGGCGGCAGCGGCTCTAGCGGCAGTAGCAGCAACGCCGGGTCTTGTGCGGAGGTGCTCTTAGCGGTGTTGTTTCTTGAGCAGCGGCAGTTCTCACTACAGCGCCAGGACGAGTCCGGTCCGTGTTCGTCCGCGGAGATCTCTCTCATCTCGCTCGGCTGCGGGAAATCGGGCTGAAGCGACTGAGTCCGCGATGGAGGTAACGGGTTTGAAATCAATGAGTTATTGGAAAGGGCATGGCGAGGCCGTTGGCGCCTCGGTGGAAGTCGGCCCCCCGCCTCTGACGGAGAGCGGCAGTGAAATCGGGCCACTTAAGAAGCGGTTGGTCGCAGGATATTTTCGAAGAGGGCCGTTAGCGGAGGCCTGATTGTACAGCACCTTCCCCACCCTCAGCCTCCCGGCGCCATTTCCCTTTGCTGGGGGTGGGGGATGGGGAACTTCCACATGGCGGACGCGGCCCGCGGTAGTGAAAGCGGAGCGCCGAGGCTGCAATTCTTACTCCCCTCGTGAAGCACGCCGATTGGGGGGCCCCGGCGGCCCCCGTTTGAGCGTTTCGGCGGGTTTCGGGTCCGCGTGAGCGAGGCTGCGGAGCTTCCCCTCCCCCTCTCTCCCGGGAACCGGATTTGGCGGCCGCCATTTTCATTTCTCTCCTTCCTCGCAGCATTTTTCTTTTCAACCTCTGAATTCTGCTAGTTTGATTCCTTTACCGAAGAAGAGAAGTGGTTAACTATTTTTCTTTCTTTTTGGGCTGTTTTCATGCTGTTTCGAGGTGGATTCCGAGGGTTTTGTGAGCTTGGATCTTTAAAGTCCTGCGCACCTCGTTAGAGGCTCCCTCCCTTCCCCTCGATGAAATGGCGCCATTGCGTCCAGAAGCCACAGCGAGCAGCGGGCGGGGGGGTTCCTCCGGGGCCCGGGCGCGCGGCGTCCGAGGAGGTAAAGCGAGCGAGGGTGGGGGGCCGGTTTCAAGCGAGCCATCGTACAAAGAAGACATTTTGTTTTCCAGTACTGTTTCTTTGAGTAACGGTTTTCTTTGGGCCTGCAGTGATGAAAAAGACAGTTGAATCGCAGGAAACTTGAGAAATAAGTCAGAATTTGGAACCATGAGATTACTACCGACTGCGTGGGTGGCAGCGGGGAAGGAGGTGGGGGGGACTTTTTCCTGAAGGATTTCCTTAGAATGGTAGAATTTATTCCTGTTTTAAATAATATTTTTTCTGGGAAATGTGATCTTTACTGGATAAGACTACGGATCCTTGTAAATGATGAATTAGAAATTTTGAGGAGAGTGAAGAAAAAAATGAGTTTATTCTTAATGGTACTTTGGTTAAAACATGGCTCAGTCCTTCAGTGCGTGTATTGCTGTATACAGAACTGTGTTAGGCTAGGCCGCTCTGTATTTGAACTTTGTCACTTTTCTCATTTATGTTTGCAATCGTGGTTGATCATTACATTGATAAGCATAAGGTCTCAAGCGAAGGGGGTCTACCTGAGTATTTTCTTTGACCCTAAGCACGCTTAAAAAATAACTTTGTTTGTAATCGATAGTGGACATCGGGTAAGTTTGGAAAAAGCAGAGGTAAGTAATGAGTTTTTGCCTTTTGTTGGTGATTTGTAAAAATTGTTGTAGATGTGCTTTTTAAAATTTCCGTAATGTGGGTTTTAAAAGACGTGTTTACTGACAGTATTTGGTGTAAAGTGAAGAATCCAAATATCAATATGCCGTATAATTAACCATTTTGATAGTTTTAAGTAAACATCTCGGGAGCTAGTTTGATAGTTTGTTAATCTTTAAAATTTTTCAGAATCCTGAGAATAGTTAACTATGTAGGAAGAAAATCTGTAAATTGTTTCTTATCGCTGTATTTTTTGAGCTGTTGGGAGAATATCATGCGTTGAAGGAGAAACCTCCATAGAACTGTGGGTTGAGAGCTGTAATGCTATTTGCTGGGAATAAGTTATCGCCTGTTGTATTGAAAATTATATTTTACGTTTTAATTTGTATTATACACTTAGAGCAGATTGTCCTGGACGTTATGATTTCTTGGGTTTCTGAATATTTTTGATTTTTTAACCTAGTCACCTGAAAATTATAATGATGCATTCTTTAACTGAGAGTCCCAAATACAGGGCTATTAATGCAACATAATTGCTTGCTGGTTTATAGGGATTAAAAGATTTCAGCCCAGGCTTTTTTCTTTTTCACTTGTGAAATTAGATGTAACTTGTGTAGTTTGCCAGATGGCCACTAAGTTAAATACACTTGAGGTTTCGGGTTTTTTTGTAAATGAATTGAAGTGTAAATGATAGTTAAATATGTAACTACTGAATAGTCACAGTGGTCATTTAAACGTTTTTGTGGTTTTTGGGAGAAAATGATTACACTCATTGTATTTATGGTTATTGGTTCAATAATCAGATTGTTTCTGTACTGTCATTTAAATAACCAAACATGGGGGTGCCCACAAAAAGTCAGTTATGTTAAAACTTGAAGCTTTAGACACCAACGGTCATTAAAAAAGTCTGCCTTGGTCAGAAGAGAGGTAAATTTTAAGGATGTTTTGGAGCATATACTGAAGGTTTGAATTTTTTTCCCTAATCGAGAGTTGGTGTATGGGAAAGAATGATCTTTACCAAGGTTTTTTTTTTTTTTTTTGATGAGATGCATTAGAATCACCACCAGAGGGAGCAATGAGGGGAAAATGTCACTTTTCAGATATACTGAATCCTGAAGTAAATGGTAAACTATGAGTTATAAGTAAGGAACCAACAGTTTTTATGTTAAAAAAAAAAAAGGTATTTAAACTGAGCTTTTAAAAGTTAACTTTAACTTCTCTGTGGGATATAGGATTGAATGCTAATTTTGATGAGAATCCTTTAACCCTTCAATGACCAGGGAGTAGATTTGCTTCTTTCTCTTCAGAGAGTTTTTTTAAAAATAAGTGATATTAAATTTGTTTGAAATAATTTAATGTCAAATAAATTTAGAGCAAGCATTAATGACTTTGAAACTTGTGTAGTTCAGCTGAGGCAATTTTTTTGGTGTAACACAACTAATATGCAGTTTAACATATGGTTTAAATTTGATGTAAGTTTTTTTTTTCCCCCCCAGAAAACTTTAGAAACTGTTCCTTTGGAGAGGAAAAAGGTACTCTGCCAGCAGGTCACCTCATATTTAAGAATTTAATTTCCTGCATACAAAGAGAAAATGTAAATAAAAATTGAAATGGTGTTTTCCTTTGCAGAGAGAAAAGGAACAGTTCCGTAAACTCTTTATTGGTGGCTTGAGCTTTGAAACCACAGAAGAAAGTTTGAGGAACTACTATGAGCAATGGGGAAAACTTACAGATTGTGTGGTACGTTAAATGTAAAAGTGCCTACAGATAGTAGTCCTTTAGCTGTTGAGCTTCTGTGTTTAAAATGTTGAGTTGTGGAAAAAATCACTTAAATCAGCCATCAATTCGTACTGCTAGTTCATAACACAAGTAATGAGATCAAATGCTAAAGTTTCCCCTTTGGTCGTATAGGTAATGAGAGATCCTGCAAGCAAAAGATCAAGAGGATTTGGTTTTGTAACTTTTTCATCTATGGCTGAGGTTGATGCTGCCATGGCTGCAAGACCTCATTCAATTGATGGGAGAGTGGTTGAGCCCAAACGTGCTGTTGCAAGAGAGGTGAGCAAAATATAATTTCTTTGTGCAATAAATGTGAAGAAAATTCTGTCCCACTGAAAATTAGAATGTAGTTTTTGGAAGAACTAGATGCTGTGTATCTAGCTGAAAATTTTTTTCCTCATTAAAGCTATGTTGGGTTTCTGTACTTTTGATTTTCCTAGACTTATCAGAAGTATTTTTCAAAAGACTACATTCTTATTTACAAGCCATTGCTTTGCTTGGTATTTTATCGTAGAGTAGAAGACATCTGTGGTACCCAGATAGTGTGTTTTCAATCATATTTGGTTTTTTCTATGCGGGTGACCTTTTTTTCTCCCACTGTTTCAGGAATCTGGAAAACCGGGGGCTCATGTAACTGTAAAGAAGCTGTTTGTTGGTGGAATTAAAGAAGATACTGAGGAACACCATCTTAGAGATTATTTCGAGGAATATGGAAAAATTGATACTATTGAGATAATTACTGATAGGCAGTCGGGAAAGAAAAGAGGCTTTGGATTTGTTACTTTTGATGACCATGATCCTGTGGATAAGATTGTGTGTAAGTGTCTAAGAATTAGGTGTGTGACTGCTTCATATGTTAAATTTTGCATATGTTAACATTACAATTTTAATAAAAGGTAAACTTTAAAGTAATTTATGAGTTGGTTACTATTATAGAATGCTGACTTAACGGAGTCTGAATTTTTCATTTCAGTGCAGAAATACCATACCATCAATGGTCATAATGCAGAAGTAAGAAAGGCTTTGTCTAGACAAGAAATGCAAGAAGTCCAAAGTTCTAGAAGTGGAAGAGGAGGTAACTTCAATTACAGTAAAAAAAAAAAAAAAATTATTTGTATAGGTGCTTGTTACTAACCAGAAAATTTATTGTAGGCAACTTTGGTTTTGGAGATTCTCGTGGTGGCGGTGGGAATTTTGGACCTGGACCTGGAAGTAACTTCAGAGGAGGATCTGGTAAGTTCAAGTTCTAAGTGTTAGGGTGAATGTACTTGATTAAAAATATGATTCAGTTTTGATTAGAATCAGGAAGTACAACCTAATTTTAAAAAGTTATCCTTAAGGCTTTTTAAATAGGTTGTATCCTGGTAGGATGTTCTGATGTGGCAAGAGAAAATTCTGTTTCTCAGGCAAGAGAAAATAGTTAAAAAAGATATTCTTAAAATTGTAATCAAAGACAATGAATTGTCTGCATCCTTTTATGATCTCCAATTTTCTTAAAAAAGGAAAATGACATTGTAACCACCTTAAAAATTATGAGGATTTTCCTGAATAGTGAGTGAAAATACCATAGAGGCTTGCCTGTGGGTTTAAAAAGGTCTGTATCTTAAGTTTTTTGCTTTCGGCTTGAGATATATTTATCTAAATTAATATAAAGACGCCAATAGGAAAATTTTCATCCCGGTCCAGTGTCCCTCTTAAGTATAAATAAGTGGAGTCTCTTAAATTGAGACTTGCCAAGTTCAAGCCCCAAAATTAGGCAGTTATCCTGATAATGAGATTTAGTTACACCCTTTTGTGTGTTTATTTTTAAGAATAAACACATAACACCAGTTTTCCAGCGTAAGGGGGATGGTTCCTAATAATAATTTTCATCCAGAGATAACTAATGGAGAATGTAGAGGAAAACAGGGTGAGGAATCAAGTAGGGTGAACAGGATATAATATATTTTTTCTGCCTCTAACAGATGGATATGGAAGTGGTCGTGGATTTGGGGATGGCTATAATGGGTACGGAGGAGGACCTGGAGGTCAGTTTCTTCTGCGTTTCGTTTGATGTGACTTAAAGACTTACTTAATCACACTGTATGTTGGCCTAGTTGAGTGTATTTGTGAAATTTCTCTCAATGTATGACTCTTTCTTTACAATTACTTTACATTTTAGCTGTTGTACAGCTTAAAGAAAGAGTGTACTTACAGTTAGTATAGGTTGCAGAATCATTTGAGTGGATTTTGAATGAGAATTTAAAGATGGCATCATGTTATCCCTTGGTTTCTTAAGCAAAAGAATTGGACATAGATGTGATACTTTATATAGTCTGTTTTCCTGGAAAAATAAAGAATACTGGATATGACCAAGATAAGCATTTAAGGGGAGTGTATATAAGGGCAGTTGTGTCTTACTTGGCTCTTAGCAAGATAAGTCCCACAGGAGAACATCCAAAAAGTCACCAAAGGAACTTTTCCAAAACACATAAGTGTGCTCCTGGGTCCAGCTAAGGTTGTGAGCCACTATTATATCACATGATATTATTAGATGTATCTTTTGTTGGAGTACAAAAAAGGTTGATACTTGGCTGACAAATGTCCTGATAAGAAAGGGACATTAAAACTCTGAGCTGGTGATAGACCTGATTTCTGGCTTTGCCAATCATTAGGCATGACTTAAGCTACTCCTACATCGCATCATTTCCAACTTTGTTTTGAAATCTAAATATTAATTGGGTGTTATGAGAAAGATGAGTTCTTGTATTTAAACTACATGTAATTTGAGACTTCCTGTACCAATTTAATTTTTTGAATTACATGCAAGTTTGCTAATTTCTGGTCCTCCCCCCCATTTCTACTCAGAAAGAGGGTAGTGGGCATGTTATTTAAGAGACATGGTAATTCATAGGGAAACATGAGCTGCGATCTTTTGGACCAGTAGGAGGATGTGGCTCTTCTACTTTCTCCCACTAGGCTTCGCCTCTTGTCTGCCCCCACAACTCTTACACAAAATATAAATAGTATTTCAAGATGCCTTCAGGAGCACCCTTAATATCTTTAGATTTAGAGGAGAGCTGTGGCATTACAGGTATTTCTCTATAAAGGTTTTATCCAGTTGGTTGTGGGTACGCACTTCCTGCCCTCAGATGTTTACCAAAGATACTCTATTCTGCCCTTGAGGCTATTCTAGAAAAGATTTCACAGAACAAATATTTTACTATAAATAAGTGTTTTGGAAAGCTGGAAATGGGTGTGATAAGACAGTTCAAATGGCACTGAAAATACTAAGTAATTACTTAAAGGCTTATTTTATAATAGGTGGCAATTTTGGAGGTAGCCCTGGTTATGGAGGAGGAAGAGGAGGATATGGTGGTGGAGGACCTGGATATGGCAACCAGGGTGGGGGCTACGGAGGTGGTTATGACAACTATGGAGGAGGTAATAAATTCACCTGCAACCTTTATGTGGGATTTTGGATTGAAATGAATGACTTTTAACACATGAGATTTTTCATTTTAATATTGTCAATAGTTGTCTTTAAAAATTGTAGAATTGTAGATAGGTGTTTTGCATTTATTCTAATGATTTGTTTTTGTGGGAGATTTGTCCTAAATACTTAACATGTATTGCTGGCTTAATGTTTGATTGTATTCTGAGGTTCATTATGCAAAGCTAGTATTCCGTTTTTTTTCCCCACAGGAAATTATGGAAGTGGAAATTACAATGATTTTGGAAATTATAACCAGCAGCCTTCTAATTACGGTCCAATGAAGAGTGGAAACTTTGGTGGTAGCAGGAACATGGGGGGACCATATGGTGGAGGTAATTTATTAGATTCTTTAAAATTATTTTGTGTTATTAAATGATTGGTCTTGCATGTCTTGAAGGAAAGATATTATGGTAATTGTTAGTTTATTTATGTTTGGGTAACACTGCCACCATATGTAGTGTTACTGAAATAAAAATTTTACGGAAGGAAACAACTCTAACATCACTTTTTGGAGTTGGTGTGGTCAAGGTGGGATGTTCAGTAATGTAAAATAATTAGGAGTTGGGAAAGTAGGTTAATATTTTGGGTGGGGTTTCTTGTTTTCCTTTTCTTGGCTCCTTTTTTTAAGAGGCAGCCAAATAAAATTGCTGAGCACATTGCAAGTGGTATAAATTTGTATGAGTTGTCTCTTTTAAAGTTATAGTAAATAATCTCAAACCATTGTTTGTTACTCTTGAGAAAGTATTTAGTAAGACCGGATTTCTTTTGCCTTTTGTGCTTGGTATACTTTTTTTTTTTAATTCCTTTCTAACCAAATGATTGTGATGGAGAACTCTCTAAAAGAAGAGCATTGTTAAAATGTTTTCTAATTTTAAAGGATGATATTATAATAGCTATGAATCTGGATAACTTACCTCCTAAGTAATTAGCTTAACTAGAAACAATGGGTTATGATCTCGTTTTAGAGAGTATATGGCTGTAAAATAGAATCAGCTATAGTATTAAGGTAATCATGGGAAATCGAAGTAAGTTTGCTTTCTCTTGCTCTTCCAACAATTCTAGGAAACTATGGTCCAGGAGGCAGTGGAGGAAGTGGGGGTTATGGAGGAAGAAGCCGATATTGAGCTTCTTCCTATTTGCCATGGGTAAGTGTCTTTTGAGTTTTATGTTATTATTTCTTGGGAGACCTAGCTGCCAGGAGTAAAAGCTTTTTAGGATCATGTTATCTTTCCTTAAAATCTGGTTAGATGGATAATTTCATAACCTATTTTTTTTTTACTCTTTACTTCTGTTGAAACAGGCTTCACTGTATAAATAGGAGAGGATGAGAGCCCAGAGGTAACAGAACAGCTTCAGGTTATCGAAATAACAATGTTAAGGAAACTTATCTCAGTCATGCATAAATATGCAGTGATATGGCAGAAGACACCAGAGCAGATGCAGAGAGCCATTTTGTGAATGGATTGGATTATTTAATAACATTACCTTACTGTGGAGGAAGGATTGTAAAAAAAAAAAAAAAAAAAAAATGCCTTCGAGACAGTTTCTTAGCTTTTTAATTGTTGTTTCTTTCTAGTGGTCTTTGTAAGAGTGTAGAAGCATTCCTTCTTTGATAATGTTAAATTTGTAAGTTTCAGGTGACATGTGAAACCTTTTTTAAGATTTTTCTCAAAGTTTTGAAAAGCTATTAGCCAGGATCATGGTGTAATAAGACATAACGTTTTTCCTTTAAAAAAATTTAAGTGCGTGTGTAGAGTTAAGAAGCTGTTGTACATTTATGATTTAATAAAATAATTCTAAAGGAAATTGTGTAATTATAGACTTTTTATTTTAAATAAGTTAAGGAGTGGGTAGTATAATTAAGGTCCATTGCAAAGCTGTTGTTATATTTGTGTAAGATAAATGTTGGTCAGATATAAGTGTGTTGTCTGCAATTCATCAGGATTAAATTATCTAGATAACTTAAGGGATATCTCTGCAAGGAGAAACACCTTTTTAGATCTTTTAGATGCTGCTTCTTCAATGCAAGGAAAGGAAATAACCCCAGCGAGGTACTCTTCAGGGATACAGGTCTAGTACAAGAGAACTCTTGACGGCTACTAAGTTCAGCCAGTCTTAAAAAACTGTGCTGTTTCTACAAAGCTTTAAACTACAGTAGTTTATAAGGATGCCAACGAAAGCTGAGGGTGTAGAGCAAAATAGTTCTAAGCTTCAGTTAAACTTCTTTAGGTAAGATCTTATTTACTTTTCCTTTCTTAATTTTCCTCCCCAAAAGATAAACTAATACTCTTAAATGGTCTTTCAGTATAGTGATTCTTAATGTAGTTTAACATAGCTGTAAATTGAGTTTAACAATTTATAAACTCAAGAGAATAATTTTATAAACCCTGTTTTCCAATCTGTCATTTACTTAAATCATTTTGGTTGTTTTTTCCCTTTTTTTCCTTCTTTCCCCCACCCCCTCCCCCTCTATGAAGATTCAGGTGCTTAACATATCATTTTTTTCCCTGCTGGAATTTTAGCATTGCTATGAACCATGGACAAGTATATTCTGCTGCCACAAAGACTGTAAAGTGCTTCATTTCAACAGCTGAGGCAAGCCAAGTGATCATTAATAAAGCTTTTCTTGGTTCCTTCAGTGGTGTTGGTAGTAAAATGGTAGGTAACAGTTAGGCTGCAAGTTCAATGAATCATGAAATTTCCCATCGTTACACCCTTGTGTATTCACATTTCTTGGATCAAGCATTTTGAGTGAACTAGGATTTTTTATTAAAAATAAAGACATTGTGTTCTTCTGTTACATGTTCTGTTGATATGGTTGTTCTAGCTTTACATGCTTATCAGGATCAGGCTAAGGAAAAGGTAGGGGCATAATGGTTGAATCTAAATTTTCAGATAATAGTTTATACTTTAATGAATAAAGTGACTGTCTACGTTATAAATCTTCTATGTATCCAGTGCTAAATACTTGGGTTTCAATTTGGTAATTCTTCCCCAATCCCCTACCATATAGGAAAGATGTAGGTTGGCTGCTGAAATTCATTTCTTAAATGTCATCAGATTTGATTGCCTGGCTTTATTGCCTTTTCAGGAATGTGGCATATTAAATCAGGGCGTATTCTACTGTATGCACCAGTGAGCCTTCTTTGATCCTAAGACCACCACTGAATTTATTTAGGTTCTTTGGACAAACATGATAAACTTCTTCAGATACTTTTTTTTTCCTTTGGCAGGAAGGTGTCTTGCTGCAGGTAACTAATGAAGAAGTGGTCAACCACAGAGTCTTCAAGAAATAAGAAATTCTGTACCATCTGAAAGTAGTTCTTGTTGGTGCCTTCATTTAAAAAAAGCACTCTTTAAGATTAAAGGGAAATGTTTTCTGATAAAATACAAACTTCATTTAGTACAGGTTCTTAATATAAAACAATTACAAATTGAGTATTGTTTGTAAAAGAGTAACATCAAATTGGTTAGAGAGAAATGTATCATGTTTTAAATTAGGTTTTGTGAGTAGACAGATTAAAATTTTATTTTAAATATAAAGTTTATAAAATAAATACTTTTGTATCCAAATACTTGGTGTAATGTTTACACATAAAATGTGTGAATCTTGTTTTATAAACATTCAGTTGTCTAAAGGATTGCCATCCCCTAGACTTTTAAAGCAGTTTCACAAAGCAATGCATATTGCCATTTTTCTTACAGTATTAATAGACATGAGAAAAGCATTGTGGACATTATTGGCTGTCCTAATAAAATGCCATTCTTGATACACTGTATATTCAGCGTTTGAATACTGCTATAGTTTTCTGGCTTTATCGTGTATGTTTAACATTGCTAGTGGCGTTTTTAAAATCACTACAGATTTTAACCAGCTAGAATGATACAAATGAGGTGGCTATGCAAAGCACTGAGACAAAATCTGTCATTAGTTTCTCAAATGTCAATTAGTTGTATTACATGTTTTACACTTAGAATCAGTGGTTGTCTTTTTAACGGGTTAAACATGAGGATAAAATTGAATACCAAGCAGTGATTTTCTTGGACATTTATGTGGAATAATGAAAGAAACCAGAAAAATAGCAGGAAAGAAACATAGTAAGGTTGATGTATTTAAACTACAGTTTTAGTTTTCATAATATGAGGTATCTTACAGGTAAGTCACACTAATGATGGCTGGGCAGAAGATGAGCTGTGTTCTATAAAATAGCTGTATCTACCAATTATAAACATGTTAGAATACTTCAAATTTATTAGAAAACTAATTTTGAAGGTTTTAAAAATGTCTAGCTTTACAGAGAAGGTGAACTTCGAAGATAATAAAAGTTGATAAAACGACACAACCTTACAATACCCAACCATTAACTAGCACAGATAACAGGGATAAAATTCAATAATGCATAATAAGCAGAAATAAACTGGCTTACTGAAACATGGTAATGTTTAATATTCAACATAGGCATTTTTCCCATGTGTGTATGTTGTATACTGAGCTGTTAATTTTGTTTTTTAGAAATGGGGATTTTAGGTAGTTTTGTATAACTAGGGTGTTCTAAGGGAAATAACTACCGTTAGTATAGGAAATTATATTTTCTTCGCAGGCTTAACTGTTACTGCTGCATAACACATTAGGTCAATACTTAGCAGTTTAGAGCAACAATAAACTTGTTCCTTCACACAGTTATTTGTGGGTTAACAAGAAACTTAGTTCTGATTCTGGCTGAAGCTCAAGGTCGCAGTCAGGGAAAACGTGATTGGAACTGGAAAATTTGCATCCAGAATACCCTACTGACTGGGTTGGAACTGGTAGCTATTTCCTTCCTCCTTAGTGAGCTATCCCAAGAGCAACAAGAAGCCGCCTCAAAATATGACCAATGTTTATCTAAAGTCACACTGTCTTGTATTCTAATGGTCAGCAATGTGGGAATGTTTAACTTGCGTGATTGCCAAGAAGCAAGCATCATTGGGAGCCATCTTGGGGGGCTGGCTCCCACACTGGAGTGTTTTCTTTTTTGTGAGAGTTTATGAAACTTGATCTTCCTCTCCTGCATGTAATGTTTTCAACAGCCCAATTTGGTATGTGAATATGAGGTAAATTGGACCAAAAGTGATTCTAACTGGTGTACTAAAGGTTTAAAGGTTTAAAGTATTGAGAGCTAATTTAGGGAGGCTTTAAAAGAATCATGTCTCAGTTCTTTAGTAATAATTGCTAGTTCAGAAGTGTGTGGATATGCGCCTTTGCAGAAGGTAGAAAACATCACTAATCTCAGTATATCTGAAGTACATGTATATTCTTGACTTTTATTTAAATAAGTGATCTTTAAGGTTTGGAACTAATGTGTCTAGATGGTTGATAGACCCCATACAATTATAATGCCACACTATTTAGTACTGCAACTAATGCTCTTGTTAGCTGTAACTAGGTATTGTGTGTTGGTTTTTCGTTTCTTTTTTTGGTAACTAGGCAAACCAGTGAAGTGAGTGGATTACCTAAGAAAGCAGCAAATTCAGTTCTTTGAAGATGATGGGGGGAGGGACTGATGCAAATGCTTATATGAAAGTATACTTTAAACATATTCAAATGATTTATAGACACCATAGGCTGACATTTTGTCCTGGGGCTTAGATCTGTGGAAATTGAAATGACTTCTGACTGCTATATTCTAAAGGTCAGTGCTGAGCAGCCTTGAGCGGGAACCCAAACGTCTAGATGTTCTTGTTAAGCACACATTGGTTGGGGTTATATATGTTGCCCGACATGCTAATCTCACCTGTGAGGATGTTGAGCATGGCCTGTTGATAGCTACCAAAAGGAAATGTGAAGGTTTTAGTAGGAAGAGGACAAAGGAGACCGATCATGTGGCTGTGTGACCGCATTTCACTTTTAACTCTAAATTTTTCAACAAATTTTATGATGCTGGAGGAATCATTCCAGGAATAATAATATTTTCCATAGGTAAGGAGGGTAAGACTAGCTTTATGTTGGGACCAATTCAAAATGGAATGTAGGTTTGGGCCAAGCCACTAAATTCAGGGTGCCTACCAGAAAACTACTTCAAAAGAAGTCAAGGGCTAATTATACGAACTACTAGATGAATGAGCAAACATTACTGATCTTAATTCTCTAGTTCTTTTTGGTTCCCTTGAGGTTTGTTTTCTGTTTTTAAACCCTATACCAAATACTTACCCCCTTAAACCTGATTTTGATGGAACTGTTTCTCAATGAAGTCTTAACTGTGTGTCAATGTCTTGTTCAGATTAACTGAAGATGGATGACACTGTAAGGAATGGGTTAAGAGGCGTAAGTGAACAGATTGTTGAGTGGTTATTCTCAGTAAAATGCATACAGTTTAAATTAGAACTTGACCTTTTGAAAATGATCCATTCCTAAAATCGGAAGCTGAATAGGTTTCTCCTTTTTTCATAACACTCCACGTATTCCTCAACTTCACATATAAGCTGCATGCTAAGACTACTGAATTAGCAAAACAGTTTAATCACACTTATGGGTATCAGTTTCTCAATCTGTAAACAGGGAGTTTAGACTGAAATCTTGGTGTGAGATTTTTTAAGTGCTAAAACTGGAGTATCAATGATAGAGTGAGCAGCTTACATCTACGTGCCCTGAATGCATTGTGATTTTTGTCCTGTGAGGTGATCCTTGTCAGTCAGCTAGCCCACGGTAAATGAGATCATTAACTGGCTGTTGCAAGTTTGATTCATTGTGTGGGTTTCAATGCACCAAATACCTTACTAATTGTTTATAGTTTCAGCTTCAGTTACTGTGAATGTTTAATGTTTTTTGAGTCCCAGCTCTCCACTACAGGTCTTTTTTTCTTGCCCATTTGATGCTATATTTCATTGCGGTATTAATATTTTTAGGGATTTGGGGAGAAAATGCCAAGTCTGACAAGTAGGCCCTGGAATAGGATTGCAGTTTTGAAACCTACAAGTAAATTGGTACTGTAGATTTTCATGTTGTAGACTTGAAATAATTTGTGGTGATGTGCCCTGAAGCTATAAATCTGAATATAAAGACATTTGAGGTGTATTCCCTTGCAAAAAGCCAACCTGTGTGTGTGATCACTGTACAAAACTGGTGAGAAGAGTGATGTATCTAGAAGCACTTTACTGGTGAGATCTAGGGCTTGAAAGAAATGCCTAGGCCCAATATAAAATGGAAAAAAATTGATTGTAAAAATCTAGATTGTATAAATACTATTTCTGTAACCCAAGATAATACCTTGACTTCTGATACTCTATGTAGGAAATGATTCTTATGGCAGAAATAAGATCTGACAACTTCGATTCTCCAAATTTTGAAATCAAACTAACAGTATTCACGTTGATTGTTCACCAACCTTCACAGCCTGGGGCAACTATCTTCAAAAATTTCTTGTTTATTGTTCCAGTAAATTCATTGAGGTTTCATTTTAAATTCTAGGACTGACTGCTTTTATGTTTTTAGCGCATTTTCAAACCCTCTGGTTTCCTATTGTCTTGTTTTTAACAAATACTTATCTTTTTTGTTACTGTTAAGCATTTAAAAATCTGTCATATGGTTCCAGTATTTCCAGTTCTTTGGTTGTCAAGTCTGTGCTCATCTACTAACGGTTTCCTTACTGTTGGTTTGTTCTTGTGTGTTCCTGTATGGCTTGTAATGTTTTCACATGAGTTTTTGAGACATCAGTGTTGTAGATGTGAGACCATCTCTTACAGGCTGGCCTATCTCCCTAATATTTTAAAGCCCCATTTTTGTTTTTGGCACCTTCCTTTTATTTCATATAATGTATGTTGACTTCAGTATGGCTTGAGTTGGATCAATTTGTGCAAATTTTAAAAATAAATACTGCACTGTCCTATTTGCTAGTATTTTGGAGGAAAAATACCCCAAGTAAATTTGCTTAGAATTTCTGTATAAAAGGGAAAAGTTAACTTGTTATATATAAAATTTATTTGCACAGAAAGAAAAGGTTATAATTTACAAGTATTCATAAGAACCAAAGTAAAATACCTTTGGGAAAGCTCACTATACTTCAGTGCTAACAAACTAAATGAAAAGGTTAAGGCTACTGTGCATTTCAAGTCATAAAAAATAACATTTTAAGGTAATTATATCCAGTGTTTGCTCTCTTTAAAGTGACCATCTTAGTTTTCATGTCACCTTACCTTATTCTTTGTACATATGTACTTATTCTTTGTACTTATGAATCATGCATGTAATGCAGTAGTAGAGCTTCATGAAAAGTGATTTCCCCCAAATTTCCTACAAGTCTGATCTTCAAGTCCCAAATTTTTGTCCATGTAAGCTTCATAGCTTTAACTGAATGATAAGTAGGAGTACTTAAAAGATATAACACTTGAGCTGAACCTCAGTTTCTGAACGTTACTGCTTTATGCATATTAACGGACTCCATCTTCAATTTCTTCTCTTTTCCTCTTTCTCTTTTGGTTTTCCTTTTTGTGGCCTGAGGTCACCAGTTCCTTGGGTACAATCAAAACACTTCCATCGTGGCTGCACTGAAGAGCATATTGGTTTGGATTGACTGGCCTACCTTCATCATCTCTTAACCTACTAAAAACATCATGATAAAGGTGGTGCAGTTTCTGTTTCATTATGTTAATAGCTTTGTTACACTGGGCTCGCTCTCTCTTAAGGGTTTCCTTCTTTGCTTGCAAGTTACATACATCGTCTTCTAGGTTCAAGATTATGTCCAGTTTGCGCCTACGACAGTTCTGAGCAGCAACTTTATTTTTCCCTCTTCGTCTAATATCACGGATGAGCGACACTTGTAAGTCTGTCAGATAGTATCTGCTTAGCATGCTGTTGAAAGAATCAACAGGCATGCGGACAATTTCATCTACAGAAAAAGGAATATGCAGAGCTTTGGCACGCCGTTCATCACGGCTTAAATTTTTGTCTGTGTCATTGAGGTACCTACTCAATTTCTGTGGCTTTCCATGCCGTGAAAAAGGTTCAGAATTGGATTCTAGAGCGCTTGGCTGTAAGTGGTAAGTGTGGTTATGAAATACATGTTGAAATGCAAGGTCCCCATGAAAACCAGAGTCACTCCTATGACCCATGGGACAAAACTTACTGGGCTCTGGGTAGCAGCCTCCCACAGCCCCTTCTAAGTCATGGTGGGAAAGAGATTCAAGGTCACTATAACCTATGGCACCTTCACACACAGAGTGAGAGGTATTAGACTTGGTGACAGAGGTGCTATTGTGGCTTGAATTTAAAGAAAGCCCAGAATCAGAATCTGGTTTTTCAAAAAGCTGAGAAACTTCCATTGCATCAAAACCTTCTTCTGTAGCCCAAGACATTAAATTTATTTCATCAAATATGTTTATATCGAGGTCATGTAAAAAGTCTTCGCTTGTTAGATTCCTCATCTGATTGTCAACAAATGGAAGAAATTCTGTCAAGTTAGTTCCAGGACGGGTTTGTTCAGAATTGGTGGTATGAGAATTTAACTGCAGAAATGGTTCCTGTGGCTGTGAAGTCCTTGCTACTTGATCCCTTCTAAATGTATTGTCAGGACACAGCAACATGGCCTCCTGGAGATTCACATCATGACTTACAGCCTGGCTAAGATTTACGTTATAACGTGCTGAAGAAGTCATGCCATCGTTGATACTTCCTGGAAGAGGAATATCTCCCAGTGAGATGCCCTGAAAAAGGAAGGGAGAACACTTTAAATAAAACCCTATTTCAATAGCACTTCTAGTATCTAATACAACATTTCTTTCCTCACTTTTGTCAGTTCCTCTCCACAAACAGGAATATGCTGTTGGCCATGAATAACTTTCCCTAGTTCACTAGTATAGGCAATATAATATGTGATGTGAGCCCAAATTGGAATATGCTATACTTGAAAGATTTATTCTTTGAGTATCATGGAAATTTTAAAAAGTTGATAAGGTTAGTAGTATAAAAGGCCTTGTTTTTAAATCTAACGTCTTACCGTAACTTACTGCTTTATAAGATGCAATTCTCATCCTAGCTATTGGCAACATTGTGGAGGGTCATGGGTAATAACAGCTATAGTGAAGTAGTCTGCAAGGGGATTGGGGGTCGGGGGTGGGGTGTCTTTTTTTTCTTTTTAAGCAAATCAGACCAGCATTATAAAGTACAATCAAGACACAAGTGCTACCAGAAAAATAAAGCTATGCCTTAGTTTGTCAAATGCTTACTGCCATTTTGATTCAATATGAATTATATAATTTGATTATATCTGTTATTATTTGGAAGGAGGAACAGTATACATATTCTGTTAATTAATTCTCCAAAGTTGAAGTTTTCTATAAAAAGTAATCCTAAATGTGTGTTTAAATAACAACATACTAGATATTTACATAAATATTTAAATTATGTCATCCAGGTAAAGTTATATTTATTCAGCGAAGTCAGTGCAGATACTTTCCTGCAAGGATAAAAGCCAAAGTTCCAATTACCTCCAGTGAATTTTCAGGCTGTGATGAAAGCAACTGAAATAAGTCTTCCAGAGAGAAAGATGTGTCTGTTCCATTTAGATGTCTCTAGAAAAACAGAAGGTGCATGCATCATTAATTTAAATTAAAAGACTGAATTGGCTGCCTGGGGCTTTAGGCTTAATTTTGAAAGGATAACCAAGTCATATCTCCATGCTGGATTTTTATCCTTATTTTGGAATTTTTACATTCAGTTCTTTTTAGTACTCAATATTTTATTATCCTTAAAAACCTTGAACTCCAAACTCCACCCCAATTCCTCCCCTAACCATCTTCCATATAACTTTTGGCTAGAATTTTCGGTTCCACCTTATTTTGCCCTTCAACAGCGACCCTCCAAATTGGTTACAAAATTATGTAACTTTAAATACATACTTAGATTTACCAAAATGTTTTACCCACTTGACTCATCAGTGCTTCATCTTCTGCCTTCAGGGTTTAGTTTCTTTCTTGTTGAAATAACTTGGATAGTTCTTTTTTAGCTCTACTCTCTAGTTTTTTGTAACCTGTAATTATTTTGCCTTCATGCTTAAGTGACAGTTTATCTGGTAAGATCAGGTTTAATGTTTTCCCTCAGTACTTTGTCTCATGGCATATGTTACTATTCATGTTTGCTATCAGTCATTTTATAGCCAATCTTTTTTTCCAGTTATTAAAATTTTTTTTACTTAAGTCTTTTTTGTCCTGCTATTTCACTTTGATATATCTGGGACTGGATTTTATTTACTCTGCTTGGGACTCTGTACTCCTTTAATCTGAGTCAAGATCATTTTAATTTTGGAAATATTTTGCCACAAACTCCTTAAATACTGCTTCTTGATACTTCCTAGTCTCTCCTAGGACTCCTGTTAGAAATAATTAAAGGTAAGCTCATCTTTGTTGGGAGCTATTTCTGTAGGAATCCCACATAACAAGGGTTACCAAACTAACTATAAGGCAGTTCTATGTTTCCCTCTGCAAGTACCAGTTTTTATATCATTTTCTAGACCTTGCTTTCTTGTCTCAAGATTCCTGATTGTGATGGTAGTGTGGATTCAGACTCTACATCTGGCTTTGGGGTCCTGGTTTCTAAAGGGTGGATAGACAGCTTCCTTGCTATGTCTACTAGCTGGTAGCTATAATTGTCCTAGTCCCCATTTTCTGAACAGAAGAGCCTTTAAATGTTCTGAGCTTTAAGCAGGGAACTCAGGTACCCCTAGGTATGGGCTTGACACCTCATTTCCCATCCATTCAACCCCAGTCTCTGTCATGACATCTGGATCCAGTTCCTCCTTGGGGCTCTTCAGCTTTGGTGCCTGATTAATCTTAAATTCTGGATTTCAGTTCCCTCTTTGTTTCTTATATCTGTAGAATCTCTTTCTTGCTTTTGAGTTCTGCCATACACTTAAAAGTACTATCCATGATGTTTTATCGAAGATTTACTTTTGGTGTGTCATAGGGGGTATCTTTACGTGCTAGCTGGTTCACATTCCTGACTTGTGCTGTGCATCACTCCCACCCCTAACTTTTTACTTCAGGGTTTCCTTTTTTGAAGATTCAGACCAGCTGCACTGAGGAGTAGCTGTGTACAAATACTTGGTTTCTTTTTCTATAGAACCAAATACCTTGGGTTCCATAAAGCCATGTTTTCAAGGCCCATAATACAAAGCCACAAGGCTTTCTTTGCCTATGGATGCTACAGGACTACTTAAGCTAAAGTGATAAGATTTCCTGCTTTTCTTTCACTGGTAAATTACACGTTCTTAGTGGATAGTGGACTTCTTCACCAATTGAATTATTTAAAATGATTACTAATTTCTTATGAAATTTCAGAAGTGTTCTATTAATGACCCCAAATTTGATTCATTAGTCTTGGCCAACCATTGACCAAAATTTGCTGATGGTCACAAGTGTATGAGAATGGATAACATCTGCACAAATCTGTATTCCTGTGAAAACAATCCATAATAGTGGATAAATAACATTATTTGTAGAAAGAAAGTATTTAGAACACAGAAGTTAAGGGTATGAAGATGATTCTGCTTAAAATGAATTATAGAGTGATCCTTCTGGCTAGTCAAATATGTGTTTCATTCAACCTTTTGCCTGTTTCCTCCTCTCCAGTGCCCCAGGAGATGGCAGGTGGAGGGGCTAAGCCCTACCAATCCATTCCTCTGATTGGGTCCACAGAAGACAGAGGCAAGAGATAGGAGGTGGGAGGAATGATAGAATGCCTTAGAGACAACAGCTTCTGCTGAGTCTCGCATCAATTCCAGTTCTCACTGAGCTCTATTTCTCCCCAGGTTCCCTTCTGTCCTGATGGTGGTAATGGCTTCATGTTGCTGCTGGTCCCTGGGAGCCTTCCTATTCCTTGGTGTTTCCCTTAAACCTGCTCTCACCTCTGTTAAAAAGCCCTTCATTTTCTTCTCTTCAGCATGTGCCTTCTATTTGAGGGCCTAAACTGTGAACAGCATTCTGTTTGAAGTCTATGCACCAGAGTTCTGTCTACCACACTTAAGAAATTATTCAGAACAATTTTGAGGCATTTGGTTTCATAGAACTCAGTTAATCCATTTCTAAATCTAATTGCTTAATTTTATCTGTTCAGCTAGGTACAGATCTTGCAGAAAAATGGACAACTAAGGGGCCTGCCCGGTGGCGCAAGTGGTTGGGTGCGTGCGCTCCGCTGTGGCGGCGTGGGGTTCGCGGGTTCGGATCCCGCGCGCGCACTGACGCACCGCTTGGCAAGCCATGCTGTGGCAGCATCCCATATAAAGTGGAGAAAGATGGGCATGGATGTTAGCCCACGGCCAGTCTTCCTCAGCAAAAAGAGGAGGATTGGCAGATGTTAGCACAGGGCTGATCTTCCTCACAAAAAAATAAATAAATAAATAAAAATAAAATGGACAACTAAGCCATTTTCACAGTTAATCCATGAAACGTATTCCATACTTTAAGCTCAATTTAGATTGCCAGGAAATAGGCCTTTTCTGTTTTCTTAAGTCAGACTCATAATTCTCCTTCCTAAGTCTTCACATAAAATGTGAACATACAGTTCTGTTTTGGGTGAAGAATTCATTGCATTTTGAACAGAGATCACTAGGAATATTCAAAGAATACGGTGGACACAGATTTAAATTTATAAGACATATCTTTTAAAAGATTAAACATTAATATAAACTCGTCTTTAGTGAGAAGAAAATGTTTTCAGACCAGTTAACCTACATATACTGCGTATTTTTCTTCATTAATATCCGGTAGTCTAAGTGTAGGACTCCAGTGGGGCTAGAAGATGTCACTGTTAAGGAGCAAATTATGTCAGTCATCCTACATATTCTTCCATGGTTGTCACCCCAAAAATGGAAATAAATGCCATTGATTCACTGTGATCACACACAACCCATTTCTGCTTTCTTTACTTCAACAAACTGTAAGAGCACCTACTAAGTAACAGCTCAGTAAAAGAGCAGACAGATATTGTCAGAAGCGCCAAATGTGTAATTTGCAGAACACAAAAATGTGTAAATGCTAACTAAACAAGACTGACACAGGCCAGGAACATGGAGGTACAAAATGAGGAGCCAAGCCTGATAATTATGAATTAAGGCACAGATCCCTTGCTTTGAGTGATTGATGTGTTTCTGAAAAGTTTTATCCAAAATGATGTTTGTCCTAATTCAAATTATATTTTAAATTCTCCAAGGAAGCTCCCTACTTTATCTATCTCTTCCTTAGTACTTAATGAGTGCCTACTATGTGTCTAGCAGTGAGTTAGTTACTACAAGTAATTCAAAGAAGTAGAAAATACAGTTCCTGCTTTTCTGGGAAGCCCAGTGAGGGAGTAAAGGCAAAGACATACCCAGAAGAAAAATGAACCAATAGCGTAAATCTATATACAATGAAGTGGTAGACGGTGATAAAAATATCTCCCTCAAAAAAGATGACTGTGAGGTACTCAGGAAAGGGGGCTGAAATGTCTCCTTCAAAATAAATAGTAGTATTTAGTATTTAGTTAATATAAAAGTCCACTGGCATTGATATGATAGTATGGTGTGTGGGGTCGGGGGAGAGGAGTGCATGGGGTAAAGCCACACCAAGGGTCCATGAGTTATGAGGAAAGCCAAGGTCTAGGGAGAATGCCAGTGGGTAAAAGCACAGACAGGTGCAGACACTTATGCATTTCCAAGTGGAATGAGAAGCTGCAATGGGGCCCTCCCTCCATTGAAGGTTATAAAAGGGTTCTGAAGCCTCAGAGGCTAGGGAGTGAAAATGGGAGGGTTCCTTGGGGTGAGCCCCCCACCCCCTCACCAGAAGACTAGCAAAAAGGGACTCAAGGAGACCACTTAGAAACGTGGTGTGTGTTCTCTGCAGTTTGGGGAACACAGGAGAAGAGTGTCCAGAGCTTGCCTGAGAACCAGAGCTTGCCTGAGAAATATAAAAGGGCAAGAGGCCAAGCAAGGGCTGCACTTAGGGAAGTGATTGGACTGACGAAGGGGGAAGAGGGTCATGTTTCCAGGAACAGCTGCTGGAGAGCCAGCATGTGGTTGAGAGGGCCGCCTGGACAGGTGAGGTATATGCCACTGAAAATGCAGGAAGGACTCCTAAAGGCTACCTGGAGGTGGAGGTGCATCTGTCCTTGTCAAGAGAAGGGCAAATGAACGACTCCCAGCTGTGGGGAAAGAGTCTCCAAAGAACCTATGAAATCAAAGTGCCCATCTGACAAGTAGTTTTAAATACATCCTACAGTCAAGGGAAACCAGCGTCAGATCGCTGCCAGTCAAGTAACACCTTTCCTGAACATTACCACCCACCACACCCTCAGCCCCAGAGAAGACAGCCTACTGAGCAAAGGAGGAAGACTTGGAGAAATAGAGAACTAGGCCACACACTCCCTTTTCCACTTAAGCCAGCCTTTGAGGCTGCTGCAGCAGATGAGACAGGAGGAGGGGAGAAGCTGAATTTCAGTTCAGAGTTTTTGAGAATTACACTGACCAGAGAGATTTTAATCTGATAATCTTGAAGTTATAAGGCCTTCCCTAGATTTCACCCAAGGTGTAGGGAAGAACTAGTTCCCCTAGAACAGGTTAGAACAGGCTGGAAGGGGTGAGTGGGCAAAGGCAGCAAAGCAGTTTTCTGATTTCACTCCATTGATCATGTAATGTTCCATGTAATATTACATGACAACGGTACAGTGATGATGGGCTGTCTGAGAAGGGCCAAGGCATGGTACTCTCTACCCTCTAAGGGTGTTCAAGGCACAGCCCCAACTCCTCCTGGTTAAAGGTCTTTGGAGCATCTGTTTGCCAGGGTTGTGGGCTAGGACCTCAGCAGGGCTGAGTAGAAACCAGAGTATGGCCCAAATAAAAGAAGGGAGAAGCACAGCTGTAGGAAGAATCCATCCCTTCAGCCTGGCTCCTGGAGTTCATCTTTCTATACCTCTCTCACCACTCAGGAGTGTGGTTAGACATAGAGGAGCCAAGGAGGCTGTCCCAGTGGGCCTGGCCAGAGGTACAAAATGGGCTCCTGGCTGCCGATTCAGCATGGTCCGCCAGGAGACTAAGCAAGGATTGGAGCCCAAGCCCCAGGTGGTATTGAGGGTGATTTGCCTGTAGCGTCCTCTGGCTTGCTCTCCCAGACTTAGCCAACCTGGCTGTCTCTGTGGGTAGCTGGTTGAGGATTCCTGGGTTCAGGGTGCCAGCCATTTCTTTATCCCTTGCCATGGCAAACACAACTAACAAAACCGGCTAGCAACTTCCTGGAGGTGAGTTTAACCAGAAAAAACTAATTCTATCGGCTGATTCTTTTGTAAATCAAATAACCACTCCCACAATTTAAAAGAAATATCTATTTTCATATATCAGATTTGCTTATAGTAGAGTACTTATATGCAAAATTCATTTGTAACACAAACTGTCAAAAGCCATAAAATCTACATTAGGGCCAGCCCGGTGGCACAAGTGGTTAGATGCGCGCACTCCGCTGCGGTGGCCCGGGGTTCGCTGGTTCAGATCCCGGGCGCACACCGGCGCACTGCTTGTCGAGTCATGCTGTGGCGGCGTCCCATATAAAGTGGAGGAAGATGGGCACAGATGTTGGCTCAGGGCCAGTCTTCCTCAGAAAAAAGAGGAGGATTGGCATCAGATGTTAGCTCAGGGCTGATCTTCCTCACACATACACACACACACAAAATCTACATTAAAGCCAAAATGTTAGTAAGGCTAGGATATTCTGGCATGCTCACCTCATTTCTAGATTCAGTGGTCTTTTCTGCCTCCCAGTCAGGTTTATCTGCTATTTTATCTTCATCTTCATTCTTCTGCTGCAGTGATTTCTCCTTCTGGGCTGACACTCTGTGCTCATTTTCCTCATGCTGAGAACTGTGATCCACAGCTTCATGCCTCTCTCTTAGTACCTCATTTTCCTATAAAAGTACCCAAAAATGTGCTAAGTAGAAATACATATTTCATCAAATAAGTCAAACAATCTTTAAAACTGCATTGTCCTTACTGCCCAGTGATCATGAAAACCCATGAGTTAAAAGTTAAGACTGGCATTTCATTATTTCAATATCAAAGAAACATTTAATTCTGAAACCAAGGTCAGTTTTGTGTCCTGTACTTCTTAAGAAGTCCCTCTGAGACAGGGTGTTCTAATTTGCATAATTCAAATTATATGCATTTATAAAGCCCTTAAGTTTAAAATATTTGCAAATTTGATTAAACAGCAGGCAGTTTTTATTTGGTTTTCTGTTGAAAAGAGATCAAACAGCTAAGTTGGAAGCAAATACTAATCAAATATACATAGAAAAATCTGGAAACTTATTACAAAGTATTAATTGTGGTTGTCTCTGAAAGGTGGGATGGGTTGGGGCAGGGTGGGTAAAAAGAGTTGACTTCACTGTATACATTTCTGTACTGTTTGAATATTTTACCACAAACATGTATTTCTTTTACAATCAGGAAAAAGGTAAATATATTTTTTTATTTTGAACAAAAGAGTTCACAACAAAGCTTAAACTAACATCTCCAGAGATATTTTCAACTATGCTTATTTACCCAGATGAGTCCTTTCACTTTTTAATTTCCTTTAACTGAGGAGACTTAAATAATTAAAAGGCTAGAGAATTCTTCTAAACATTCAAATAGTTACCATTTAACATACACTGTAATACTGATACTTTCAATTTTGATATTAAAAGCTCTCTGTATTTTTTTCTTCTCTAACATAACATCAAGTCTTCTTAAACTCTTTCAAAGGATCTATTTTTAATTTCTCTTCCAGCAACACAGCACATTGGACTAACTCAAGGATAGCACCGCACCACTTCCCCCCCCACTCTAAACCACAGAAACGTTAACCAAAAAAAAAAAAAAAAAAAAAAAAAATGAAGGTCAAAGAAATGGAAATCTACAGATGCCAGAAGCAAGGAGAGAAATCAAAGCAAGAGCGGAAGAAGGAAGCTGATGTGCTAGTGGCCTGCTTGGTTTTACCTGCTTCTCTGTTCACGGTGCTAACTCGATGACATACTCAGCCTCCCTCCTGACACTGTGGATGCTGGTCTTGTTCCTACTTCAATCCGTCTCTGCATACAACTCTGCTGTGTGCTCAAGGATACTGCTTCTGCTAATCTACCCTCTTTTCTGCATCAACAATTATTTCCTGTATATTGGATAATTCCCTTCAGCCTACTAATATACAATAATACCTCCCATCTTTAAAAATCCCTCCCTTGGTCCCATATTACTCTTTAGATTCCATCCCATTTTTTTGCTCCCTTTTAGAACATAATCCTCCAAGAGTCATCTGGACTCTGTATTCTCTCTTGAACCTATTCCAATGAGGATTTTGTCCCCACCACTCCACTGACGCAGCTCATCAGGATCTCCCAAGTTGGACAGTTCTCTGTCCTCATCCTACTTGACCTATCAGCAACATTTCACTTAGTTACTCCCTCCTCCTGGAAACAAGTTCTTCACCTGGCATCCAAGTACCTTTTCTCTTTCCTCTCCTACCTCACAGACTACTTCTCTTTTGCTGATTCTTCATCTTCACCGTCTCTAAACATGGCAGTGCCCCAAGGCTCAGGCTCAGACACAACAAGCACCCTCCCACCTTCTGGCCAGGATTTGCTGTTCAGTATTTGCTGTTCCTGCTGCTTATAAGGCTCTCCCTCTGCTCACCTCCCTCTCACCCCCACCCCTTCAGGTCCCTATTTAAATATTACTATCTCACTTTTCTTTCTTAAGCACTCTCTATTAAAAAAAAAAAACAACCTCTCCCATCAATATCTAACTCCCTCATCTTGCTTTATTTTTTTTCCATAGCATTTAGTACCAGCTGATATAGGATCATATTTATTTGTTGTCTATCTGTCCCACTAGAATGCTAGTTTCTTGAGGCAGGGACTGTCTGCTTGGTTCCTGCTATATGCCCACTGCCTACCCCAGAGCTTGACACATAGTAGATCTTTAATAGATATTTGTTGAATAGATGAACTCCTAGACACAACATCCTAAGACTTTGATGGGGATCTGACTTCTGATGGGTGAGATGCCATAGTCTTGCTCTTCCCCATACATAGGATTCTGGCTACAATGCTGATTACTATCTTAAATATGGGGAAAGAAGAAAAAGGTGACTGGTCATCACTCTTAGCTCTACCTTTTGCCAAGGCAAGATTTCTTTTGTTGAACATGAAGTTAAAAAAATTCAGGGCCGGCCCCGTGGGTTAGCGGTTAGGTGCGCAAGCTCCGCTGCTGGCGGCCCGAGTTCGGATCCCAGGTGCGCAGTGACGCACTGCTTCTGGCCCACATACAGCAACCAGAAGGATGTGCAGCTATGACATACAACTATCTACTGGGGCTTTGGGGGAAAAAAAAAAAATACAATTAAAAAAAAAAATTCAAAATTATGGATTCCTGAGGCAGCTAACTTTGTTTATAAATTTGCTGTTGGTGGGCACAGGAGCTTGCAATTTCTAAATCACATGATCTACTGTAGAACCATGAACTAAGGTCTCCTTAGTTAATCTGTAATATGTGAGTTAATGCAACACACATGGACACACACATGAACTTGCAAACATAAGACTATGTTATCTATAATGTTTACATAAATAAACAATAACAGAGGAAACAGTTGGCTAAGACAAGACTAGATCAAGCCCATAAGGAAACTGATCAAATAAACTTTAGTCTGGGAAGGTTTTTTTTGTGGGGAATACTTTTAGAGTGCATAAGAGTCTGGTATCAAAAATATGTAGGATGGCCTGCCTAAAAACTTAAGAAAGAATTGAAGGTAGCAATTCTGTATGACAACTCACATATTGCAAGAATCAGAAATGAGGTTAAAAATCCTACCATATAATAATGGATCATTACTCATTAAAAAAATCAGTTAAAATAAAAGAATCAATGAGTCCATTTGAATACAAACAAGTAAATGAAGGAAAAAGGAAATCTCTTCCTTACAGTAGAATGCAGCTAATACAGGAGAACAATGGAGTTAGAAATTCATCCATGGATGCTAAAACTAGGGAGTCCAAGTTTGATGAGAAACAAGATATTTAAATAGTCTCAAAGTATCACTCCACAGATTACTTTTTAATTAGTAAGAAAAAAAATAACACTACAGGAGAAACCTGGCAAACACCGTCTACCCCATGTGGACCAATCTGTCATCACAATATGGAGATAAACCAACGTGAGGTGCCTCCTGACATGATATGGAGAAGGACATATTACCAATTCTGTGGTATTCTTGCCCAAAATTCATAATCTCAATGTACCCATGAGGAAACATAAGGAAAATAAAAATTGGGGGCCATTTTACAAAATAACTGATTGATACTCTTCCAAAATCTAAGGGTCAAGAAATACCAAGACTGAGGAACTTTTCCAGATTAAAGTGACTAAGAGACTTGACAACTAAATGCAATGTGTGATCCTGGGTTAGATGCTGACCTAGGGGAAAAAGTAGTTATATAGAACGTTACTGGGGCAATAGGTAAAATTTGAATATGGATAGTAGATTAGATAATAGTCTTAGATTCATGTTAAATTTCCTGATCTTGATAATTGTCTATATAAAAAAATCATTATTCTTAGGAAATATACACTCAAGTATTTGAGTATTGAGGGACACAATGGCTTCGATTCACTCTTAAATGTTTCAGAACAAAAAGAATTGTATATGTATATTTAGAGATAAATATGATTATAAGATAAGTCAAATGAGGTAAATTGTAAATAGGTAAATCTGAGTAAAGAAAATTTACTATTCTTGCAACTTTTTTTAAGTTTAAAATTATATCTAACTAAAAAGTTACCCTAAAAAATCCCTACATAGCAAAATATCTCTGGCCAAAGCAACAGCAATGGGTTGACCTAGAACTATTCTTCCATTCATTTTTCTGTTAATCTGTATTTTCCACCCAAACTGTATAGTCATATCAATTGCT
Organism: Ceratotherium simum simum; assembly: GCF_057802395.1. Lineage (NCBI taxonomy): Eukaryota > Metazoa > Chordata > Mammalia > Perissodactyla > Rhinocerotidae > Ceratotherium > Ceratotherium simum. The sequence goes on along the minus strand of NC_141900.1, from coordinate 58,652,153 downwards.
TTAATAATTATTTTCATCTCTTCCTTCCCAGCCAGCCCTGGTGGTCTAGTCAAGACTTGGCACTCTCACCACAGCACCCCGGGTTCATTTCCCGGTCAGGGAACCACACCACCTGTCTGTTGGTTGTCATACTGTGGTGGCTGTGTGTTGCTGTGATGCTGAAAGCTATGCCACCAGTATTTCAAATACCAGCAGGGTCACCTATGGTGGACAGGTTTCAGCGGAGCTTTCAGACTAAGACAGACTAGGAAGAAGGAGCTGGACACCCACCCACTTCCAAAAATATTAGCCATGAAAACCCTGTGAATAAGTAGCAGAGCACTGTTTGATACAGCACCAGGTGAGAGGATGGGGCAAAAAACCCGTGCAGGGTTCTACCCTGCTGTACACAGGATCGCTAGGAGTTAGTCAACCCAAAGGCACTAACAACTTCTTTTGCATTGTTACCGCACCAGGTCTGTTTTTGCCCACTGCCCAGAAAGCCAGACACTGAGATGATGGGATTGCAGAGAGAAAGGGTTTAATCACAAGACAGCCAAGTATGGATACAGGAGAATGAATCTCAAATCCGCTTCCCGGAAAATAGGGCCTCAGGGATATTTATGGGGTGGGGGCAAGGTGGTCTGAAATGATTGGAGGTGAGGAGAGATGAGGTAATTGATGATCTGTGCAAGCGTAGTCAGGCTTCATGCCTCTTCATAGGAAGCACGTTCACAGAATGGCGGCTTTAGCATGCCCTGAGGGTGGAGTTCCAACCTCTTGCAGTGAAAAGGTCGCTTATCGGATACTTGTCTGCGTGGGCACAGTTGATGGGTTGGTGGTCTCATAATCTGGCCTGAAGTGGACAAGGGGTTCAATTCCTGAAAAAAACAACTCAAACACCCATTACCATGGTGACCCCAGCTCCAGGGGGATGTTACTTATAGGAACCTAGTGGGAGTCAAGATAGCATATTACCTAAACAGCACAGTTAACAATGGGTAAGTTTATCATGCAGATTTAAGTCCTCATCTTCTGTTCTGATAAGTTTCTAGGTAAGGCCATCCCCCCCTTCCTCCTGGTACAGGGAAGAAGATACCTTTACAAATGGAGATTTTCTTTACAAATGTAAATGTTTTCATAAAGGGCTTTTAAGACAGGGCTTAGCACAGACCCACCCAGATGCCAGAGATATCTATGGTAATGGCCTGTTCTGGGGGCAGGCCTCCCATCCCACACTCCTTTGGTTAGTTAGTGGAGGGGGCCAATTCTGATCCCCCATAGTTACTAGCTGCTTAATCATCAATGGTTAACTGTTTCCCGGTTTCACCAACATTTAAACTTCATACTTCATTTTCTTGTCTAATTGCTTTGGTTATGCTTCCAGAGTAATGTTCAATACTAATGGTGACACCTGATGTAAAGGAAAACACTGTCTCTACTCTCAATACTCTACTACAGGGGCCAGCCCCAGGGCGCAGCGGTTAAGTGCACGTGCTCCGCTGCTGGCTGCCCGGTTCGGATCCAGGCGCGCACCAATGCACCGCTTGTCAGGCCATGCTGTGGCAGCGTCCCATATAAAGTGGAGGAAGATGGGCACAGATGTTAGCCCTGGGCCAGTCTTCCTCAGTAAAAAGAGAAGGATTGGCATGGATGTTAGCTCAGGGCTGATCTTCCTCACCAAAAAAAAAAAAAAAAAAAAAAAAACAACTCTACAACACTACTTCACTTCTGACACCTGATGTGTGGGGTTTCCACACACCAAGCAATTCTGCAACACCAGCTAGGTATCTTATAATTTAACTCAGTTCTGACACGGTCTACGTGGGATATTGTCAGATCCCACAGATTAAGGGCTCAGTATGACAAGACTGCCCCCCCACCCCCCCACCGATGCCAATGCCAATTGCAAGTCCAGGTTGTCACCTGTGCTTCCAACCAACTGGCTATAAATTGAAGGTTCCCACAACCCTCTCTGACTAATTTGCTAGAGCAGCTCACAGATCTCAGGAAAACATTTTACCTTACTAGGTTACCACTTTTTTATAAAAGGATGCAACTCAGGAACAACCAGATGCACAGAGCAAGGTATGTGGGAAGGGGCATGGGGCTTCCATGCCCTCTCTGGGCGCGCCGCTCTTCCAGCACCTCCACACCTTCACCAACCTGGAAGCTCTCTGAACCTAGTCCTGTGTTTTTATGGAGGCTTCATTACATAAGCACCATTGATTAAATCACCAGCCACTGGTGACTGAATTCAACCTCCAGTGGCTTTGCTTCCTCAGGGGTCTGGGAGGTGGGGCTGAAAGTTCCAACCTTCTAATCACATGGTTGGTTTCCCTGGCAACCAGCCCCCATCCTTAAGGGCTTTCCAAGTCACCTCATTAACATAACTCAGGTGTGGTTGAAAGGCCCTTGTTATGCATAACAAGACACTCCTTTTACCTTTATGGGTCTGGAGCTCTTTCAGGAACTGAGGACAAAAGACGAAATATTATAACAAAAGATGCTCCCAGTGCTCTGAATGCTTAGGAAATTCCAAGAGTTTTGGCAGCTCTGGGCCAGGAAGGGGGATGAGGACCAAACATATATTTAAATCACATCGTTACAACTGACGTTCTTATCTTGCTCATGAATTTAAAAGGAATGCTTTTAATGTTTCTCCAATGAGGATGACATGTGGACTTTTATTTGAGATTCAACCGTCAATCATTTTTTTAGTCATTCATTCAATCAATACATACTGAGTGCCAAAAACTACACTAGATACTGGGGATACAGTAGTGAAAAAATACATTCAGACTGCCCCTTCATAGCTTCCATTCCACAGGGAGAGGGAGCCAAAAATACAAGTGAACTAACAAAATAACTGCAAGTTATGGCAAGTGAAGGAGAGAAGAAAAAGGGGACCTACTTTAGAAAGAGTAAAGGGAAGGCCGCGAAGAGGAGGTGATATTTTAGCTGAGATCTGAAGAAATAGGAAGAGTTGTATGAAAAGAGGAGGAACGCATTCAAGACAGAGAGAGTATCCAATGTACTCGTTCGACTGTTACGTAATGTATTTAATCAGCTTCTTAATGATGGATATTTAGTTGTTTCCAATCTTTTAACAAACAATATTAAAACGTCCTCATACATACTTCTTTGCACACATGTGCAAGCAGAATAAATTTCTAGACTTTATGCTGGGTCAATAGATATGTCCTTTTTTTATTTGATGGATTTTACCCAATAGCCCTTCAAAAATGTTTGTGATAATTTACATTCCTACCAACAATGGACAAAAGTGCCAATCTGATAGATGAAAACTGGTATCTCACTGTAATTTTAATTTATATTTCTCTTATTATGAGTGAGATTGAACATCTTGCACAAGTTAAAAGCATTTGTATTTCCTTTTCTGTGAACTCTTTGTGGCCTTTGTCCATTTTTCTTTTGGAGTGTTAGTCTTTTTCTTATTGATCGGAAGTAGGATAAGATCCTTTTTACTCACCTCCTCCCATCCAGTCTGCAGAAATGCAAGAGTGGAAGTGGGGAGACCAGTTAGGAGGCTATTGCCATAATTTGAGAGTAGATCATAGTCTGGGGAAAGGTGGTGGTACCAGACAGAGAAGTGGAAGAATCATGACATACTGTGGAAGAATAGATGGACTGATGAAATGGGAGGGAGAGGAAAGGGAAGAATGAAGAATGACTCCTAGAGTTCTGGTTTGAAGAACTTGGTGGATAGTTACGGAGACAACAGTTTAAAGGGGAAACAGAGGGAGTTCTTCCATTTTGGATAAGTTAAATTTGAGATGTGAAAAGTCAAGTAGAAATATCCATTACACTGACGAGATGAGCATGTGAAATTTAGAGTGTTAGAACTGAAGGTATAAACTGGGAACACATCAACATAATAAAAGAATCCACGGGAACTAATGAGATTCCAGCAAGAGGACAAAGCAAGGAGAAGGGGCTCAGCACCTGGGCTTGAGGAACTGCATCCTGCAGGTCAGGCAGAGAAGCCAGCAAAGAGACTGAGGAGGACAGGAAGTGAGGTGTGGGGGGAGAGCAATGTCTCAGAATCCAAGTGTTTCAAGAATGGAGTGGTTAATTGTGTTGAATGCTGCTTGGAAGTTGCACAAGGTAAGGACAGAAAAGTATCCATTGGATTTGGCAATAAGAAAGCTGTTGGTGGCCTTCGAAAAATCAATTTAGGGTAGAAGCCAAATGATACTGTGTTGAAGAGTAAATGGGGGATGACAAATTGGAAAGAACGTACAGATGATTCTTTCAAGAATTCTGGCTATGAAGTGAGTGGAGAAATGCGTCAGAGCAGTGTTTTGTTTTGATGATGAGATACTAGAGTATGTTTGTAAGGGAATGACTTAGGAGACAGGATAACAGCAAAGCAACGTCCTTTAGAAGGTAATAGATAGACTCCAAAGTACAGGTCACAGGATTAAGTTTGAAAGAAGGAAAAATAAAGTCTTTATTTCAAGATTAAGGAGTAGAAAGTGGATGCAAGAATATATTTGTGGATTTGGTAGTAGGAAGATCTATTTTTATTTTTGAAGGGTATTTTTAAAAAGTAGAAGTAGATATTGAACATCAATGTGATTTAATATGTCCACAAATTATTTGACCCTCTTTTCTTCAAGAGGTAAAGCTTAATTCTTCTCCCCTTGTAGTAGACTGTAGTAGACTGTAAGTAGGGACTGGACTTAGTGAATTGCTCCTAACAAAGAGGGTAAGGTGGAAGTGATGGTATAGCACTGTGACTTCCTCCTTGCTCTCTCTCTGATCACTTGTTCTGGTGAAAGCCAGTGCTCATGTTGTAAGGACATTCAAGCTGTCTACGGAGAGGCCTACTTGGCAAAGAACTGAGGCCTCCTACCAACAGCCATGTGAGCAATCCATCTTGGAAGTGGATACTCCAGCCCCAACCAAGTCTTCAGGTGAATGCAACCCAAGCAGCATCCTGATTACAACCTCATGAGATCCTGAATGAGAACCACCCAGTTAAGCCACTCCAGAATTTGTGACCCACAGATACTGTGGGATAATACATGTTTGTTGTAGTAAGCCATTAAGTTTTGGGACAATTTGTTATGCAGCAATGGATAACTAATAAAAACATTAAAAAAATGCTTTTTGTATCTATATTTTTTGTATGCCTTGCTAATATTTTATTTAATATTCTGCAGGAATATGCAGGAGTTCATCAGAGCTCTGGCAGCCTTCCACAAAAAGTCCGGGAAGCTGAAAGTCCCTAAATGCGTGGACACTGTCGAGCTGGCCAAGCACAAAGAGCTTACTCCCTATGACGAGAACTGGTTCTACACACTAGCTGCTTCCACAGAGCGGCACCTGTACCTCCAGGGTGGCACTGGGGTCGGCTCCATGACCAAGATCTGTAGGGGACATCAGAGACACAGCGTCATGCCCAACCACTTCAGCAGAGACTTCAACAGTGTGGCCCGCTGGGTCCTCCAAGCCCTGGAGGGGCTGAAAATGGTCAAAAAGGACCAAGATGGGGGCTCCAAACTGACACCTCAGGGACAGAGATCTGGACACAATCGCTGGACAGGTGGCATCTGCCAACAAGAAGTATTAGAACAAATCATGATAGGTTAATAAATTACCTCATTCATTAAAAAAAAACAACAAGAAAAAGTGATTCCTGGATTTCTTTGATGTGTTTTTTTAGGTCTTGGCGTCATCGTCATGCTGCTTTTGAAAAAAGAATTGGGAAGCTGTATGTAACATCAGAATTCCTTACTGGAAAGTTTCAAAGAATTGTCCTTGAATTCTGCCTGCACCACCAAGAGGTTTTTTTAAAGAAATTATTCTGACAACATTTTCAACTTCTTTTGTGGGGTATGCCAAACAGCCCTCCAGAACAGCTGTTCTAACTTATATTGTCATCAGTGGTATTGGAGGATATCCATTTCCTCACATCCTACCTACTCTGGGTTTGTTTCTTAATATTCTGTTAACTAAAAGGCTAAAACTGCAGCTCATTAGTGGCTATAATCTTGGAGATATCAACGTTTCTATGAAACAAGTGGTGACTGTGAAGGCAGTAAGGGAAGGCTCTAGACTGGGGTAAGAGACAGATTCTAAATGTAAGAGAATCTGAATACTCTTCCCCCCCGCCCCCAAAGCCCCAGCAGATAGTTGTATATCACAGTTGCACATCCTTCCAGTTGCTGTATGTGGGACGCGGCCTCAGCATGGCCGGACAAGTGGTGCATCAGCGCGCGCCCGGGATCTGAACCCGGGCCGCCAGCAGTAGAGCGTGCGCACTTAACCACCAAGCCACGGGGCCGGCCCATGAATACTCTTAAGATGGAGACATGAGGAGCTAAAGGAGCCAAGGGAGGAAAGTCAGGGTCAGAGTAGGAATCTGAGCTCTCTTTGCTGCCTGTGGGTAGTTCCTTCTTCCTCTTCAGCCAGAGAGAGAGGCAGAAGAGGCAGAAGGTGAGACCTGGGGCAAGTCACTGCAGCATTGAATATGTGATTTCCTGAGGGCCCTTTCCAGTTCTGACAATCCAAGGGTCTCTCAGTAAGTGCCTATATAATTTTATCACCCAAACCAGTCCATTTTTGAGAGGGTAAGAAGGTGCTATGAACAATTAAACTGGACAACAGGCATAAACCAAGACTGTCCCAAATGGCCACCCTATCTATGAGGCCACAGGGGAAAGAGGAGACTGCATAACCATCAAGAATCTTGATGGCAAACTGAAAAGTGCTGGCTTAATTCCACAGACCTGGGGAAGAGAGATACTTTAACTTGCACAGCTTTAGGTATTCAATACTTTCTTGGCTAGTCCTTCACTTACTCATTCAGCTATCATTTATTAAGAGCCTATTATAAAGCTAAGAGAAACGTATCATGAGAAGTGATGAATGAGGGGCCGGCCCCGTGGCTTGGTGGTTAAGTGCGCATGCTCCTTTACTGGTGGCCAGGGTTCGGATCCCGGGCTCACACTGACGCACCGCTTGTCAAGCCATGCTATGGCAGCGTCCCACATAAAGTGGAGGAAGATTGGCATGGATGTTAGCTCAGGGCTGATCTTCCTCACACACACACACACACACGCACACACACACACACACAAAAGAAGTGATGAATGAGAAGAATTTTTACCAGGTTTGTGTAATGCCCATGGAGCTGTGCAACCCAGACTCCCCTCAAGGAAGGAATTGTGGCAGCTGCTGGGGACCTGTGGGCAGACAGCCTCCAGCTGTGCCTCTACGGAATGCCTCAGCTGCTGAGAGCCACCTCACCTAACGTCATGCCCTTCCCAGGATGCAGCCACATCCCACGACAGCGAGGAGGGTGTGAAGGCCTGGCCATCAGGGCCCGACGTGAGATAACTGCTGCACCACTTCAGCTCCAGAGCGCCTGGTCTTGTTAGCCCGCATCACAGCTTGACTTCTGCTTCTGTCCACTCCTGCTTTCTTGTTCTTCCTTCCACAGCTGTAGATCCCAAAGGTCTCCCCTTATAAACACACTGCACACTAAACAGTCTCAGAGTCCCTCTCCCAGAGAACCCAACTTGTGACAGTTAGCAATTCTATTTTTGGGGGGAGTAAGGGAGGGGACGACCAGGATCGCAAGGCAGGGAGAGGTGGAGGATTCATTATTATAATATTCCTGTTTAGAAAGTGAAAAAGGCCTATGGTACTTGTAATATAATTTGCACAGTTCACAAGGCCCCACAAAAGCCTTGTGGCTAGGAGGGCTCAGGTCCAAAAAACCGGTGAGTAAAAAGGCCTATCTTACTCCTACCAGCTGTGTGACCTTGGGACACTTTGACCCTGTTTCCTCACCTGTGAAATGAAAGGATAATATTTCTAATTCACATTTTAAGGAATTAGTTGAGAAAAAGCACTTTATATATTTTAAGATGCTATATAGACATGAATTACTACTCATTTCTACTGCTTTTTGAGTCTGAAGAGTTGCAATGACTAACTGCTGACAACTCAATCAGAATGTCAAAGAGAAAGTGATACCAGCCCCTGGTAGCCAGTAATTACTATTATCTCTTCTCTTTTCCTGTTTTTCTCAACTCAGTGACATGGAGCTGAGATAGAGAGTATGTGTTTTACAAGTACTGTTATATATACTGGAGATTTATGGTCCACGCTCTTAATTTAACGAATGGGTAAGTCAGAGCCAGTCCAGATGGCCTAGTGGTTAAGGTTCGGCACTCTGCTTCGGCGGCCGGGGTTTGGTTCCCCGGCATGGAACCATACCACTCGTCTGTCGCTGGCCATGCTGTGGTGGTGGCTCACATGGAAGAACTAGAAGGACCTGCAGCTGGAATATACAACTATGTACTGGGGTTTGGGGGAAGAAAAAAAAAAAGAGGAAGATTGGCAACAGATGTTAGCTCAGGGCAACTCTTTCCCAGCCAAAAAAAGAATGGGTAAGTTAAACACACCATTAAGTTACTTTTTATTGTTGTGTGGGTGATTTTTACTCCTGTGGGACTGGGACTCAATAAAAAAAGGCTTGCCATAGGAAGCCATCGTAAACTTGTGAGCTGGGGTGCTTAATCACAACTAAATACCCAGCGACTTGTACTGAGCCGGCACCTGCTAGAAAGGCCCTCCCCGCCACAGCCCTGTCTGCTGGTAACCAACCCATCTCATCCTCTGCATGGATCCAGAACCTTCTCAGTTTGGGCTCCTTAGCTAAAACTGGCTTCTTCTGTCTCTAAAATCCCGTGGCTTCTAAGTTTTCTCTTATCACACCACTTCTATCTAAAATTAAACTATTTGGGACTTTTCTTTCCTACTGAGCGCTGCATGAAGGTTTTCTGCGTCAATGAAGGTGGTAGAAGGGGAAGACAGGAGCAAATCTGGGCTTTTCTCTTCTCCTTGCTAAGCCTCTGAAGTTCCTGATAACTGGCAAGATGGTTTCTGGGTCTGTACTTATTATACTGTATTGGGACTTGAATAGTGTGATGGAGAGTTTGACCCTGAAAAAACTCTTTGTGAACAGTCCCAGCTGGCTTAGCTGGGCCTTTCATTTATTCATCTGGGGGAGGAAGGACTGAGACCTGCTTTGACCTTTAGGGTTGGATGAACCTTCAAAGACAAAGAACAATGTGGTGCCTACGAGAAGGATGACATCAGAGGGAGAGGGGTGAAGGCCCAAAATTCTGAGACCTGTCTCTAGGCTGGAGGCAGCTGGAGTCATCAGGTCAGGGGAGACACGAGGAGCCACATAAAGAGAGACTGTGTCCTGTTTGGCCAGGGTGGTTTTGAAAGTAGTTTATAATAATTATAGCTCACATTTATTGAGCATTTGCTGTGGGCCAGGCACCACATACGTGATCTCACTGAAGTTGCTTGGCTTCCCTGTAAGGTAGGTACTGTTGTTATCTCTTCTTACAGAGGAGGAAACTGAGGCACAGAGAAGTTAAATAACTTGCCTTACGCCACACAGCTAGTAAGTGACAGAAGCAGGATTTAGCTGCAGGCATTTTTACTTCATAGCCAGCTCTTACACACTGTTGGTTCTTGTTTGCCCCTGCAGATCCATGTGTCCCCCAGAAGCTGACCTCTGCAAACTCCGGGGCTCCCGTGCTGGCTGGCTGGCTTCCAGCAGGGTTCACCAGTGGGAGACTGGAGGGTGGGTAGAGGGGAGGCCAGGGCATCTCCCCATGAGTCTGCCGTGACAGCTCCAACCCCAGGGCTGCACCTTTCACTCAGCTCTGGTAACACCCTTTCCACCCCTTCCCAGATGGTAGTCTCTGTGAGTCCAACACACCAACCGTGGAAAAACCATTCATCAGATAATTGGCGGAATCTGAATACTGAATGGATGTTTGGTGATATTAAAGAATTGTTGATTTTTTAGGTGTGCTAATGGCACTGTGGTTATGATTAGAAGAGTCCTTATATTTTAGGAAAATATGCTAAAATATTTATACGTTTTCTGAGTCAATGAAGGTAGTGGGAAAAGTAGTAAAGGAACAAAGCTGGCCTTTTCTCTTCTCTTTGCTAAGTCCTTGCAACGAGCTGGCATAGGAATCACAAGAAACGATGGCTGGGATTTATTTCAAAATAATGGGGGGAGGGGAAAGGGGAATTGTAGATGAAACAAGACTGGCCATGAATTGGTAACTGTTAAAGCCAGAAGACAGGGACAGGGGGTTCCATTCTCCTAGTCTCCATTCTCTCTACTTGTAACATATGCTTAAAATTTTCCATAATAACATGATATAGGCTAAACTCACTTCTGAAAGCCCGTGGAGGAGGCAGGGAGGCAGCTAAAAAAAATTAGCAGGCATCCTCCACGTGGCTGAAGCTAAGTTATTCAATGTGAGTGCCCACCATGAGTCAGGTATAAAAATAACCAGTGTCTCCCAGTAGGAGCCTCAACACATATGACACAAGGGCAAGATCTCCAACCCGCTGGCTTTGATTTTTAAAAGGAGCCACTTCTCACACAAGTAACCCGTCCCTGTAGGCTGAGGGACTGGGAAGGGGGGGCGGGGGGAGCAGAAGAGATTCATTTATGATTCATTTATTTAATGCTGGATTACCCTAGCAGGAAGGATAGCCCAGCTGGCCCTCAAAATGCATGATGTTTCTGTATTTTCTTTATTATGAAAAATTTCAAACCCCATAAAACGAACAGAAAACAGAATAATATAGTCAACCCTCCAGGTACCCATCACCCAGTTTCAACAATTATCAACATTCTGCCATTCTTATATCATTGATACCTCCACCCCCTCCCCCCAATTATTCTTTCACAGTTTTTAAGTAGGATTTACACATGCAGAAATGCATAAACCTTAGCTGTACAATTCTGACAAATGGAGATACCCACTTAACTCACACCTCAACCTCCTTACAGAACATTTCTACCTCCTCAGAAACTTCTCTCCTGTTCTGATATTTTTACCTTAGCTTTGCCTGTTCTGGAACTTCAGCACCGAGTTTTAAACTGCATCTATTTGCAAGCTAGTTCTGCATTCATTATTAGTTAGTTTTTTTTTGGCAAGCTAGTTTCCTATCCCCCAGCAAGGAATTAGATCTGGCTTCAGTTTTAAAACACTAGCCCTGGTACTGCTGCCCAAGCAGGTAATGGTGGCCCAGTCCTTTAGCTACTCTGGGCCTAAATTCACAGAGGGGCAGGCTTTCAGCCAGGCATCCCCTCCATTTGTCTGTTGCTGGATATCGGGAGGCCCTGGAGGAGGAACACTAGGGCTGAGGTCAAGCTTGGGCCCCCACAACAATCCCCTGGAGGTCTGGTAAACTGCAGATTCTCAGGACCCACCCGGGAAGCTCTAACTCAGCCAGTCTGGGGTGGGCCGGAAATCTGCATTTTAACAAGCAACCCAGTAAGTGACGGAGTAGCTGCTGGATCACCCTTGGAGAAACTTGGCTCTAAAGAAAGGCTAGAAGTTCTTGCTTTGGATGAGCCCTCAGGGTTGTGCCTCCTCAACAAGTCCAAGGCCTCCTTCACATAACTCTGCAAATATTTGAGTTGGTGGTCATGTCCCTTCCTCAAGTCTGATCTTCTCAGCATGGAACATCCCCAGTCTGTTCAACCATTTCCAGCGTGACTTCACCCCTTGGGGAGAGAGGGGTTCCTTCCACACCAAAGCAGGTCCCAGCGTGACCTAACAGCATTTGGTAATTCCTGGAGATTCAACCCCCAGCTCAGAGGCAATAATAGTAAATCACCTGTTGAACATCTATTAACATGCCAGGAACTGAAGGAGCCCTTTAACACAGTGTTATTTAATCCTTACAAGAACTCTCTCAAAAAAAGGTTAATGTTCTCCTTTGACAATTTAGAAACCAAGGCTCACAGAGGCTGCCCAGGAAGAGGTGGAACTGGGATGGTGTGATGATTAGTTTTCTGTGTCAACATGGCTAGGCCATAGTACCCAGGTATTCAATGAACTCTAACCCAGGTGTTGCTGTGAAGGTACTTTGTAGCTGTGGTTAACTAGCTACCATCAACCAGGTGACTTTCAGTAAAAAAGAATATCTTTGATAATCCGAGTGGGCCTCCTCCAATCAGTTGAAGGGCCTTAAGAGCAAAACTGAGGTTTCCCTGAGGAAGAAATTCTGCCTCAAGCCTACAGCATTAGCTCCTGCTGAGTTTCCAGCCACCCTACAGAGTCTGGACTTGCCAGCCTCCTCAATTGTGTCAGCCAATTCTTTGAAATAAATTTCTAAAATATATATATTTACTTATTTATTTATTTTATACTGGTTCTGTTGTCTGGAGAACCCCAACTGATACCAATAGGAACCCAGTTCTATCCAAACCTCGAAAGGTCATGCCTTGCCTCTATGCCACTGCCCATAGTCTGGCCAACCACCACCTGCAACTCAACCCAAAACAACCCAGGAGTGTCCCTGAGCCTCAGCCAGCTTCAGCTGCCCAGAATTGTATTTGAATATTAATGCAGATCCCTAAGTAGATTTTGAGAGTAAACCATTCATATTGGAAGGTGGCCACAAATGGGAGAAGCTTGTTTTTATGTTTGAAGTTTTGCAGTGGGTGGGAGGTATGGTTTACTCAGTGCCTAAGAAGAGTGACCTGTTCTATTCCAGGCAAGGTCACTAAGTTGCTATATAACTTTAGGCAATCCTAAATTTCACCACCTGACGAATTACAATGCCAACCTGAAAGTCTGCTTTCCACTGCCCCCATCTGCTCAAATTAAACACTAAATGGTCAGATGGCCCATCAGGATTTCAGATCTGATCTACTTTCTAGTTGGGACTCTGGCCTTGAAGGACTCAAGACATTCAAACTCATGCTAACATGGAAGTTCTGCAAAGCCAACGTGGAGGGATGGGTGAGGAGTGCTCAACAGGTGCTGGCTGAGCTGGCCTCCACTCCTAACCCTGATCCTGGGGGCTACTTGCAGGTTAAAGCGAAGACTCAGTTTCCACACTCAAGACACTGAGGTTCAAAGCAGAGGATGCCAAGTCCCATAGAAGAAATGTTACAGTGTGCCATAGGGCTCAAAGGGAAGAACAGGAAATGCTTTTATAGATGAGGTGATAGTTGAGAGGAGTCTGAGAATCTAACATTAAAAGACTTGGGAGGAATGAAAGGAGGCATTCTGGGCACACGTAACAAAGAGGCAGGAAGGCATGGGGCTGTTTGGAGAAAAGGAAGGAAGAAAGTTTTAGCAGGAAAGTAGGCCACAGGAAGAGGATCAGCGGCAGATGAGTCACACCGGCCAAACAGGGAGCCCTGAATGACAATATGGAATTGGTAGGTAATGAGGAGCTACTGGAGGCCCCCCAAATGAAAATGGAGAGAACCAAAGTGTGCTTTGGAAACCTGCACCCGGCAACAGAACGGACAGGGATAAACTGGGGAAGGGGCACTGGAGAGCCCCAGCTGAATTAACAGCAATAGCTGACCTTATTGAGGGCTTACTATGTACCAATCCTGCTAAACTCACATCACCTCATTTAATCCTCACAACAACTCCCTAAGGTCCTCTTACCATACCATTGTACAGAAAAGGGAACCCAGGTGCAGAGAGGTTAAGAACTGTGCTGCAGTTCATACAACCAGTCAGCGGCGGAGCTGAGATCCACGGCTACCCAGCCGGCCTGACTCGAGGGCCAGCACTCTCGACCACTAGGCCAGCCTTGCACTCTGATTTGAGTTGAACTGAGAAGTAGGGGGAATAGAGAGGAGGAGAAAGATTCAAGGGACACTGCAGAGACTGTATCTCTGTAACCTACCAACAGAGTTGAAGGACAGGCTGGAAAAAGTTTGAAATAAGGTTCCTCAGAGTTGTGGCAATCAAGCCAGCAAAAGACCCAGAGTTGCTCATAATCATATACCAAGTTCTGCTGCGAATGATCCTATAGAGACCAGCTGCTTCCAGAAACAGTTGCCTTAGCTTTCAAAGGCTGGAGTCTACTTGCTAAACACTCCAAGAGTTGCCAGGAAAACGGAGATGGTGATTGTGCAACAGATTGAATTATGTCCCTCAAAATTCACATGTTGAAGTCATAACCTGAGGTACCTCAATACCTCAGAATATGACTTTATTTGAAAATTGGGTCATTGCAGATGTAATTAGTTAAGATGAGTAGGGTGAGCCCCTAATCCAGTATGATTGGTGTCCTTACAAAAAGGAAAATTTGGATGCAGATATGCATACAGGGAGAACGCCATGTGAAGGTGAAGGCAGAGAGTGGGGTGATGCAGTAGAAACCAAGGGTTGCAAAAGACTGCCAGCAAACTGCCAGAAGCTAGGAGAGTCCTGGAACAGATTCTCCCTCACGGCCCTCAGAAGGAACCAACCCTGCCAACACCTTGACCTCCAACTTTTCACCTCCAGAACTGTGAGACAATAAATTTCTGTTGTCTAAGCCACCCAGTTTGTGGTACTTTGTTACGGCAGCCCTAGGACACTAATACAGTGACCTATGCCACTCTTCCCATAAGGAGACCATAGGTGCCTCCTGACTGCGTCCTTTAGTAAGCAAAGTGAAGAGCCTGCTGTGAAACTTCGCTGTACTGCAACATATGTAATTATAAGACAATTTCTGTATTGTAGCTGTGGGTTAAAAACAGGCAAGTGTTTAAAATTTCATCTATCTCCAATTGCCCAGGTATCAGGGACTATCTTTTATTTTGAAACAAAAAACAATCTTTACTTTAGCAATCAAGGACCTTCTTTCTCTTCCCTTTACTCTTAGACACAAGTATCGACTGTGTCAGATTCTTCCTGTGACCTGAAGAAACCCAGCCCAACGGGCAGTAAATCAAGAGGTCCTGCTGGACACCTCTCACCCAGCACAGGGTCCTCGTCCCAGGGCATGAAACCGCATCAAGATGACCACAAGCCCTCTCAGTTTCTGTGCGGCAACAGCTCTCTGAAATACTGATGCTGGCCACAAGCAGTCACACCAGATTCAAATACGCTCACACATTCAATTCTGCCAAAACTGTTCATTTCTTTGTTTAACCCGTGCATTACTCTGAAGAACACGTGCTTCACCGGTTGTAAGTGAATGGTGGTGGTTACGAGGGGGAAGCATGTCTGCCCTGGGGAATTCCAGATTCTGTTTGCAGATAATGATTAGCCCCACTAAGAAGTAAAACCAAAGCAGGACTTCTTTTGATACTTGGAAAATCCCTGAGCCCAAAATATTATGCACATGTACAAACATTATGGAAAATTATACTATAAGACAAAAATCTACCACTCCAATGTAAGGCACCGGAATTATCTATTTTTTTTAAAACCAAACAAATCTATAACATTCCTTTGGGGCAAAGAACTCCCTCTCTGAAGTTAACAGTAGCTGACATTTATGAAGCACAAAGAGTGACTGGCACTGACAGGCACAGTTCCCAGCCGGTTCCGTGGAGTGAACTGTTTAATTCTCACAACAACCCTGTGGTAGGCACCTATACTATTCCCATTGTGAGGTGAGGAGAATGAAGCACAGATAGGTTAAGAAATGGCCCAAGGTCACAGAGGTATAAGTGGTAGAGCTGGGAATTCAAAATCAGGCAGTCTGGCTCCAACACACCCCACCCCCTTACCAACCAATCAACCAAGCTCGAAACAGGAACAAGACAAAAGGGAATCAAGTGAGTGGGGACAGGTTAAGGAGGGTGCGTGGAGGACGGGGGCGAAAGAAGAGAACAACAATTCCGTTCCAGGCCCTGGGCTGGCACTTCACACATGCTTTTCTCATTTAATTGGCATAACACCCTGAGGTAAGAATTACTCTCCCACTTGACAGATGAGACACTGAGGCTTGGAGTGACTAACGTAACCCCATAAGAGGGCACATTAGTACGTGATGCCCCCAAACCCAGGTTTGCTCATTGCAAAAACCGGTGTTTTCCCAGCCATTTTCTCCCACAGTCGTGGTTTCAAATTGTAACTTCAGCATTATGGATGGTACAATCTGCCTTGAACAGTCAACCCAGCACTGGAGAGCAGTGGTCCTGGAGTCAAGAGTGGAGGGCATCACCTCATTCCTGCTGTTTGCTTGTCCAGAGAACCTGGTGTTTAATTAATCTCCCAGTCTGGGAGTCAGGAAGCTCAGGTTCTAGTCCCACTTCTGGCACTAACTAACTGTGGTTTAGCCAAGTCCCCTGACCTCACTGGGCATCTATTTCCCTTAAGTACAAATTGGATATAAAGATGCCTGGCCTGCATATCCCACAGGGTTGATGTAAAAGGCATTATCAATAAAAGTGAATTGGCTGGGAAAACGGTAATGTGCTCCACAGCTGATTATTGCCAGCAAGGACATCATAACCAGGTCATCCCAGTAGCTACCACGGTCCAACAGGTCCACACATGCCGGCTGGGAAGGCAGTGCCAGAAGAATGGTCCTGGGTGAACTTCACCCTCTCCCCTAAGAAAACTAGGCTCATGGCATCCAAGGAGGTCAGGCTGGGCCTAGGCCCCCCGAGCTTCCTCCAAGGCAAGCTCGCCTGTGTAAATAGGCATCAACCAGGCGATGTTGGGAGGCGGAGGGAAGTTCCTCAAGAGTGAACAGCCTTGCCTCCCTCCAGGTCCCTGTACACTTGGCAAGCTGGCTGGCATTCAGCTGTGAGGGGGGCAGGGTGCCATCTGGTACAGCATCCACATCGGGTTTCACCCCCGCGTGTTACAGAATCAGGAATAGTAGCAGTGCAGCACGCACCACGTCAGGGGACAGAGGATTCAGCTGAGACAAACCCACAGGGTCCAGACCGGATGAGTGAATGGGAAGAACCTTCCACTGTTCTGAACAGACAGGAGCCCACCAGACTCTCACTAACCCCCACCCCGAGTTCCGGCCCCAGGAAGAGGAAGGGATCAGATCTGCATAACAGTGAATCACCAAGTGCTTTGGCACAATGACCCCTCCAGGAGAGGGTGGAGAAGCTCGTCTGGCAACTACCTACACAAACAGGGCAACTCCGAAGAGCAGCAAACAAACCTGTCCAGCCCCAATGCCCCTTTTGCATAAGACTGCAGTCCACAAAAACAACGTCCACGGAACACTTTTTGATTGAAGTCAATTGTTAACACTAAGGTTTGGGCCAAGAGAGAATTAAAAAGGCCTCTTGGAAAGATAAGGTGGTTTTGTGGAAATTGGTATTAAGTGTCCTTTAAGACTCCAGCGGGCCAATGGGAGCATCAGATAGGATGCTCAACCGACAGATCTCGGCGAACTTTGTTTCAAAAGGAAGTTAAGCCGAAGGGTTCGGACCCATAAACCAAAGAAAGGGAACTTGTTAGTCACTAGGTGACCGTCAGGGTACCTGTTTTCTTTATGGTAATAAGGGGTTATACAAGTTCCAAGAGAGAGGAGGATTGTTAGGTCACAGCTGGATCGTCTGCCCCCTGGCCTCGGCCTGGATACTGACCACGGCTCCTTAACCCAGGGAAGCAGCAAAAACGAACTGCCATTGGGTTAAAATACGGGCGGGGGCCGGCCGTCGCGTGAGGCCGGGAGAGTGGTTCTTAAGAGAAACGTGCATCGCCCCCGGAGGCCAAGGTCTCCTTCGGATCCTCCAGGTCGGGCACGGGTTCCAGAAACAGACATCTCAGTGTACAGGAGGTACTGAACAGATAGTGGGCAAGAAAATCACCAGCATCCCTTCCTCCCTCCCCTTCTCCGAACTCCCTTTGATAGCTGCCAAACTCAGGAGAGGTGTCCTCTACAACCAAACGGATGATTTCACCCGCTTCTTTCTCAAAAACCCAAAAGCCACAGTGACGGCACTAATAGCCTTCGCTCGGATCCACAAAAAGGAGAGGCGCAGAGTCGTCCGCGAACCCACAACCAGCCAGGGACTGAGGGTGGAAGGAGAGCGCTGGTGTGCCCCTTCCCTAGGTCCCTCACACCCTCTAGGGCTCCTGGCCAGACCCCCCCAGCACCTCGCTCGCGTCCCCAGGCTCCTGTTACCTCGCTCGCGCGTCCGCCGGCGTCCGGCACCTGAGCCGTCGGTTCCGCCGGTGCCTTCTCCTCCTCTCCGGCGGCCAAGGGGCTACTCGGAGCCGCTCGGGGGTCCCCGCCGCCCCCCGGCGCAGCCTGGCTACCGCTGTCCACGCCGGCGCCCACACCTCCGGCCGACGAGGCGGCGGCGGCGCCGAGCAGCCCGTGGGCCCCGTCGGCGTCCCCGGCTGCCACGCTGTGCACCAGCCACGCATCCACTCGGGTGCGGGGGATGAAGGGGACCCCCAGCGCGCGCACCTCCCGGAGCAGTTGGCCCTCGGGCGGCGCTGCGGGGTCGGGGTCCCAGCCCTTCGGGTGCAGTTGGTGTGCGCTCCCCCACCCTCCCGAGGCGGGCAAGGGGCTGAGAGCGTAGGCGGGGCTCGTCGGGCCGCCCCGGAGGAGCAGCAGCTCATCCCGGAGCAGGGTGTGCGGCGGGAGCAACAGGCAGAGGTCCAGGTCCAGGTCTAGGTCCAGGCGGAGCCCCGCCAAGCTCAGCAGGATGGTGAGGTGCAGGAGACCACCGCCGTCCGACCACCACGGCTTCAGGTACTTCATCTCCTGCCGCGCGCCCGCGGACACCCCTGCCGGCGCCCACAGGTCCCGGCGCTCCGGCCGCCGCTTTGGCACGTGCGGGCCCCGCGCGGCGCCGGCACCTGCCCGGAAGAGTCAGAGAAGCGAAACAATGGACCCGGGCGCCCAGCGGCCGTCGCGGGCTCCCGGGGCCGGGCACAAAGGCGCTCCCTGGGCAGCCGGCACGGTGCCTGGGGCTCAGGAGAGACGGAGGAGAAGCCACCTGCTCGCCCAGCCCGCTCGCCCATCCACCCTGCAACCCTGCAGCCCCGCGCCCCGGCCAGGCTCCGCCCCGGGCCGCGGGCGCCGCCGCAGGGGACACGCCCACGGCCGCCCCGGGCCCGCGCCGTGGGAGGGGCCCGCGCGGGGCGGGGCTCCCCAGCTCAAAGGCTCTTTATTCCGGGGGAACGCAAAGCTCTCTGGGAGCAGTTGTTCCGGGCGCGAAGTGTCCCCTACCTTGTGGCGGTGGGCTGGGCTGTTGTAGCTGAATGCGCGGGGTGGGAGTAGGTGGCCAGGGGTAAAGGTGGGTGGGAAGGACAGGATGTGTAGACTAGGGGAAAAGTCGAGGCATGGGCAGCATGAAAAGGGACTGCACCCACGTGAGAAGGCAGGCGCAGTGCCCTCAGGAGTCTGATCCCTGGGTTCGGATCCCAGCTCTACTATCTGCCAGTCGTGTGACCTTGAATAAGTTACTTAACTTCTCTGTTCCTCAGTTCTCTTATCTGTAAAACGGGGATAAGAGTACCTGTCCAATAGGGATGTGGTGAGGTCAGGTGAAGTATTATATGTAAAGTCCAATGTTTGACATTTAGATACCACAGCTGCCATTGGGATTAAACAGCACTGCCCCCAAACCCTGTCCTTGTCCTTTCCCGTGACCCCCATTTCTCCCCCCACCCCCAGGGGCTCTGTGCTCGAGCGTCACAGAATCCTCACTGTTTCCTGGGGGTGCCCTGCACAATACTTGGCCTTCCCTCATGGTCTCCTTTGCTCCTTAAGTGAGGGTTATGAGCATCAGCTCTACAGTTACCCTGTATGAGTTCGAATACCCCCTCCAGCACTTACTAGCCTGGACCTTAGACAAACTGCTCATTCTCTCTGTGCCTCAGTTTCTTCCCTGTAAAATGGGCCTAATAATAGGACCTCCCCAGCAGACCTGTTGTGAGCCCCAAATGAGATGCATGTAAAGCACCAACCACAGCACTTGGTAGGTAGGAAGTGTTCTCTGAGTATTACCCATTATTTGTATTGCCCATCCTCCAAGGCTTAACCCCAAAGATATATCCTCTGAGTTTTCACGGTTTGGAATTAATCTCTTCCCCCATCTGCTCTCCCACAGTGCTTTCTCCATATGCCGACATTGCGACACTTGGCACATTCTTCTTTGTACTATAGTTGAGATAGATCTGATTTGCCCATTGTAAATTCTTGAGGGCAAAAAACCTGGTTGGCACACCTCTGTGCCTTCATGCTACCAAGCACTGGGCCTTGCAAATGTGGGTTTTACTAACTCTCACTCCCTTCCTTGAGGGGTAAGGGAGAAGGAGGGGATGCCCACCTGAGGGTTGGCAGTTGTGTAAGAAGTTGAGCAAGACTTGTTTTTTTTTTTTTTTTGTGAGGAAGATCAGCCCTGAGCTAACATCTGCCAATCCTCCTCTTTTTTTGCTGAGGAAGATCCATGCCCATCTTCCTCTACTTTACATGAGACGTCGCCACAGCATGGCTCGACAAGCAGTGCGTGGGTGTGTGCCCGGGATCCGAACCCGAGAACCCTGGGCCGCCGCAGGGGAGTGCATGCACCCAACCACTTGCACCACCGGGCCAGCCCCAAGCAAGACTTGTTCTTAAAAGCCCCTCCCTCCACCTGGTTTTCTCCTCTTTCTTGGGGCTAGTGTGAAAACTTCATACTAGGTTTTAATTTGCCTGTCGCAAGCCAGGGGAGCAGAGTGTGCTTCTGCTTTAAGCCTTGGAGGATAGGTTAGGGAGTAGTGAAGAGGCTGGAAGAGGAACAAAGAGAGATGCTCAACAGCATAGCAAGATTTGGGACAGAAGCCCTGTTGGTAGTATTTAGTCCCTGGTCAGGGGATTTGGATTGTGAGCTTGGTAAATGTCAGCTGAATTTAGGTTCTTACTGAGGACCTACTAAACTGCCTGATGCCTTGCTGGAGGCTGTGGTGGATATGAAATGGAATACTTTTGCTTGGTAAGTTTATGGTTTCATTAGGGAGACTAGCTATAGATGCATGAATCACCTAGAAACAAGGAAAAGAATGTTCTCAAATGCCAAGAATTGAGGAGATGTAAATCACTATAAAGGAAGAGCTGTAAACCAGGTGAGAACAGAGATGGTGCCTTCTTCAGGGTGGTATCTTCCAGAATCTTGCACACAGTTGGTGCTCAAAAAATATCTTTTCAGTTGAATTAAGGAGTTTACATTAAGAAGTGTTTAGATGGATCTGAATAGACCAGGAGCAGGAAGGGCATTCAGACTTCCTTTATAGCATTAGTTGGAGAGGGGGCTGACTCCTCACCTTTTAAAATGTGAATTGATAGTCATAGTGTCTGTCAGAAAGCTCAATTCAAAAGTGGGGCTTAATGCTAGCTTACAGACTGGTGAAAAGGAGGACACACAAAGGACCTTGGGGTCAAATATTAATCAGGAAACTCATAATCATTCCCACACACCCTTGACCTTAATCAAAACAAAAGTCCCATTTTTTGGAATGCAGAAAGAGTGGAATGAGATTAGAAGGAATGACTTCTACTTAAGTTTTTTTTTTATTATTTCTAGAATCCCTCCATCTAGGAATAGCCAAGTGAATAGTGCAAAGTCATCTGCATTTATTGAAGTCCTTAAATCAGTACTGCTCAAAGGATGGTCCAAAACTGATACCAATCCACAAACCGTTTGTATCTGGTCCAGATGAGGTAAGCAATAGAACTGAGAGTGTTTAGAAACTTTTATAGCAATTTGACATTGTTGTGACATCCATCATGTGATCAGTGGGTTTGTTTTTTATGCCTTTGTTTTTTATTTTATTTTTCTAGAAATTAATTTTTATTTATTTTACAAAAGTACTGACCTACAAGAGATTGGAAATCAAAAAAAAAAAAAAAAAAAAGCTGGTCCTTCGCCAGGATTAGTTTGAGAAGCACTGCCTTAAATGGTGTTCCTGTGAGGTAGGCAAGTTCTAAGATGATTTCCAGTGCTCCCCTTTCCTCAAGTTCAGCCCTCCAGTGTGGGCTGAACCTAGTGATTTTCTTCTAACAAATAGAATATGGCAAAAGTGATGGGATGTCGTTTCCAAGATTAGGTTACAAAAGGACTCTGAGTGGCTTCTGTCTTGCTTACTGTCTTAGTCTGTTTGGGATGCTATAACAAAATACCGTAGAACTGGTGGCTTATAAACAGCAGAAATTTATTGCTCACTGTTCTGGAGACTGGAAGTCTGAGATCAGGGTGCCAGCATGGTCTGGTTCTAGCGAGGGCCCTGTTCTGGGTCCAGACTGCTGACTTCTTGTTGTATCCTCACATAGTGGAAGAGGCAAGGGAGCTTTCTCTAGGGCTTTTATAAGGGCACTAATCCCATTCATGATGGCTCTGCTCTCATGACCTCATCACCTCCTGATGGCCCCATCTCCTAATACCATCACCTTGAGAGTTAGGTTTCAACACATGAATTTTGGGGGGACACAAACATTCAGACCATAGCACTTACCCGCTCTCGCCATCTCTTGCTCTCTCCCTCTTGGAGAAAGGTGCCATCTTGTGAGCATCCCTCTGTAGAAGCCAGTAGCCAGTGAGAGCCCGAGGTTTGTCAACAGCCACTTGAGTGAGCTTAGAAGCAGATCCTTCCCCGTTGAGGTCGGAGATGACTGTAGCCCTGGCCAACTCCCTGATCGCACCTGGGGAAAGACCCCCAAGCCAGAGGACGTGTCTAAGTTACACATGGAGTCCTGAACCAGAAATGACTCTAAGATGATAAATGTTGTTTCATGGCACTAGGTTTTGGGGTATTTTGTTATGCAGCCTAGATAACAACGTATGCTGTGTCAGAGTGGGCATGAGATAAGTGGAAGGAAAAACTAAAAATGCAATTGCAATTTTGCTGCCTGGTTAGTGATATATTCAATGAATAGTTTATAACTATGAAGTAACATTACAGCAGTACATTCTGGTCCCGAGATGCAAAAATCTGGCTTACTCCTTTAAATGTAAGATTGTAACTTGGCATGAAAGATAGTTACCACTAAAACATAGCCACCATTGGCTGGTATGAGGTGAGCAAAGTGCTTTCTTCCATGGCAGTTTCTTGTAAGTATCCAAATTCAGCAAGAAAGAAAACATCAGAACCTTGGCATCCCTTTTTTAGAAAGTTTCTGCCAATATTAGCCACAGGAAATTTAAATTTGTGGTAGAAATTCCAAGATTAAGCAAAACAGCCTATTAAAAGTCCAAGACAAGGGCTGGCCCGGTGGCACAAGCGGTTAAGTGTGCGCGTTCCGCTGCAGCGGCCTGAGGTTTGCCAGTTTGGATCCTGGGCGTGCACCAACGCACTGCTTGGCAAGCCATGCTGTGGCGGCGTCCCATATAAAGTAGAGGAAGATGGGCATGGATGTTAGCCCAGGGCCAGTCTTCCTCAGCAAAAAAAGAGGAGGATTGGCAGATGTTAGCACAGGGCTGATCTCCTCACACACACACAAAAAAGTCTAAGACATAAAGTAAGATGTTAAGTTGTATTATCTAGGAGGAAGAATTAAGCATAGTTGGTTTCAAAATGTCATGAGTAGGAAGAACAGTGAAGACATTGCAATTGTTAAAGATTTTGTTTACCGTGGGTCAGTCATCAATTTAAATGGAGACGGCCACCAAGAAATCAAGACCGAGACTTGGAAGGGCAGCGATGAAAGAATTAGGAAAGATCGTCAAGTGTAAGGAAGCATCATTAGAGAACAAGGCCAAGATCATCCACACCCTCGGATTCCCAGTTACTATGCACAGGTGCAAAAGCTGGACAGTGGAGAAGGCTGACAGGAAAAAAAATGGATTTGTTTGATATATGGTGTTGGAGGAGAGCTCTACAGATATCCTGGACCGCCAGAAAGATGAACGGGTGGGTCCTGGAGAAAATGGAGGCAAAAATGATATGACTATCAAAAATGACTATCGCTGGAGGCAAAAATGATAACATTGTGGCTGTCCTACTATGGGCACATCATGAGACGGCAGGATTCTTTGGAAAAGACAACGATGCTGGGAAAAGTAGAAAACAGCAGGAAAAGAGGAAGACCAAATGTAAGATGACTTGACTGCATAAAGGAAGCCATAGACATGAGTTTGAGTAGAGCTGTTGAGGACAGGATATGGTGGATGTCACTCATTCATAGGGTCACCAGGAGTCAGAGCCGACTCGACGGCACATAAGTTTCAAAACAGGCATAGTCACTAGAATTTAAATGACTCTGCAGTTGAGATGTTTTGCCAAAGGCTTCTGCAAAATTGACTAATGAATGGCCTAATTTGCTATCTAGTACCAGTCTTGGTGATGATGAATCAACTGATACTTAATGAAGAGGAAGAGTTTATCCTTTTTCTCTTGTTAGTCTATAATCTTCTGAAAGTTTGACTATAAAGTTGTTTTGGACATTATAATAATGATTATCACCATCTATATGCTCAGACGTACCACTCACAATAGAAACCACGATGTACTGAACCCTACTCTGTGCTGGGCCCTTTTCACGTATAATCGTGTTTACTCCTCACAGCAACTTTATGAAGTAGGTATTACCTCCATTTTATATTGTCTAGATAAGGTCACTGAGGCTCAGGACATGGCACTCTGTGCCCAATGACATGCCCTTGGTAAATGGCAGAGTCAGAGTTCAAACCCCAATCTCTCCACTTCCAACTGCAGTCCACCCCTCCTCTGCAATGTTTAGCTTATTTATTCATTACTCATCCTCCTCCTGTGGGGGGAAGTGCACTCTTTCAATAAATGCTTTCTTCTCACAGCTTTTGAAAATGTAAAATCTGCTAAGTTTCAGGGGAAATGAAGTATTGGTTTTGTCCCTCTGGGTGATGCTCCTCCTTCTTGATCTTTTACACAAAAATAACCACCCTGTATTTAGGGCACCCTATCATGTTGGCTCTTAGGTGATTCTTGCACAGTTTTGATTGCTGTTGATCTATGCCGGTCTCATTTACCATCAGTGACACATATTAAGCACCCATTTGGTGACAGTCATTGGGATATGGAGATGTTCAAGACAAGAGCTTGCAGTCTTATTAGGGAAGAAGGATGTGCACAGGGTGAAATTCACGCCACTGATTTGAGAGCGTGGGACTCCTCCTGAGAAATATGTTTGTTTAAGGTCAGGCCTATGCCAGGAAACTCACAAGCTAAGTGGCTTTGCTGCCTCCCACCCAGTCTCTATAGTGTGAACTGGAATTCTTACATTCAGGAGAAGGTTCCAGAGTTTGCAGTTGCTCTGTGTGTGTGTAAGGGGATTGCAGGGCACAGAAAGGGAATTAGGAAGAGAGGTAGGGAGGTCTAGGGGACATTGGAGTGAGACTGATCGGCAGGGAATGAGAAGTCCACAAGAAGTTTGCAGCATACACATTTGGGAGCAAAGGGGAACTACCATTGCCAACCTTTGTCCTGTCCATCACATCCAAAGTGCTGGACCCCTAAACTATTATGGACCTTGGTCTGTTTAACCACCCACACAAACCTAGTCAGGGTGGCTGACCACTATAACAAACACCCCCAATTCTCAGTGGCTTAACCCAGTGAAAATTTACTTCTTTCTTATTTCGTAGCTCAAAAAAGGGCTTGGGATAAGGGGAGTCTGTGCTCTTTGGGGTCATTTGAGGACACAGGCCCTTTCCCTGTTTTGGCTCTGTCCTCCTCTAGGTCCTCAGTGTCTTCTCCATTCAGCTGGTGATGGAGAGCGAGAGTGAAGGCCAAGAGTGGGAGGATTTTAAGGGCGAGGCCTGGAAGTGGCCCCCATGACTTCCACTCACGTTCCATTGGCCAGAACTAAGCCACATGGCCACAACTCACTGCAAGGGAGGCTGGAAGATAGGGCCTAGCAGTGTCCTCACGGCCAAGAAGGGAGCATGGATATCTGTTTTTGGCACATCTGGTGAGCCACTGTCCCTTGGTCTTATTCTGCATTCCATTCATTCAGAAACTATTTATTCATCAGCTACTGGGTATGTAACTCTTTTGACTAAAAATATTATTTTAGCCCCTCACAGTGAATTAACACACTAATGCAGACCCAGAGCAGCTTGTTCAAGCTTGACAAGTCTAGGTGTTTAAGATGCCGCCTGGTGAGAGTGCTCAAAGCAGATGGTGCGTATCATGGAAAGAGCTTGGGATTCCTGCATCTAATCCTAGCTTGGACCAAGCAAGTCATTTTGGCAAGGGCGCCTACATCTCCGGACCTCGGGCCTCTCACCTGCACAGTGAGAACTTGAACTGGACAGGTGCCTAAGTTCCCGTCCTGCTTTGAGTGTCTCTGAAAGTCTTCGTGACAGTTGAGGAATTATGTTAGATTACTACCAAACCCCAGTGTTCTCACTTAACTATGAGGCTTTCAGTCCTAAGAGCACCACCACATAGCTTTGGAAAAGAAAGCAAAAGGTAATAGCCTCTACTCTTGATTAAATCTCCAGCTGGAAGAAGGATCTGAAAGGTGTCTCTCTGACTTTGAGATGCATCTTCCTTTTTTGTTAGCGCGTGTACCTGCTTGATGACATTTTGAAGGTCTACCACTCACGTTGATCTTCACTCTCCAACTTCACGCTGTTGGTTGAGAGGGAAGCAGCACGTAAGTGGGGTTGTGGGGAAAGTCACTGATCATCCACATAGTAGAAAACTCAAGCACCTGTAAGTGGGAATTAATACCAATACAGTTTGCATAGGCCCGATTTATGGCTCCTTTGCTATAAGAAACTAGTTGTGAGGCCAACAACCCTGATCATTGTTTAATAAAGTTGATGGGTTTTTTATTATCTGAACTGGTGATTAGTTTAGCACCTGAATTCTCTCATTTGCTTAATCATCTCCCTCAAGCATATTTGTATTTTTGATAGCAGCTATAATGTTCTCTTTACTAATTCACATCATTAACCAGTTCCTGCTTAACTGTTTCTTTGTCCTTACTGATTTTCTCTGATTCCTAGTGTTGTCGTCCTGAACTCTGGAATCTCTATCTGATCTTAACTCAGCGGCAGCTTTCTGATTGCCAAACTACAAGACAGAAGGCGCTTCCTGGGCCGTCCAGATCTGCTTCTGAGTTCGCTGTCAACCCTGCCAGCCTTCTACCCACCTTTTTAAAAGGCAAATACTAGTCAGAGTTTTTGCATGCTGAACAAAGGTTGTCTATGATATTGCAGTGGGTTGAATAGTGACCCCCCAAAATTCCCATCCACCCCAAACTGCAGAATGTGACCTTAATTGGAAATAGGGTCTTTGCAGATGTAACTAAGGTAAGAATTGAGATGAGATTATACTGGATTACGGTGGGCCCTAAATCCAATGAGAGTGTTCTTATGAGAGACAGACAAGGACACGCAGACATACAGAGAAGGAGGCGATGTGAAGACAGAGGCAGAGATTGGAGTGATGCAGCCATAAGCCAAGGACACCAGGAGCCACCAGAAGCTGGAAGAGGCAAGGAAAGATTCTCCCCAAGAGCTTTCAGAGGGAGTGCAGCCCTGCCGGCACCTTGATTTCAGATTTCTGGCCTCTGGAACCACATGTGAGAGATACATTTCTGTTGTTTTAAGCCACCAAATTTTTGGTGTAGTAATGTGTTCTGGCATTCCTAGGAAACTAATACAAATACGTTTTTTATTTTCCTTCCATTTTTGTTTTGTTCTTGTTGTTATATAAGAACTATTTCTTCCCTGAGTAAAGACTGGGCAATCTAGGTGCTGCCAAGTTCGTGACAACCTCAGAGCCAGGGTATGGGATGGAGTGTTCCTGAAGCAGGGAGTTACAAAGTTGGTTCAGGTAACGGGAGCAGATGGGCAGGTGGCTTGTCTTGGAGGCCACCTGAACCCTTTGCCTGGTCCCTGTATCTTAGTTTCAAGGCTCCATCTGTACCAAGCCTTATTTTGTCCCTCTCCTGTCACGCACAGCAAGGCCCCAGCAAAACGCTGCCTCAGGCTTTTGTAAGAGAAGTTGATGAAAAGTTATCGTGACTTTCTTTTTACAAACTGGAAATAACTTTTAGTTTTCTTTTTAGTTTTAGATAGAAGTGATATACGCTCGTTGTAAAACAACGCCAACAGAAAATACAGAAAGGGAACAAGAACTTACAATCACCTAGAATTCACCACCCAAACATAGCTACTTTCTAAAATGTAATATACACGTATATATTTTTATAAAAATAATTTTGCAATAATTTATACAACAAATAAATTATGTAATAATTGTTATAAAAATAATTTCTTTTTGTAACAAATTATTTTTTGTAACTGCTTTTTAAAAACCACTTATACTGATGACATCTTCCATATAAACAAACATAGCTTCACATCGTCATCTTTATAGGCTGCAAAATATCCCATAATATGGATGTACGTTGATTTAGTTAAGCAGTTTGCTACTAATAAATGTTTAGGTTGTTGTCAAGTTTTCGCTATTATGAACAACTCTGTGATAACCTGTAATACATATTTTTGGGCACAAATCTGATTATTTACGTAGTATAAATTCCCCAAAATTTCTGAGTCAAAGAATATAAACTTTTGGGGAGAGTTAGACATATTCTGCCAATTGCTTTCTAGAAAAGACTATATATGGTAACAGTATATCCTAATTTTGAATTTCAGTAAATAGTCCTTCATTTTCTGAGTAAAACTAATATAACCTTGCTATTCTTAACATCTAGATTAGAAACGATCTTTAAACAAAGTATTGTATAGTAATTTGAATTTTTTTGGAGAGCCTTTTTCTTCAGTCGTCTCCCCTCTCCCTTTCTATCTCATTTCTGTTTGAAAGTGCTTTGTGATCACATGGATTATTTACTACTTTGTGACTTTTACAAGCATCAATTAACCACGACATGACTCTCCCTGACGTACGTCTTTTTGAATTCAGTGACAAGTGCATTTTCTCAATTCTATTGAACTGTATCTTTCCAAACCTTCAGGATTGCCAAAATGAGTTAGGAAGAAACAGGATCTGGATCTTTTTCCTACAAAAGTGTCAATATTTGCTAAAACAAAGAGCAGGGAGTACCCCCAATGGAATGCCATCTGTCCTTGTCTTTGAGAGCCTGCCAGAAAATCTTTTCACAGCCAAGAGATGATTATTTGGCATAACTGATACTGAAATTCAGCAAGGTGGCTTACAGATCAGAAACTGGCTAATGTAAAGAGATATTTTGCTATGTGAAAACTGGAAGTATAGAAATATGTTTCATTTTAGAAACTATAAACTAGGGATTGCTTACTTTACCAAAGTATTTCCCATAGGAATTTTTTTTTTTGGTGAGGAAGATTCACTCTGAGCTAACTCTGTTGCCAATCTTCCTCTTTTTTTGCGTGAGGAAGATTGGCTCTGAGCTAACATCTGTGCCAATCTTTCTCTATTTTGTATGTGGGTCGCTGCCACAGCATGCCTTGATCAGTGGTATGGGTCCGCGCCTGGTATCCAAACCTGTGAACCAGGGCTGCTGAAGCAGAACACGCTGGACTTAACCACTACGCATGGGGCTGGCCCCCCATAGGAATCTTTTCATCAACAGGATCACCTAGTTGGTTTAAATGTTCAGATCATTAACAAGTCATTTTGTTGCATGCCTTCTAAGAAGTGAGCAACTGATGAGACATAATTCCCCTCTTATGGTTCCATTATTTCAACCATGCTGTTTCTTAAGCAAATAAGCTCACTACTTTCTTCTATTACGTATGGAAACTCAGTTCTGTTGCAGTTTTAGGGTGGAGGCATAACACACAAGGCCCAGTTTCTGAAGTATGGTCAGTTGCCCGATCTGAGTTCCAGAGGACAGTCTTAGCTACCTGGGTTCCCTTGGAGAAAACCCAGATTCCTTTGATCAGCAACCTGAAGATTAATTCAAGAGGTCATCTTGGGTAGGAGTGAAATTCTTTAAAATACATTCGGCAGCTTTCAGGGTCCCGTTCTCCTCCTACAGAGTATTGCTCAGTGGGATGTTTGCCACTCAGAATTTCTAATCCATCTGTGTCTTGTCCAGCTCTCCCCTGAAAACAAATCTATTTGGGGACCTCAAACCATCTGTAAAGTCTGACTCCACAACATTTTTATGACCCGAAAACACCCCATCCAGCTAAGTCATTTCTTCCAAGTTTATTTCCAGCAGATGCTGCTACTGCTCAGCTGGACCTTCATGTAATCTTGCTCTTCTCAGGAAAAAAGCAGTCATCCCAGCCTCCACAGAGCTCTAGGCCGGCTCCTCCAGCCGTGCCTCCCGAGGGTCGGGGTGGACTAGGAGTGCGGGTCTCCTCTCACTGCAAGGTGTTTGGCTGCCCTGCAGACGTCTTGGCCCAGTTTGGCCAGGTCCAGCTAGACCAGGAGGGTCTTGGCCAGTATGGAAACACATATTTCAGCTTCCATGGGCATGTTTACCTAAACGGTTTTTGGTATGGACTAAATTAATTCATTCAATAAATATTTAATGAGTACCTACTGTGTGTCAGGCATTGTTTTGAGAACACTGTTCTGTGAATAAAACAAAGCCCAGGTCTAATGGAGTTTTGCAGTCCACTTGGAGCAGACAGACAATAAACAGTAATTTGTCGGGGAGTGATAAATGCTTAAAAAAATAAGAAAGCAGGAGAAAAGGAATAAAGAGGAGGAGAGTGATGGTATGTGGATGGGTGCACACACCTGTGTTACGTGAGAAGGTGGGTAGGGAAAGCCTGATCTGAAGGAGGTGAGGGAGAGAACCACACAGTTAGCTGAGGGAGAGAGTATTCCAAGTAGTGAGGCAGTAAGTTCAAAGGCCCTGAGGCAAGAGAGTACCAGCTGTGTTCAAGGAATAGCGGGGGGTGGGGGTAGGGTGGGGGGGCTGCGGAGGTGTGCAGTGCAGCAGGAAGGGAGAGCGGTATCAGTGCCAAGTCATACTGGACATCACAGACCATGGCAAGGAATTTGTATTTTACTCTGAGTAGGATGGGGAGCTGTTAGAGGATTTTGAAAAGAAATTAATACATGCCAAAGTACATACTTATCAGTAGCTACTTCAAATGTCAATGGACTAAATGCTCCAATTAAAAGGCATAGAGTGGCTGATTGGATTAAAAAACAAGACCCATATATATGCTGCATACAAGAGACACACTTCAGACCTAAAGACACTCACAAACTGAAAGTGAAGGGATGGAAAAAGATACTCCACACAAATGACAATGAAAAGAAAGCTGGAGTAGCAAGCAGTACTCATATCAGACAAAATAGACTTTAAAACAAAAACTGTAGAAAGAGACAAAGAAGGGCATTACATAATGATCAAGGGAACAATCCAACAAGAGGATATAACGCTTGTAAATATCTACACACCCAACGTAGGTGCAATTAAATATATAAAGCAATTATTAACAGACATAGAAACAGAAATAGACAGTAACACAATAATAGTAGGGGCCTTTAACACTCCACTTACACCAACAGATAGATCATCCAAACAGAAGATCAATAAGGAAACATTGGACTTAAATGATACACTAGAACAGATAGACCTAGTAGATATATACAGAGCATTCCATCCAAAAACCGAAGAATACACGTTCTTTTCAAATGCACATGGAACATTTCTCCAGGATTGATCACATATTAGGCCACAAAACAAGTCTCCATCAATTTAAGAAGATTGAAATAATACCAAGCATCTTTTCTGACCACAACGGTATGAAATTAGAAATCAACTATAGGAAGAAAATCAGAAAAGCCACAAATACGTGGAGATTAAACAAAATGCTACTGAACAACGACTGGGTCAATGAAGAAATCAAAGAAGAAATAAAAAAATACCTGGAGACAAATGAAAATGAAAATACGACATGCCAGAATTTATGGGATACAGCAAAAGCGGTTGTAAGAGGGAAGTTTATAGCAATACAGGCCTATCTCAACAAACAAGAAAAATCTCAAATAAACAATCTAACAATGCACCTAAAGGAACTGGAAGAAGAAGAACAGAGTCCAAAATCAGTAGAAGAAGGGAAATAATAAAAATCAGAGCAGAAATAAATGAAATAGAGACCAAAAAAAAATAGAAAAAATTAATAAAACCAAGAGCTGGTTCTTTGAAAAGATTAACAAAATTGACAAACCTTTAGCTAGACTCACCAAGAAAAAAAGAGAGAAGGCACAAATAAGTAAAATCAGAAATGAAAGAGGAGAAATTACAAGAGACACCTCAGAAATACAAAAGATTATAAGAGACTACTATGAAAAGCTATATGCCAACCAATTCGACAATCTGGAAGAAATGGATAAATTCTTAGAATCATACAACCTTCCAAAACTGGATCAAGAAGATGTAGAGAATTTGAATAGACCAGTCACCAGTAAGGAGATCAAAACAGTAATCACAAACCTCCCCAAAAATAAAAGTCCAGGACCAGACGGCTTCCCTGGTGAATTCTACCAAACATTCAAAGAAGACTTAATACCTATCCTTCTCAAACTCTTCCAAAAAATTGAGGAGTGGGGGAAGCTCCCTAACTCATTCTACGAAGCCGACCTTACCCTGATACCAAAACCAGACAAAGACAACAAAAAAAAGAAAATTACAGGCCAATATCACTGATGAACATCGATGCAAAAATCCTCAACAAAATACTAGCAAATTGCATACAACAATATGTTAAAAAGATTATGCACCATGATCAAGTGGGATTTGTTCCAGGTATGCATGGATGGTTTAACATTCGCAAATCAATCAACGTAATACACCACATTAATAAAATGAAGAATAAAAATCACATGATCATCTCAATAGATGCAGAGAAAGCATTTGACAAGATACAGCATCCATTTATGGTAAAAACTCTGAATAGAATGGGTGTAGAATGAAAGTAATAAATGTAATAAAGGCCATATATGACAAACCCACAGCTAATATCATCCTCAATGGTGAAAAACTGAAAGCTATCCCTCTAAGAACAGGAACCAGACAAGGATGCCCACTGTCACCGCTCCTATTTAACATAGTACTGGAAGTCCTAGCCAGAGCAATCAGGCAAGAGAAATAAATAAAAGGGATCCAAATTGGAAAGGAAGAAGTGGAACTGTCACTATTTGCAGATGACATGATTTTATATATAGAAAACCCTAAAGAATCCACCAGAAAACTTTTAGAAGTAATAAACGAATATGGTAAATTTGCAGGATACAAAATCAACATACAAAAATCAGTTGCATTTCTATACACCACCAACAAAGTAGCAGAAAGAGAAATTAAGAATACGATCCCATTTACAATTGCAACAAAAAGAATAAAATACCTAGGAATAAACTTAACCAAAGAGGTGAAAGAGCTGTACACGGAAAACTATAAAACATTGCTGAAAGAAATTGAAGAAGACCAAAGAAATGGAAAGCTATTCTGTGCTCTTGGATTGGAAGAATTAACATAGTTAAGATGTCCATACTTCCTAAAGCAATCTATAGATTCAATGCAATCCCTATCAAAGTTCCAACAACATTTTTCGCAGAAATAGAACAAAGAATCCTAAAATTTATATGGAACAACAAAAGACCCCGAATAGGTAAAGGAATCCTGAGAAAAAAGAACAAAGCTGGAGGTATCACACTCCCTGATTTAAAAATATACCACAAAGCTATAGTAATCAAAACAGCATGGTACGGGCACAAAAACAGACACACAGATCAATGGAATAGAATCAAAAGCCCAGAAATAAACCCACACATCTATGGACAGCTAATCTTTGACAAAGGAGCCAAGAACATAGAATGGAGAAAAGAAAGTCTCTTCAACAAATGGTGTTGGGAAAACTGGATAGCCACATGCAAAAAATTGAAAGTAGACCCTTACCTTACACCATACACAAAAATTAACTCCAAATGGATTAAAGACTTGAATGTAAGACCTGAAACTATGAAACTTCTAGAAGAAAACATAGGCAGTACGCTCTTCGACATCGGTCTTAGCAACATATTTTCAAGCACCATGTCTGACCGGGCAAGAGAAACAATAGAAAAAGTAAACAAATGGGACTACATCAAACTAAAAAGCTTCTGCACAGCAAAGGAAACCATCAACAAAACGAAAAGACAACCTAACAATTGGGAGAAGATATTTGCAAACCATACATCTGATAAGGGCTTAATCTCCAAAATATATAAAGAACTCATGCATCTCAACAACAAAAAAGCTACCAACTGAATTAAAAAATGGGCAAAAGACCTGAACAGACATTTCTCCAAAGAAGATATACAGATGGCCAACAGACACATGAAAAGATGTTCAAAATCATTAACTATCAGGGAAATGCAAATCAAAACTACAATGAGATGTCACCTCACGCCCGTCAGAATGGCTATAATTAACAAGACAGGAAACAACATGTGTTGGAGAGGATGTGGAGAGAAGGGAACTCTCATACACTGCTGGTGGGAGTGCAAACTGGTGCAGCCACTATGGAAAACAGTACGGAGATTCCTCAAAAAATCAAGGATAGAACTACCATATGATCCAGCTATTCCACTGCTGGGTATTTATCCAAAGAACTTGAAAACACCAATGCATAAAGATACATGCACCCCTGTGTTCATTGCAGCGTTATTCACAATAGCCAAGACTTGGAAGCAACCTAAGTGCCCATGAAGGGACGAATGGATAAAGAAGATGTGGTATATACACACAATAGAATACTACTCAGCCATAAGAAACGATGAAATCCAGCCATTTGTGACAACATGGATGGACATTGAGGGTATTATGCAAAGTGAAATAAGTCAGAGAGAGAAGGTCAAATACCGTATGATTTCCTTCATTAAGTAGTAGATAATAACAACAATAAACAAACACATAGAGACAGAGATTGGATTGGTAGTTACCAGAAGGGAAGGGGGGAGGGAGGAGGGCGAAAGGGACAATTTGGCACATGTGTGTGGTGATGGGTTGTAATTAGTATTTGGGTGGTGAACATGATGTAATCTATGCAGAAATAGAAGTATAATGATGTACACCTGAAATTTATACGGTGTTATAAACCAATGTTACTGCAATAAACAAAAAAAAAAGAAAAAAAAAAAGAAATTAATACATGCCAAACACTTAAAACACTGCACACAGTAAGTACTCAAAAAATGCTACCTCTTATTTTTACTTTCCTTGACTCTAAAGGTGATCTCCTTTTATAAGAATAGTGTTTTCTTTTCTAAGATATGGCAGAAAGGATGGAAAGCAAATGTAAAAATCCTGATCTCACAATTTTTAGGTCCAATTTTAGCATCCTATATCCATAACAGGTTTGATTATTAGAAAATTACCCCATGTTCAAGATTTTAGGTCCTTCTTTTTCATTCTGCTGCTCAGCAATGTATTTTTTTAAAAACTTCTTATAATGGACATTTTCAAATTTAATACAAAGTTAGATAGGACACCCAGCTTCAGGCAAGTATCAATTCATGGCTAATCTTGTTTCTTCTATGCTACCATCTGTTTTCCTCCCCTTCCTTACACTGAACCACTTTACAGCAAATCCCAGACATGTCTTTTTTTTTTTTTTTTGGTGAGGGAGATCAGCCCTGAGCTAACATCCGTGCTAATCCTCCTCTTTTTGTTGAGGAAGACCGGCTCTGAGCTAACATCTATTGCCAATCCTCCTCCTTTTTCTCCCCAAAGCCCCAGTAGATAGCTGTATGTCATAGTTGCACATCCTTCTAGTTGCTGTATGTGGGACGTGGCCTCAACATGGCTGGAGAAGCAGTGCGTCGGTGCGCACCCGGGATCCGAACCTGGGCTGCCAGCAGCGGAGCGTGCGCACTTAACTGCTAAGCCACGGGGCCATCCCCCAGACATATCTTTTTGTCCATGAATGCTTCAATATGTGTCTCTACAATCTTTCTTTTTTGCATTATCATAATACCATTATCATACCTACAAATTTAACAGTAATATCATCAAAAATCCAGTCAGTAATTGAATTTCCCTGGTTGTCTTATTAATGCTTTTTAAAAACAGTTGATTTGTTTAAATCAGAATCCAAACATGGTCATAATTTGCATTTGGTTAATGGGTCTTGTAAATCTTTTAAAATCTGTTCACTTTATTTTTCTTTTCATTTATTTGTTGAAGAAATCTGGTCATTTGTTCCCTAGATGTCCCTCATTTTGGATTTTGCTGAATGCATCCCCATGCAGTTGTTGCCTGTGGTCATTTTTCCTACAAACTGGTGGTTGGTTCTAGGGACATAATCAGGTTGGATTTTTTTGGCAAGACTGCCTCATAGGAGGTGCTGCGAGCCTCCTGTTGCAGCCCATCAGGAGGCACGTCCTGCCTTGCTGCTCTCTCTCGTTGTGGTAAGATACACATAACATCAAATTTACAAATTTAGCCATATTAACATGTATAGTTCAGTGGCATTTAGTGCCTTCACGATGTTGTGCAACCATCACCATTATCTAATTCCAGAATTTTTCCATCATCTCAAAAATAAACCCTGTACCCATTAAGTAATCACTCCTCATCTCCCCTCCCCCCAGTCCCTAGCAGCCACTAACCTGCTTTTTGTGTTTACTGATCTTTCTATTTTGGATATTTCGTATAAGTGGAATCATATAATATGTATCCTTTGGTGTTTGGCTTCTTTCACTTGGTATAATGTTTTAAAGGTTCAACCACCTTGGAGCATGTATTAGTACTTTACACCTTTTTTGTGTGTATGTGAGGATGATTGGCCCTGAGCTAACAGCTAACATCTGTTGCCAATCCTCGTCTTTTTGCTTGAGGAAGATTGTCCCTGAGCTAACATCTGTGCCAGTCTTCCTCTACTTTGTATATGGTATGCCACCACAGCATGGCTTGATGAGTGGTGTGTGGGTCTGTGCCTGGGACCTGAACTCACAAACCCTGGACCACTGAAGCAGAGCGCACGAACCTAACCACTCTGCCACTGGGCCAGCCCCAGTACTTTACTCCTTTTAATGGCTGAATAATATTCCATTGCAGGGATATACCGCATTTTGTTTTATCCATTCATCAGTTGATGGACATTTGGGTTGTTTCCATCTTCTCACTATTGTGACTAGTGATGCTAACATTCAAGTCCACGTTTTTACTTGAATGCCTGTTTCATATTCTTTTGGGTGTATACCTAGGAGCGCCTCTCTTTCTGTGACGTTAGGACTCATCAGTGGTTTCCCTTGGTGTCAGTCTGATTCATACATGATAATGTTCCCTGTGGGCCTTTCATCTACGGATTTTAGCCACCATTGATGACCACTGCCTATTCCAATAGGATTCCAACAGCATGCTTTTCACAGAGGTTAAGGTGGTCTAACCATTTTATTTTACTTTCGGTTAACATTAAAGCAGCACTGTTCTGGGCAACCACGTTCATGCGATTTTCTGAGGGGAAGAAAAGGGGAGGGGGGGATTGGTGACCAAAAAGTGTGGGAAAAGCGGCGTACAATGGACCCCTCTTGCTGCAGATTCCAGTGTCCACTCACATATTAAGGCCCCTGGGAAGTTCTGCAGGAAAGGAGCCTGTCTAGCTTTGTTTAACTCTGTATTTCCCAAGTTTATTTGACTACAAACATTTTTTTCTTTATAATTCCTCTTACTATCCATTCAAACATGTTTTGGAGAATACTGTTTTAGAGTCTAGGTTACTTAAAAGAACACTATTTACTTATTAGTATATGCATGTTTCTTTTGTTAGTTTTTTTTATTGAGGTAACATTGATTTGTAACACTGTATAAACATTGTACATCATTATATTTCACCTTCTGTATAGACTGCATTGTGTTCCCCACCAAAGTCTAGTTGCCATCTATCAGCCTACAGATGTCCCCCTTTACCTCTTTTGCCCTCCTTCCACCCGATTCCCCACTGGTAACCACCAATCTATTTTCTGTATCTATGTGTTTATTTGTTGTTGTTTTATCTTCCACATATGAGTGAAATCATATGGTATTTGGCTATCTCCGTCTGACTTATTTTGCATAGCATGATACCCTCAAGGTCCATCCATGTTGTTGCAAATGGCAAGATTTCATCTTTTTTTATGACTGAGTGGTCCCTTGTCTTCTTTATCCATTCATCCGTAGGTAGACACTTAGGTTCTTTCCAAGTCTTGGCTATTGTAAATAATGCTGCAATGAACATTTCAAATTAGTGTTTTCGTGTTCTTTGGATAAATACTCAGAAGTGGAATAGCTGATTCATATGGTAGCTCTATTTTTAATTTTTTGAGGAATTTCCATACTGTTTTCCATAGTGGCTGCACCAATTTATATTCCCACCAGCAGTTGATGAGGGTCTCTTTTCTCCATGTCCCCTCAAACACTTGTTATTTCTTATCTTTTTAGTAATTTCCATTCTTACAGGCATGAGATGATATCTCATGGTGGTTTGATTTGCATTTCCCTAATAATTAATGATGTTGAACATCTTTTCATGTGCCTGTTGGCCATCTGTATATCTTCTTTGGAAATATGTCTGTTCAGATCCTCTTCCATTTTTTAATTGGGTTGTTTGTTTTTTTCTTATTGAGTTGTATGGGTTCTTTATATATTTTAGATATTAACCCCTCATCGGATACATGATTTGTAAATATTTTCTCCCAGTTGATGGTTGTCTTTTCATTTTGTTGATGATTTCCTTTGCTGTGCAGAAGCTTTTTAGTTTGATGTAGTCCCATTTGTTTATTTTTTCCTTTTGTTTCTCTTGCCTGAGGAGACATATTCAAAAAGATACTGCTAAGACCGATGTCAAAGAGTGTACTGGCTATGTTTTCTTCTAGGAGTTTTATGGTTTCAGGTCTTAACATTTAATCCATTTTGAGTTAATTTTTGTGTATGGTGTAAGACAGTGATCTACTTTCATTCTTTTGCATGTGGCTGTCCAGTTTTCCCAACACTATTTATGGAAGAGACTTTCTTTTCTCCGTTGTATGTTCTTGCCTCCTATGTCGAAAATTAGCTGTCTATAAACATGTGGGTTTATTTCTGGGCTCTCAGTTCTGTTTCATTGATCTGTGTTTCTGTTTTTTTGCCACATGCATGCGTTTGTTAGCTGTCTGGAACCAACCTGACAGTCTCCTGAAGCTTATATTCACTTAGTGGCCATAAACAGACTGTATTCTTATAAAAGCCCTGGACAGCAGAATTGGCAATATTTCTGGCAAAGCTTTGCCGGGAAAGTCTGAATTAAGATTATGTCCCTGGGAATGAACGCTCGAGCTGAAGAAGAAAATGTCAATTTCACTTACCTCCATCTTATAGTGTTTGATGGACGCCTGTAATAAACCTTAGAGAAGTGCCGTATTGATGTGTACCCAAGGAAGCCAGTGCCACTTATAGTTCCTCTCTCTGCTCTTCATTGCTTTACTCCACACAGCCTCCAAACCATGGCTAGGGTGGCTATTCCCCTTTATGCTTCCCTGAGTCACGGTCCTGTGGACTCTGTCTCACCACCCACACAGCCAGAGTGGTTAGATGATGCTAAACATGGAGGTCGCAACAGAGAGAGTATCTGGCGGATTCCTTGATTGACTTTCCGGCGTCAGGGATTTGACAGTTCTCCTTTCACATGGCCTTTAGGAAGAAGTGACTGCTTAAATATGTTTCACTTACCAGTTTGCTTTTAAAAAGCTCTTATTAGTCAGCTAGCTGTGCAGAGTGCTGGCTGTGTGATCTGCACTTTTGAGGTTGGAAGCAGAAGATGGTGCCTGCCAGATATATACTTTGGTTTTTTTGAGGAGAAGGTTGGTGAGATGTTACAAGGCAAAACCTATGACCTACCCCCCTTTTATGACAGTCTCCAGACATGGTCTCAGGGCCGAGTCTAGGTACTGCCATAAACCGTGTGTTCTGAGGGAAGAAGAGATTCCACAACAGAAAGAAGTTGCTTCATAAGAATGAAAGGACCACTTCAAATATACTGTCAATAATTCAACAAATTATAGCGATGAAGCAACTAATTCAGGTCATGCTGAGCAGCCAACCGATCCTGGGCCAAGAAAACCAATGGCAGATGACAGGAGGAAGCACACCTGAGCCAGCTTGCTCACGAGCTGAAATATTCAAATGTGGGCACAAGGCGGTTACTTCATTCTCACACCTGTTCTGACTCAGCACACACTGAAATGTTGAACCAAGATTTGACACGATGCCAGTGCTGGCAGCTGAAGCAGAAAATTCACAGTGACACCACCCAAATGGTGCCAGGGAAAGGACAAAGGGAGCCCATCGGGCTCTGCCATCAGCTATGGAGGACTTTCTGAAGCCTTTCTCCTACTAGCAGGGAAGACTGGGCTGATGCCTGGCTTCCTTGGAGTAGCTTGCAAAAAAAGTTAGCATGGATCTACATTTAAAAATTTGCCAACTGAAGATTTTTTAGGTGTATCAGTGGGATTTTGGTTTCATGATTGCTGCTAAAAAAATTTGAGCAAGTCACATGACTATATACGATTTTCACTGATTTAATTACTGCTTAGAAAGGAAATTGCCAGATTTAGGTGCCCAGGAAAAGACATCAGCATCATGCCTCACATTTCTCATGGTGTTCAAGCGAGAGTATTGATCAAAGAGTATTGATCAAATTGTTCAAGTATTGATCAAAACCTTTCAGCAGCCTTTAGTCTGCCTCCACTGGTTTTAAAGTGACATGTAATTAGCTGACTTATTTTGTGGTCCCTTCTTCATGCCTTTGTGTTGGACAGTATCAAAGGAGATCTGCCTGCGGCTGTTTTTATAAATCTTTAAGTTCAGTGTCTTGTGGGCCTCTATAAATGGTAATTGAAGAACTTTTGTTTGCGGGATATGGAAGTGCTTTAAAGTGCTTGTGGGAGAAAATCTTGAAAATTTGGTAGACCCGTTATAGGAGAGGTAGCAAACTATGACCTGTCTGGAATATAGAAAAAAAATGTATACATCTGCTCAAGCAGCTTTTTATTAGTGGAATGCATGACTTACTTTATAAATAGTAAAACTAAGCCTTGGCAGCAGTTTTAATTCTCCAGGGACCATAACTTATGTTAAAAGGGCGAATATGGTTCATGATAAGATCTGAATGGGTTATGGAATAATTAGACAGAAAAACCAACTCAAAATAAATGTTGACTGCAGTTCTAAGACTGAGCACCCCTCTGGCAGGGGGGGTGTCTACCATTTGGTTGTGTTTGAACCACTGTCACAGAGT
Organism: Ceratotherium simum simum; assembly: GCF_057802395.1. NCBI lineage: Eukaryota > Metazoa > Chordata > Mammalia > Perissodactyla > Rhinocerotidae > Ceratotherium > Ceratotherium simum. The sequence continues at coordinate 58,611,247 of NC_141900.1, read as the reverse complement.
GGGAGAGGACCTTAGCTGTCATCTTCTCTGGCTTCCCCAGCCTCCAGTGCGGGAATCCTTAACCATCTAGATGGTTGAACAAGCCCAGGACCTCGCAGGCAGCCCATCTCATGGTTGCTTGCCCAGATTAAGTTTATACAGTTCCCCTGTGGCCTCTAACCACTGGACCTGCTCTCTGGAACTTCCCAGAGTGAATCCACTTCTATAAGACAGATTTTCTAATAGTTAGGTCTCAAGTGTACCGTAACTCACCCTTTTCCTTTTCCAAGCTGATTCTGTAGATCTGGATCTTTCTGAGGTTGCTCACTTAATCAAAGAGGGTGAACTTCCCAGAGGGAAGAGAGCAGTGCTTTAGCCAAGCAAAGAGCAGGAGCTGTGCTTCTGAACTAGACTCTCCAAAAAGCCCAAGAGCACTTTTCCAGACCAGCACTCCATCTCATTCTGCCTTTCTCCTCTTTTAGAGTTTCTAGACCTTTCCCCATCTTGGAGGTCTGCCACTAGCTGGCATCAATAACCAATGGTCTTAAAAGGCATGCCTAGCAAAGGAATGCAATATGGCAGATTTGGTCTGACAGGAGCCTGCCTCTCTGGGCAGTATACTTCTAGATGGTTGGGTAAGTTGAGAGATTCATCTACCTCCCTTTGGCTGTAATTTAACATTTCCTGAACATCTTTTACAAATTATTATTTTTAAGATGTAAATTATGTAAAATAGTACAACCACTTTGGAAAACAATTTGGCATAGTAAAGTTGACCCAGCAATTCCATTTTTAGGTATATACTCTACAGAATCTCTTGCACATGTGTACCAGGAGACGTGTAAGAGAATATTCAGAGTAGCATTGTCTGCAGTAGAAACAAAAACAAACAAATGAACAAACAAAACTGGAAATATCCTGAATGTCCATTGACAGGAGAATGAGTAAATGCATTGCTCGTTCATTTTTTTTATTGCAGTAAAATATACATAACATAAAATTTACCATTTTAACTATTTTTAAGTGTACAGTTTTGCGGCATTAAGTACATTCACATTGTTGTGCAACTGTCACCACCACCCATCTCCAGAACTTTTTTGTCTTCAGCTGAAACTCTGTACCCATTACACACTGATTCCCCAGTCCCTTCTCCCCCTAGTCCCTGGCAATCTCTATTCTACTTTCTATCTCTATGAATTTGCCTATTCTGGGTACCCCATATAAGTGGAATCATACAATATTTGTCCTTTTGTGACTGGCTTATTTTACTTAGTATAATGTTTACAAAGTTCATCCATGTTGTAGCATGTATCAGAATTTTCTTGCTTTTTAGAGCTGAATAATATTCTGTTGTCTATATATACACACACCACATTTTGTTTATCCATTCATCTGTTGATGGTTACTTGAATTGCTTTGAATTTTGGCTCTTGTGAATAATGCTGCTATGACCATAAGTGCATAAATATTTGTTCAAGTCTCTGCTTTCACTTCTTTTGGGTATATACCCAGAAGTGGAATTGCTGGATCATATGGTAATTCTATGTTTTGAGGAATCATTATATGTCCTGTTTTCCACAGCAGCTGCATCTGTTCATTCATTTTTTTACTGTATATGATATTCTATAGTATAACTATAAAGTAATTTATTAGATATTGCCAAACTTTTTTCTAAAATGATTTACTAATATATATATACCTACCAGCAGTCTATTAAGAGTTCCTAGTGATCCACATCTTTGCCAACACTGAGTATTATCAGATTTCTTAATTTTTGCCAATTCAGTGGTTTTTAAATGATTATCTTACCATAGTCTTAATTTTTATTTCTCTGATTACCATTGCAATTACTCATCATTTTGTATGTTTGAAAGTTTTGTTTTGCACATGGACATCTTTAATTCATTCAGAATTAATTTTTGTGTATGATGTATGATAGGGGTCTAATTTCATTCCTTTCTATGTGGATAACCTATGTGGATAACCGAGTGTACTGGCTCCATCCTTTTCCCATTGCCTCCTATCTCATATGTCAAGTTCCCATGTATGGTTGGTCTGCCTCTGAGTTCTCTATTTGTTCACTTGGTTAATTTGTCCACCTATATTAATGGCATCTGTTTTCTTTACCATGAGGTGACAATAATGTATTGAGAGACTGATCCTGGGTTAATTGGGCACTTATTGTCCAGTATTGTAATTGCCCCTGGGTATGGACTATGTGGTTAGAATTGGCCTGCTGGTTGACTAAAGTATGGTCCATGCATTCATGGAGCTCGGAGACACATATTTCAATCCTGATGATGCAACGTGAGATGTGTGGTAATAGAGGAATAGTTGAAGTGCTAATAAGAAAAAACGATGAAGGAAACAACTAATTCTAGTATGAGGGCATCCAAGAAGGTAACAGTCAGGGAGGTTGACCATTTCAAATAGGAAGTGTACAATATCCTGATTGAGAGCTGAGTTCTAGAGGTAGACAAACTTGTGTTTGAATTCCAGTGCCCCTACTTATTAGCTGTGTAACCCTGACAAGTTCTTGAGACCTCACTGAGCCTCGACTTCCTTATCTAGTCAACAGGGATAATAATAATACCGACCTGAGAAGGTTGTTGGGAAGATTAAAACAGACCTTGTATCAGGAGCACCTAGCCCAGTACCTGACACACTGGAAGTACTCAATAAATGTAAACCTATTAATTCACTCATTCAATAATATTAATTGAGTACCCACTGTCTGCCAGACATGGCAATAGGCTATAAATTCAAGTGTGAGCAAGGCAAATGGTCTCTACCCTCATGTAGCTTTCAGTCAAGTGGGATAGATAGATGCTCATAAAATAATCACACAAATATATCATTACAGACTTTGATGAGTACTATAAAGGGAAATTATGGCAGGCTAGGACAGAATAGAAGAGGGAAACTTGATTTATGATTATTTTTATTTATTTATTTTTTTGTGAGGAAGATCGGCCCTGAGCTAACATCTGCCAATCCTCGTCTTTTTGCTGAGGAAGACTGGCCCTGGGCTAACATCCATGCCCATCTTCCTCCACTTTATATGGGACGCCGCCACAGCATGGCTTCATAAGCGGTGCGTCTGTGCGCACCCGGGATCCGAACCCACGAACCCCGGGCCACTGCAGTGGAGCACGCGCACTTAACCGCTTGTGCCACCTGGCCGGCCCCTATGATTATTATTTTTATTATCACTACTTCTGAGCTGGGACTTGGAGGATGAATCGGTTATGGGCGTGGCAGGCAGGGAAAGTCATTCCAGGCATACTGAACTTCAAATAGAGGGCATGGAGATGTGAAAGTTTTTCCTCAGGTCAAGGGCAAGGGCCTAGGTACCCCTCACGTCTCGCCCGCCTTTCCCAGGGAACAGGCAGGAGAAGGTTGAATGACTGCCTGTGGCCCCGAAACATATCTGTGGCTCAATGAACCCCGATCTTTGGTCAGTGTGAAAAGTTGTTTTCAATGCCACTGACCAGCTCGCTGGCAATAACAGACTGAGAATGAATGGTGAAAATGGCTCGGATGAGCTGGATTACAGTGAAGTCCTTTTGACATTAGTGCTGGTCAAAAATGTATTTAGGACTGACTTCAGGACATTCCAAAGCTCAAAGGTAAAAAGAAGTGCTCAGGGAAAATAAAGTTAAAGGTTTTTCCAGGACATAAGTGAGGTATTTTTACAAGCTGATGGTGAAAACTGTTTTCCGTTTAGAGTAGATGTGGCAAAGAGTTATATTTGCAAGAAGGAAAAAATAGATGATTGTGAGGGGTTTTTCTGGAACAAGTACAATTCAACAGTTCTCAAATTGTGGTGTATATCAGAATCTCCCTGGGAGCCTGTTAAAAATTTAGACTCTCTGGCCATCCCCGAGACACAGTAGGTGTTCCTAGGCCTGGGCTCTGTGTTTTTAACAAGCTCCAGAGGGAAGACTGATGCTGGAGGACACCCTTTGAAAAACCTTGTAGACTTAGCATCTTCATCATTAACTCTTTCCTTTCTTTCGTCTTTGTTTGCAAATTCTTCTTTTAGAAGAGTCTCAAGAATAGGCTTTCTTTTCTGTTCCCCCTTCCCCTGCCTCAGTGTCAGCTGGGGGTCCCCATACAATTGCCTGGGCAGGTTGCATGAATGTGTGGAACAGGGAGGGTAGGAGAATAGGAATTGAGCTGGTTGGGCAGCCGGCCTATCTGTCTAGTCACTCTGCTTTGCTAAACATTGTGCAGGCTGAGAACATATACCTGAGAGCCTTATACAGCTCCGTGCTGCCCGTTGGCCACCTGGCCACTGATTCAGACAATTGTGCAGAAGATAATGGTACAGGCTCTGGACTCAGCCGACTTCAGCTGGAGTCCTGGCTCCGCCACTTACTAACATGTAACCTTGGACAAGTTACTGAACCCCTTCGAGCCCTTCTCTTCTTGTTTGTAAAACTAGACTTGGCTCATTGGGCTTTTGCGAGGATGTAGAAAGGTAATACGTGACTATGTCAGGTACAGGGGCTGGCAATTTGGAGGATTAAGTTAAGTGAGTGAGATTAAGTTAAATGATTATGTAGAGTGAGCAGGTAATTTAAGGGATATTCCTATGCATTGTCATGGACTATGGAGAACGACAGGCAGACATCTATCTCGTTGTCCAGCACACACCCTTCTCATTCTACTGTCTGTACTTTTTTTTCTAATTGGGGTGTAATTGACATACAACATTATATTAGTTTCAGGTGTACAATAGTTATAGAATTTTTTTCTTGTTATGAGAACTTTTAAGATCTACTCTCTTAGCAACTTTCAAATATGCAATACAGTATTATTCACTATAGTCACCATGTTGTACATTACATCCCCAGGACTTATTTTATAACTGGAAGTTTGTACCTTTTGATTCCCTTCACCCATTTGCCCCCCACAGCCTATGCCTACCTCTGGCAACTACTGATCTATGAGCTAGGTTTTTTTTTAGATTCCACATATAAGTGAGATCATATGGTATTTGTCTTTCTCTGTCTGATGTTTCACCCAGCATAATGCCCTCCAGGTCCATCTGTGTTGTAGAAAATGGTCAGATTTCCTTCTTTCTTATGGCTGAATAATATTCCACTGTGTATATATACACCACATCTTCTTTATCCATTCATCCATTGATGGACACTTAGGTTGCTTCCATGTCTTGACTGTTGTGAATAATGCTACAATGAACATGGGGGTGCAGATATCTTTTTGAATTAGTGTTTTCATTTTCTTTGGATAAATACCCAGAAGTGGAATTGCTGGATCATAAGGTAGTTCTTTTTTTTTTTTTTTTTTAAAGATTTTATTTATTTATTTTCCCCCCAAAGCCCTAGTGGATAGTTGTATGTCACAGCTGCACATCCTTCTAGTTGCTGTATGTGGGACGCGGCCTCAGCATGGCTGGAGAAGCAGTGTGTTGGTGCGCGCCAGGGATCCGAACCCCGGGAAGCCAGCAGTGGAGCGCGAGCACTTAACCGCTAAGCCACGGGGCCGGCCCCATAAGGTAGTTCTATTTTTTATTTTTTGAGGACCCTCCATACTATGCCCTCTGTACTTTTGCAGTTATTTCTCTGATAAACGTCCATTGTCTCCATGCCCATGTATATTTAACCAAATTATTTTCAGAGCTCCACTGAAGTCCCACTTTTAGGAAACCTTTCTCTGTAGCAGTAACTTCAGCTCCCACTGGTGTTTCTTTCTCCAGTTTACTGTTGTGATTTTCATCCACATCTGCACCAGTTAGGTTCTGATTATGTTCTGCCTTATATTTCTCTTTAACTATTACATGGGTGTGTTTTGTCATCTCATCTCAAATAAAACTCTTGGAGGTCTGGGTAAATATTTTGCTTCCAATAACTGCAGGAAAAACCTATATATGTGAAAGGGAGATAGTGGTTAGCACTGGCCAACTTAAAGTAATTTTTTTTTGCTTCATGAAGAGCCAAGGCTCTGAATTTTCATATAATTCTCACATATGAATTCTCATATAATTCTCAAAGAATCATGCATTCTTTGTATACAGTTTATTCAATCATGTATTCCTGTGCATTATAAATATAGAAATATGAGAAATTCATTAGCGACCTATATCTACCTCTTTCTTCTCAGTACACACCACACACATATACACACACACACCAGACACACACAAAGGAGGGGCAGTTGAGGGCCAAGATTATAATCAGGTATATGGGTACTGGGACGTTAATCTCAGAGTTCCCACTCCTGCCTGGTTTCCTCTCTCCTCTCAGGTGCAAACGTGATGATCAGGAGGTTGTAACCCTCAGTCCCAACCCTTTCCTGGTTGGTGGTGGGTGGATCTGGAGGCTGCTTGAAGCTGTCTGTGTCACTACACCACCCCGTCCTCCCTGTTCCCCCGGACCCCCCACCCCCCCTTCCCCGCTACACCGCCTCATGGCTCCACTCTGAAACGGAGGCTCCTCACCCCGTTCTTTAAATATTTTGCTTAGAGACCCTTCTCTTCCCACCCCACAACGGAAGAACACTCTCTCCAGGAGACAGTGCTCTCAGCTAGCGGGGGACAGTCTGCGCTGAATGTGATCACAGCTCCGGAGGGGCTGGGCTGGGGGCCTTGGTGGAGCACACCGCTGTGCAGTTATCTTTACCTTCCTCTTTTGCCTTGAAATAAAGCACACAGCTTTCAAATTTCGTGTACGTTAGTTTTCTCTCTTCTGGGGACGCTCTCTCCAAAAGGCCGGCTTTCAGGGGGCTTAACCTTGGGGTCTGGGGGCTTGATTTTTGATTCCCAGCTGCCTTCCCTTTTTCTCCTGGGAAGCCCAAGGTCTTTCATGCAATGCGCCCTCTAGAGGCCGACTGTGGCATGCCAGTTAAATCCAGTGGAGGTTCTCATTACTTCTTGACCCCAAATAAAATACCCAATGTAAGCAGCCGGTGGTGAAGTGGGTCAGGGAAACGGGTGAACGTTGTTTCTCGGAGAGGAAAAATCTCAGCTTTAACTTTGACAACCAGTTTCTCTAGTACATTGTCACGTGAAGTTGGACCGCCCTGTCCTGCAACTTTCTGAGACCCCCAAACACCTAATTTTCACAGTCTAGATTCCTTGTTTGTGTTGAGAGACTCTCTCCATAAGTTTGTCAAACCCTGAAGCTGGCTTGATTTCTAGGCTTGCTTGATTTTATCCTTTAGAAAGCATCTTACTCAATGTAGGGTGGGGAAAAAAACCCATGACAATCTTTCACCCTCCATGGATATGTACTCATAAACTCATCCGCTGTCAGCGCATCTTTTTGTTGTGGTCCTGTACATTGACGAGTGAAAAGAACCTGAGGTTTTGCAAGGTTCTCAGCAGGAGGAAATTAAGGAGGACCAGGACCGGGTCCTGCCAGCACCGGAGCTCTCCAGACCTGGCCTTTTCTGGAGAACAGGGACGTTTCACAGGACCATTACTCCGCAAAAGATGACTCACAGAACTGCACTTCAAAGCCAGAGCCAAAAGGCGCGTGAAGTAGCCTGCCCCGAGGAGAGAAAATGACACGGTGTTTTTCACTTATGATGTTGCTAATACTCACCTTGAGGGAGAAATTCACATTAGTTTAACCAACCCTATATGCTTCCAATTCAATTCAAAAAACCCGGTGTTGCCAAATAGAAACGTAAGCCTTTACTCATTTCTCAAGCAGAATGAAATAAAATTGATCGTCTATAAAATATTTATCAGATCTAGGCTAGTGTTTGAATTATAATATCTCCCGCAGGCTTTAAAATGTCCTTTCTCTGCTTATTTCATTATTGATTGGACAGACAAAATTTTTACTTAATGCAGTGACTATAATGTGTTTACAGGGATTAATTTACTCACTCTTGAGGATTAGTTTAATTCTTTTATGATAGCAATTTTTCCAGGACTTTTTTCCCCCAAAGGGTCACATCCAAATTTATTAGACTGTTATATGGTTCACAATAATTTGGGTGTAACTGAATAATTTATAACTGTGTTTGCCAAGCCTGGCTGCCCATCAGAATTACGTGGGGAGTGTCTTAAAAATACATATTCCCAGGTGTCACCCCAGACTCAGTGAAGCAGAATCCCTGGGGGTGCAGCCTGGGAATTCTTCCATTTGAAGATGCTCCCCAGTGATTCAGGTGCAGCAGCCCAGCCCCTCTTGGTGGAGTAGGGTTTCCGGAAGTGAGGAAGTGATCGATATAGTTTAGTCCTGGGTAATTTTATGGTTAAAATGTTATTGTCATTATGTGTAGAATTTTCCGTTGCCAACACCACATGTCCTCATTTCTTTGCATCCTTCCGCCCACTAGAATTACCCAAGCACCCCTCCCTGTATTAGAAGTGAACTTCAGAGGGGGAGGACAGGTGAAGGAGATTCAGAGTACAACTGTGTTGTCACTGTGAACGGAGGAGCTGGCTAGAGCAAGCAGAACAGCCACCTGATGAGGTTCTCTTGCTCTCTCCTGCTGGTCTGGTCTAGTAAGCTCTTTGAGTCAGCATCCCTCCATTTAACTGGGTTCCTGAGAGCCCTCAGGAAAACGAGGCTTGTCCTGGGTTATGTGCCAGCGGAATTCACCATGTTCAGTGATGTGAATTGGTACCTGGACACAGGGCTTGAAAAATATGGCTCTGTACAGTCAATTGATGAGTAGAGACACAGTCATACCATTTCAGAGCTATCAAGACTAAAACACTCAATTATATCTCAATTAAAAAAAATTAAAACACAACAAGCACAATCACAACAATGACAACAAAAAAACTAAAAAAACCAAAGTTTTTAGTTTATGTCAATGAATAGGCTCTCTCTCCCTAATGTTGGTAAATAGGCTTTTCTTTACTGAACAAAGGCCATCCATCTATTTGAACTACAAATCAGTCTCCAGGTTTGATCAAAGATTTTGTGAAAATAAATGTATCTACTAGAAAAACCTTACGTGTGATATAAAAAGTAAATCACATTTAAAGGTGTTCATTTGGAGGTGGCCGCATGGCAAATTCCAACTGTACAAAAGGCCTAAGATGAAAAATAAAGCTCCTTCTCCTCCTTTCTAGGTTTTGTCCCTTAGAGACACTCACTGAGACCAGTTTCTTTGCTATTCTTTGAAAAATATTGTATGTTTATATTATATACCACCTCTTACATGTATAGGCAGCCTCTTAAAAAAACAAGCTATTTCCAGCCTTTTTGCTATTATAAAAGCTGCTCTAATGAACATATCTGTGTATATATATAAAAATATATATATATATATATACACACACACACACATACCTGTCCCATGAGTCTCTGAACCCACAAGATAGTGTATTTGAAAGATAACATTTCTGGAAGTGGAATTAATGGGCTCTGTGGACATGTGCACACTTAGTTTTGACAGATGGTTCAAATTGTCCCCCCAGGAGTTGTGCCACTTTACCAGTCACCAAGAGTATGAGAGTTGTCTTACTGAACGCTCTTATTGTTTCTAATAGTTTTTCTGTTTGTGTGCTTTTCCAGTTATATAATACATCATCTCCAATAAGGATAATTTTCCCTTCTTATTTCGAATTTTAATACCTCTATTTCTTTCTTTTGCATTGGCTAATAATTCTAGAGCAATGCTAAACAATAGTGGTGAGAGTAGGCATCTTTGTCTTTTTCCTGACTCTAATGGGAAAGTTTCTATGATTTCTGTGTTAAATATGAAAATTAAAAATCTCTTTTTCTTTACTAAGAATTAAAAAAAATCGGAAATGAAATGGTAAGTTTTATCAAATACCTTTCTGGGATCTATGTAAGTTATTTTATTAAAAATAATTTATTATATTAAATTGATAGGAAATCTAAGACTTCTGGTTGCCCCGAATCTATCAAAAAAGATGTGGTTACAACATTATTTGTAATATAAAACAAAAACCAAAACCTGGAAACTATGAAAATGTCTCTCACTAGGGAAATGGTTAAATAAATTATAGGGCTTTCATATAATGGAAAACTATTCAGCTCTTTAAAAAATAATGAAATAGATTATATTTGCCAAGATGAATCAATTTGAGATCGGAGGTCAAGTGAAAATAGCAGTGTATTATAGTGTGTGTCCTCATTTGTGTAAAGAGTAAAAGGGGACATGAACATATAAATATGCATGTATAGGCTAAGAAAAGTTCTGGAAGGACATGGAAGAAAGTATTAGAAATGTTTGCTCCTTGATGAAGGATAGATGTCTGGGGATCAGAGATAATCTGCTGTGTTTGGATTTTTTTTTAAAACCATATGCATTTATTCCTTTTCCAATGAAAAAAGAATAACAAAAAAAGTTATGATTAAAGTTATTTTAAAAGAAAAAATTTTTTGTTCATGTTAAAGGTTTAAATTCTAGTAACTAAAAGGTGAAAGATAAGCAGTATTAAACATAACTAATTATGGGTCAAATTTGTCATGTAGAAGTTTTTGTTCGTTTGTTTGTTTTTACACCTGAGGTGGGTACCTTACTCCTCTCACCCTAGTCGAAGTTCTCTGATGGAGCTCCAGCTTCTGGAATTTTCCACAAGCCCCTAAGCCCCCTGCAGTGGGAGCTTCAGCCAGCTGAGTTGGCCTCACTCTTGCATCTGGGGGAGTCGTGTAGAGCTTTTACAGTAAATGTTCTCCAAATAGAATTCCCGACTCCATTCTTAACAGTAAATGGAAGCCTCTTTGACCTTGTGCTGATAGGGATTCTTTCAACCTGGATGAACAATAGGGAAATGATTTACTAAATTAGGGCCAACAATATGATGACATATGCTTTTGTTAAAAATTATGATTACGAAACTTAAAACGAGGAAATGCCTGCCATAATGATAAATGAAAAGAGCAGATTAATATGTCACATATACATTATGATTTTAACTTTGCCAAAATAAAAGGGGGCGATAAATTTATAAGGTAGCTTTAGTAGAGTGATTTAGTAAAGTGGTAAGTTTTCCCCAAATATCTTCTTAACATTGGCATTACATCAGTATATTTTATTAAAAAATAAAAAAGAGGTGATAAAATAAATTTTTTTGAGATCCTGATATGAGAAGAGGAAATATGCTTTCTTGTTTCCTTTTAATGTCATATATGGAGAAGGGAAGTCCCCTGGCTCGAGGTCACATATAGCTAAGAAATTCAAGACAGCACTACCATTCAGGGAGGACTTCTTTTTTTTTTTTTAATTGATGTTTTAATGGTTTTTAACGTTGTGAAATTTTGGGTTGTACATTTTTGTTTGTCCATCACCATATATATGACTCCCTTCACCCCTTGTGCCCACCCCCCACCCCCACTGCCCCTGGTAACCACAGTACAGTTTTCTCTGTCCATGTGTTGGTTTATATTCCACATATGAGTGAGATCATACAGTGTTTGTCTTTCTCTTTCTGGCTTATTTCACTTAACATACTATGCTCCAGGCCCATCCATGTTGTTGCAAATGGGACGATTTTGTCTTTTTTATGGCTGAGTAGTATTCCATTATATATATATACCACATTTTCTTAATCCAATCGTCAGTCGAGGGACACTTAGGTTGCTTCCACTTCTTGGCTATAGTGAATAACGCTGCAATGAACACAGGGGTGCATAAGCCTCTTTGGATTGTTGATTTCAGGTTCGTTGGATAGATTCCCAGTAGTGGGATGGCTGGGTCATAGGGCATCTCTATTTTTAATTCTTTGAGGAATCTCCATACTGTTTTCCATAGAGGCTGCACCAGTTTGCATTCCCACCAGCTGTGTATGAGGGTTCCTGTTTCTCCACATCCTCTTCAACACTTGTTGTTTTTTGTCTTGGTGATTATAGCCATTCTAACGGGCATGAGGTGATATCTTAGTGTTGTTTTGATTTGCATTTCCCTCATGATTAGTGATGTTGAACATCTTTTCATGTGCCTATTGGCCATCAGTATATCTTCTTTGGAGAAGTGTCTGTTCATTTCCTCTGCCCATTTTTTGATGGGGTTGTTTGTTTTTTTGTTGTTCAGTTGTGTGAGTTCTTTACATATTATGGAGATCAACCCCTTGTCAGATGTATGTTTTGCAAATATTCTCTCCCAGCTGGTGGGTTGTCTGTTCATCTTGATTCTGGTTTCGTTTGTCTTATAGAAACTCTTTAATCTGATAAAGTCCCACTTGTTTATTTTTTCTTTAGTTTCCCTAGTCTGGGTAGACATGTCATCCGAAAAGATTCCTTTATGACCAATGTCAAATAGGGTGTTGCCTATATTTTCTTCTATGAGTTTTATAGTTTCAGGTCTCACCTTCAGGTCTTTGATCCATTTTGAGTTAATTTTTGTGAATGGCGATAGCAGATGGTCCACTTTCATTCTTTTGCGTATGGCTGTCCAGTTTTCCCAACACCATTTATTGAAGGGACTTTCCTTTCTCCATTGTATGTTCTTAGCACATTTGTCGAAAATTAGCTGTCCGTATACGTGTGGTTTTATTTCTGGGCTTTCGATTCTGTTCCATTGATCTGTGTGTCTGTTTTTGTACCAGTACCATGCTGTTTTGATTACTATTGCTTTGTAGTATGTTTTGAAGTCAGGGATTGTGATGCCTCCTGCTTTGTTCTTTTTTCTTCGGATTGCTTTAGCTATTCGGGGTCTTTTGTTGTCCCATATAAATTTTAGTATTCTTTTCTCTATTTCTGTGAAGAATGTCATTGGGATTCTGATTGGGATTGCATTGAATCTGTAGATTGCTTTAGGTAATATAGACACTTTAACTATGTTTATTCTTCCAATCCACGTGCATGGGATATCTTTCCATTTCTTTATGTCATCATGGATTTCTTTCAATAATGTCTTGTAGTTCTCATTGTATAGGTCCTTCACCTCCTTGGTAAGATTTATTCCTAGGTATTTTATTCTTTTTGATGCAATTGTAAATGGTATTATCTTTTTGAGCTCTCTTTCTGTTAGTTCATTATTAGCATACAGAAATGCAACTGATTTTTGTAGATTGATTTTGTACCCTGCAACTTTGCTATAGTTGTCGATTATTTCTAATAGTTTTCCAACCGATTCTTTAGGATTTTCTATATATAAAATCACATCATCTGCAAATAGTGAGAGTTTCACTTCTTCGTTACCTATTTGGATTCCTTTTATTCCTTTTTCTTGCCTAATTGCTCTGGCCAAAACCTCCAGTACTATGTTGAACAGGAGTGGTGAGAGTGGGCAGTCCTGCCTCATCCTGTTCTCAGAGGAATGGCTTTCAGTCTTTCCCCGTTGAGTATGATGTTGGCTGTGGGTTTGTCATAAATAGCCCTTATTATGTTGAGGTACTTTCCTTCTATTCTCATTTTGTTGAGACTTTTTATCGTAAATGGATGTTGTATCTTGTCAAGTGCCTTCTTGGCGTCTATTGAGATGACCATGTGGTTTTTATTCTTTGTTTTGTTGATGTGATGTATCACGTTGATTGATTTGTGGATGCTGAACCATCCCTGCGTCCCTGGTATAAATCCCACTTGATCATGGTATATGATCAGGGAGGACTTCTTATTGGCACTTCCAAGCAAATGAATTGAGCTTCTGCCATGGCAAGGCTGGGCACAACTCTGAGTATGACACCCCATTAAGGAGGGATTCCACTTTGGAGCTTCCTAATGAGTGGCTGCCACCATGGTTATAGTTTATATCTGTGTGACTGGTCCTGCTGCTCATTTGCCATTTGCAAGTGATGTGTCTCACCACATCTTGATGCAAGGCCCTACTGTTCTCTCAGTTGATGTAAATTATTTGCTGTAGGGAGATGATTGTTCAGCAACTTAGGAAAAGCTTTAGAAAATTCTCCCTGAATGTCCAGAGAGCTTTGACCCTTGGGAATCTGATTCGTCACCGTTGTCGGTAACAATATTTGCCTCTTTTCATTCCCCTACACATTTTCTTACTCAGCTAATATGGTAAACAGCACTGATTTCTGCTCATTAATGACCAGGCATATGAGGCAAGACCCCACCTTCCTGAAAATCTTTCTTCCTATGCTAAAAGAAGAAAGAATGCCCCAGGGGTTGTATATTTCTGCCTCTTTCCTGGGTACGACTTTATCTACATAGGTAGATAAAGCCCTAGTGTCTTTTGGCTGGTGATAAACTGCTTTGCTGCTTGGCTGACTGCTGCGGGAGGCTGACCTCAACTAGAATAAGTCCTCCTCCCCTTCCTACACTGTGTCCCTTGGTCTGGATCACTGGGAAAGGTGGCCTTCATAAAATGACGCTTGAGACCTTCCTTCTTTGGCCAGTTCAGAGAATGACCAGAATGGGGTGAGAGAGCTCCACGAGTGAGGTTTGATGAATTTACAGCTGGGAGATTACTTATATTGTAGGAAAAAGTAAAAACATGAAATCTGAACTGGGAAAAGGGCAGAGCTTTGGGAAAATGTGGTATTCAGGGACATGTTTTTGCAACCACCTCTTAGTCACATAATCAACCTTCAGCAGAAAACAGAGAAGAGCAATGGAAAGAAATCAAGGGAGAAATCCCAGGGAATGATGGGGGAGGGAAAATCTCAGTAAAAGCAGCCAAGAGTGCCTGTATGGGGGGGTGGGGGGGTGGGGAGAGACGGGCTTTTATTTTTTAAGTTCTGGAAAAAATCTTTAAACAAAAACTAAAAAATATTAAATAAGAGGTAGATGTTGGAACCACCCAAGAGCACCATGAAATGTATTCCTGAAATCAAATTACAAATCTCCAGGAAATGAACGAATTCACCAGGTGCCCAGAGATAAATTCTTTTTTTTTTTTGTTTTGTTTTGTTTTGTTTTCTTTGGTGAGGAGATCAGCCCTGTGCTAACATCCGCCAATCCTCCTCTTTTTTTTTTTGCTGAGGAAGATGGCCCTGGGCTAACATCTGTGCCCATCTTCCTCCACTTTATATGGGACGCCGCCACAGCATGGCTTGCCAAGCAGTGCGTCGGTGCGCGCCCGGGATCCGAACCAGCGAACCCCGGGCCGCCGCAGCGGAGCGCGTGCACTTAACCACTTGCGCCACTGGGCTGGCCCCAAGAGATAAATTCTGATTTCAGGGCATCAGGTTTTGCATTTGTCACCCAGGCTGTTTCAGGGCACCTCTAAGGCCTATACAATTCTAGCGCAAGGACATTCTCTAGCTAGTGTCTGTGACAGCATGTGAAGTGCCACCACCAAGCTCTGCAGGGGCTTCAACCAGAGCCTGCCAGAACTCCTCACTGAGGTGGGTGTGAGGCCAGCTGACCACCGCACCCAGTCATCGTGTTCTCAGTGTGGTCTCTCTTCCATCCTCCCTTCCAGGGTGCTTGGCTTCCTTCCGTGGCAGCTCTGAGACGATGCCTATGAAGTTTTATAAAAGTCTTCACATTTTACGAGCGGTCTTCAACGTCCATATGGGACTATTTAATAACTGAACTAAGGTAAGTTTCCACTTAACCCCTGAGCATTTTTCATTTGTCTATTTTAATCATGATACTTTTGAGCAGTGGCCAGATTCAGTCAGTTTTGGTACTTTCACTGGACATTTGTTTTGGTCTGACCAGTATCCCTTTCCCTGCCCTTTGGAAACAGCAGCCAGAATCTCCTTTGGGGGAACTACCCTATTCCACCAGTCTTAATGAAACTGTCAATCAAGGAGTCTAGGGGAGGGGGAGGGGTGAGATCTGAGACCCAAGCTAAGCCAATCAGACTCTTCTGGGAATTTGAATCATGAGTGGAATAACATCGGGTCAGAAAAATAATTCAAGTCCAGTGAGACGCCACTAATGCTTGCTACTTAAAGTGGCCTACTGAGGAGGCAGTGTAGCCTTTGGAGTATGGGCTGTGGAGCTAGATTATCTGAGTTAGAAACACAGCTCTGCCACTTTCTAAATAGGATCTTGAGCAAGCTAATTCACCTCCTCATGCCTCGGTTTCCTCAGATTGTGAAAAGGGGATAATAGTACCTCCTCATAGGGTTATTGTTTCTATTATGTGAATAGGTGCAGGTGTCTCAGGAGGAACTCTTGTGAGGAAACAGGAACCACTCTGAGTATTTGAAGCAGAAAAAGAATTTGATGCATGGAATTAGGAACATAAAAATCAGTGAAAGGCTAGAGAAGCAGGCTCCAGGCTGCAGGAATGGCTTCTGGAACACACTTCCAACCTGGCCTGCCAGGGGAGCTCCCTCTTCTGCCATCGTCAGGAAGGTGGACCATTAGTAGACCCTCACAGGGACATCAAGAACACAGTGCCACAGCTGTGACCCAGGGACCAGGAAGGCACTTGGCTGCTACTGTGACCACCTCTCATCACTCAAGAAGCCGAGGACTGGACAGTGGACAGTACTTTACCCAAGAGCATCAAGATCACTGAGGTTCGATTTTTAAAGTTGAAACAATGGCTGCTAGTAAAAGTGCTTGCATTTGTAAACAAGTATTGCAACTTGTAACTGAATGATCTGAGGACCCTGTCAGCTCTATAATTTCGTAATTCCCAAGGCACATGCAAAAGTCAGTTTCATTGACTTGTAATTATGCTTCATATCTTATGTGATGGCAAAGAGGGAGGATGGTCATTCATGGGCCCTCCAGCAGAACAGAAGCATTTATTGCTTGCATCTTCCTAACTCCCTTGAAAGGTAGTTTTAATGGCCTAATTCACTTTTGTAATACTGGCCTGGTGAACTGGAGACTTTGGCAGTGCAATCACATATGCTGTTGAGGCTTCGACTGAGCCAAGGGAGAAGCATCTGGACTGCAGCAACGTGAGACTGGCAGGGAGGAGAGGAGTAGGGGATGAGGAAGCTGATCCTGATAGAGACCTCACAGTCAGGTGTCAGCTGTGGGAGAGCGGTGGGGGAACCCTGCAGAAGGGGATGTGTGGGTGTGGGTGTGGGTGGGGTGAGCTGAGCAATACATTGGGTTCACAGACCGCAAAGTCGGCTGTGATGCAGGCTTCCATTCATATCAGGAGATCTGGCCCAATGGCAGAACCCGTCACAGGAATCTAGGCACTGGGACTGTTCAGGGGTAGAGATGAGTTCAGGGGTCTATACACAGCAGGACCTCCCTCGTGGGGAGGGGGTGCTGGAGTGGGAGGAGAGGGAGATGTGAGGAACAGGAGGGCTCCAGAGCTAAGCCGGGTGTCAGAGCCCCTTTCTCGTACAAGTCTTCACTGGGATTTAGGCTGGGTGCCAGTTACCCCAAGCAGAAACCACTAAACCAGCATTTCTTTCACTTGAATAGACTACAGACCTTTTTTTTTTCCTTTGTTTAATCAGGAAAGAAACTCTGTGTTAACTAGACTTTTTGCGGTGATCATTTTGCAATATATACAAATATTGAATCTTTATGTTGTATGCCTGAAACCAATATAATGTTACATGTCAATTATACCAAATAAAAAAAAGGAAATTCTCACAAGCTGAATATTGGATTAAATGGTTTTTTTTGTAATTACTTAAGTATGTAAAAATACAAAGCTATATAAACTTTTCACATAGTATTTATATAACTATATTTATATAGTTATTATATTATATATATTGGAGTTATTTATATAACTCCATATTTCCATTTACATATACGGAATATATATATTCCATGCCACACCAGTTCCATTATATACATATATAATGATATAATTATAAAGCAGTACAGTGTTGTGGTTAAGAACACAGGTTCTGAAGCCACATGTGCTTGGGTTCAAATCCTAGAGCCACCACTTAGTTGATATATAACCTTAGGCAAGTTAACCTCTGTGTCTCAGTTTACTTGCTGGTAAAATGCAGGTAATAGTACCTATCTCACAGAGCTGTTGCGGGGGTTAAATGAGCTAATCCATGTAAAGAGCTTAGCACAGTGCCTGGCATGTTGTCAGCTCTCAACAAGTACTAGCTATTATATTATAAAAACAAAGGCGATATATGAATGGAGCACAACCACATCTGCAAAACCAATATTATTCAAGAAAGCCACATTAATTTAATATAACAGATGATGCTGCTGTTCTGAAACTGATCGGTCAAGTTGGGTTTAACAGTAGGAAGATGTGGTCTCAAGTCCAGTTCTGTATTTACTTTGGCCTTTGGGTTCGATGCTAATGCAGAGATGCCTGTTAGCCTGGCCGTATTTGCTGGTTCAGAATAATCAGACCTCACAGTTAATCAAAACTCTGCCCTTGAGCATTCCTGAAATGCTGATTTTAAGGAAATGCCACTTGACAACTCTGTGGAACTGTCTTGTTCATTCAAAAGTGAGGTGAGCATTGCCACATCCTGGAAATCTGCATTAAGCAAGTGTCTAATTGCATTATTGCTAGAATGAGAAGCAGGAAATTTCCTCATTCTTCATTTACTGCTACATTCACACTAAATGAACATTCACAAGCTGGTAGGTACAAAATAGGGCCTATTAACAGAATGACAATGGGGTTCTGATTACTCCAAGGTTTCTTTGAGTTTGGATACCAAAACACTTGGCATTCTAACTACTTAAGTTATTCAAATTATTTTGGACCCTTCATTGTTCATCATAACATGATACCATTTGGACTTCACTTGGTGAGAATATATTTACAAATATAAATATAAACTCTAAATTATATGGTAGAATATCAATTTTTTAAAAAAAGATTATCATCAAAATGAAAACAGCAACAACAACCAATACTCTTTTGGCAAACTGAAGACCCCTGAGAATCCAAGGACTCTCTCACTTTGCTTTCTCAGTGCCAGGTATACAGTAGGTGTCCAATAAATATTTGTGTCTGAATGAGGAAAGGAAACTGGTAAGGGAACTGAGGCAATAGCCATTCCTGTGGTCCGGGTGGATATGCTGAGGGCGGGTGAGATGCTGGGACTTAGAGATTTGTGGACCCACAGGGCTCTCCTCTGGCACTCTGACTCCAGCACCTTCAGAAAACAATTAGGAGCGGGGCTGGTCAGGCCCAAGATGTCAAGTCTGGAAAGAATGACCTAATTATCAGCCACAGTGGGTAGAGGGTGGGGCTAAGATCCTGCCGTGGGGATTGCAGCAGAAACTGGGACTGCCCGGCCCTGCAGCTGGGCCTGTGTATAAAGCAGAGTCTGGGAAAACCAGTCCAGTGTGCAGGGCGGGAGCGAGATAACCTCCGCCCATGGACCACAGCCCACTGAAGAGTGGGACAAATCACACCAGATATATTTATCCGAATACTGTCAGTGCCTCCATTTTGTTCAGCTGGAGGAAAATTCATTTTAACCTGAAGTTCAGGGCAAACAATCCGAAGGGCAAGAGTTTCCCCAGTGGAACAAGATGGCCTGCATCTACAGAGTGTAGCCCACGGTGCTGAACAGATTCCCGGGCCCAACCCGAGCGCTCGGATTCCTTATGGCTCTTTTGGAGCCTGGTCTCTGCATCTTAAACAAGCTCCCCGTGTGATTCTGATGCCGGAGGGCTGCCAGCCTGACTTACACACGGATCCACGTTTTCCTTCAAGGCTAGCAGACCTGATTTAGCTAAATATGGGGCTGAGTTAATCAATTAAACAGTTAGACTATCTTTATTGATTTGCTACCACATGCAGGGCTCTGTGGCTGGATCTCTGCAGGAGAGGCAGTTGTTCAACGTGCCTCCATCGTCCCTCACTGGGCGCCCCACATTCAGTGACTGCTGTCTTTTTCCTGTAAGTAAGCCTCCTCTGGTGCCCCAGTTTTACTCACTGGGTACCTGTGTTGTTCCCCTGAGCCAGAATCCGTGCTGGTATTTGTCTATGGGACTTCCTGAAGCTGTAGGGGTCACTTGGGTTTGGGGAACCTGCCTGCCCTGAGCCCCGCTGTCTAAGGAGCCATGCGGGCCCCTCAGGGCTCCGTTCCCCTCCCCAGCCACACTGATGGGATAAATGACCCAAAGACCACCATCCTGATCGGGCTAGAGGAGTGTGTTGCTGGGAGAGATGAGCTGCTTCTTTTCTTGGGAATTTGGTGTGATGAGTGCTGAAAAACCATGAAGAACTTAGGTGCTAGTTTTGTAGATTGGTTGGATTACATTTGAAGTTGTTTAATTTATACCTAGATTTGAGAAACAGAATAAAAAGACCAGACAGCAGAAAAGAGAGTGGCCAGTGCTCAGCTGCAGCAGTTTCGCCCCGCCTGAGACCTAGCGCCCAGCTCATCCTGGGATTCGGAGCATGTGTGTCCTTTCCCTAAACCTTGTTTTGCCAGGGCGACAGGTTCTGACTACAGCAGGCCATCTGCCTGCCTCTCTGAACCCGTGCACCTCACTGTGTCTACACTCCAAGTCCCTCCCCACCGGCCTGGACAACTCCTGACCCCTGTCAGCACACTCCATATTACGTTATTTTTCTTTCTTGGATGGACTTCCCTCACCTGTGTGGGATGTGGCCCCAGAGTCTCGGGCACCCTCATTTGGGGGTGAGCCTGTCCCATGGCCAGCCATGTTCCTGATGCAGCCTAATGTTTAGGCTTCAGTGTAAAATGTTAAGTTTTTATTTCTGATCTGTTCTTACATTTTGGAAAAGAAATATCACTTCCTAATTTTTTAAAGAACCAGTCCTGGTGGTCTAGTGGTTAACATTCAGTGTTCTCACCACCAAGGTCCAGGTTCATTTCCAGGTTAGGCAACCACACCACCTGTCTGTTGGTTGTCATACTGTGGTGGCCTCATGTTGCTGTGATGCTGGAAGCTTTGCCACTGGGATTTCAAATACCAGAGGGTCATCCTTGGTGGACAGATTTCAGCAGATCTTCTAGACTAAGACAGACTAGGAAGAAGGAACTGGCCACCCACTTCCTTGAAAACCACACAAATAGCAGTGGTGCATTGTCTGATACAGTGCAGGAAGGTGAGAGGATGGCACAAAAAGACTGGGCAGAGCTCCGCTCTGCTGTACACAGGTCACTAGGAGTCGGAATTGACTAGATGGGACTAACAACAACAAATTCTTTAAAGACTGGGCCTTCTCCATTTCCATCTTTTTAACTAACATCAGAATTACCTGATGAAAGAAATGTGATTTAGAAGGAAATGACATTTTTCTTTCAGGATGCTGAAATTTTTACTTGAAGGCCTGATTATATATTTTTTGGGAGGGAGAAAACATAAGTGTTCCCTAATTGTGATTCCTGATGTAAAAATTGCTAACCTTCCTGCTTTCTATATCTTGCTATTGTAAAGCAACATCCATAAAATTATGCTTATTGTTCTTTTCCTTAGCAATTTGCAGGCGGTACCAGTCGTGTTTCACGCTCCTAGCAGTCATTGCCAATGTGTAGTTAGTGTGTACCTGTTTTTAATTCTAGGATGTATCTGTTCCCTTTTTCGTCTCCTCTGCTTTTCCCTTGCTAGAGTGCTCATCTCTCCAGCAACTGAACCAGATTGTTCCTGAAACCAGCATCTCACCTCAGTATCAAAGTTTATGTTTGCAGAGGCTGCTGCCCTCATGGTTGTGGCATTTACTGGGCTCTCTATTCTCTCAAGCTGAAAGGCAACAATATTCAAGAGTCTGTTTTTCTGCTGGCTGGGACAACCACCCAGCACAGAGACTTCTGCTTTTGCCAGAGCTGAAAGATCGCAACAGTGATCATGTTGAAGTGTGTTCTTGTGGTGCTTTGGAATATAAGAAACACTTATTGAGAATGTACAAACTGTAAGTCCCTGTACTGGGTGCTGTAAATAGGGCAGCAATAACTTTTATTGTAGACTCTCTTACAATAATAAAAGAGAAAAACCATTTATAAAAATGACTTCTGTACGACTGTAAAATTCTAGAGCCAGCAGGAAACTTGGAGATATTATCCGTCGACTTTAAATGTTTGACTGTAACCCACATTAAGCAATAAATTTGACATTGAGACCCAGTACATATACATGTAATTGAAACATGCTTCACTAACAATACTTCCTTACCACGTAATATTTTCTACTTGTTTTGTCTGTTTTACTTCATTCATTACAAATGCTGTTCATAATCCAACAAATTGATTTCCTGACCCATGAAAATCAAACTATTATCTGGAGTTTGAAAACACTGAAATATAAATGCCTCGCTTACACACGATGGCTCTGAGGCCCAGGGAGGTGGTGTGGCACGACCCAGGTGTCATGCTGAAGTTGGGGCCCAGAGCTTGCATTCATTTTCTTCTTTTACCCTGCTAGGTCATAAGCTGGGGAAAATTAGTTCTTGGAGCCAGCACCAGCCAAATAGACAAGACGACCTACTGGATGATGTCAGGAGAGCTGACTTCCATTCCTTGTGTAATATATGTAATATATCTTATGGCCTCAGATGGGCACCTTTTTCCTGTGATCAATGATTTGCTCTAGTTTACCTGTAACTGAGGGGTTTCTTGGGATGTAGGACTTCCAGTGCTAAAACCAGGACAGTCCCAGGCAAACTGGGACAGTTAGTCCCCCTAGGAGACATTTATATCCTAACACCCATGGAAAATGAATGGGCACCATTTAAACTCCATGTGCAGGGGGCCGGCCCCGTGGTGTAGTGGTTAAGTGCGCGCGCTCCACTGCTGGTGGCATGGGTTCAGATCCCGGGCACACACCGAGGCACCGCTTGTCAGGCCATGCTGTGGTGGTGTCCCATATGAAGTGGAGGAAGATAGGCACAGATGTTAGCCCAGGGCCAGTCTTCCTCAGCAAAAAGAGGAGGATAGGCATGGATGTTAGCTCAGGGCTGATCTTCCTCACAAAAATAAATAAATAAATAAATAAATAAATAAATAAATAAATAAATAAATTGCATGTGTGAATAGCTATAGGCACAAAGAGAGCTATTACTTTGATCTTTGGTACATATTTTGACCACCACTGAGGAGTGACTTGTCTCTGCAAGACAACACCAACCCAATGACATAGACTTTCCCGTGGGCACCCCTCCACCTTGTGCTACCAGAAGACACTACTTAAATCCTCCAATATTTTCCAGAATTGGCCTAGGGGAGTATTGGTAGCCTAGAAGTTCTTCTGCTTGCTCACAGTTGTCTTATAGGCTGTAGATATTTTGATGCAATGATGACGTCTAGGTGAAAAGAATTGGAGGTAAGAAATGTTAAGAAATGGTGACTCCAAGGATAATAACAAAGATACTTAATTTGGAATTAGGATTTTACATTTCATGTGGTCTTTTAACTTCCCATTTTCCCCTTTTGTTCTGTTGGTTTGGCCTCTGTATAGGATGATGAGGTTTCACTCGCGCTAGTGTCACCTGGTTGAAAGATCACGTCCTTATTCCTGAGACTGACTTGGCACCTTTACCTCTAAATCGCATCCTTTATCTGGAGGACCTTGTGAATTTGGGAAGACTCACATGACTGCTAGAGAGACTTACCAAAATTGGGGACTATTGATATATTTTCATTATTCAGTATTTAAAAAAAAAAATATATATATATATACATATTTTTTTTGCTGAGGAAGATTCACCCTGAGCTAACATCCATGCCAGTCTTCTTCTATTTTGTATGTGGGTCGCCACCACAGCATAGCTGAAGATTAGTGGTGTAGGTCTGTGCCTGGGAACCGAACCCAGGTTGCTGAAGTGGAGTGCACCAAGCTTAACCACTAGGCCATGGGGCCTGCCCCCTAAGAATATATTTTATTAATTGCAGGATACTACAAAAAAAAAAGGTCTCAAAATTATATTTTGTAGATGCTTTTTGAAGCTAAACACATCATGGTTCTGTACTCAGACCTGGGACAGGGGCCATTGTAAAGGGCAAAGGAGGGCCTATTATGCTGAAGCCCATTGTAAATGATAAATCCTAACACATAGATGTTTGGTATAATGATGCTTATGATGTGTTCTTTGTGCTCGTTTTGTGCCCTCTCTGGGAGTGAGCAGATTTACCAAATCAACCCTAAAAAACCATTTCCAGAACTGCTTCTTTGCATTTGCTTTTAGGGCCAGTTTATCAGCTATGTAAGAAAATTAATTCTCATTACATCATAATCACATTCCTCTTTTGGTTTATAACCTAGAATACTCAATCACCCATCTGTCCCTAATGCCTTTTAGCTGTCTAAAAGAATCAATTTACCCTCCAAATGTGAAGATTTGCCACTGCAACAGATATTAAAAAGAATAGGACTCAGGCTCTGTATAAAGTTTCTAAAGAGGGATTTTAAAATGCTTTGAACAATGGGATGATTGTTGGAATAAGAGAGTTGGCCCCTCAGGTCTGCACTCATGAGGATGTATAAGTTTTGATGCATTTGTTTAAAAATCTGTGACATTACTTTAGAGTGTCTCTCTCTCTGTATAATCTCAAATAATACAAATAATTTGAACTATGTATCAGTTTGCTGTTGCTTGCATGCTCAGCCTTCAGCCTGAGGGAATCTGTGTATGGCTTTCTAAATTATTCTCAATGGAACGTGAACATTTTCCATGGCTCAAAATGATCATGTCATGTAATTTCATGGGACTCTTCATCTTTTTGTGATTTGAAATTGTTATGCCGACCTAGTTCTTGGGACCTCTTTCACGGATATTAGGACAGATTGAGCAAATAAAGTACTTGATTGGGCCATGTAGTGTAGTTTACTGAGCACTTATTCTGTGCATAGCTATGTAGAGGAATGATCTGAATGCCCTATGGTTCTTTTTTTTTTTTTTTGTGAGGAAGATCAGCCCTGAGCTAACATCCATGCTAATCCTTCTCTTTTTACTGAGGAAGACCGGCTCTGAGCTAACGTCTATTGCCAATCCTCTTCCTTCCCCCCCGCCCAAAGTCCCAGTAGATAGTTGTATGTCATAGTTGCACATCCTTCTAGTTGCTGTATGTGGGACACGGCCTCAGCATGGCCAGAGAAGCGGTGGGTCTGTGCGCGCCTGGGATTCGAACCCCGGGCCGCCAGTAGTGGAGCGTGTGCACTTAACCGCTAAGCCACGGGGCCGGCCCAAATGCCCTATGGTTCTAATGAGCTGGATTTCCCTTTGTGTTTGAGGACTTCCTCTAACCTCAGACCTGGAGTGAAATTCAAGGATTGTAAACACTATTCAAGTGAGAACAAAAATCCCCGCAAGTCCCCTGTAAAGTGAAACCAAGCTTCTCCCGGCAGGCAGGATAATTCTCAGATGACAGGAGGTATGTTTTTCTTCCTTGGGCTCCACTAATCAAAGTGTTAGCTCGTCTTGGGCAAGCTTTACCCAGCTCTGACACCTTTCATCTAAGACGCTGAGGCTCTCTATAAACAGCAATTATGTCTCCTAACACCCTCGTTAGCCCCATTTGATGGAGAAGAAAAGTGAGGTGGAGCAAGATGTCATTGCTCACAGAGGAGCCACCAGCGAGGAGGAAGCCTCGCCTGCTGAGTATGGCTCTGTCTGTGGGGAACCGAAAAGCACCAAGCAACTTGTTCTACTCCAGCCTGACAGCTCAGTAAATAAAATACTCTGGTTTCTTGGTCTGATTTTCTGACCAGCTGGATGTGCAAAGTGGGCTTTTTAACATCCACTCTAGGGAATAGCAGGAGACTGTGATGAGGCTCTGGAAATCTGTCCCTAAACATTCCTCCTCTCTTTGTATTCATGGGAAAATTGCTCTGGCCTCTTTTGGAATGGAAACAGAAAGAAAGATGAACTATTTTCAGAACCAGAAATTGGGGTACATAGTGTGAAAAATGTGAATGAATTTACAGGAATGAAGAAAGAGAGATTCAAGGTTGGGGTTGTACTGGAAATCCTGAGCATATGGCAACCCTAGGCAAAGGAAGTGTAACTGTCTTTAGGAGAGTTATATGCAGTAGATAAGATTTTGAATCTGCCAAGGTGAATAATATTGCATCCCAGAAAAATTTGGTGGTGAGGTGGGATGGGGAATAGAAATTTGATGGCCTTCAAAGTTCAGGCAAAAGAGAAGGCGTTTGACTACAAATTCATGATGCTCAGTGACAGAAGTGGGAAGGAGGTTGTGATCATCCAGGTTACGTATGCAATGATTTATTTAAGCAAGTGTTTATATTAAGCTCAATTTAGTTGTGGATGATTAAAGATTTTCTGGGTTTCAACTATCATCAATGCTCAAAGGTAACTTATCCATCATTTTTTCTTCATTTGCTGATGTTTGGGAAGGCTTGGTAATCACACACACATACACACACACTCTCTTTTGAAAAGAACATCTCCATCTAGCTCTCCTTTCTTAGAGGCCCTCTAGTTTCTTTCTTTAACTGAGTGAAGTGGTCTAGCTGTAGACAACCACGTTTCCCAGAAGAAAGTAGCCAGGGTGCTTTGGGCTGAGGAGTTAGATGAAGGGGTGAAGGAAGGTAGAGGAAGAAGGGGTGATGGGTGAAGGTGGGGCCTGGGGAAGATTGTAGGATAAGCACTGCTGTCTTCAATTGCCTCTTGAAGGGGAGCAAGCATAGACCCTCAAAAAACATGTTGGGAGGTGCTTTTCTAATATGCCCAAGAGAACAGAATTGTTTTGGGTTATGTGAGTTGCTGTAGTGGTAACAATGATGAGGATGGTGAAATAATAATACTAATAGTAATATCTACTTTTGATGGAGTACCATATGTCAGGTGTTTTCAACACTTTAATTCCAAAAACATCTTTTATATCAGGGTTGCAAAACCATTCACACTAATACGCTCATATAAACAAGGAAATGTAGTATCTTTACTTCTTTATAACTGATCTGATCTTTTTATCCCCATTCCACTAAATATACAAAAACTTCTATATTTAAGTCCAACCTTAGTCCATAGTCCAAGTGAAACCATCTTTTTTTGATAAATCTCAATATCTGTTGGATAAAACGATCAGACTTGCTGAGTTCCATTTCACACCAACAACTCTCCAAAATGCCATCTCCAAGGGCAATATCTGGCTTATGAAACGTCATGCCCTGGGACGAGGAGAGGGGCCCTGGCCTGGTGTTGACCTTTGGGTGTGCGCTGACTGGTGTCCAGTGAAGTTTGGTTGGGCAGTCCCAGTCCCCATTCTGCTGGTACCCACTGCTTAAATCTCACCTCATCTGAGGCACGGTGGCTCTCTCTGATGAGCAGACTTTGCCTCTTGTGGAGAGCAATATCCTTTTGAGAGCATTATGGATCCCCCTGAAGTTTGGCTGTGGCTTCCATTTGGGGCAGCTCTCAAGTCTGCCCTCTGACCGTCAGCTACAGAGCCTCCTTACGCCTATCGTGACCGTCAGCTACAGAGCCTCCTTACCCCTATTGTGGTGGCCACATATGCCAACCTCCTTAGCCAGACTCTCAGCTCCATCTTGCATCCCCCCCTTGGGGACATCTGATAACTTCTGGATACTGTCTAAGCGACAGGGTAACAGGGCAGTGGGGGAAGCAAGTGTCAGGCTGGCCATGCTGCACGTAAGTTTGTTCTGAAACGTGCACACATGCGTTGGGAAGGCAGTCCGAGGAGATCGTCCCTTAACAGGGAGACAGGAGGACACCAAGTTCCCCTTGCCTTCCCTTCAATGCCCCTCTCACAAAGTCCCCTCTCCCCTTTGGAACTTGAGCCCAGAAAGGAGGGAGGTTGGGACACGGAACTGACTGCCTGTCTTCCCTCCTCTGTCACCTTTTCCTCCCTCTAATCCTTGATGTATTAAATGGGAGCTAACAGAGTTGAGAAATTTTAGTCTCTCAACCATATCTGGCTTTCAGGAACACTGTCTTATTGCATGAACAGAAAAATAAGACAGATTTTAAATTAAAAGTTGCTTACTGGCCTCTGTGTTCTAGGCAGTTCCTGCTATGTTTTCTACAGTATAAATCCATGATGAAATGTCTGGAAAAGGCAAATCTGTAGAGACGGAAGGTAGACTGGTGGTTGCTGAGGGCTGGGGGTGGGTGGCTGGGGGTGGGCAGAGACTGCTAAAGGGTACGGCTTTCTTTACGAGGTGATGAAAATGTTCTAAAATTGTGGTAATTGTTGCACAACTCTGTGAATATACTCAAAGCCATTGAACTGTACACTTTAAATGATGAATTCTATAGTATGTAAATTATATCTTCATAAAGGTGTTATTTAAAAAAAAAAAGCCATATGGCTTGGCCTTGGAGGAAGCAGACTGCAAGGGAATATGATTAAAAAAACTGTGGTATATTCACACAATGGAATATCATATTACAGTGAGGAGGGACAATCTACTGTTTGTCTCAGAGAATGTCATGCTGAGTGAAAAAAGCCAGACACAAGGAGTGCATCCTGTATGAGTCCGTTTATATGAAGTTCAAAATCAGGCAAAGCTAGTCTGTGGTGGTAGATGTCAAAATAGCGATTATTCTTGGGAGGGAGGGAGGTAATGGTTATGTTGTTTCTTGATCTGGGTGTGTCTACTTTGTGAAAATTCACCAAGTTTGTGATTTGTGCAACTTTTCTGTAAACGTGTTATACTTCATTAAAACGTTTACTAAAAAAGTGTCTGTTTACTATTTGCAGAAAAGTATCCCCATTATATCCGGATTTTGTAATTCCCATTTTACAAATGAAGAAACTGAGGTCCAAGTGTTTAAGTGACTTGTTGAAGGTCACACTGCCACAGGTGACAGAGCTAGCCTCTCTGAAGGCCTGGCAGGCCACCAGGACCCTGACTTCATATTTCCTCCTCTGGCCTGCCCCCTGCTGGGTCTCCAGTCTCTTTTCCCTTTGGCCACGAGTGGAGTTTTCTATGAGAAACTCGTACCTTTTATAAAACAACCACAGAGCTAGAAGGCCTTTCACCCCGCCCCCCAAGAGTATAGGAGGGTCTGCACTGCCAAGTCTTTTTAGGCCTATCCTGACAACGTAACCAGCTCCACCACGTGAGCTGCGGCCCTCTCTATAGCTAGCACCTTTTACCAGAAATTCCCAGAAAAGCTTCAGTAAGGGGAGCAGCATTCGAGATAGATGGATGGTGTTCACCTGTCACATAACAGCTAAAAATAAAAACGGGGAGGTGATAGTGAGATGTCATTGGTGGCATAATACCAGCGGATTGACACATTCTCATTGTTATTTCCAGTGGAAGGAAATATCTAAAGCGCAGCTGGCCCAACATGGCAGTAAATTCCGGTCACTCATTAGTACAGTTTGAGTCAAAACAGGCGAGTACGCAGTGTCTCCCTTGAATACAAAGGAAAATGATACACAGTGAAAAAGTGGAATTGAGACCTGGTTAGCATAGGAAAATTGGATCAATGCCGCAGCCAAGGAGGACTCTCTTCCGCACACAGGAGAGGTAAGTAATGAGAGGCTCTGGCCAAGATTATGCTGGAAAAAGACAGAGCTATGTTTGGGCTGAGACTCAGAATGTACCTTTCATTTTAAAATGTGTTTTTCAATATAAGTTGACTCATCGAATTGAATTAGAATTTTAAGTGGAATGTTGAGATCTTCTGAATAATTACTGGAAGTTCTTGAGGCTTTATTTCCATTAGGGCCAGTCTACTCCTAATGTGCTCCTTTTTATGTATATGTGTGTTTTTAAGTGATGAAATAGGAATTGATGAGTTTGGCTTAGTGGTCAGGATGTAAAAAGTTGTTACCATAGAAACTTGAACCTTGCCCAGAACAGTTTGCCTGGGGCAGGTATTGAGTTTTTAGCACTTGACCTTCAGAGGTTCTAGATGAAGTTTCCCTGTCTCCTGAGGGTCATGCTTACGGAGGAGTTCCAGCAGGACTGGCCTGCTTTGACACGGGCGAAGCCATTTCTCAAGGCCCACATAGATATATTGAAAATGGGACCCCAATTTGTTTAGAGAGAAAAAACTCAGCAAATATTAATTATTTTTAATTTAATTTTTAAATTCAGATTTCTTGAGGGTGCAGCAGAAAGAAAGTAATACAACCTCTGGATCACACCTTTGGAATATTTTAAATGAAAAATTACTTTCATCATAAGGTTAAATTCTTTTTCAGAATCTCTTCTATCACAGGGACTTCCAAAAGAGGGTATTCTATCTCTACTCAAGAGGGGCTTATTTAGTTATGAACAAAAGGTGGTCCATTCCAAAACTTTTACTTTGAGAATCCAGAATTTAAACTTTTATCCTTAGGATGAATCTGCTTTCCTTAAGCTACTTCTGCCAATTGGAGCGAATTTTGCCAGTGAGTAGGATTTATAGTAAGGACGAAAGTTGAGGATAGTATACTCTTTAGTGTAAGCTTGGTTTTGTGAGATTTACTAGAATTGGGTATGTGAGATTTGAATGCTGATTTTTAAGGAGATATAGAAACTATATCATTATATTTCTCCATTTAAAAATTAAGGAGGAAGGAAATTCTTTGCTTTCAGACAAAAGTGTGTGGGAATCTCTGGGGACAAGTTGAGAAAGGGTTTCTTTAATTGGATCTGAAATGTAGTGGCTGAGAACAGAGGGAGCGCTATTCATTTAGGAAAAACAGAGACATCTGCTGGTGGATTGGCAGACTGACTCTTCCAGATGCTCCTAAGGCCCCTGAAGGGGTAATATTTGCAAGACAGGGACAAATCTGTCAGTTTATGCTATCTCCTTTTTTTTTTTTAAATAATTTTATTTATTTATTTTTTCCCCCAAAGTCCCAGTAGATAGTTGTATGTCATAGCTGCACATCCTTCTAGTTGCTGTATGTGGGACGCGGCCTCAGCATGGCCAGAGAAGCGGTGCGTCGGTGCCTGCCCGGGTCCGAACCCAGGCCGCCAGCAGCGGAGCGCGTGCTCTTAACCGCTAAGCCACGGGGCCGGCCTGATATCTCCTTTTTTAAAGAGTTGTATAATCATGGACTAAGAATGTTCAGTAAAAGGGAAGAAAGCATACATGTACAGTTTACCGAGCTCTGTTGCATTTGGTAAGACTTTCTCTTTGACTACACCTGGATGGGCAAGTCAGAGTTCTTTCAGAAAAGTCATGTTTCTGTCTGCTCTGTTTTCTGACTCCTTTTAATCTGAAGCCTACAGTGAAAGGGAGCAGTTTTGTGAGAAGGGGTTGCTCAATTCTAGTCCAGCCAGCAGACATCCTGATGTGTGCAGCTTCTGGAATAAGAAGTGTTTGACTGGGGTCTAACCCAACTTCTCTGCCAGCAGCTCTTAACTTGCAGTGTGTTATCTTTCAGAGGGACTAAGCAATACCCACTTCTAGCACTGTTATGTGGATTAAATGAGATTTTTGGATGCAAACGTCAAGCATGGTCAAGAAAGGCTCCCAGTGCCCTCCAAGCCACAGTCACCATCTTTAAGCGGGGCAGGAGCCTCCCAGCTTAGACATGAGCACTGTTCTTCATCTAGTATTTTCATCTTCCTGCACAAATGCACTGATAGCTCAGAATAAACTAACTCCAAACAGAATTCACCAACTCCAACTGCCTCCCTGTCCTCAAATGGCTTTGAAGCCACTCAGAAGAGCTATTCTTGATAAGAAGTTGAGGAGTCCTATTTGTAGCTAGAGCCTCTTCATGTCACTATGAGCACAGGCTCTGGAGTCAGGGCCTCGATTATCTCCTCTTTAGAATGGGGACAATAATACCCCCTCCCAGGGTTGCTGTGACAATGTAACAAGAAGAGCTCACAGGCTCTTAGCACAGGGCCGGGCCTACAGGAGGACTTAGCATGGTTATTTATTTATTTGTCCTGAGGAAGAGTCCCCCTGAGCTAACATCTGTTGCCACTCTTCCTCTTTTTTTGCTTGAGGAAGATTAGCCCTGAGCTAACGTCTGTGCCAGTCTTCTTCTATTTTGTATGTGGGTCACTGCCACAGCATGACTGACAAGTGGTGTTGGTCCTTGCCTGGGCTCCGAACCTGCAAACTCAGGCCACCGAAGTGGAACGCTCTGAACTTAAACCACTACACCAAGGGGCCAGCCTCTTATTTTTTAATAATACAGTCTCGCAGGTGTATCTTCTTTTCTCCATTTCTACTGCCTCCAGGCCTGGATTAATGCAGCCACCGCCACATTGGTCTCTGGGTCTCTGAGCTGCTGCTCTCTCCCATTCTTTTTACAGGCTATTGCTAAGCTAATGGTCTTTATGTTTAGTTTTCATGGAGCTATTTCCTATTCAAGAAACTGGACAGCTTCTTAAATAGTCAGCCAAACTCTCTCACGTGGGTCTAAATCCATTATAATCTGACTCCACCTGCTATTATCCAAACTTCCTTCTCACTAATATTTGTTTCACAGTCTCCATTCCAGGCAGGAATGCCCCCCTGAGCATATGCTGTTCACTCTGGCCCCAGTGCCTTCACTTATGCTGTTTCCCTTATCTCTTATGCCTCTCATTCCCTCTCTCAGTCTTGCCTATATTTTAAGATGCAGCTCAAATCCCACCTCCACCCTGAGCTTTTCTCCAGTTCTATAGCCTATAACAATTTTTCCTAGGGCTAACTCCTATTGCACTAATGAATCCCATCCAGCAACCATTAGTTGGAATTTACTTGTTCTCAAATTTTTCTTATAAATTCTGTGAAGTAAGGGCCTGTGTTAATTCTCTCTGTGCCTCAGTTTCCTTCTCTGTGAAATGGTGATAATGTCAGTTCCTGCTTCATAAGATTGTTGTAAAGATTAAGTAAGTTAACACATGTAAAGCAAGCGCCTAGCATCTAGAAAGTATTTGATAAATGTTAGCTATTATGGTTGTTCTGGACACATTAAGGGATCAATACAGCTTGTTTGATCATCGGGAATGTTTCAGAGAGAAGCCATCAGGCGCCAGACTTGGCCTTTTAGGGCCAGCTGACTCATCATCGTGTATCTTTTAAACAAGACATTAATTCATTTGGCAAATATTTAATGACTGCCTACCGTATGCCAGGTACATACTGTACTGTAGGTGCTGGTCTTAGCTTTGTATATTTTTACATATGTGGCCAGCTAGCCATTCACACCTGGAATAACCAGAATAGGTCAAATATATTCATCAAAGAGGCTTTGAGTTCAAGTCTCGGCTCCATCCACATGGCCTTGAGCAAATAATTTACCATATGGGAACTTTAGTTCCTCTAGTATAAAATGAGCTCTAAAACTGTTTCTCTATTTTATTGTCTGTCAAAAGAATCCACTATGGTTTAAGTCACATATTAGGCAGATATTGGCCCTCTCTCCGCTCTTGATCACATCAGACCTGGATATGTGATCTCTTTGTCCTGATCTGACGCTCCCCTTGCTTGTCTGCGACTGTCGGGTACTCCACCTGCTACTATTTAAGAAAGAGCCTCCGAGGAACTCCCTGACCTCATTCATATCACTACGCTTTTTTTATGTTAGAGGAGATTTGATCACGTTCCCCAAATGTTATAGGAGAGGAGGAGATGTGTGTACCTTTATCCATTTGTCATCTCCCTCTTCTTATTCCCCTATTTTCCTATCCTCCTTAATTAAATCACACACATGCACGTACACACACATAAACGCACAGTTTATTTATATGCTCCTTAACACAACACTCTAAGATTTTTAAAAACCTATCAGCATCTAGCACCTTCCTTGTCCTGTATACTTGCCTAACACATGCTTGCTGACAGATGGAAATTGCCCTAGCTGCCATCATGGAAATGGAATGTTTTGCTTTTCCAGTGGTTTCCAAGTGTGGGTGGGCTGTGAACTCTACCACCTCCCCCTCTTCCTTCCCCATCTGAGTCAGAATTTCTGGAGATAGGGCTCAGGAACGTGGATGCTTAACAAGCATCCGAGTGATTCTTCTGCATGCTCAAGTTGAAGGCCCATAGAGGCTGGCCCACCTGTGTCAACTTCAAATCAACTACAGCTGTATATGGGCTGGACGAGGCTCTATTCACTGTTGGTTCAGAACCACAGCTTATGCCATTCAGTTCTGGCTTGTTGGATGGCCTGAATTACCAGTGCTGACTTGTTAGGTGCCAACTCCCTGTCACCCAGTCCTGAAGCATGGTGTTCCCACGCACTCCCTCAGGAGTCTTAGTCACCAATGGCATCTTTCTCTTCTGCTCTCAGCCTTCATAATGTGTGGTTTCCCTAATGAGGTTGAACTTCCTTTGGATATGAGATCTGCACACCTGGGCATGGTCCAGTTGCTTGGATTTCTCAGGAATAGATTGCTGCATTCTGGGGAGCAGCATATTCTGGAGCAGATTCTAAATTTCAACCATTTTGGACTTTGACTCAGTGTAAGAAATCCATTCTATGCTGAGGCTCTGGGTCCATACAAAACCACACGTATAAATATGCCCAGTGAACAAACAAATATATCCATCATATCTTTGCCTTGTGATATTTTCTATTCTATTTTATCAAAAAGATAGTCTTTAGGTGCAAAATCCAAGCAGGTCTAGCATCTCTGTCTCTGCAATTCTACCCTTCATCATTTTCAAATGACTTCAGAGTTTACAATCTCCCTAAACCATCCACAGAACCCAGATGAGGCAGTTTCTTACTTGCACTCAAGGAAGCACAACACACTGCTAGTGAAGCAGGATGACGTTGGGATAGGCTTCTCAGAGTTAGATGTGGAATTATTTTTGAAGTATGCCACTACCCCCACAATGCGCCTCCAGAATATGTGGGGCAAGGTGGGGGTTCTCAGCCTTGGGAAGAGTAGTTGAAAAGCTTCTCAAATGATTTCCACCCTCCCCACCTGTCCCGGGGGTAGGGACAAGGCATAAACCCTCTGAAAATCACTGGAGTTGGGAGCCACCTTAGTATTCTCAAAGTGGACAAAAGCTGAGAATCTTTCCACTATTAATAGCGACGTACTTGCAATATAGCCCACAACCAATAGTGTGTGGTCATACCACAGCTGAGAAGCAGGTGCCACTTGACCTGGCTATACGTTCCCAGTGGGCGTTCCAAACCCGCCTGCCAGCTGCTGGCCTCCCCTTTCTTCATGCCATTCCCTTTCCCACCTGGGCTTCCCCCCTTTCTTTCTGATTGGTTCTCACCTTCCAAGACTTCTCCCCTTGAACCCCACTGACATTTTCTGTCCATGTTGGGTAACTCCCTGCTTGCATGATTGACAGCAGCTATATGCATCTTAACTCCAAATTAATGGAGGGGAAGACTAGGTCTTGCTCTTCTTTGGATTTACCATGATGCCCTAGAATCAGCAAATGCTCAGTGAGCATCTCCCCCTACAATCCCAGACTCTGCGGTTGGCCCCTGTGCCTTCTGCTTACCTCCTCACTGGTGCCCAGAGGCGATGTGGCAAAATGGTCATCAGGTGCTGAGTGGCCTGGCTCAAGTCTTAGCGTTACATAAACTGACATAGAAAGTTCTCTAAAAAATGTTATTTAGAAGTGAAGGAGAGAAACAAGCTATAGGGCAGCGTGTTTACTCTGCTACCACTTGTGAGGGAAAGAACATGTGCACCCACGTTTGTTCATGTACGGAATTTCTTTGGGTGAATCCAAAAGAAACCAGCATGGAAAGTAATGGCCACCAGCCTAAATATCCCACCTCTGTCGCAGAGGTTGGTGGCTCCTAGAAGGTCTGCGTCTGGTTGAGGGCAGTGTAACCCAGGTGCTTGCCTAAGGGGCTGACCTTCTCTTCATTTCACCCCCTCCGTCATTCTTCCATTTCCTTTTTACACTCAAGGAGTTCTGAGCTTTGTTTCTTCCAATATTTGTTCTCTAATTTAATCTCTCGTATATATACACCACAGATGACACTAATGAGCATCTTAAAAAACTGGAAATTCTTGAACTAAAGCACAACGGCTTCTACTCCAAGGTCCTAACTTCCAGCTGGATGTTTTTGCCATGACGAGAGAGCTCTTTAAGCTGTGATTCATTTCAGCTCGTATTGCCTGAGTCGGTGTCACTCTGTCAGAATTATTTGTGAGTCATATCACCTCTCTGCCTTAATTAACTTTTTCTGTGAAAGTGGTTATAAGATGATTTACTTGCTTTTACTTGTTATGGGAAACAAATAGAAGGGTGAATTTCAAGGAGTTAGACGTTGGTGCAAAACAATTGTCAACTCCTGCCAGCAGTTGTTCTTCCTGAAATCTTTGGCAGTGGTGACCATACTAAAGCGGTTTACTTTCCAGAGTCTTAAGGAAGTACAAGATGTATCCTAACTTGGAATGGAGGACAGGGAGGTGTGGAAGAATAATATGTGCCAGTGTCTAATGATATTAAATCATAATATCTAACATTAATTGAATGCTTACTATGCACCAGACCCTGTGCTAAGCACTTAATTTAGTTCTTACCTTCACTCTACAAGGACTTGTCCCCATTTTACAGATAAGGAAATTAAGTGACTTGCCCGAGAAGTTAATAAGTGCCAGTGCACCCACCCAGACCCTGGCCACAGAGAACATGCTCTTAACCACTATCTAGACCACGGATCCGAAAACTTTACCTGTAAAGGGCTAGATAGTAACTATTTTAGGCTTTGAGAGTGGAAAGCAGTCATAGACAATATGGAAACAAATGAGTGTGGCTGTGTTCCAATAAAACTTTATTTATGAGTGGTGAAATTTGAATTTCATATAATTTTCGTATGTCATGAAGTATTATTCTTCTTTTGATTTTATTCTCCACCTTTAAAAAATGTAAAAGCCATTCTTAACTCATAGGTACAAAATAGGTGGGGGGCCAGATTTGGCCCATGGGCCATAGTTTACCAACCTCTGTTTTAGATCACTGAAAATAGGACCAGCGGTGGGAGAAAGGAAAGTCTCTATAGGAGGCTTGCCCAACATATTCTAGATCCTTCTAGACTTTACCCAGGGCCTAAAATGAAGAGATGGGGAGAAATGTAACCCCCCCCCCCGCCCCCGCTGTCTGCCTAATTGTCATGCTCGCAGTTCCTTTTCATCACTTTTCTCCTGACTCCACCCTCTCAGCACCCAGAGCCCCCTGCTCTCCTGCGTTGCTCAGAGCCTCTCCTGGGTCCCCCACTTTGATCACCCCTCCCTAGGCAGTTTTCCTTCCTCCCTGTCCCCCAGCCTCCCATGTCATCAGAGAACTGGTATAAGCTAAGGTGCTTTTTAAAAATTTGCCTTAATGTGTTTGCATTTTAAAGGAAGTTTCTGGATGGGGCATTTCAATGAAAGGACTCTCTCAAGCAGTTAGCTTGGGAAAATGGGTGAGGAACGTCGCGGGTGGGGGAGGGAAATTTTCAAGAGAGAGAATCTCATTACTCTTAAAATCACAGCTGGACAGAGCCATAGGGGAGGCTGACTCTGACCAGAGAACCCTAGGGCTCCCCAAGGCCCCTGGACTGAGCTTGGATGTGGGTAAGAGATGGGTTATTGGGGACACGCTGGGAGAACCCTCGGGGCTCTTTACCAGACAGGTTGAAGGGGCTGAGCTGGTTCAGAACTAACAGTGATGGATGAGCTGAGGGCTGATGCAGGAGGTGGTGACTTACTTCCTTGGCCCACTTAGTCAGATTTCCCCCTCGGTAACAAACACTCTAGGCGTTCACTTCTGTGGCCATACAGCCCATGGAAAGATGCTGCATCAGCTCTGTGGTCCTTTCAGTTGCGTCTGGTGGTTCTTAAGCACCGTACGTGGTGGAGGCTGTCTGAACCCCTGGACACAGCAGAGCAGCAGAACACCGGTGTTCTCAAAGGGGAGCACGCTTCCTGGGCTGTTTTGTGTTTCCTGAACTTTCCTGTGTCTTGTGATTGTTCTCGGCCCCCCCACCCCCCATATGAGTTACTGACACACAACCTTGTGTTAATTATAAATGTTTCTGAGCCAACCGGATTCATCTGCATGTAGTTGTTTTCTCTTTTAGCCCATGTCAGCCTCACAGGAATAAATATAGGTCCTTTTCATAAGCCTTCCTGGGAAGGTGGGAGGATACCTGACTCCTTCTGTTATGGATCCAGCTAAGACTCTACGGCTGTCCAGGCCTTCTTCCGTGGTATTCCCGTGGTAACTGCACCGGGGAAGGAAAATATTGGGCAGACTCATGTTTAAGGAATAGCAAGACAGAAAGAAATGTCTGACTGTTATCCTCATAGAGGTAGAATTTTCCCAGAGAAATACCTTCTTTTGTTAATAGGCTAAATTTTTTGTTAGCAAAGTGTGTATGTGTGTGGTGTGTGTGGTGTGTGTGGGGGTGTGTGTATCTAGAGAAACAGTGGAATGCACTGTTGTATTGTTATTTTCTTAGATTTTTTTGTTGTTTTCAAATTAGGTCAGTTTATAGATAGATTTTTATAATCCCAGAAATTTCCCTTTACGAGGAAGGAGAGAAGTACAATGAAGAGTTAACCTGTGATATTACATAGTATTCCCATATAGCTTCAGAAAGGAAAGTATAGTAAATGCCTTTGACCCTTTATCCCTGCAGGGTCAAGTTTGGCTTTCAGATGTGGCCTATAACATTTTTATATTGACACTCTGTGTTTGAAACTCATCAAGATTTGAACAATATCCCAAAGCGGATGGTGTATGGAAGTATTATATTTGGCTTCTGTGTCTGCCTCAGAGGTGTGGATTTAGGATGGATTGATTAATTCAGAATGTTAGGGCTAATCACAAAATT
Source organism: Ceratotherium simum simum (assembly GCF_057802395.1). Lineage (NCBI taxonomy): Eukaryota > Metazoa > Chordata > Mammalia > Perissodactyla > Rhinocerotidae > Ceratotherium > Ceratotherium simum. The sequence continues at coordinate 58,572,900 of NC_141900.1, read as the reverse complement.
TTGGATCCTGAGTTTGGAGCTCTATATGTAGACTTGTTGCTGCTGAACATGGAATGGCTCCATGCATTCCATGTTGCTTTTTGAAAACCTATGCTCCTTTACTACACACACAGATTCGAATTTCTGTTCTTGTCTGCACAGAGGAAGGGGGTGGTGAATACACAGGCCAGATAAAACACGTGAGTGGGCAACCCACTTCCACTATTCCACTTTCAGACAGCCCAAATTCTAAAAGAAGGATGGGTATTATTTAAATTTGTGTTTCAATTCAGTTTTCTACATAATCAGTCTAAGGACAGCCATGTTGCTATGGTGATGTCCCTTACATATTTGGGATGGTGATCAGAGCTATGATGGTACAGGCAGACCTCATTTTATTGCGCTTTGCTTTATTGCGCTTCATAGATGTGTTTTTTACAAGATCCTCCACCAGCAAAAAGATGACGATTTGCTGAAGGCTCAGATGATGGTTAGCATTTTTTAGCAATAAAATATTTTTTAATTAAGGTATGTACATTGTTTTTTTAGACATAATACTATTGCACACTTAATAGACTACAGTATAGTGTAATCATAAACTTTTAGATGCACTAGGAAACCAAAAAATTCACATGACTGGCTTTATTGTGATATTCACTTTATTGGGGTGCTCTGGAGCCGAAACTGCAATGTCTCTGAGGTTTGATAAGGAATACCATTTGCTGAGCATCTACCACATACTAAGAAGCTATACGAGTTATCCCATTAGTCCTCACAATAACTCTACAAGGTGGTATTTTCTTCATTTTGCAGATGAGGAAACTGAGGCTAAGATTACACTACTTTACCCAAACCACACAGCTAGCGAGTAGCAGAACAGCACTTTTACCCATTTTACCCTGACTGCAGCCTGTCCGTGCTCTTTCAACACCTTTACCCTCCCTGCACCACCTCATCTCGCTAAGACGGCGCATGCGCGAGGCTCGCCGAATGCCTTAGACGTGTCTGTTCTCCTTTGTCCGCAGCGAGTGGTCGGCGTGTCCTGGTCTGAATCAGCCCGGCTTTGTTTTCTTGTCTGTTGTGTTTGTGAGACTTTACTCCCTGAATGGTTTCTTCAGCGCAGAGTTAAGAGATACTGAGTGTTATCGGTATTTATGTTCGCAGTCTTGTTACATGAAGTGGTTCATGGGGCTAAAATAAAAAAGCTGGATAACAGAGCAGCAGAAGTGTTTGCAAGGAGTAATATTTAATAAATTGTTACAGGAGCGCGTCGTAACATAATGAGTTATGTGAGATGAAAGAACCAAATACGTACGTGGATCTAGGCAATGTAAAGACTTCTTGGCTGTACTAACAACAGTAAAATGATGATACTGCAAGCCCCTTGACTTTATCTCCTGCCTCTGATTTTTGTTTTACAATGCATTCTTTGAGATCCCGTTCCTATTTTTAATAATGCTTTACTCTATTAAAAAAGATCCTTTTTCTATCAAACTGGATTTATTTTAAAGCTTTAAAAAATAACTGGGAAGGAATACTATTTCAGAGGATAGTTTACAGAAATCTCTACGACGACAGTTTCTTGTTAATAAACACCGTTAGGGAAGTTGAGGGGACTCCACTTGAGCTTATCAAACCCAGGGACTGGAATTAGAATCTTAAACAAATGCACGGTGATTTAAAGTGAGCTGTGAAAGATGAAGATATAGGAAGAAGAAATTTTGAATTTTCTTGGTCATTTTATTTTCAAAAATACATTTAAATGATAATGCAGCACTTTCTATGTGGTTACCTAGTTTTGTTTTTTGGACACATTTAAATTTCCTACATACTGTAATAAAAGCTAGCATCCTAAATACTGTAAATTTAAGCCCTTTCTTTCTTTCTTTCTTTCTTCCTTCCTTTCTTCTTTCCCTCTTGCTTTCTCCTCCCTCTCTCTCCTCTTCTTCCTCCTCCTTCTAATCACAGGGCACCATTCCCTGGTGGGAATGAGACAAACATTTTTTAAAAATATTAATCTTTTTATTTGTTTAGAGATGTTGATTGAAGTGAAGCTTCCATACTTTTTTCCTTTATACTAAAGAATAAAATGTTTATCTTGAAGCAAGTCTTGTTGAAGTCTAAAAGACAGAGAGACATATTTTAGTTATAAGGCGTTTTTATAGAGACTCTGATAGCAAATGAATTGAGAGGAATGCTATATGATGCACTGTGGAAATGTAATGTTATTGTCTTGCTGTCAGTGTAACCTGGAGTGATATATAGCCACCTCTCCCTGGCATGGGAGATTAATGAAATGACTCTAATTTTGGCAACCCATGCACGCTGAGAGTGGGTAACATAAACTCTAAGTTGATTTGTGCAAAGGGCGGAGCCGACTTTGAACAGCGCATCATAGCTTCTAGTCGCTTTGGTGACATTTGAATTGCTGTTTCAGCCCTATTCAGTGCAGGCTGTCCTGAGCCGCCTCTGCCTCCTTCTGTGCCTGTACCAAGATGGCTCTGTGACTACAGTCCTACATCCACTATCAGATGATATACCCCTTCAATGATTGTGTTTGCCAGTTAATAAACAGTTATTTGGTGCTTTGCTCTATCTTTAAAAGAATAAATATATACTGTGTTTTTAAAGCTTCAACCATATTTTTGGCTATGGTTTCACCTCCACCTCTTTCAATTATTCATACTGCTTAACTATAACTTAAGTTGCAAAGGCTTCTCTTTTTGTAGCCCCTGGGTCTTGCAAGGAGATTTGTTCCTTTGGTAGCTAAGAGAATGGGCTTCCAGGAAGATGGACTGGCTTCAAATTCTCCCCAGCACCACTTCGTAGGGCTGTTATAATGATTAAATCAGGCACTGTGTGCTGCGAAACACAGTACCTGGCACAGAGTAAAATTATTTTTATTCTTTTTTTCCCTTAAAACTTTCTGAATGTTTTGGTTCAATGCTTTTCTCTCAAGGGGCTGTGTTAACAGAGACCATTGATCATCAATGGCCGCTAACATCACAGAAAGAGACAAGCAGACACCAGGACGCTTCTGATGGAAGGACATTACACCTCTAATAAAGTGGTCTTGTCAAAAAAAAAAAAATCAGGGGCTGGCCCTATGGCTTAGTGGCTAAGCGCACGCGATCCGCTACTGGCGGCCCCGGTTCGGATCCCGGGGGCACACCGACACACCACTTGTCCGGCCATGCTGAGGCAGTGTCCCACATACAGCAACTAAGAAGGATGTGCAACTATGACATACAACTATCTACTGGGGCTTTGGGGAGAAAAAGGGAAAGAAAAAAAGGAGGAGGATTGGCAATAGATGTTAGCTCAGGGCCAGTCTTCCTCAGCAAAAAAAAAAAAAAAAAAGGAGGATTGGCATGGATGTTAGCTCAGGGCTGAACTTCCTAAAAAAAAAATCAAAACTGAATCTAATCAGGCCTTGATATAACCACCACTTCTCAGAAAATAATAGGGCACAGATGACAAAACCCAGAATATGGGCAACTCTAGGACAAATGACTCTATGTCTCCAATAAGTGAATGGGCAGGAAAATTAAAGTGGGGGAAGGGGACCCATGGACCAAAAAAGGCTCAAGGCAGCCAGTTGTAACACTTGGACCTTATTTGGATGATTCCAACAAACTATAAAAAGCATTTAGGGTGGCCAGCCCTGTGGCATAGTGGTTAAGTTCGCACTCTCTGGTTTGGCAGCCGGGATTCGTGGGTTCGGATCCTGGGTGTGGATCTACGCACTGCTTATCAAGCTGTGCTGTGGCAGGCATCCTACATACAAAGTAGAGGAAGGTGGGCATGGATGTTAGCCCAGGGCCAATCTTCCTCAGCAAAAAGAGGAGGATTGGCAACAGATGTTAGCTCAGGGCTAATCTTCTTCACCAAAAAAAAAAAAAAAGCATGTAGGAGATAACTGGGAAAAGTGAACCCTGAATGGACATTTGATGAAATTAAAGAATTATTGTTAATTTTTTAATGGTGATAATGTTTTGGATTTGTGTTTTTTTAAGTTTATTTTTAGAAATGTGTACTTAACTATTTCAGAAATATGCACTTAAATATTTAAAATTTATGGATGAAATGATTTGATGTCCGAGTATAGATGAAACAAGAGTGGCCCTGAGTTGTATTATTGAAACCCCATGATGGGTAGATGGGGATATATTGTACTGTTTTCTTTACTTTTATGTCTATTGAAATTTTCCTTGAGAAGAACTAAAAATGAATCAAAAGAAAGCAAAACAACCACCCAAATGAAAACCTCTGCCAAAATCTAGTGGGCACTCGATCTAAAGCAACAAACTCCCAGAATCCCTTAGCACCTGATACTGTCCGGCCAAATCCTGGTGCCTGTTTCTAGGTCATTGATTACAAGAGGCTTCCTCACTCAGGTGAGTAATTTCCACCAACACGGTTTCTTATCCATAACGGAATTTGAGAAAATGGCTGTTTCAGGTTGGTTTCTGTCACCTGCCTCTGAGGTCAAATACTGCTATCAGGAGTTGACAGTTGCTATTTGGCTCAAAGTACTTGAGGTCATGGTCGTTCCATTATCTTTCTAAGACTGCAATTTTTGAACTTGCATTTACTGGATATCAGGTGTTTAGTTGGCTGTCTTTTTATAGATGACATCAATATCGAGTGGCATATAAAAGGTTTCCCAAACCATGATTGCCTTATTAATCAATTCATAAAACTGATCAGGAAGATGTTAGGGGATCTGTTAATGTAGTAATTAGGAAATAAATCTAAAAGCTACCTTTGCTGGATAAGTAGGCTTTTGAAAAGGAGTCGTGATCAAGTTCCTACAAACAAATGCATCTTATTATTTAATTTGCTGTTCTCTCTCTTGACCTATACTTTTTGCTCCACGGCAATGTTTCCAGTTAACAGCTGAAAGTATTTCTCTTTTCTGAGCGAGGCTAGCCATAATTTGACACACAGGTTTCTTTTGTTGTTATCTTCTTCATTTTGGAGAAACTTGGCATAAGATTTTGAGGTTATTAAAGGAAATCCAGAGCTAAAAGATTACACATATTTTTTGAAAACTTTAAAAATCAATTTATTTGGCATAAATAAGATTCTGTCTTGCTTTATGCCATCACATTTAATCAAGATGGGCAACATGAGTCTTTCAGAAATAATAATCAGTTTATCAGGACTCTGGACCAAAACATTTACTGTTTAAATGAAAGAAAAATACTTATTTTATTAAAATCACTATACTGAGGAATTCTGATTAGTTATTAAAGATCCATGGCCACGTTAAAAGTTGAAAAGAATTATATTTGATCAGAAAATGATATGAACATTATGTCAGAGAAAGAATGGTGTGAGTATAATTGTTATAATTCATTGAAAATTCCACATATTTTATGAAGGATATTAAATTTCAATATGAGGTTGGAATTTAAGTAAGAGTTTCTAATCCCTGCCAGCTTTGGAAGTTTCTAGATCTGAAGAACATTGTGTCACTCTCCTCCACAAAGCTTGACTGTAGGTGTGTTCTTGGTTCCTGATATCAAACCAAATGCATGTTGGCAATTTCCTTCTCCTCCTCACAGTGGTCTCAGGGCCAGCTTGGTCACACATCTGGATGGACTGGGAGTCTCTTCTCTGGTTGTCTAATTCCTCTACTTTCTGCAAGAGCCAGTTTAAATGTTATTTCTCTGTGAAGTTTTCTACTTTGCTGCCACATACTCCTCACCTCCCCAGCTGCATTATGCTCATCCTCAGCACTTAATCTGTTGTATAAACACCACAGAGTTTATAGATAATCCCCAAACTCTGCCCTCAGCTCCCCCAAGATCTCGTGGGTTGCTCCTCTTGGTTACCCTAAAGGCCTTCACGGATGTTTATTGAATGAAGGTGTTTCCTGTTTCCACTTTGGCCTCCATTTCATCTTCTGAGCCTCTTTCCGTATTTGCATTTGTAGGTTGCCCTTTGCTTTATACAGGGCTTTCCTTTCAATTATCCCTTTAGCACCTCATACCAACCCTGAGTTTACAGAGGAGGACAATTTACCCGAGGTCCTACACTCAATTTGTGGAAGAAAGATGACTCTACTCAGGTCTCTCTATTCTCCTAGGATAGGTGTGTTGTTTCTTGTTTGTACCAAGCGTCTCTCAAAATAACTTCAATATTAACACTATTTCTTACATATTCCCCACTCCTGAGAGATAAGAATGGAACCATCGCTCATCCCTCCCCAGCAACCCTCTGGCTGACTTTGGAGCCATGTACAAAACCTCAGGGAGGCACTGGGCCTCCACTCTCTCCAAGGGATCCTGAGGCTCCCGGAAGTGGAGGCAGCCTGAGACACATGTGAATCACCCATGAGCCCTCCGAGTTTTCAGGCTCTGGGTGCTGCCTTGATAGGAGTAGGATTCATAATGGGGAAAGGAAACTACATCACAGTTTCTTGCATTTCTCTTTCCGATTGCAGTACTTTGGAGTCATGAGTATTTTCCCCAAAGTGTGTCACTACAATATGACAAGTGGATAATCTCCATTTCATAAGTTGGGGTGCTGTGACCCGAACAGAGTGGCTGAGTCCTTTATAAGAGAGAGAACTGCTCAGGACCGGCAGTCCCTGAGTCGGGTCTGAAATCAGCAGCCTGCCCTGCCTTTTGGGGTATTGATGTGACTGACGTTTCAAGGCTTAGGTTAGATGCATTTCCTATGAACACACTGCTATAAAGAATTCGAGCAAGGACTCCATGTGTAGTTCGCACATGACTCTGCATACCCATTTACAATAATCGTGTAATAAAAATTGCTTAGCCGAGAGTTGCTATGAGGCACTGTTTAGCGGCTTGCTTCCAATATTGCATTTACAAAAATTACATATTTCATATAATCAGGCCTGTCTCTTACTTAATCATCTCACACATCATATAAATCTTTAAAACGGACAGGTCTATAAATCACTAGCATTTTTCATTTACCACTTATTCTAAGCCAGGCAGTTTCTTATTTAAATTGCCATACAAATAAATCTAATAATCCTTATTCACTTACATCATCTCAAACTTTAAATCTTATTCTGGCTGAGGTCATAAGTGAAATCAGTATTGAGGGCAAAACTAGCAGCTGTAACAACTATAATAGCTTGCCAAATTATATTAAAGGGCCCAAATAACATTAAAAAAATGAGGAAGAATTGAATTACATTATTAAAGTGTGATCTGCTGAATCAGGCAAATACAGGGCCTAAACAGAGCTCCTGCCTGGGGGGTAGCTTCCGTGTGGGGTTTGTGCCAATTGGAAGAGAGAGACAGACACTTGCCTAAACCCTCTTATTTGCACATCTTGATTAAAATCTAGATCAAGGTTTCTCAGCCTTGGCACTATTGACATTTTGGGTCAGACAAGTCCTTGCTGTGGGCCTGTCCTGTGCAGAGCAGGATGTCTAGCAGCATCCCTGGTTTCTGCCCACTAGATGCCAGTAGCACCCCCTTCCCCGAGTTGTGACAACCAAAAATGTCTCCAGTCAAATGTCCACTGGGGGAATAGTTACCCCTGTTGGTAACTACTGATCTAGAGGATCAGACAGGACTGAATTTGGGTCTCTCCCAGGGAGACCCTGGGGATGTTCTGGTGGTTCTGGGTCTCATAGGGAGACATGCTCTGCACTGTGCCCCTTTCTGTAACATCGGTGCTGCCAACTTTAGTGGATAAGCAACAAGTCCAATGTGGTTCTCAGACTAATTGAAGGATGGTCACGAGAGGGGGGAGGGGAGAGAGAACCATGACAAGGAGAGTAGGGAGAACATTCAGTGAATGACAACTTTCTGAACTCAGGCAAAACGTCTCCCATGTCGGGGAGATACCCTTTCCTCGCCTTTCCGCATCGAATTAGCAGCGTGCATCTCTACGTTTTATGGGAACACAAGGGCATCACAGACCTGACATTCACAGCAGCTATATCAGCATGGCTGTAGGCTAAAAATTATTTTTGTATGCATCTTAAATGGTTCAGAAAGGTCGTGTGATTTCACAGCGATCAAAGGAAAATGGTGAATGTTTGTAAAGGAGCTGTTCAAATCTCAATAATTGGCTCATGAGCAACTTAGCATTATCAGGCATGTACAAATGTTGCAAATGAGGAATCTGGTTTCCTCTCTTCTTATGGTTAGCAGATTGTATCTTACGAGGGCTGGCAGAGATGCTGATAGTCCATCTCCGAGCAAGGGAAGGAACTGGCTGCAATTAGTTTTCCCAGAAAGATTCTGCCAGGTCTCTGACAGATTAAGGAGTTATTCTCCATATAAATCACTCTTGTTCTACCATCTTAAATGCACCTGCTTTTCTAGAAGGGCATCCATCCTGTATTACCCAAGCCTAAATAAAGCAAATAGTGCCATTACAATTTGAAGATGAAGCTCCATGTAACAGAATGCTGGGGCGGGGGCATTTGTAATTATGGGTTGGCAGTACCTCATGCCTAACTAATGGAAATGGTATATCATTTATACTGTGGACCAAAAAGACAGAACTAGGAAACAATATCAGAATGAAATTTGTTGTGTCCAGGAACTCTCCTTTTGGAAAAGTTGTTGATCAGCTTTGAGAACAGCTAAGCCATTCCATTGTCTTAAACCTATGGCGACTTTGAGTCATTGAGTTGTCAAGCTGATTCGCTTTGTGTAGAAAAGAGATTATTAATCCAGCTCAATTTTACCTATAATTTTTGGAACCTCATTCCATCTTTCCCCATTATTTCTCAGTATAATATTATTTTCATTCATGTTCTTTAAAGATGAGTTTAAAGCTCTCAGTTATTTCATTTAGTCCTCCTATGGAAGATACAGATTGTACCTCTGGTGCCTTGCCCCCTAATTAAAATGCTGACATTTAGGATGGCACTATTATTTCAAAAGCAGTGGGTATAAATCTCCCCTACGGCCAATTTTGTACATGTCTCTGAGTAGGTGAGGACAGGACAAGAAGGTGGGGAGTACCAGATGCTTCCCTGGTGTAGTTGGGCACCATTGCCATGGTTAAGTCACTATGTCAATATTTATCTATCTTTCTACTAATGGTGAATATTAGCAGTACTTGGATTAGTGTTTTTGGAATGGTTTCTACATGTTAGTGAAACACACTAACGTGTTTTCTGAGTTCCAGCACTAATATTCTGTGACTCCAACGCCTGAGATAAAGAGGAAGATGTGGAGAGACAAGATTTCTTGGTCTCCAATTAGCAGCTTCCTTGGACTCTGCTCATTACCAGGGTCACGGACTCCCTCGTCCAAGTTTTCATGTCAGCAGTGTGGGGACCATGTTTTATTCGAGAAAACTCTTTCTTAAAATAATCTTCCAATGGTGAAGCCATTGCCTTTTTAGGAAAGCATCAAATACTTTTAAATCAGACATGCAGTCAGCTGTATAAACCGAGTCACTCTCTCATCGGAGAAGATGATTGAGCTGATGCCTATTTTATTGACAGATGATTTTGTGTCTCACATAAAGATATTTTGCATTTTTAATGACCCTTTTTATTCTAGGAGAGTAAAACATTTATAGGCCAATATTGGCCTGTTTTCCTCCATAATCACTGATGTCTGATGGGATGATGTTCATGCTCTGAAGTTGGTCGCCTGAACCAATATAGTGGGATAATGCCCACTAGTGGATTTCACCCCAGAGGCTCACAGAATGTATCGTAGCTAAAAAATGGACTCTAGTGACTAGACTGCTTGCTATTGGTGGCAGAGTCTGTCTTTTTTATTACCGATGCCTGGCCCGGGGCCTGCTATATCTAATAACAATGATAACTTTCAGTAAGCACTATTACATACCAGGCACAGTGCTAAGAACTTTACGTATATCTCATTTAAATCTCACAGCTGCTCCATGAGGTCCTGAGCTGGTTGCTTGCCTATTTGCTCCCAGATCCATTCTCTGCCCTTTTCCTGCTCTGCATCACATTTCCCAGGCTCCCTGGTTCCTCGTTAGGTTCAGCCAACAAGAGGCAATGGTAGAAGCAGGTGGGCAGAACGGGGGAAGAAGCGAGGGTACTTCTCCTTTCTTGCTCTGATGCTAGTGGTGGCTCCGGGAGCAGCTGTGTCTCCTCCATGGATCCAGCTCCCACTAGCCTTGGTGTCTGGGCTGGTATCACTCCCTGCTCTGACATCAGCTAGGGATGGTAGTGGCTTCCTGACGCAGCTAATCTCTGGGTTGCCTCGCCATCCTATTTGGCTTCTCAGCCCTTCCGTCACCCAGGTAACTAATTCTCCACATTAAGTGCTCTCACTTTGAAATGTCTATAGTGGTTCTCCTCTCCTGCCTAGAACCTGACTGATGGAGGTAAGTCCTATATTACCCACATTCTCCATATGAGGAAACCAAGGCTCAGAGGTGTTAAGAAACATACCTAAGTCTGGTCATTCAGCCTATGCTTCTTAACCACGAGAAAATCCTGCCTCAATATACAAATAAAAAGTCATCGAGTGATTAACAAAGCAACTCTTGAACTTGGGCTCATGTGGCTAAGAAAACATCTACTACACCTGCATCATTGCTAGGCTGGTTAAGACCTCTGTCCTAGTCCTACTTATTTCTTCCTTGAGCAACTTGTGTGACTTTGGGGACATGTCTTAACCATCATAAAACTGCCTCGATCATCTCACAGAATGATTCTCATGTAAAACATAGGGGAAATAGGAAGTGAGCAATTTGAGTTCTTCCAAGAAGAACTGGATCTTCTTTGTGCCATAGGTTTATATGACCCGTGTAGGGGATGCTGTAGATCTCATTTTGGTTCAACCACAGGATCAACACATATTTTTGAATGCCCGCCATGTGCCAGGCACTCTTCTGGGTTCTTGGGATTTAACTGTGAACAAAACAGACAAAAACCGCTGCCCTCAATTACAGTTCCCTTTCTGTTTTGTTTTGCTTTGTTTTGTTTTAAACACCCACAATGTTAAAAATACTGTTCCTTAGAACCTCAATCGTGAGGTGTAGTTTTGGATACCAATTGCACTTAAAAAGGTATCTAATGGTTGTTGTCCAAGAGCATTCTTTCTACGAGTGTAAAAACTAGGTAATCCTGGACATGCCTGTGGGTGGACAAGGGGTGAAGAAGGTGGAACGTGTGTCCTTCCAGGAGGCAGTACAGGGTGGAGGTCAAGACGTGGGCCTCAGCGTCAAACTGTCTACGTTCAAATATCTGTGGCACCACGTGGGCCAGTCATTTAACTTCTCTAGACCTCAGTTTCCTCATCTGAAAAGTGGAAATGGCAATACTAGTAAACCTAATGCATGGGGTTATCAGGAAGATTAAATGAGAGTACATGTAAAGTCCTCAGAATGGTGAGAGCCGCTAACGTATTATTTTCACTTCATGACGATTAATTGAGATGGCTAATTTCAGGGAGGTCCCTCAGGCCGACTCTTGAAGCTTCAAACAGAATAGTTCCATTAATGTGGAACACTGATTAGTTTCCTTAAAATCTTATCCTTTGAATTCTTTTCTTTTCATTATTTGAAAATGTTCCTGTCTTTCTTTTCCTTTCTCTCTCATATCCTCTGTGCTGAATAATTCCTCTTCTTCTGAGGGATTGGCACAAACAAATATGCCTTTTTATAAGAGCCGAGGCATTTGGGACCCCAGTAATAACATCTTGTTGTAACTTAAGTCAGTCCAAAGGGCTTTTATTAACTACCATGTGAAACTGGGTCACCGAGGGAGCTATAGGGACTGACATATATTGAGGTGAGAGGAGGGAGTCCAGTTTAGTCAGGATTTACATGGAGCCAAACTGTCTTTATAATCTGTATTTGCCGGTTATTTTGTTTACTTCATTAGCAATCCACCTTGCCCCAGTTTTTCAGTCATTGATTCAACAATCAACACCCACTATGTGTTTAGGTATTTCACTTGGCTCTTGAGGGTACAGTGGTGAGCGAACAGCCATGATCCTTGCCTTTCCCAGCATCTGAGAGGTTGGATAGTGTAATTGGTTGTAATGAAAGAACGTTCTCTTGCATAAGAAGAGTAATTTCCTCCCCAACACTTGGCTTATGGGATGACCCATTGGGCTTATGGAGAGATCTCTCGGCTCTAGGAACCTAGTAGGATAGCTCAATATGAAAGGGAACTTCGCAAGGCATCACAGCGACAGTGTCTCAGGATCCTCAGAGGTTCTTCCTTCTCAGGAGCAGCAGGAAGGACTTTTGCACCCGGTCCATGTCCCCCAGCTGTGAAGAGAACGTGGGTGCCTTTTGGGGACCACTGCGTTCCTGATGGCAGATGAAGGGCAGGAAAGTCTTGAAGCAGCTGCTGAAGCCAGATTAGTGCTGATGGGTTAGAGAGTGGGATCCCTCTGTGTGCTGGAATCCGATAGGATACATTAATCTCCACGGGGGACAAATGAAATTAATCCTCTCTCTAGATGGCAGCAAAGTGACAAGAGTGAGGAGATTAAAAGAGATTGTGAGGTTGTTCAAGTGACAGCACCATCAATCGGGTTATGAAAACTAGCACTCTATTCTCACCAAAGGCAAATGGCACCATCTCATTTTTGCAGGTCCGATGGTTTGGGGTTCTGGAGAAAAGCCCATTCCTGCTAACTTTCCTCAGATTTAACTCCTTTAAATTTCAGAATTTCTATTTATAAGAAACTGTTCTCATTCATCTATTAAATACTGTTTGTATATTGATCTCCTTGTGTCAAACTCTTCCCTGATGTTATCATTTTAATTTGTATTGACTTTTATAATACAGCGTGGCTGTTGGGTTCCTGGGGAAGAAGACTGTGAGATGGAGATTAGTGTGTGGGAAGTTTCCTGGGAGCACTGTCAGTATCAACACCTGTGTGTGGAAGGGAAGGAAGCAGGATTGGGTGGGGGAGAGGTTGCACTGCAATACAGTCACAACACTGGCCTCCATATTGATTCCAGTTGATTCCATGGTGAGCTCTGAAGCTGGGGTGAGTGTTATCTCTATCTGTGCAGAAGGACTGGGTCTTTATATGCGCAGGTCAACCAGTCATTGATGCAAGCTGCCCCAGGAAGGGGCGACCATGAACAAGGTGGCTTTCCTCAGCTGAGGCCATTGGGAGCTGCCAGCCTACAACTTTCCCTGGGGAATAAAACCTTGGTTTCGGAAGGGGAAATTTGGGTGGCACAGCACAGCATTCATGACCGACACTTAGCAGAGGCCTTCAGGATAACCTGCACTTTTGAAGCTTCCATGACTTCATCATTGATGTCATTATTGCTTCATCCAAAGGCATCCTTTATCTCTTAGTAGCATTTTACAGTAGCTTTTCCATCTTTCTCAATAGTTTGCTTCTCTTCCTAACCTAATTCTTCCCTCTCTTTCGTTGGCCTCTTTACTAATCCATAACTATGCTCATGTCTCCTGAGATTCATTCTTAGAGCTCTTCTTTTAGCCCTTCTCTCCTGGTCATCTTCATGGCTTCATGGACAGTCCTCATAGGAAAGGATTCCAAATCCACATGGATGGATTATTTCTCTTCCGAGCTCTAGCCTGGCCTCATCCCTAATTGCCTGTCTACTTCGCACTCAGCATGCCTCAAATCAATCTTGCCTTGGCTCTCAAACCAATTCCCTTTCCTGACTTCTCATCTTCTCCCCATGTTGCTGTTTTCCTAATCGTTATGCTTGAGATCTCCCGTTTATTTTGAACTCCTTCAGACGGCTCATTTACCATCTTATTGTCACCGAACCTTGTAAGTTCATCAGTCAGAAATCACTGACCTTTATATTCCATTTCCATAACTGCTATTTGTTCAAATCATTATCACTTCTTATCTGGACGACTGCAATAATAAAGATAATAACAGTGTGACTTTGGAGACATTCCTTGATTTACGTAGTATTTATAAAGTTCCTGGCACTGATCTAAGCACTTTATAGATAATATTAACACATTTATCCCTCTTAACAACCCTATGAGGTAGGGACTATTATTAGACTCATTCTACGGATGAAATAACTGAAGAACAGAGAGGTTAGTAACATGCCCGAGGTCACACAGCTAGTAAGTGGTTGCACTCGAATTATCAGCCACAGCAGCCTGGCTCTAGAGCTTGTGATCCTAACCATTAAGCTAAACTGCCTCAAGCTGGTGCTTGGCTGCTGGGGATATCATCATCATCCTTCTTGCCTACACCGCTTAGCAGTCAGTCACTGCCTCCTATCTCTTGTAAATTTAATGTGAGGTGTGTCTGTCTTATTTCCCCAAGTTGACTGAAAGCTCTCTGAAGGCAGAGATCATATCTAATTCTTTTTTTTTTTTTTTTTTTTTTTTTTTAAAGATTTTATTTATTTTATTTTTTCCCCCCAAAGCCCCAGTGGATAGTTGTGTGTCGTAGCTGCACATCCTTCTAGTTGCTGCATGTGGGACTCGGCCTCAGGACGAACGGAGAAGTGGTGCCTCGATGCGCACCCGGGATCCGAACCCGGGCCGCCAGCACCATATCTAATTCTTTGAACCTCATTGTAAATAGCAGGAATTTGGTAAAATTCATTGATTGAATTGTTAGAAATACCACGTCAATAGCCTCCTAATGGGCCTCTCAGATTTCACACATGCAGTTATTTCCCCCTGTTGCACACAGACTGGCCTATTTAAAATGGAAAGTAGATTTACTTAATTCTCTGTTCAAAACTCTCCAGTGGATTCCTGTAAAATCCAAAACTCCTACCGTGCAAGGGGCTGCATCACTGGGCTCCTAATTCTCAGCCTCATCTCCTAACCCTCTTTGCTTCCCTCCCTCTGGCCACCTGGCCTTCTGGCTGTACCGATGACATGCCCAGCGCAGCCCACCTCAGCCCTCACGCTTGCTCTGCGCCTTGCCCAGATGCTCCTCCCACAGATCTTCCTCCCTCACTTCATTCAGTTCAAATGTTCAGACTTCTGTCTAAAATAGCATCCTCTTCCCATAATTCTCTACTTCCTCCCCCTGCTCTGTTGTGATTCACAGCTCTTCTGATAGTATTGATCCCTACTTGACATTATATTACATATTTATTTGTTTATTTTCTGTCTCCCCTTTTACCATGTAAGGGCTCCAAGAAGGCAAAGACTTTGTCTTGTTTAACATGTTATCCCCAGAGCCTCGAACAGTGCCTGGCACATAGGAAGCCTCAACAAATATTTGTTGCATGAAAGAAAGGATAGGGGGAAATAGGGTGTCTCAAAGTGACTGCCGTTGGTTCCGCTCAGGGCTCTTCCTCCTTCAGCCAGCAGGGGGCTCTTCTACTCTCTCTAGAATTCAGAATAGTCTACAAGTACCTCCTGAGTAGTTTACCTGAAATTCTACTGCCTCTGGAACCAGAAATACCCACCTCCTCCTTTTTCCCTCCAAGTAGGATTTTTCCAACTCAGGCAAATATTGAACTTGGTGTTAGCAAACAGATTTTGCTTTTTATAGGTGGTTCTTCAAGGACTTTTTGGTTTTGGTTTTTGAAGGTATAAGATTTGCTGCTAGAAATTCCACTTTTTTATTCACTCACAAAGACACGTTGTTGTCATAAACAAAATGTATGGAACCAGTGGGACAATAGCACAGCAGTAATGTAAGTTTATGTAAGTGCTTAAGCCCGGCAAATGAAATAGCCGACTGAATGAAGCCAATCAATTATAATGCGTGTTTATATCCTTCTGAAAGGGCGATGCCTTTCTCTGTTTTTTCTGACCACCTTCTCTTCAGTAACCTGGCAATATAATATACCTTATTGGGAACAGATGTCAGAAATATATTGGTAAATATAACATCTTCTTTTGGAAAATAAATCTTCTTCTACCTAAACTACGGTGGTTTTAAAGTTTGTGTCAATTTAAAAATTGAAAAATGCCAACTGGACAACACTGCTAATGTGCTTGAATGAGCTTATTGTCTCTTGCTCATTTCCTTTAGAGTCGATTCTGGCAGGAGTGCCAGCCTCATTGCCAAGACAAAAAGAACTATATATTACGGCATATGCTGTGCCAACACAAAGTAAAGCTAGTTTGGCAACACTTAACCGTTGTTGGGAAGGCCCAGGTACCATAAGGTTATTAATATGGGTAATATTGGGTTACTCATGTCTGTTTCTGTACAAATGGTCCTGAATTTTGTACACAAGAAAATTTGCCTCCCTGGTCAGGCAGTAGTTTCCTGGAAAAACCACAGTAACCTTCTGTAAATGAACCAGAGTAAATGGATTCTTGTAGAGGAAGGAGCAAAGAAGAACTCCTAAGGATGGATAGCTTACCTCGATAGAGAAGGCTGCCTATCAGGGTATTTATTTTGTGTGTATGTGAGGAAGATTAGCCCTGAGCTAACATCCATCGCCAATCCTCCTCTTTTTGCTGAGGAAGATTGGCCCTGGGCTAACATCCGTGCCCATCTTCCTCTACATTATATGGGACGCCGCCACAGCATGGCTTGATAAGCGGTGCGTAGGTCCGTGCCTGGGATCCGAAACTGCGAACCCCGGGCCACTGAAGCGGAGAGCACAAATTTAACCACTACGCCACCAGGCCGGCCTCGTCATCAGGGTATTTTTAACAAGCAGAATACCTTCTTGCCATCTTCAGTTTCCAAACTGTGAATCAATTTCAGTCCAGATACTTTTTTTCTTTCTGGGAAAAAAATAATCCGAACTGCTGACTCGAGGCAGAGAGAAATGAACCTTATGACTTGTGTGGACTGAGGAAGCAGGTAAAGGTGTGTGTTGAGTCTGATGACCTAACTCAGCAGCTCTTGTTTAAAGGGATTCTTGGAATGGAGTGCTTCATAGCTAAAAATGAAGTGCTTTGTCAATGGATAATGTTTGCCCAGGGTGGGCAGAGATCATCACCAGGCAGGTAGTGTGTGGGGACAACCATTACATCAACAAAATAGAAGCAATTTCTGCCCTTGGAGAGCTTATGAAACTGTGCATATAGAATAGGCACACTTTGGGCTGGCCCCGTGGCTTAGCGGTTAAGTGCGTGCGCTCTGCTACTTGCGGCCCTGGTTTGGATCCCGGGCGCGCACCGACGCACCGTCTCTGGCCATGCTGAGGCTGCAATCCACATACAGCAACTAGAAGGATGTGCAACTATGACATACAACTATCTACTGGGGCTTTGGGGAAAAAAAATACAGGAGGAGGATTGGCAATAGATGTTAGCTCAGAGTCGGTCTTCCTCAGCAAAAAGAGAAGGATTAGCATGGATGTTAGCTCAGGGCTGATCTTCCTCACAAAAACAAAAACAAAAACAAAAAACAAAAAAAAAAGGGTAGGCACACTTGAAAGAGGCTTAAGATCATTACAAAGCATGGTATTAATGACTGTGACCCAGATTCATTTATTTCCAGAAAGTGTGGTCTTGATCCCATTTTTTAAAACTGAAATTGGACTGAAGTTCAGGTATATCTGGTCTCCAGAAAGAACATCACAATATATCCAAAAGTATTTAGCAATGTGGCAGCTCTCTCGAGCACAAAGGCACCACCTCACAAGTTAGATCTGGAGGTGGTTGGGATGGAACGTCAGAGTATTTTAATAAGTATTAAATGGAAGTTCATTCATTCCAAGGTATTGACTGAGCACCTACTATGTGTAAGGCACAGTGCTAGGGGCCTGGAGTTACTTATGATCGGAAAGGGGTTATGACATGTACCTAAATTGCTAACACAGAATGGACACAGAGATGAGTGTTTCGAGGCAGGTACATATGAAATGTTCGGGGAGTTCAGAGGAAGGCAGACTACGCATAGATGAGAAGCCTGGTGCAGGGTCCATGGCAGGTGGATCTTGTAGAACAAATAGGACTTGAACACTTTGGAGACAAGTGTGGCCCTAGAGCTGAGTCCAGGGCAATAACAGATTCAGAAGCTTCGGCTCCCTGGCTTTGTGTGTCAGATGCCCAGCCACAACTCCATATTGATAAATCAAACATGGAACTTGGTTGAAACTTCACTCAGTATCTTTCCTCATTCATAATCCTCTCCCTGTCTAACCTTTAGTAGTATTTCTTCAGGTTATTTTAGTTCACTCACTTGAAAGTCATTTTTTCTAGTAGGAATAAATAAATAAATGGTGTCTATTCTCCCAATTTTTTCATATCCTCCTTATATACAAGGACAGTTGTCACTCAAGCTCACAAGGTCATGGTCCTTTTTACAGATGTGGCACAGCCCTGTTCTGAACAGAATGATGGTCAAAGTGCTTTATGCTTTTGTACCACTTGTTCACATGATGGTCCTGGGCTGTCATCTAGAAAATTGGGGACTGAGGGCTGGCCCAGTGGAATATCGGTTAAGTGCGTGTGCTCCGCTTCAGCAGCCCGGGATTCACAGGTTCGGATCCCGGGCGTGGACCGACGCACTGCTTGTCAAGCCATGTTGTGGCGGTGTCCCAGATAAAGTAGAGGAAGATGGGCACAGATGTTAGCCCAGGGCCAATCTTCCTGAGCAAAAAGAGGAGGATTGGTAACAGGTGTTCGCTCAGGGCTAATCTTCCTCACAAAAAAAAAAAAAAAGAAAGAAAGAAAGAAAGAAAGAAAGAAAGAAAATTGGGAACTGAAAACTGTCTTCACATCCTGCTGCCTAAGCAGCAAGCTGATGGATACGTCTTGAAGGAAAAGTAGAAAATGGAAGGGAGCAAATGAAACTTGGGTTTGGGGGATGAAACTTCCTGTTTGAACCCTGAAGCCTCTCAGCAGGGATGTTGGCTTCCCTGGGAGACTAGTGCTTCGCACAGACACCCCAGGTCTTGAGTGGATTCAACATGGTCACAAGGAACCCCATTTTACCTAAAATGGTGTGATGGCAAGATACTGAAGCATACTGAGACTACCAACCAAGAATAGATGCTTGCTCCAATGCAGCTAGAAATGGACTTACCGGTCTTGGATGTGGAAATGACATGATAAACATAGAGCTTTTAAGATGCAAAAGCACTCTAATAATAATACTTCAAAGCCAGAAAAGGGTTTGACACATGCTGGATGCTTTACAAATGTCACTAGTGTCATCTTCAAATGTAAAGAGTGACTTTACAGAGAGCTTTCTGCTACTGTCCACCTACTGATGGATGCCCTTCAATAATTGGTATTTTCAGGTAAATCAAGCTGTTACTACACTTCAACATAATGCTACTTCAGCTGTTCCCCAAATCATATGGTTTTGTACCCATTTCAGGTATTTGGAATCCCTGCAGAATTCTCCTAAATAATATGATGGAAAACAGAGACAATCAACTTTGCTGATTGCCGGTAGACTTGAGACATCGCCAAACAACTTAACTGCTGCACATTTTTATTATTGTTTCTACATTGATAAGAATACCCACCTGCTTTCATCGTCCATCAGTTGTGCTGCAATAAGTCATTGTCATGCCTGAATTCTTCCAATATCTGTTTCCTAGATGTAGAGTCACACACTGACTTGGGTTCGCCCCTCGGTAAACCTGTAACAACTATTTCTACATACCTTTGTGGAAGTCCCGTCTCTGCCTCCATCTGTTCTCCTCTTGACCAGCAGGTTGCTTCCTGTCACCCATGGCAGTTTTCCATCTGGATTGTGTCTAACCCTCAGTTCCCCCACACTCCACTTGGGCTAGAACTGCTACCTCTTTTCAGACGTGCAGAAAGAAATGTGGCTACACCTTGCATTTCTTTAGACTGAGCTAATTATGAATTTAGAAACTTGGAAACAATTACAAAACATTCTTCAAAAGAAATTAACATCCAGGTTTGCACTTCGTTGTCTGTGAGAGCATTATGTGCTACTTCTGCTCAAGGGCATGAAATCCATATTTTTGCTTAAAAAATTGGATCCACTTTTATGCAGCACGCAAATTTAATTACTCTTAAAGCTTTTTAGGATCCCAGATGAAAGATGCTACTGCAGTGTAAAGTTCTAATATTATTTATTTCCCTAGTCATCAACGTTAGTTGGTTTCTTCTTTCTTGAAACCTGTTTATCATTTGTATAAATATAGTATTTGGGGAGCTTCCTGCATTAGATCATCTCCCGTCCTTTTAGTGCCCTTGACGTTCATTACACTTTCCCGGTGAGGCTTGCTGAGACATTAATGCAATAGCTTCTCCTATTTTAATACTTTTGGAAGGTCTTTAATGTTACTTACTGCTAGTGAGATGAGAGTTGACAATTATTTTTCTTGTTTTTTGTCCTGTGTAGAACACTGTCTTCTTTCTTACCAGGGTAACCAGACTTTTTTCCTGATGTCAATATTCATTCAAAACATTTATTGTTGACTCCTGTAGTGTTCAACACTGTGCTAGGTTGTGGGGCTGCTAAGCAATTTCTGGACCCTTAATCTTATTCAAAAGCCCGCTCAGATTGTGTCTCCTCCGAGAAATTACATCTGGCATATTCTCTTCCACCCATCTGCCTTGTTAGTATGGTGGACAGACACTAAGGTAGCTCCCATGATCCTGTCTCCTGGTATTCATGCCATTCTGTAATTCCCTCCCCTTGAGAGTGAGAAGAACCTGTGACTTGTTTAACCAATAAAATACGGCAAAGGTGATGGGATGTCACTCCCATGATCATGTTACATAAGATTGTGATATCTGTCTTGCTGAGAGATTCTCTCCCCTGCTGGCTTTGAGGAAGCAAGCAGCCATGTTGGGAAAGTACATGTGGCAAGAAACTGAGGGTAGCCTCTGGCTGACAGCCAGCAAGAAATTAAGGCCCTCAGTCCAATACCCAACAAGGAAGTGAATGCTGCCAACAACCATATAAGCTAGATGTGGATCCTTCCCCACTTGAGCCTTTGGATGAGGACCCATCCCTGCTCAATACCTTGATTGAAGCCTGACAGAGGACCCAACTAACCCATGCCTTGACTTCTGACCTACAGCAACTGTGAGGTAGTGAATGTGTATTGTTTTAAGCTGCTTAGTTTGTGATAATGTTGTTGCGCAACAATAGAAAACTAATATATATAGCTAATTTCCCCCTCCTCTATGGACTCTATGTATATGGTACGTACCTCTATTACAGTATTTAGATTGCATTGTTTTCTTTTTTGCACACCTGGCTTCCCCACATACAATGAGCACCACAATAATAATAACCACTGAAGCAGAGTAGAATTATACATTGTGTCTCTCAAATGTGCAGAAATGAAAAAAGTAGTTTCTCTTATTTTCTCTAACTGTTCTCATCTCAGTCTCAAGGCCCCATCCTGCTGATGGCTGTGTGCATGGGAGAGAAGTTGCCTAAACTTGCCAATGAAACATAAGTCTTCAAACTGTGTCCAGTTGGCTTGGTCTTCAGTCAGTTAAATTCAAGAATCAATTCCCTTAACAGAGCTGTTTCTCTCCTTTCAAAGCTTTCCTCCCTTTCCTCTCTCCAAAACTGTGTCAGGTGTAGGGAAGGCTTACACGTCCTCATGGCAGTGGGGGAGGATGGCTAGTTCACGTGATGGTCCTGTGCTGTTGTCTACATCTGCTTTGGCCTCTGCAGAATTGCGCATTATTCCACTCTGTCACCAGGCATCCTGCTGGCACCTGCAGGACGCTGAAGTTTGCAGCTGACATAACTCATGGTCTATCTGAGCCTGATCAGTAGCTGGTAGACTTCTTTTTGTGACTGAGCTCCTCATTGGGCTTGCTGGCTCTGCAGATACTCTGATCTCTTCCACGTTCTCCATCCAGTACTGACCTGTAGTAGCTATTCTGTGATCTCTGCAATGGATCACTTTGAACAAGCCATGCCAGCACTATGACAGTCCTGTTGACCCTCAGTGGTCAACTAGCATCTGTGATGCCCATTGGAGAGCCCACTGGATCATGTGAATTCCTTTCATGTTTCAAGGGAGCAAGGAGAGGCTCAAGACTCTTTCTGCCATATCTTGGCAAGGGAGTACCCTGTGAAATGGCTTTCCCCCACAGTCCTGTAAAGAAAGTGGCACAAGCCTCATCTACTTTTAGCTTCTCTCTTACTTTTACCTCCTTCTCTCGAAATCTCTCTCCATACCATCACCTCTCCTGGAAGGGCTTCAGATTCCTCATTCTGTCTGGTGGGAACTCTTCCTTATGTCATTTACTTCTGCTTTCCTTCCCTACCCTAAGTGGGACTCGCCTTTTTCTTCCTTGGGACACTAAGCGTCATGGCTTAGTCTTGATGGTTAGTAGGCTGCAGGAAACGAAATGGGTTACCAATTGAGAAAGATGCACCAGAAGTTTTTATTAAAAAATCATGCCATCATGGAAAAGATAAATATATTTTACTTCATTGAAATTAGGAACTTATGTTCATGAAAAGATTCTATAAAGAGGTTGAAAAGATAGGTTGCAAATTGGGAGAAGATATTTGCACACATATAACTGACAAAAAGGTAGCATCCAGAATATACAGAGTGTACCTAAGAACAGGGCAGAAAAAGACAAATTATCCAATAGAAAAATAGGTACAGAGCATGAATAGGAATTCTACAGAAGAAGCATGAATGGCCAATAGACATGTAAACAGATGTTTAACCTTCTTAATAATCAGTGAGATGGAAATTAAAACCATAGTGAGATACTATTTACACCCATCAAATTGGCAAAAATTTAAAAGTCTGACAATGTTTAGTGTTGGGCACAATGGGAGCTCTGATATATGGGATGGGAGTTCAGATTGGTACAACCATTTCAGAAAACGAGTTAGCATTACCTAAGTAAAAAGTCGAGTATGTGCATACCCAGTAATTCTACTCCTAGATAGATCCTGAGAAACTCTGGCACCTGTGCATCAGAAGCCATGCAGAAGAATGTTC
The DNA here is from genome assembly GCF_057802395.1 of Ceratotherium simum simum. NCBI lineage: Eukaryota > Metazoa > Chordata > Mammalia > Perissodactyla > Rhinocerotidae > Ceratotherium > Ceratotherium simum. Next base: position 58,550,172 of record NC_141900.1, on the reverse strand, counting down.
ACAGCAAAGACTTGGAAACAATTCAAATGACCATCAATGTGAGAATGGATAAATAAATAAGTTGTGGTATACTCATACAATAGAATACCATTCAGCAGTGAAATGAAGTGAATGAGCTACATACAGGTCAATATGGATGCATCTCAAAAACACATTGTTGAGTGAAAAATGAGTCACAGCGTGAGACAGAAAAGGCAAGCATGAGTTCTTTCATCGAAAGGTCGAAAACAGGCAAAACCAAGCAATACTTTGTTTACAATACAGACAGTAAAGCTGAAAAGGAAAAGAAGGTAATAAGACATGATTCAGGATAAAGATGATCTCTTTGTGGGGAAGGAAGGTGGAAGGGAGAGGCAGTCAGGGATGGGCAAGCCAAGGCTTCAAAGATAATGGTAACTTTCCATTTCTGAAGTCAGGGGTTGGCAAACTTTTCCAATTTTCCAGGGCCAGAGGGTCACTATTTTAAGCTTTGCAGGCCGTACAGTCCCTACTCTACTGTTGTAGCGTGAAAGTGGCCATAGACATAGGTAAAGAATGAGCATGGCTATGTTCCCATGAAGATTTGTTTATGGCCATAAATTTGAATTATATGTAATTTTCACACATTATGAAATATTATTCTTCTTTGATTTTTCTCAGCCATTTAAAAACGTAAAACCATTAGCCTGTGAGTCATATAAAAACAGGCAGAGAACCATCAGAGTTTATACATATATATACTGTATATGTATGTGTGTGGGTATATATATATATATATATATATATATATATATATATGCACTCTATCTATCTATCATCTATCATCTGTCTACTTTTGTGTACTTTTGATATTGTTTATAAGAAGAACTTTTTTAAGAATAAAAAATTGTTATCCATCTAATACTATCATCTATTTAACATCTGCTGTATGGCAGGCACCATGGTAGGGGCTATGCATATTATTTTTAATTTTGGTAATAAGCATGAACATTTTTTATTCCTTTTAGATGATGAAACTAAGTAAGCAGTTTCTTGAGTTAGCCAGAGATGTTAAGTTAAGTAACTTGAACAAGGGCCTATAGGAAAAAAGAGCAATCTGGAGAGGTGAACCTAGGTCTGTCCCAAGCCCACATTATAGACATTCTATCACTCTGTTTCCCTGAAGTGCAACCTATATTGTATTCATCTCTGCACCCTCATGCCCAGCTCAGAGCCTGGCACATAGGCATTCTTAAACATGAGTAGTACGCTGCTTCCATATCCCTCATTCTTTCTTCTAGGTAATTCCAACCATTTCACTTGGTTAGAAATTGGCACAAGTGATTCTGGCGTTTTAGCATCTTTTTTCCAGAGGTATCAGCTGGGGTTCTGGTTGCAAGCTACCCAACCGTCTCTGGCTAACTCAAGAAAAAAGGAATTTTTTATACAGATATTCTATATCCTTGTACATGGAATTCAATAGTCAGATCTTGGGATGAATAAGGTAGTAGGAATGAATAGACATTCTCTTTATAGCATCTTCATTAGAATGACTCATTCTCATCCTTTTCACTTCTGTGTTCCTTTGTTTCTGGGGGTAGGGGGCAGTGGTTGGCCTCTCTGGGGTCTTGTGCTCACCCTTTGGATGAGAAGAGGCACCGTGATTGGTCATCTCACCAAGGCCACATGGGATGGGGGAGGGATTAGTTCCCCAAAGGGAAGGCAGCTGTCCATTACTCCTTGGAAAGAGATGATCCCATTTCCCTGCTCTGGGACATAGCCTTGAAAGTTAGAAGGAGCAGCATTTATCCTTCAGCACTCTTAGAGGAATGGCTTAGAGCACTGGCAGCAGGTTAGCAGGAGCAGGTTCATGACAGAAGGATACTTAAAAAAAATTTTTTTTATTAATAGACTTTATTTTGTAGAATAGTTTTAGATTCAAGGGAAAATCTAGCAGATAATACAGAGAGATCTTATATAGCGCGTGTCCCCTCCCAGTTTCCCTTACTATTAGCATCTTGCATGAGTGTGGTATATTTGTTACAATTAATGAACCAATATTGATACATTATTATTAACTAAAGTCCGTAGTTTACATAAAGGTTCACTGTTGTACGGTTCTAGTTTACATAAAGGTTCACTGTTGTACGGTTCTAGTTTACATAAAGGTTCATTGTTGTACGGTTCTATGGGTTTTGACAGAAGCATAATGTCTTGTATCCACTGTTACAGTACCATACAGAATAGTTTCACCCTCTAAAAGTCTTCCTCCTAGTCTTCCCTCCCCCATCCCTCCAGAACCCCTGACAATTACTGATCTTTTTACTCTGTCTCTATAGTTTTGCCTTCACAAAATGTTATATAGCTGGAATCATATAATGTGGAGCCTTTAAAAATTTATTATTAATAGGCCTTATTTTTGAGAGCAGTTTTAGGTTCACAGCAAAATTAAGAAGAAAGTACAGAGTTCCCATATACCCCCTCTACCCCCACCCACACATGCACTGCCTCTGCTACTGTTGACATCCAGAGTGGTACATTTGTTGTAATCAATGAACCAATAATGGCGCATCATTATCACCCAGAATCCATAGTTGGGGTTCACTCTTGTTGTTGCACATTCTGTGGGTTTGGACAAGCACATAATGACATGTATCCACCATTTTAGTATCATACAGAATCGTTTCACTGCCCTAAAAATCCTCTGTGCTCACCCTACTCATCTCCCCCTCCCACCAACCCCTGGCAACCTTTTTACTGTCTCCATAGTTTTGTCTTTTCCAGAATGTCATATGGTTGTAATCATACAATATGTAACCTTTTCAGATTGGCTTCCTTCACTTAGTAATATGCATTTAGGTTTTCTCCACGTCTTTTTATGGCTTGATAGCTCATTTCTTTTTAGCACTAAACAATATTTCATTGTTTGTATATACCACAGTTTATTTATTCACTCACCTACTGAAGGACATCTTGGTTTTTGACAATCATGAATAAAGCTTCCAAGTTTTGACAATCATGAATAAAGCTGTGATAAACATCGATGTGCAGGTTTTGTGTGGACATAAGTTTTCAACTCCTTTGGATAAATACTGCTGGATTGTATGGTAAGAGTATGTTTAGTTGTGTAATAAAGTGCCAAACTGTCTTCCAAAGTGATTGTACCATTTTGCACTCCCACCAGCAATGAATGAGAGTTCTGGTTGCTCCACATCCTCCCTAGCATTTGGTGCTGTCAGTGTTTTGGATTTTTGCCATTCTAATAGGTATATAGTGGTATCTCTGTTTTAATTTGGAGTTCCCCAATGACATGTATTGTTGAACATCTTTTCATATGCTTATTTGTCATCTGTATATCTTCTTTGGTGAGGTGTATGTCCAGATGTTTTGCCATTTTTAAATCGGGTTGTTTGTTTATTTTCTCATTGTTGAATTTAAAGAGTTCTTTGTAGATTTTGGACAATAGTCCTTTATCAGATATGTCTTTTGCAAATATTAGCTCCCAGTCTTTGGTTTGTCTTCTCATTCTCTTGACGTTGTCTTTCACAGAGCAGAAGTTTTTAAATTTTAATCGAGTCCAGCTTATCAATTTTTGTTCATGGATCATGGCTTTGGTGTTGTATTTAAAAAGTCACCACCACGCCCAAGGTCATTTAGATATTCTCCTGTGTTATTTTGTAGGAATTTTGCATTTTACATTAAGATCTATGATCCATTTTGAGTTAATTTTTTGTGAGGAGGGTAAGGTCTGTGTCTAGAGTAGTGTTTTTTTGCATTAAGATGCTCCGCTGTGGCAGCCCGGGGTTTGCTGGTTCGGATCCCTGGCGCGTACCGACGCACCACTTGGCAAGCCATGCTGTGGTGGTGTCCCATATAAAGTGGAGAAAGATGGGCATGGATGTTAGTCCAGGGCCAGTCTTCCTCAGCAAAAAGAGGAGGATTGGCAGATGTTAGCTCAGGGCCGATCTTCCTCACACACACACACACAAAAGATGTTCTGTTGTCCCAGCACTATTTGTTGAAAAGACTATCTTTTCGTCACTGTATTGCCTTTGCTCTTTTGTCAAAGATTGGTTGACTATTATTTATGGGTCTATTTCTGGATTCTCTATTCTCTTCCACTGCTCCATTTGTCTATTCTTTCACCAGTACCACACTGTCTTCATAACTGTAGCTTTATAGTAAGTCTTGCAGTTGGGTAGTGTCAGTCCTTCAATACCATGTTCTTCTCATTCAGTGTCGTGGTAGCTATTCTGGATCTTTTGCCTCTCTGTATAAAGTTTATAATCAGTTTGTTGGTATACTCAAAATATGGAAGCACTTTTAAATGTAAATTCTCTAGTTAGAGATATCTGCTGTCTTTTCACAGGAGCCTTTCTTTATCTTATTCATTTTCACACTTTGTTGCATACTAGGGAATATTTTCTTTGGGAATCCATGTGGTTAATGTGACTGTTTAAAAAAATGTTGATTCTACAGCCTATAGTGTAGATAACACATTTGTACAGTTGTAGTTCTTTGGAAAAATTTTTTTAGATTTTTTTTTTTTGTGAGGAAGATCAGCCCTGAGCTAACATCTGCCAATCCTCCTCTTTTTGCTGAGGAAGACTGGCCCTGGGCCAACATCCATGCCCATCTTCCTCCACTTTACATGGGATGCCTCCACAGCATGGCTTGCCAAGCGGTACATCGGTGCGCGCCCGGGATCTGAACCGGCGAACCCTGGGCCGCCGCAGCGGAGCTCACGCACTTAACTGCTTGTGCCACCGGGCCGGCCCCTTTTTTAGATTTTTAATTGTGGGAAAATATATATAATATAAAATCGACCATCATGACCATTTTTAAGTGTACACTTCAGTAATGTTAAGTACATTCACATTGTTGTGCAACTAATCTCAATAACTCTTTTCATCTTGCAAAACTGAAACTCTAAGCCTGTCAAACAACAGCTTTCCACTCCCCTCCTCTAGGCCATGGCAACCACCCTTCCACTTTCTGTCTCTATGAATTTGACTACTCTAGGTACTTCATGTAAGTGCAATCACACAGTATTTGTCTTTTTGTGACTGGCTTATTTCACTTGGCATAATGTCCTTGAGGTTCATCCATGTTGTAGCATGTGTCAGGATTTCCTTCCTTTCTAAGGCTGAAAATATTCCATTGTATGTAAACACCACATTTTGTTTTTCCATTCATCTGTTGATGGAGTCACCTGGAGTACATTTTAAAGTGGAGTTTAAGAGCTATTTGTTCATTGCGCTTCATCTAGAGCGTGGAGGGCATGGAGCAAGGGGAACAGGGAATGAAGGAACGGCTCGAATCCCAGCACCCAGAGGTGCCGCCCCCTGCCGGCTGCTATAACCAAAGTGACAGACAAAATATTAGTTTAAGAAATTCTGTATTAAGAATTTGGACATCGGGCCGGCCCCGTGGCTTGGTGGTTAAGCGAGCGCGCTCCACTGTTGGCGACCCGGGTTCGGATCCCGGGCTCCCACCGGCGCGCTGCTTCTCCGGCCATGCTGAGGCCGCGTCCCACATACAGCAGCTAGAAGGATGTGCAGCTATGACACACAACTATCTACTGGGGCTTTGGGGGGAAAAAATAAATAAATAAAATCTTTAAAAAAAAAAAAAAGAATTTGGACAGAATCAAAATAAACAAGAAAAGAAGTCTTAAAATGACAGTGTTTTGCTTTATTTCTATATACTGAAAAAGACTGAGTAACATTTTGAGGGGCTGTGAGGAGGGAGTTAGTGTGGGCTTGTGTCCTCTTCATGAGCTCACCAAGGCTATCTCTATATCTCCACGTCGTTTACTAACACAATTATGCTTATTTACTATACGAATACATCTGGATATATAATTACTTATATTAGTACATCCAGGATTATGATCACTTAGTAGATGACAGTTCCAGCATGGTTTTGGATACATGGATTTACCTAAGACTAAATTATATTTAAATAAACAAAAGCTGAATATAAAATAAAATGTAGCCTGAATCTTTAGGATGATGATATTGTTAACTCTGATATGCTCAATTTTGGGAGTAACTTTTGAAAGTACAATCAATAAATAAAAATATTCAAGAGAAGAACAACTGAAGGTCACAAGATCTGCTGAATACCAAACAGGAGAACTACTGGCAATGCGATGGATGAAATAAGATGTTGTCTGAAGTAATGACACCAAAGCAAATTCAAAGAGCTCAAAACAATCCGTTCTGAAAAAAGAAATCTAAACCCAAAGCACACGATTTAAAATATCAGAAAGGAAGTCTTATTGCTCTCAGGGAATGGAAAAGGAATAAAAAGATCATCATAAATGTGGCATTGAGCCGTGCCGGTGGCCCATGGCCCCAAATTCTGTCTCTGCAGTGACTCTGTGGGTGTTTTGTGGCAGGTCAGGCCTGGCCCCGGGCTCCTAGGTTGCACAGTTATTGAGCTATCATTTATGAACTGATACAAATGTCTGTGATTTCTGTTTTCATTTTGTGTCAGCTTTGGTGTAATGCCTACTACAGATAATCCTTAACTTGTGTTGCACCAAAAGCTAGTCTTTCCAAACTTCAAATCATATCCCCAGATTTTGGAGTTTGGGGATTCAGAGAACAGATCTCTGATCTATGCATCTGTTTCTTCCATCGTTTTTAAATTTTAGTCTTAGCCACTCTCGGAGTTAACATCCAAGCCCTCTCTGTTGTTCAATGTAGAGAAATTGTACCATCCCTTCATTGTTTGGTTTCTTCTCTCTGGTTTGTCTCCAACGCTTTTACATCTCGAGGTCCTTGAGGTCTAACCAGAGAAATCTTACACAGTTTTCCAGGTGAAGATGAATCATGACTTGAACAAGACTGTGCTAACGCTACTTTTACAAGTTTAATTCAGGGACAGGGTATACTGCAGCACTGACAGGGGTCAGATATACGGGACTGGATTACTAGGGCATTCCTATGACAGCTGGGTCACCTTGGGCAAGTCATTTGGCCTCCCTGAGCCTCAGTTTCTTCTCTGTTTTATGTACCTCCCAGGGTAGTCACAGGATCAAATGAGACAAAGTATAGGCAAGCATACACATACATACCTTTATTTTTTATTATTTAAAAATCAATATATGCTCACTGTACAAAAGTAAAGTATAAAAAGAACATGTAATGAAAAGCAAAATTTCTAGAAATAATGACTGGGGCTAGCTTGGTTATACTCCTCTAGATTTTTTCCCCCCACCTCTGGCTAATAACATGTAATACAATTGCAAAAACGAGATCATTCTACATCCTGTATTTTCTCTTGTTTCATTCATTTTAGACATTGTGACATCTTTCCAGGTCAGTGCCTAGAGAGCTACCACATTCTTTTTCATGCCTCCATAGGATCCTAATGGCATGGGGCCCCCATAAATTATTTAATCCATTTCATAGTGGTGGCCATTTTAGCTTGTTTCCAATTTTTTATTTTTATTTTTTGGTGAGGAAGATTGGTCCTGAGCTAACATCTGTGCCAGTCTTCCTCTACTTTGTATATGGGATGCTGCCACTGCAGGGCTTGATGAGCGGTGTGTATGTCCATGCCCAGGATCCGAACCCGAGAACCCCCAGGCCGCTGAAGTGGAGCGCGCAAACATAACCACTACACCACTGGGCCTGCCCCCCCATTTTTTACTTTTTGAAACAAAGCTGCAACAAATAGCATTGTGTTAAGATATTTTTACATACTTGAGCAATTATTTCTGTATAATCCTAGGAAGGGAATTGCTAGGTCAAAGTTATGAGCATTTAAATTTTGATGGATATTCCTAACTTCACAAGTGTTTTAAAGCTGTGAGCCTCTCTAGAAATATTCATTACTAAACTAGGTTCTAGAAAAAAGGCAGCGACTGGAGGTCAAAGCTGAGCCTGGCTCTTATGACTATTTTAGGCCAGAACAGTGACTGTGGCATGGGCTCTTCACCACCTCTTAGAGCAGGGCTGGACTCAGCAGGTGGCCAGGCACCCTGGGGAGCCCTCCCAGCATGAACTCTGGTGGCCAACACCGGCCTCCTTTAGATACAATCTGATTCTTTCCTTCCCCTTCCAGGGCCTTATGAAGTCACTGTACAGTTTATCTGGAGTTTGGCGTGTGGGGAGCCAGAGAGCTTTTATCATTTGCATGTTTCAGACCATTTAAAGTTGAGTCCAGCCCTGATCCCCATGAAGATAGAAGAGTACTACTATTTATTGAACCCCTGCTATGTGCTAGGGTATGTCACACTTAAAAAAATGTAGATATATATAAAACTTCTTTTAATCCTCACTATACCCTGTGATGTCAGTATTACTATCACCATTTTAGAGAAGAGTAATTGGAGGCATAGTCATCTGAAGGAACTTGCCCAAGGCCACACAGCTAATAACTGGCAGAACTGAGATTTGGCCCAGGATTGGCCTCAAAGTCCCTGGTTGTTCCAACTAGGGAGCCCCAACTCTCAGCCCAGAGATATATTAGCTGTATCCACCTGTGTCCTGATTCAGAGCCATTTCTCTGTCTATATGCTTTAACAGGCTTTGGTGGAGAATCTGGTCTTATATATTTTAAAGTTAAAATAACCATCACAGATCGTTTGGGGCTGTTAACAAGTTCATTTATTCCCTCGACTTCCATGCGATCACAGGAGCTGTAGCGCCATTGGCCCAAAGGGCTCTTCCGTAAGTGCTCAGGTCTCACCCCTGTCCATGCCCAGCACCAAGCAGAAGGGAACTGTGGTATGGTCACCAGTCTTTGGACAAATGAGCTTTGTCCTTTGCCGTGGGGGTCATTGTTGGAGTTATATACTGTCACTGGACTATTTGGAGACAGAACTGTTCCACTTTCCTTCTTAGACCAAAGCAGAAAGTTCTGAGTCTTTCTGCTTTCCTTTGTGTCATCCTGAGCAATGTTTTTACACTGTAACAATCAAACGGCCATAGACTCTAATGGAAGCTATTAGGTGCCTTTGATGAATTTAAAGGATCATTTTGTATCACCTTCTCCAATTCTTGTTTACCTTTGAGGGGGACAATTTCTCTTGCTTCCTTTGGATGAATTTCAGTTTTTAAGCTGCTCCCCTCCTCCACTTCAGCAGCCCAAGGTAACTCTAGTCAAAGGAGTTGTGAAGGGTCTTTAAATTGGGGAATTTGGGACTGTTGATCTGCATCACTCTCTTTTCTGGGCCTTTTCATAAATAATGATAAAACAAGCTCCAAACTTCCTGAGGATTATTTTCCAAACTCTTCCTTTTTGGAGTATCCAAAGAAGTACCTGGATGTTCTTGATGTTTCACTCGAATGGAGTGAGGTCCTGGTGATCTTTTTCTTTCCTTGTCTGTCCAGAATGGTGACTCTGATCATCCTTTCACACTAAACTTCCTGCACATCTTCCTGTTTATTACCTGGAACTATGTCTAGTGTGTTTTCTTTCCTTGTAGTTTCTCAAACTACCTATACTGGAAGCTATCATTTAAATCTCTCTTCCACATAAGGCTGGCTGAGCTTTGCCCATTGAGGGTACTGACTGCACTGATAGGTGTAATTTAAAAGGTGCTATGAAAGATTTCTCCCCCAAACCTTCTATCTTGCATCTTCATTCAGTCAATAAATATTTATTTAGCATATGCTATGTGCTTAATGTGAACTGAGATGTAGCAATGAGCAAGATAGGCAAGATCCTTGCTTGCACAGAGCTTGCATTCTAGGGGATGTTTTTTGGAGGGTGGGGCATGTGAGGAGATGGGTAAGAGGGTCTAGAGCAAGGGGGTCTAGATGATGCCAAGTGTGATGAAGGTACTAGAAAGGGTGCTGTGGCAAAGTATGATTGGGAGGAGTGCTTTACATTAGGAGGGGACTCTCTGAGGAGGTGACATTGGGGCTGACACTTAAACGATACAAAGAAGCCAGCCTTGTGGCAAGCCTGGGTAAGCTCTTTCCAGGCAAAGGGAAAAGCAAATGCAAAGGCCCAGAGGCAGGACAAGTTTGTCCCTGTTCAGAGAACTGAAAGGAAAACAGTGTGTCTGGAGCAGAGTTAGCAAGGGCATCAAAGAGAGGACATGAGATCAGAGAGGTGGTGGGGCAAGATCGTATAGGGCCTTGAGGTCAAGATAAGACGTTTGGATTTTATGTCCAGTGCAATGGTAAGTCATTAGAGGAGAGTGCCATGATATTTATTTATTTATCTATTTATTTATTTTTGCTGAGGAAGATTCGCCCTGAGCTAACATCTGTTGCCAATCTTCCTCTTTTTGCTTGAGGAAGATTTGATTTGAGGTAGTATATATGGCCAGTCTTCCTCTATTTTGTATGTGGCTTGCCACCACCGCATGGCTGATGCATGGTGTAGCTCCATGCCCAGGAACTGAACCCAGGACACAGAAGTGGAGCACGCTGACCTTAACCACTATGCCATGGGGCTGGCCCGGATCTAATTTATGTTTTTAAGAGGCTGCTCTGGCTGCTCTGTAGAGAATCGATTGTAGAGGGGCAATCAGGCAATCAGGGACCAATTGAGAGGATATGTCTAGTCCAGACGTAAGATGATGGTGGCTTAGTCTAGGAGATGGAGAGAAGTGTATGGGCTTGGGATATATTTTGAAGGCAGAGCAGACAGACTTACTGATGGATTAGATATAGATGGTGAGTCAAGAGAAGAATCATGAACACCATCTAGGTTTTTGTTTTGAGTGCCTGAATGGATGCTGGATGTTATTTACTGAGGTGGAGGAGGAGGAGTTGGTTGTGGGGAGAAAATTAGGGTTTTGTTTAGGTCAGAAGGATCAAGCATGCTATGAGTCTGGAGCTCAGCCCAACTTTATGTCACACGTGCCGGGAGCAGGGCTTTATCATATAGACTTCACAGCAGTAACATAATCTTGGACATAGCAGATACTTCGTCAGTGCTTAATGAACTGAACTGTCCTCATTAAAATGTAAATACGCCCCCAAAGTGATAACTCATTGGGTGTTGTTAGTCATTCTCACCTTAGAATGAATTTACATATTTATTTTATAGCAACTGTTTGAAAGCTGCTATTTAAAAAGGGCCAATAGAAGGACTTTAGGAGCACTAGTCTCCTTTGAGGGTACAGGCTGAACCTTGTGGGTATCCTCAGGAGGGAGAAGAGGAAGGGTGCTAAAGATAAGGCAAGAAAACATAAGTTATAGAAATGTAATTTTGCCGAGGGCTGCTATAATTTCTTTATTTGTAAAGGTGTTTGTAAGGTGTTCTATTTCTAAGGTGTTCTATTTGTTTATTTGTAAGGTGTTCTATTGCATAGTTGCATTATGATGTTTTTAATAATGTATAGAATTTCCACCTACAGAAATTCATAAAATGCTTCCTTGCTTGGGAACATGGTTGTACAATATTACAATTAAAACCTAGACAGACTAGGCCTCCGCGAGGTAGTGGTGTATATCTCTATCTCAGTTTTTGAGGAAATAATCTTCGACAAGGACGGAATCCTCGCTCAGGGAAAGGGGGTGTGTTTAGTGCTCAGTTCTCAGTTCCTTGAGGACAACAACTGGGCTTCGTCTCAAAGACTCTCCAGGGCTGGCCCAGAGGAGACTTAATGAAGCTTTGGATTTAAAAGGCAAATTTAAAGTAAGGCCAATAATAACTAAGAAACTGTTCCTTGGGGATCAAAACTAAATAAAACAAACCGAAAGCTTCCGAGTCAGGCTTCTAGGTAACTCTCAACCCACTGCACTCAGCTTCTCCGTGCTGTAGCTGTGAACCTACTCCTCCACACTGGATGCAACCATTGTTACATTGCTTCCATTTTCTAAGTGGAATTAAATCTGACTCTGTTCCCGTGACTGTGGCAAGAAAGAGTTTAATCTTGGGAATGTTTTGAGGAATGCTGCTCCTTGTTAAAAGACAGTTTTTATTTATTTATTTTTATTTTTTTATTTTTTGTGAGGAAGATCAGCCCTGAGCTAACATCCACGCCAATCCTCCTCTTTTTGCTGAGGAAGACTGGCCCTGAGCTAACATCTGTGCCCATCTTCCTCCACTTTGTATGGGACGCCGCCACATGGCCTGACAAACAGTGTGTTGGTGCGCATGCCCGGGATCCGAACCCGAGCTGCCAGCAGCGGAGCACACGCACTTAAACTGCTACACCACGGGGCCGCCCCCCAAAGACACTTTTTAAATAAAGATAAAATCATGACTCTCAAATAAATATAAAATGAACAATGTGAAAGATTTTATTAACTCATTAATTCCTGAGAAAGCAAGTAGGATGCTGCTACTGGTTCAAAGGAGAATTCAAAAATCACACACATATATACGCCATCAGGAATGCTGAAGTAAATTTACAGAAAGACGCAAAACACATCAATAACCCACAGGGCAATAATCAACTGTGTTCCACGGAACAAAAGTTATTTGCATTTCAGTGGACAAGAATCACTTGCATTACTGCCTGTGTTAGTTTCCTTGGGCTGCTGTAAGAGCGGTAAGCTTGGAGGCTTAAAACAACAGAAATTTATAGTCTCACAGTTCTGGAAGCTGGAAGTCCAAAATCAAGGGGTGGGCCGGACCATGCTCCCTCTGATACCTGCAGGGGAGAATCTTCCTTGTTTCTCCCCATCTCCTGGTGGTTTGCTGGCAATCCTTGCCATTCCTTGGCTTGCAGCTGCAGCATTTCAGTCTCTGCCTCTGTCATCAGATGCCGTTCTCCCTTTGCGTGTCTGTATCTCTCTGTCTCTTCTCTTCTTATAAGGACACCAGTCACATTGGATTAAGGGCCCACTGTCCTCCAGTATGACCTCATCTTAACTAATTACATCTGCAGTGACCCTATTTCCTAAGAAGGTCACATTCTGAGGTACTGGGGGTTAGGACTTGAACATATCTTTTGAGGGGACACAATTCAACCCACAACACTCCACATTTTCTACGACTACAGAATTGTAAAATAGCTCAAAGGCAACGAAAAACACAACACCCAGTAACTGTTTTTTTGCCAATTTCAGTCTTTCGCAATTTTTCCTAATACCTTTCCTAGAGTTGCCCCCAAATTTGGGGATCTTAGTCCACGCAGGTGACCACAGCTATGCTTGCTTGAAGGCAAGAAGCTTTCCCGTCTCTGTGCTGGCTGGGGCTGGCTGAGGCTCAGAGCGCCAGGGCTCAATTCTGATGCTGCCTTAAGGTTGCCAGGTAACCAGGGATGCACTTCTGAGGTGGTGCCACAGCCAAGGGTGCTGCAAGGGGAAGGCTGGTGCCTGCTTCTCCTGAAATGGCCCAGTTCCACCCCCACCTGAGTCTCAGGGCATCTACTGCCCTCTCTGCCCTTCAAACACTCCTAGTGTTTCTTACCTTTCCTTTCCTGGCAAATCGCTCAAGGTGACCGCAGAAACTCTCCATCTTTCTCTCCTCTGGGGTGAGAGTTGGAGGGTGAGCTTCTCTTTCAAGCCCATCCCTGCGACGTATATTCATAGGATCTGGATGGTGAAAATGGTGACAGGCTTCGGCCATCGGAAGATTCTGAGTCAATAGCTGAGCTGCATTTGGAGACTGGAAAACAGACTGATGAGTTTGAGAAAGGTTGGTGTTGAAGTGAAAAGGGGTTTCCAGTTCACCTGGGGTTAAGAGCAGAGCACTCCATTCCCCGCACAGTCTTACAATAATAGTTTTATGATGTTGCTGCTTAAATTGCTCCCCTCACATAAACCGCCTCCTCTTCTCTCCCTCCTGCTTATCCTTCCTCTGGGAAGCGATGGCATCCAGTTGGTGGGCAAACGAGTCCAGTTCCGCCACTTCTGATGTTTTTCCCAACTTCTGTAGGAACACTTCTGGGCCTGGCTGTGCTTCTCTGCCTGTTCTGCCTATTGTCCCCAGTGGGCCATTCCGTTAAGCCCTGACCATCCTGCCGGCCTCTAGCAGACTGAGTGAGTGTAACTGGACATTCGTTGTTTAGAAATGCCTTGTCCTCTTTAGCATATTTAATCCTGGCAGCTTGATGACATTTTTTCTAGCTAATATAGTACTTGTTTATCTAAATAGCTTCCAAAACCCCTCAAAGACCCCAAATCTTTACAGTTTAAAACAGTGGATTTTAAATAAGTGATTGTGCCTCCTTCCTCCGCAAGGGACATCTGGCAACGTCTGGAGACATTTTTTATTGTCACAATTGTGTAGCTGCTACTGGCATCTAGTGGGTAGAGGCCAGAGATGCTGCTAAACATCCTGCAACGCACCAGACATGTCTCCCTCCCCCCAACAAAGAATTATCAAGCCAAAATGTCAGTAGTGCTGAGGTTATTGAGAAACCTTGGTTTAAGAAAGAAAAAAGATAACTACATTTTAAAAATTACGAAATAATGCATGATCTTTATGGAAAAAATTGAAAATACAGACAAGCTAAAAAGAAAAATATAAACATCTTGAAATCCCAGAAACACATTTTCTGCTAAGGTTAAGTTTTTTTTTTTTTTTTCCTTAAAGGTATATTAAGAATAGTTTGAATCATTTCTCATTCCCAGTAAAACTTGGAAGCAAAATATTTATTCCTGTTCATTTGTAAAATTCAGTGGATTGGAGCAAGTTGGCCCAAGTTTTTATGGGCTAAGAGGAAGGAAAAGCCAAGTTACAAATAAGGACTAAAGCTCTTTCTTTAATGCACTGGACTGATTCCAGATGTATTTCTAGATATGAAATGCCACCCAAAATGCAGAGCAGAGAATCTTGTCACAGGTGTAGCAAACTCCTCAGCCTCTCCCCTTCCCAGTGAGCCCCTGGAATGGGAACACATTAGCGGTAGAGACAGAGCTTCAGTAGGAGAAGGAGGCTGGCTATTGGCTATTTTTAAAATGGAAGGCTTCTAAAATAGTAAGATATTAAAATAATGACCCGTGAAAGAAGAGAAGCCCTTTTGTGGATTAAAACGCCGGAGACAATGTGGCACCAACTGAGGAGTGTGTCTGAGCGACATTTTGGCCATGTGAGGATACAGGACGGTGGGCGGCTGAGTGGACCTGCGGACTCTGTGTCTGGCAGCAGCTGAAAAGTCTAGATGAGCGTGAGCTGACGAGTGTGGTTACAGAGAGAAGCCCGCCCCTGTGAGCTCCCTTCTGCTCTGGAGGATCTTGGAGAAAGTGGAATATTGAGGGGACCAGACACATCTCCTCAGCAGGAACTTCCGGAGCTGCCAGTCCGCAGGCTTTGTGTGGGGCTGGGTGTCAGCGGCACAAAGATGAATCAGGTTTTTGTCCAAGGGGAAGAATATATAGAGTTCGTTGAGGCTGGGGCCACTTTACTTTCCTAAACAGGAAGTTGCCTGCTCTTGAAATTTAGGGCTGGTACAGAAACTTTAGAGCAGCTTTTGTTCGAGTAGGTTGTATCAACATAATTAATTGAGAGTGAATCTAGGCAGAAGCTGTCAGAAGTTAATCAAAAGGGCTTTTTCTTGTAAAGGAAGAACGATGGGAGGGGTCAGTGCTCCTTAGTGAGTTAACTTCCCTCAGCTGAAAAACGTCTCAAGACGTATAAATGGAAATGGCTGCAAAGAGCAATGCAGATGTGAATAAAAGCAAGTCAGCAAAGGAGGAGGGAGGAGCTGAGGCACGAGATCAAGAATGGGAGTGGAAACAGAGCAAGAGCTTGTTTAAATTAGAAATGTAGGTGACATCAGTGTGGTTTGTAACAAGACACTCTATACTTGTAATTTACCCAATGGCTATGTAATTAAACAAATTATTATGGAAAATTTGAAACATAAATAAAAGTAGAAAGAATAGTATAAAAAACCTGATATACCCATCACCCAGTTTCACCAATTTTTAATAAATAGCCTATGTTGTTTCAGTTTTCCCTGCACCCACCCAACCCCCCAGTAATTTTAAAGCACATTCCAGACACCATATCATTTCATTTGTAAATATTTCAGTATGTATCTCTCAAAAGAAAGAGTATGTACTTTGAATTTTAGGTCTTCGTGTCGCGCAGAGCTACGCTCTGAATGACCGAGACCGTGGATCTGAAAACATACTTGTATTGTCTCCTTGGAAAAGCCTTCACCTGCTCCTTCCCAGGTTGAGGTGAAGGCCCTTTGTCTGTGCTTCCTTAGTGCCCTGTGTACACTTTGATCATTGCCCTCAACACATTGTGTAGAAATTGTTGTTTCTTTGTGTCCTTTGCTAGTGTGACATCGACATTTGATGCTCAGTGAATATCCATGTGCTCCTCACATTTCCCAGCGTCCCTTGCAGTTAGGTTGGGGCCTTGCGGCTATTTCAGGCCAATGACCTGAGAGTCTAATACATCACTTCTGGGCTTAAGTTCAGAAAAGGCCAGTGGGCTACCTTCATGCTTGTGGCTCTGGAAGTCATGTGTGAGATGGTGATGTTCCAACATGGAGGGAGCCTGAATCCCTCTGTCATTGGATGGACGAGAGTCTTATTGGCCTATACGGGACTTTGTAGGAGTGAGAAATGAAGTTCTGTTATGCTCAGCCACTGAGATTTCAGGGTGTGTTTGTTACTTCAGCATCAGATAGCCTATCTTCATGAACACAAACTAGTCTGCAACTTCCTCTAGGTCAAGGGCTGTATTCCCTGTCACTATATCCTGCATACCTCTCATTGTGTTTGGCACATAGTAGATTCTCAAGAAATATTTGGAAGGACGGAAAGAAAGATTAAAAAAAGGAAGGAAGAAAGAAAACAAAGGATGGAAAGAAAGAAGGGAAGCAAGCAAGCGAGCTTGCTCTGAGGCCTCAAGATTTAATATATAAGTTCAAAATTTCTGACCCTTTGGGGATGACAGCAGTAAAAACAAACAAATAAACCCAGAGAGCTCTCTTTTAGAAGTTTTCTGAAACCCTATCCTAAGAAGCGTATCTTACATTATTGCTTTGTTTGCCTACTGATAAATATACAAAACTAAGCTTTACAAGTAAGCGCCTCATCAGTGCTACACTCGTGTATTTGGAAACTTTGCTTGCATCCTCTCATGTCCATTGGCATCACCTCCCTCAGCCCTTTGTTTGCCCCTCTGGTACGCTCACTGTGTGCCTCATCTACACCGGAAACTTTTTCCAGCTGCCGGATACAAGAAAGGGCACGATCCTTGACCTTGGGTGAACAGTGTGGCAAGTGCTGTGGGTGCACTGGAGGGCCCCATCTCATCTAGGGGTAGGAGGGAGGGCATTCCAGAGAAAGCATCTCCAGCAGATCCCAGAGAAGTTAGTCAGGGTTGGGGCTGTACCTTCAGTAGCTTCCTAATTGTGTCTTCAGTATCGTGTCAGCTCACCTCTTCTTTTCAGCCTTGCTCTCCTCTCTACTTAGGTTTCCCTCCATGGTCCTCCTGCGCTTCCGGGGCAACAGATGATCACACCAAGTACGTTTGGTGAAAAAGTCCACAGTCTAGTTCCCAGCATTAGTTACAGATCTCTGGGAGACGTGCCTGCAGGGGCAGTGCGTGCACGTGCGATATCGGCAGCCGTCACTGTGCGTGGACGGCAACCGCCCTCTGCAGCTGATTCAGGGACCCAGTCGTCAAAGATGTCACCCCGTGCCTAGAAAGGGAATTGCTGGGAGATAGGAAGGAAGGAAGTTTTCATCGTGACCACTTCGTCATCTTCATTTCTCATCATCTTAATGCATATTTCCCCAAAAACTTTGCAACGATAGAATACCCTTCTTTTTGGTCCATTTAGAAAAGCTCCAGAAGGTGTGTCTGTGTACACAGAGCATTGAAGGTAACATCCTAAAGTTGGTTTCAGCGGTTACCGAGCTAGGTTTGGCGTTAGGAGAGGGTTTTAAGTTTTGTTAAAATGCAATGTGGTTTGCAAAATCCTGCAGCTCCCATTTAGTGTTAGCTGGCCCCCTTCTGCATGTAAGGGTGAGTCTGACCAGTTGGGAGCCTCATCCCCGATTGGGCCTCAGAGAGTCTGACACCAGGCTGGGTGTTATCGGGTGGATTTGCACCTTTTTGTTCCTGGCTGGCTCATTTCCCGTGGCTAGAGGTAGAGACTTAATCTTAGCAAATGCCAGCAGCTAGGTGGCCTTCTCCCGGTTAAAAGAAAGCATCTCCTGGTTATCCTTGGCAGAAATAGGAACACTTTTAAAGAACTCTCATTTGTATTTGGCCTGTGTTTGGGAGAAAAGGCCTGTTACGTTTGGGGGTGTTTAGGGATGTGAGGGAAATCCCTCCCTGGCTCCTCCTTTCCTTCTCTCATTTAAGTCCAGTGATGCTATAAAGGAGCCCAGCTTCATTCCCCAAGAGAGAGAGAATTTCCAGAAAGAAGGACACCTACTTCTTCTTTTAAAATACCCATTACTCTGACTCTGATCCTGCCACAGTGCGGAGAACAGAGCAGCAGTGAACACTCGGTGGAAAAGGTGAAAGCCTGAGAGTCATTTTTTCTCTTCAAAAGTGAGTTTCTCCAGGCTGGCCCGGTGGCGCCAAGCGGTTAAGCGCGTGCGCTCCGCTGCGGCGTCCCGGTGTTCACCGGTTCGGATCCCAGGCGCGCACCGATGCACCACTTGGCAAGCCATGCTGTGGCGGCGTCCCATATAAAGTGGAGGAAGATGGACACGGATGTTAGCCCAGGGCCAGTCTTCCTCAGCAAAAAGAGGAGGATTGGCAGATGTTAGCACAGGGCTGATCTTCCTCACACACACACAAAAAAAGTTAGTTTCTCCCAGATACCCATTTCTACAATATAGGATGAGGATTAGCCGTGTCATTAGGTCATTTCTAGAAGATAAAAATAAGTAATTTACTTTATAGTGGTCATAAATCTTTGATGGCAACATATTTTTGTTTAAAAAGCATGTTACTATGAATCTATTCTACAGAAATAAAATGTCCCAGTAAATAAGGATAGATGTGTGAAAAACAGCAAAAATTTGAACACAAAATATCAATGTCTGTTGATAGAGGACAGCTGAATAAATTATGATTCATCCATGCAAAGGAATATCATGCAAATATTGAGAAAATGAGTTTGAGCTACGGATATTGCCTGGGAAGATGTTCGTGATGTTGTCACAAAAAAAAAGTTTGCAGAGTACTGTGTATGATATGACCCTATCATTTTTTAAGGGGTAAATCCCACATCTGTGAATATATCTTTGTGTGCACCTAGGGAGTGGGTGGAAGGATATGTCCCAGGTTTTAACTCCGGCTTCCTCTTGTGATTGTGGTGGCAGCAGAGCTGGAAAGAAGTGTATTTTTCTATAAATCACTTCTGTGTTGATTGATTTGTTTCAGTGAGCATGTTACTGTGAAAAATAATCACGGAAAGACAATTGAAAATTAGAATATAAGTATTAATATATGGATAGAGATAAAAATGCAACATGAATCTTCTTGCGTATAAATTTTTGTTCACAAATGATTTTTACTCTAATAGCTTGTGGATGTCATGTTCACAAGTATAAATAAAGTGGGCACTTTGGATGATAGCATAAGCCATGCAAAGTTAGAAGACTTTGATCTAAAGAGAGGGAGAAAAACTGGGGAGGGGTATGATTTGGGGCATTTAAGGTGAAGGCATATGTTATTAAGGGGGTGAAGCGATGTAATAGGATGGGGCCAGCTTGAGCATATGTGGGTTGTCGATGCCCATACCGAAGCCGATCATGCTTCTTTCATCTTGGGAGAAAACTTGTCTGATCGGTTCCAAGGCCCAATGGATGAGTTGCTCAGCTTACGGACATAGTTTCTGAAACTATAGCACGTATTGTGAGAGAAAGGGCAAGGAAGAGACGTGGAGAGGACTCGGGGAAGGGGATGGAGGGCAAGTGGCACCCTGATTTCTACTGTGAAGAGATATGTGGAGAATTTTACAGAAATGAAATCTTTTTTTTTTTTTAAAGATTTTATTTATTTTATTTTTCCCCCCAAAGCCCCAGTAGATAGTTGTATGTCATAGCTGCACATCCTTCTAGTTGCTGTATGTGGGACTCGGCCCCAGGATGGACGGAGAAGTGGTGCCTCGATGTGCACCCGGGATCTGAACCCGAGCCACCAGCATTGCAGCGCGCGCACTTAACCACCAAGCCACAGGGCCGGCCCCAGAAATGAAATCTTTACTCTGAAGCGCAATGTTCAATGTCCCTCTCCTCACATCACTACCCTTATGAGTCCTGTCTTAAGGCTTATTTGGTGGCAAGAAGCAGAAGCCTATTCAAAGGACCTCAGGTGAAAAGAGGATTCATTTCAGAAATATAAGACAATCTCATCAAACCTAGCTGTAGGAAGCACACCTGGGCCAGGCAGGCATTGAAAAACTGTCAGATACCTGCTCTTTCCCATGTCTCCATGGGGGTCCCTGTGGCTTCTCTCATATCTGCTTCTGTTTTTCCTTCTTCCATTATCTCTCTCCCTCCCCACCCTTGGCTTGTCACGGCTGTGCCAACTCTGACTCCATGTTATATTTTAATTCAAGGGTCACTGCCAGCATCTCTAGGCAGTAGCCTCTGGGTCTCTTAATTCAAGACCACGAGAAGAAGCACCTGACTGGTCAGCCCATGAGTTGGCTTCTGAGAAGGGGCATGGGCAGGTAGACAATTGTCCACAGCATCTGGTACTCCTCATGCCTCTTCCCCGACCACACCCTTTCACTGATTTTGTCTTCAGACCTCTTATCCTCCTCAAACACTTATTCTCAAGCCTCTTTGCCTTTGCTCAAGGTGTTTCCACAGCCTGGCACACTGTTCTCCCATTTTTTGCCTCTCAAGGCTTCTCATACATTCAGACCTAATTTGGAGATCATCTCCAATACATAACATACTCAGATATCTCAATTCAAAATGAATGATTTCTTCCTTTGGGGCCACTACAGTTTGTATTTACACTTTATGCACTCTGCTTGTGCGTATCTGTGTGCATTTACTTCTTCTCTTTTCCCCAAATGGGGCATGTCCTGCTTATCTCTGTAACCTCCCAGCACCAGCAGGAGGTGCTCCTAGATGTTTCCTGAATTCAGGCACCCTATAGCACATTAAATCATGAATGTCTGGATTTGCTTCCTCATTAGCATAATCACTAAATGACAGAAAAGATTTTACCATTCTCTGTTAAATTCAGAGAAATCACCTTGTATATTTGAAATGATTTTTCCTCATCAAAGCGTGAAAAAATACAAGGACAACCATGTATTTGCACTTTTGTTTTCCAGAGAAAATGAGCAATACACAAAATAAAAGTGGTTTTTCTATGGTTTCTCAACAAATCAGTGTTATTTTAAAAATAGCCTCTTGATGCCCAATTGGGAGTCCTAGGGTTAGGTCTAAAGTCGCTCAAAGCTTCACTTGGGCAGTGTAAACAATGGTAATTTACTTCTTCAGTGTCTGTAGTCTGTTTTTGTTTGTTGGTCTGGTCTGGTTTGGTTTTTTTGTGCTGCCTGCCTGAGTGATAAAAGTGCCAAGCCAGCTAAGATGAGGTACTTGCTTTGTAATGTCACCCTCAGCTAATGTGCATCATCCTCGATCGTCTTTTTCTCTCACACCCCACATTCAACCCATCAGGAGATCCTACCTTCAAATTACATGGGGAATCCAGCCATTTCTTGTTCCTTTCACTGTGACCATGGACTCCTCTCATCAAGGTTTCTGCAAAATCTTCCTAACTTGTCTCCTGCCGACTATCCAGTCTGTTCTTCCCACGGCAGCAACACTGAGAGACCTTGGAAAACACAAGTCAGGTCTTGCCCCTCCTTTGCCCACAATTTCGTTTCACTAGAATAAAATCCAAGTCCTTACCTCGACCGACTGGGTCCTGCATGACCCTTCCTCTTATCTCCCCAACCTCATCTCCTATGTCTTGGCCTCCCTCTCCTCCCGGCCACATTGGCTCTTTCTGTGCCCTGAACACTGGATTAGTTTCCTGTGGCTGCCGTAACGAAGTATCCCAAACTGGGAGCTTAGAACAACAGAAATTTATCCTCTGACACTTCTGGAGGCCAGAGGTCTGAAATCAAGGTGATGGCAGGGCCATGCTCCCTCCTAACTCTCCGGGGGGTGGGGGGGCTTCTTCCTTGCCTCTTTCAGCTACTGGTGGCCCTGGCGTTCCTGGGCAGTGCCTCTCCAATCTCTGCCTCCATCTTTACATGGCTGTCTTCTCTCTGTGTCTGTGTGTCTCTGTGTCCCCACATGGTGTTCTCCCTGAGTGTCTGTGTCCCAATTTTCCTCTTCTTATCAAGACATCAGTCATTGGATTAGAGCCCATCCTAATGACCTCATCTTAACTTGATTATATCAGCAAAGACCTTATTTCCAAATAAGTCATATTCACAGTTTCTGGGGGTTAGGACTTCAACATATCATTTTTTATCAGTGAGAGGAGGACGCAGTTCAGCCCATAACAAACACCCTGGCAGCTTCCTCCTCCCCCCAGGTATCTGCTTGGCCCACTCCCTCCCCTTCTTCAGGGGTTATCTTCTCATAAGCTTATCTTCTCAATGGAGTTCCAACTTCTAGTACTTTTAAGCTGCTCTTACTGCCCCCCATAGCACATATTATCTTTTAATATACTAGATAATTTACCTATTGGTTATGAGTACAGTTAACTGTCTGTCCCAACCCCACCACTCTCTGACCTTGAGGAATGGAGTAGTAAACCTCCTCACTGTTATTCACTGGCATATCCCGTCTCCTATCATAGTGCCTAGTACATAGATACTCAAGGCATATTTGTAGAACTAATTGATTGCTTTTGTATCTTTCTAAAGAAAAAGGTAAATCTGAATTTTTGCCAGTTCACTATTTTCTAGTAGTATTGTCTATTAAAAAATAAAAAGGAAAATTTTAGGCTGATGCCACATTGAAGCACGGTACATGATTAAGACTTACGTAAACTTTTTCTTAGGCCTCTTTTCCATACATTCATTATTTGTTCTGGGTTCTTTAAGAAATGGCAACCCACGTAGTTACATTTCTCAATCCCATACTTAGGACAAAGTATATAATAGTCCTGGGTTGTGGTTTCAATTAGCATAGCAAACCCAGTACATACTTTCTTCCTGGCATCCAGATTAAAGACGCTGTTTTCACTTTCTAGCCCAGTTTTTATTTCTGCTTTCTCTTTTTCTCACTAAAAACATCTATGGTATTTACACTATGTTGGTAGGTTAAAAAACTAAGTCATCAGACATAATCTACATTATTATTCCATTTTTGTAGATTAAAAACAATGTAGGTATAGGTCATATATGTTTTTATAGGAAAAGGAAAGAGTCTGGAAACTACACATCAAACATGGGTTGGGGGAGACTTTATCTATTTTTATATTGTTTGGAATTTTTTTTTAATGAACAGGTATTACTTTGGTAATAAAAAGACTAAGGCACATAAAAACTAAAAAAGCCTTCTTTGAGAGAGTGAGTTTTCCATGGCAGAAGGAACAAAAGCTATTGGATACTGAACATGTTCTTCTATGAGGAAACCTGAAGAGGAAACTTTGTGCTTCTCTATTTACTGCCCTGGAAGCTAATTATGAACATGAATACAGATCTCGGCCATGTTTCTTTCTTTCTTTTTCTTTCTTTTTTTTTTTGGTGAGGAAGATTGGCCCTGAGCTAATATCAGTGCCATTCTTCCTCTATTTTGGCTTCCTCTATGTGGGTTGCCGCCACAGCATGGCTAACGAGTAGTGTAGCTCTGCACCTGGGATCTGAGCCTGCAAACCTGGGCCACCGAAGTGGAGTGTGCCAAACTTAACCACTATGCCACGAGGCCGGCCCCTCAGCCATGTTTCTTAAATGTGGACTGAAATACTGGAAGGAAATATAAATATACCACCAACTGTGACCATTGTGGTGGGATTGCAGACGATTTTTGTTGTGTATTTTGCTTTTATTTTTTACCGTATTAAAAACATGCACCCAGGTAGATGATGTTGACGAGGGCAGGAATGTGTATGTCCCTACTGTCCAGGCCCAGAGAGGAGAGGAGGGTCTGTGGTCATAGGCTCCCACACAGGAGATTCACCCCTGGGCATTCCTGGAGGGAGGGCAGCCACTTTAAGCCTCTAGACACAAGCCCCCACTTTAGAGATATGGAAGTTCTGCAATCTCAGGGCTGGTAAGGGTCTTCCTAACCCAGGGAGGATGTGGGAAGGGACTAAATTGAGGGATCCACCCCTCTTCCTGTTGGCTTCACAGAGTTCCTATCCCCCATCCCACCACGAAAGAGTCAAGTAGAAGGGGGTCATGTTACCTGGCCTGACCAAGGTGATAATTGACGTGGCAGGGCCTGAACTCTAGAAGAGTCTGTTGTTCAGCCTCTCCAATTCTAGGTAGACAGTAAAGTTGGCAAGCTGGTTAACTGCCTGAGTCTAGAACCTAGTGCCTGGTTCCTTTGAACCAATCCTTTGGCAGGATGAACTCAGGGTTTGATACAGAGATTGCCAAAGCAGAAATGGTGATAGTGGTCTGAAAAGCTGCTGTGCCTCAGAATCACCTGGGGAGCTTCCCTGGTCCCAGCTTCCCTGGCCCCATCTACAGTCTGATTCAGCGGTTGGCATTATGGACCTAGGAATTGGAATTTTAATAGATATCGCTATGCTGTTCTTCAATGCCAATTCTCTGACATGGATCCTCCCACCTGGAGTTAGCGTCAGACTCCACAGGTTTAAGGGCTCCATCTCACCAGACTGCCTTCACTTCAGATGCCAGTTGGAAGTCTAGGGTCCCCAGGCCACCACGCTTCTATCTGACTTGGCTACAAATTCAAAGATTCCCATGCTAACCACCTGAGTGAATCCAACATTGAGATTCAATTCCTGAGCCAGCCCTGATGGCCTAGCAGTTAAAGTTTGGCATGCTCTGCCTCGGTGGCCTGCTTTGGTTCCTGGCAGTGGAACCACACCACTTGTCTGTCAATAGCCATGCTGTGGCGGCAGCTCACATAGATGAACCGGAAGAATTTACAACTATACACAACTATGTACTGGGGCTTTGGTGAGGTGGGGGGAGAAAGAAAAAAGGAGGAAGATTGGCAACAGATGTTAGCTTAGGGCAAATTTTCCCCTCCAAAAAAAAAAAAAAAATCAAGTTGGCCACAAATGTGGATCACGTAAAAAATTAAAAAAAAAAAAAAAGATTAAATTCCTTGCCTTGAATCAGATAATTTGTAATGAATGTCTAAGCAGAACTTCCACTTGGAATGACCACAATTAACCACCAACCAACTTGGGGGACACATCAGTAGATGTGAGGATCAGCGGAATGATCACCAGACTTGAAGTCAGAGCATGCAGGGTCACAGCCTGGATCTGCCCCTTGCTAACCGCTTGCTTGAGAGTTTCATTTCGTTTTTCATTGTTTCAACCATCTACCACCGAGAACCTCTTGTGTGCCGCCGGTCATGGTGCCGTACGCTTACTGCCTTATCTCACCTCATGAACCCACTACCTCTCTCGAGTAGATAAACATCTTTCCAATTTATAATTTTATAGTTGGAAAAAAATCACATTTCTGTGTCCTCCTTGGCAATTGCACCCTTTGGCCTCCACACCTCTCTCCCAGGGTTCCTGACCTCTGAAACCTGGAGCACAGTTATCTTTATTTATCCTGCATGACCTCTGAGGCCTTAGAGTGTATAAGAGGGAATCAAGCTTGAATGAAATTTTAGAGTTGGAAAGAACGTGAGAGAGGGTCTAATCCACCTGTCTTCAAATGAGGACTTGGAGCCGAGGTCCCAAATCAGGGAATGGGAGGAGACGTTTCTAGAAAACCTCCTTCCAGTGTCCTGGGCCTCTCTTTGCTTTGGCTTCTCCTTGCTTCCTTTGAGTCAAAGTTGTGGCAGTCAGAGGGCAGCGTTCACAGGGAGTGCCATCAGATCCAGGACGTTTGCAGAGGCTGGCAGCTCTGCAATTTCCATCCAGACACTGAGGACTAAGGTGGAATCAAACGTGGTTCCTGTCAGGTGACTTCATCCAAACCCAACACTCTAAGTTGGTTCCTAACTGATTTTTCCATTTCTCCATCAGTCTAACCAATGTAAACCAACCAAACTTATGTGTCTTGGGGGGCAGGGAAGGGAATGGAAAGTATCCATGCGTTTGTCAGAGGAAAATCTTGAATGATCCTGAACCGGAAGTGAGCTATGGGGTTCCCAGCAAAAATGAAGTGTTTCTCTTCAACTCTCACCACTGGTGAGTTAGAAGACCAGAGTTGAAAAAAGGCGAGGTCAAACTACCGCCTGGCTAAACAAAATAAAGACACAGTGTTTAACTCTCACTTCTAAATGTATAAGCATTTGTTGTTATGTTAAAAAAACAAATCCTGTGGGAAGTGTAGTTACACAGGGCCCGTTTGGATAGACTGCACCACTTCCCCCCGCCCCAGAACCAAACCAGCCAACAACAACAAGAATCCTACAGCTGGAATGAATTCTGGGTTTCTAATCTGAATATTTACCCATGATTACACGTTTTTTTTCCACAGTGTTCCCATACTCATAAGCATACATTTAAAATCAAGGCCCCAAATCCCTCAAATAAAACCTATTTCATGAGTCACACTCTTTACCCAATTCAAGCTTAGTGGCTTGAAGGAAAAACAGTCGGTGACTACGATCTGAATTCACAAGTGAAGCTCTCAACTCCGGTTGAGACACAAGAGTCTGATTTTACGAG
This sequence comes from Ceratotherium simum simum, assembly GCF_057802395.1. NCBI lineage: Eukaryota > Metazoa > Chordata > Mammalia > Perissodactyla > Rhinocerotidae > Ceratotherium > Ceratotherium simum. The sequence continues at coordinate 58,523,613 of NC_141900.1, read as the reverse complement.
CAAGAAGGCGCGTTCTTGTGTGTGTGGGCTCGCACAGGAGAGAGCTCTGATAATGCGAATGTTCTTTCTGTTTGACTTGGGAGGTAATCAGGTGACCTTTCTGTTGTGCTGTTGTTAGCAGCAGATCCGCCCTCCAGATTAGGTATGACATAAACTGACGTTAAAAATCATTTTGCTTTTCCAGGGTCACCCAGGTTGCAAGCAGGAAGGCGATGTAGGGGACCACGTGAGGAAACAGCGCTGCGAAGTGAGGATCAGCGACGTTATTCACTGAATGAGCCTGATGCACAGTAGGACTCCAGAGGTTTGGAAAAGCATATTTCTTGCGTTGAACTGAATTTTGCCTCGGGCTTGTCCTGTTGCTAAGAAATAAGAGACTCTCTATCTGCAGCAGGCACTGGAGAGATAGAAACTGTACATTTGCTTCAGGGCTTGTCCTCAACTCTCTGTGCCTGGACAAACACAAAACTGCCTTTCTTGGCCTCCTGCCGACCTGGAGTGCGGAAGCATCCTGCTTCACTGGCAAGACATCAACCGGAGTCTACAGGAGAGTGAACAAAAAGAACGGCCTCTTCTCCACGTCTGGAGAGAAATCATTCACAGGATTTGAGGTCTGCCACACTCCACAGAGTAAAGGCCTTATTGGTAGGTGAGAGAGCCATCCTTGCCCTTTTTATAGTGTTACCTCCACAGTCCAAATGTCACCCACATTCTAGAACCAACTAAAGTCTTTGCTAAGAGCCAAGAAGAAGTTGGGCAAGTGGGTCCTCATTTGGGACCAAAGTGGTGGGACTTTTAAAGAATCCTGATTGCATTACCTCTGACCTTTAGAGGTTCCCCACCACTAACTGGGTGCATCTGGATATTCAGTGAAGTGAGGGGTTGCCAGATTTCCAAAGTCTTCAGAAAAAGGTGGGAAAGGTAATGTGGAAGCTGTTGGACCAGGCGACAGGGAGTGTGGGAGAACACAGGTGGGTCCTGCCTTACGACACTCAAGTTCAATTTAAAACAGAAGCAGCAGCAGCATTCGAACTGTTCTGTATGTGGCCCCTGCTGTCAATTCAGACAGTTGTGTCTTACCTGCCACTGAGGTTGGTACCGTTGAGGGTAGGCGGAACAAATCTGGTCACTGGAGGATCTTGCATATTTCATGTCATAAAACATAATTAGCCCCATGTTCTGCCCACATCAACCATGAAGCAGCCACAGATTTTGCTCACTACCATGCAGTAAAACAGAATTGATTACCGATATGATGAGTGTTGCCTGAGCGTCTATTATGTGCCAGGACTTGAACTAAGTTGAGGATTCATTGAACTTCCCAACAAGCGGGTGAAGTCGGCACTTTTACTAACCCAACCTTACAGATGAGGAGACTGAGGCTCAGGGAGGTGAGTTAACTTGTCCAAGGTCACACAGCCAGTGCATGGCAAGACTGTGACTTGAATCCAACCCAACTGACTTCAGACCTTGTGTTGTGAACTATGGCTTTGAAGATGAGTTTCCCACTCATCACAGAATGTAAAGTGATGTCTCCAGTTTATCCCATCCTGAGCATTTCTAGCATGTAGGCAGCAGTGTGGAGATGGGTCCATATGTCCAGGGTGGCCCCGTAGCTCCACTTGCAGAGAGAGACTTTTGATGCTCTGCACAGTGGGAAAGGCTGATCTGCTGCAGCATTTTGGAGATGCTGGATAGTAGAGTTTTGAAGTCAGGGTCCAGCCATGTAGTCAATACTTAGTAAATATTTGTCAAATGACAGAGTTGCTTTTTCATCACATGAGACCTCACTGGTCCCCCAAACCCCCTGGAATGGGGGTTAGTGGCTGGCCTTTGGGGAAGTCACAGGATGCTCTCTGGAGCCTTCCCTGATAAGGTGAGGTGCTTGAAGATGGCAGGGCAGAGCCAGGTTGGCACAGGAGGAACAAATCCCCAAACTATCCAAGCCACACTCCCATCCAACAGGTGGCTTCATCTGAGCAGGAAGCTGGTAAAGAACTACAGCAGAGATGATAAAGGTCCTGAAAAGCCAGGCTTATCCCTCCTTTTCCTCTAAAGCCAACAAGAGGAAGAGGACTAAAGTCTCTTCAACCCGAGAGGAGGGGCCAAGTCAAATGAATTCTGAATAACCTAAGAATGAGGACTCATTGAGTACAAGAACAGGTGGGAAATAAAAAGTGTGTTTAAATGTGCATTCTACATGCTCAGCTTTGTAGGCTGTAGGTGATCTATGTAAGCAAGAACCAAGTGGACCTTTCTTTTAAAACTAAGAAATATGTTCCCATTACCAGGTAATGCCCTTCATATCAGTCAGTATTTTGGCACAAGGACACCCCAGTTTCACAAAAAAAATCCAGTTTTAAATTGATAAAATGTTTTGTAACTAAAACACTAGTAGAGGAAATTGTTTCAGGAAACAAGAAAATGCAAAGAAGCATTTGCAGTGACTTCTATGGCAAAAATACAATACAAATGCAAAATACTTCCCATGTGGGTTAGCAAAACTATACCTTAGGTATTTAGTTAAAGCAACCTGTTAGAGCACAGTGAGTTTCCCCAGTATTTATACATGGATAGATTAAGACACTTCACTGGAACCAGGACACTTCACACAAGGGCAGGAGAGGGATTGGACATAACCCCAATCCCTAGGGAAAGATTCCAGGACAGTAAAAAGACAAAGCTGATCGTTTCCACAGGCTTCAGCAGGGCGAAGGGACTGAAGTTTCAGTAATGCAGGTGCTAATGCTTTGTTTGCCTGAAATGTGGTCTGGGTGGTGGGGCACTCTTTTTCGTAACCGGGTGGATCTGGGTGTCTCACTCTTCATTTGGTCGCCATTTGTGCAGGGCATGACAACGAGTCATGTCTTCCCCAGTGTTGGTTTCCCCCTGCTGACTCATCATGAAGAATTTGCTTTGGTTGACTCTGACCCTATCAATTATTTTTGGAATGACATTGGGCAGGCACTTCACTGGGGGAAAAATGACTATTCTGGCTTTTGCCACCGCCATCTCTCTCCTGGATTATTGCAATAGTTTACCCTTGCCTGTTATGGGCTATTCTAATAGAAAGATTATATCTCTCCTGTGCTTTTGACCTGGGAGGGGCTCCCCATTTCACTTAGAGTAAAGGTCTACAAGGCCCTTCATAAAGCACGCTCCACCCCCACACCCCGACCTTCCATGATTTGACCTGTCTCCTGCCAAGCCCTGGGCTCCAAGATCCCTCCACTCCAGCCGCACTGGCCTCCTTGCTGGGTATTGAGCACATCAGGCCTGCTCCTTCTTCCCCCATATCCACCTGGCTTGCTCACTCTCATTCTTAAGTCTTTGCTCAAACATTCTCTGATGATCCTCCCCTGCTCCCTTCCCGATCTCTCTTACTTTCCTTTCCTTTCTATTTTTACCAAGACACTTATTACCATCTAACACACTATATAATTTACTTATTTACTATGTTTATGTCTGTCTTTCCTCTGGCGATGCCAGCTCTATGAGGGCAGCGATCTTTGTTTTATTCACGACGTGTCCCATCCCCTAAAATAGTGCCTGACACATAGTAGGTGCTCAATAAATATTTGTTGAATGAATGAGTGAAACAAACACACAAATAACCCCCCTCCCACCGCCACACACACACAGGTCATTTGTTTTCACCAGCCACGATGCCGATTGCATTTCTAAGAACCAGAATCATCGCTGGCTCCACATTTTACAATCAGTGGTTGCACAATTCTATCATCAAGATGTTCACCAAGGGTGGTGCCAGGCTGAGGTTGTAGAAAGGAAGGGAATAATACAAACATGTTCCCCATCCCCTTAGTGGTGTTAAATCTAAAATGAACATGCAAAAGCGATGCAGATAACCAAGGAACAAAGATGCTTAATATAGAATTGCCTAGGAAGTAATTGCATCTTACACACACTGGAGACAGTCATCTAGCACATAACTTTTAAGCTCTAGCTTTTGCTATAATATATCCTGAATCTTACTTCCCGCCACTGCCTAGACCCCATCCCAACTGAATGAATGACTGTTACTCAGATTAAGGACTGGAGGGAGGGACCTTGATGCTCCCCTCTCCTCTCTAGTGGTGTGCTAATATTGCCTTTATCACATCACATGTCATGAAGTGGTGTAGCGTGGTGGCTAAGAGTGTGGGTTCTTGGGCCATATGGCTTGGATTCACATCCTGCCCCTGTTACTTATAAATTATGTGACTTGAGTACCTTCCTTAAGGTCTTCCTTAAGGAGCTCCTCTAGGTTTCCTCAGGTTGGAAATCAGCCTCCCTTGTATGGGGTAATCCCTGTGAAGTGCTCAGAGCAGTGCCTGCATGTGGTAACCCCGAAATCAGGGTTAATGGTCGTTGCTGTTGTTACTCTGGAATCCGCTATATAACCTTGAACCTCTTTGCCTGACCTGCAGGTTCTCCATCAGTTCGCCCTCCCTCCCAACCTTATTTCCCAGGATCAGCTCTTCATTGTGCCAGACCCATCTTTCCCTGCTTGACCTGGACTCTCCCTGTTTTACTTCTTCTTGCCTTTTCCTCTTTGTTCTTACTTCTTGTACCGACTCAACCCTAGAGTTTTCTTCCTCGTTTATTCTCTCAGTCCTTCCAAATTGAACCCAAATCCCTGCTCAGGCTCCATCATCTTCTCCTGCCTGGCTCCTCCCCTCCCTCCCATCTCTTCTTTCTCTGCAAGCTTGTGGACCTTATCTCCTGGCATACACGTGAGTGCTGTTGATTGGAAGCCAGCTGTACATTTACTTGCCTCTTGCAAGGACTTTCTGAGAAAGAACATTGGTCCTGCAATGGTCAACTTTTGCTGAACTTTTATCTCCATTCTTGTTTTCCCAGGTGCAGCCAGGCCTTGGAAAACAGCCCTACTTAGCCCAAAGGTGGAGGAGAGGGTTTCATTCATTCATTCAACAAATATTTATGAAGCACAAACTAAATGCTTGGTATAGAACCAGGCAAATACCATTCCTTCCCCACAGGAGTTCACGTCTTCTGGAGATGACAGTGAAATATATATTAAGTTATAATGTGGCGCTGTGTGTGAGAGGCAATTGTAGCCCGGCTTATCAGGATGATCATGGCTTTGGAGGCAGCCTCACTGGGGTTTGAATACTGGCTTTTCCACTAACTGAGTGTATGACCTTGGGCAGGTTGCTTACCCTCTTAGAGAATCAGTTTCCTCATGTGTAAAATGGAGTGATAACCCAGACTTCCCAGAGTTAATATTTTCTATTTTTCTTTATTTCCTATTGCTTTTAGGCTTCTGCTCTGCTGAGTAGCCTAGGGATGGGTGGGTGGGGTGGAGGAGCCGGATCCTTAAACTTGCCAATGATGGGGTCTTAGTTTCTTCAGGCTTTAGGGCTCAGTGTGAAATAGCTATCTCTGGGATAGAAGCTCAGTTTTTCAGGGTTTCTTCCCTTGTCCTCCTCTCCAACATGGCGTCCAGGTCTAGTGCAGTGGTTCTTAATCTGCAGTGATTTTCTCTCCCTGGGGACATTTGGCGATGTCTACAGACATTTTTGATTATCATGAATGGAGCAGGGGAGCTACTGGCATCTAGTGGGTAGAGGCCAGGGATGCTGCTATATATCCTACAATGCACAGCACAGCCACCCTCCACGATGAATCATCTGGCACAAATGTCAACAGTGCCGAGGTTGAGGAAGCCAGGTCTAGTGGAAATTGTACGAGATGTCATGACATGGGGTCCCCTTGCTGCATTCTGTGGCTGCAGAGCCAGCGCCGCTTCTCTCAGGTCAGTCGGCCAGGCCTGCTGCTCTTTGGGGCTCTCCGCCTTGGCTCTCACCAGCATGGCAGACCTCTCTGAATTTCACCTTTGACCTCTAATTGACCTCTGTGATGGGGTTGCCTCACCCCTTAGTACCTCAGCTCGTTGGCAGGCCGGTTGGCTCCCCACTTCCTCACCACACAGGAACCAAGGGAGGAGCAGGAACACTGACTCAGGTCCCTTCTCTGCCTAGCTTTGCTGGGCTGCCATTTTTACTCTGCTGTGCCTACCCTATACTGGCTTAGGGACACCCAGCAATGGGAGCGGCCTCCTGGAGTTCCCCATGAGAAGTGAAGTTATAAACACCCCTTGCCTTCCAGCTTTCCCCAATCCATCTAAAGCCCGGCTCCCCCCGTGCCAGGATTTCTGTCCAGAGTCGGGGGAGGGACGGGGCAAGACCCATGGGTCTGTTTGCTCCCCCTCCTTCTGCTCCATCAACTTTCTTTCAGAACTGGAAGGCTTTCTTTGACGTCCCCATTCTGTCTGGCATGTCCATCCCCCTGAGTGTATTCTTGTCCTCCCAGGATGTCTTCTCCTCTCCCTCTTTCCTGGAGCTGTGGAATCCCTGAAGGGAATGTGACTGTGGGAGTGGAAAGAAAGAACACACCATTAATATTGTCAAAATATTATTCTTGTTACATAACATACGTGGCATATATTCTTCCAGAACTTCTAGCATAGTCCTAGACCGTCAAGTGCCCCCCGTGAGTGTTAGCTTTCCCCTCGCTGTGGGAACAGAGCAAAGGAAGTGATGGGATGGGCTTCTCAACACATGCCTGGGAACAAATCATTCCTAGATTTCTCCTGGAAACTCCTTCTTCCCTGCCCTGAGTTAGGAAGGGCGCCCTGTGATGAAGTCACCTGGTCACTCCTAGGCTTTGAGCGGCAGCCTGGCAGGGCAACACCTGCGCACTGTTTGCCTGGGTTATCTTGTTTTCTACGGGAAAAGCTGCAGCTTTTCACTCTTAACGAGGAGTATTAACAGCAGTCACCTCATGACAGGGGTTGAGACTATGGCCATGTGTTTTATTTAACAATCATGCTGTACTTTGTTTATGCTAATCCATCTTTGGGAAACTTGGCCCAAGAAATCAATTGCACTAATCTTGCTGTGGACGCCTGAAATCTTAGAATAAGAAAAGATATACGTAAATATATCTTAAGAAAACACTGTTTCATTACATTATAATTTCTGATTTCAGTAATTATGATTTGGCAAATTTATTTTTCTTCATAAAGTGGCAAAATGCAATTAAATGGTATCAAGTGTAAAAGAAAAATAATGTTTTCCTTCCATAAATCATTTTAAAAAAAGCTTGAGGACTTTACATTCTTTTAATAGTTTTTTGTAATTTAAAACTCCTGCTTATATCACTTTATCTTTATGAAGGTGATTAAGAAAAGTATAACAGTGTTCATTTTATTGTAAATTATAATTATATGAACATCAGAAATGCAAACTTGTGTTCATGTTTATATGTCATCCTACTTAAGTGCCAGCAGATGTTCTGTGATCAATAAGGCACAATTTATATACATTATCCTCAAGTGTCCTTGGCTGGAAACATTGGTTGGCAATATCCAAATTATGGCTGAATATAAATGATGATAATCAAGAAGAAGCGTATCATCAATATGGCTATTGTAGCAAGTTTTATTTCAGCAGGGGAAGTAAAGTAGCTATTGATTTGAATTAAGTTGGTAAGCCCAACCATAATTTTAAATGAACTAGCAGGTCCAACTGGGAGTTTAATGGTGCTAAAATTAACTTTTGTGCTGCTAGGGACATACAATTGCTAACACTCTTGCATTATTTTGCATAAAGTTTGCTTCTGGAGTAAATTTAGACCCTATAAAATGTCTGAAATATCTCATTTGCATTTGCAGTTAGCAAATAAAATATACCAGACTTTTCTTCTGACGCCGAATAATCTCAATGAAGAATACAGACTAATGCAAACATTAAATATGTTGAATTTGGGTTGCTATTTCATCTTAAGTCAATGGTTCCCAGTCCTGACTGCTATCAGAATCACTTGGAGAATTTAAAAAAACAAAGAAACAACAACAACAACAAAACTTCACTAGACCAATTGAATCAGTCTGTCTAGGGGTAGGTCCTGGGCATCAATATTTTAAAAAAATATACTAGGTATTGTTAATGTGCATCTGGAGATTATAACTTCTGCCCTAATATACTTATATAGCAATATATGTAATTATATATATGTATATAATATACCTAATATACCAGGCAAAATATACCTGACAAATAATCTAGTTAAGGAAAGCTTCAAGTAGTTCAACTAGTTTGCAATCAAATTAGTTTCTATTATAGTTTTATTTTAGCTAACATACAAGTAGTGTTTAAAAAAATTGATGCATGTAATATTAAAGGAGGGTGTAACTTAGATTCTCCCTATGTGTCCAGAGCATTTACAAAAACAGTCTGATTATGGGTCTGATTATGGTCATCTGGAAATGTTTGAGTTAATCCATCCATCAAGATGATATGGAGTGATTTCTGAGGGACTCTGTGAAAGAGTTAAAAGAATCCTCGATCATGAGTCTAAAGAATCAGGTTTTGAGCCTCAGTCCTGCTGCTTCCTGGTCCTGACCCAGGGTGGTCGTCTGCAGAGCCCAGCATTGCCCGGGGACAGGTTAAAAAAGCAAAAACCCACTGAATCCGACTTCTGCATTGTAACAAGATCCCAGGGGATTCCTGACACATCTAGAGCTAGTCAGTGGACCCCTCTCAGCCTTACTTTCCATATAGCAACAGGGGATCCTAATATCTCCTCTGCTTCCCCCACAGGGTATTTGAGAATCAAATGCGTGATATGAAAGCATTTTCATAAGGTATCTTTTTTATTGTGGTAAAGTATACATAACATAAAATATATCATTTTAACCATTTCTAAGTGTACAGTTCAGTGGCATTAATTATATTCACATTGTTGTGCAACCATCACCACTATCCCTTTCCAGAACTTTTCATCACCCCAAACTGAAACTCTGCCTGTTAAGTAATAACTCCCTATTCTTCCCTCCCTCCAGCCCCTGGCAACCACCACTCCACTTTCTGTCTCTATGAGTTTGACTACTCTAGATACCTCACAGAAGCAGAATCATACAATATTTGTCCTTTTGTGACTGGCTTATTTAACTTTGCACAATGTCCTCAGTGTTCATCCATGTTGTTGCATGTGTTAGAATTTTCTTCCTTTTTAAGGCTGAATAATATTCCATTGTATTTATATATCACATTTTGCTTATCCATTTATCTGCCAATGGATTTGAGTTGTGTTTTGGCTGTTGTGAATAATGCTGCTATGAACATGGGTGCACAAATATCTATTTGAGTCTTTGCTTTCGATTCTTTTGAAAATATACCTAAAAATCGAATTGCTGGATCATATAAAAATTCTATGTTTAATTTTAGGAGGAATTTCCACACTGTTTTCCACAGCAGCTGCATCATTTTACATTCCCATCAGCAATGCACAAGAGTTTCAGTTTCTCCACATCCTCCCCAACACTTATTATTTTCCGTTTCTTTTTTTTTTTTTTTTAAATATAGTAGCCATCCTAATGGGTGTGAAGTGGTATTGTGGTTTTGATTTGCATTTCCCTAACGGTTAGTGATGTTGAGTATGTTTTCATTTGCTTATTGGCTATAAACTATTTTATATCATATACGCTGTTGCAATTATGAGATTATTATATTGAATTTTGAAAGTACTCACTGCTTTGTGCAAGAAATCTTACAGATGTCCGTCAGTTGTTTTAGGAGTAAATTAGCTCCAGATTTTCTTCTGGAGCATAAGTGAGCTGGAAATATTATCTGAGAGTTGAATTATGCAGTCTGAAAATTCTATAGTGTTTGCCTCCATTTCCTCATCTGTAGAAAGGAGGAAACAATCCTACCTCACACCTCACGGAGTTGTTTCGAGGATTAAATGAGATAACACATGTAAAGTAATTAGGGATTATACAAGGAGTATCCTCTGTGATTTGCTCTTACTGTACAGAGTGGGAGCATCATCAGGCAAGGGTTTGAGGAAAGGAGGTAGCTGAGCTGGGTGATGCAGAAGGCACAGGATGGTGAGAGGCAGAGGAAGGAGAAGAGAGAATATTTTGAGGCCCCGAGGCCAGTGATGAGCTGTGCGGGGTATACTTGGTGAATTTGTTCACAGAGGTGGAGAGTGGTGGGAGGTAAGCCTGGGAGGGTGTGTTGGGACCAGATGGCAGGGCATGGAGGGAGAGTCCACCAAGAAGTGTGGGCTTTTGAAGGCAGTGGGGAACCACTGAAGGCTTTGTGTTGGGAGTGACACGATCAAAGCTGGCCTGTGTTTATTGTTCTTCCCAGGCAGGCATGACCCTCAAACCATAACAGCAGCACCCCACACCTGAGGCTTTGATCTTGACCATTACCGCTGTTTACCTTTTGGGGAGTACCTTGGATATTTACAAAGTGCCATGTAATCAGTTTCATTAGTTAAGAGATAAGATTAATTAGATTTTGGGGGAAAGCAAGAACTGGACTTGGCTTTGAAAGACTCAGGCAGTAAAGGAAGCAGTGTTAGAGGCTCAGCTGTGGTTCTCTCTGCAAATCCACGAGTTGTGACCCCCTCAGTAATAGTGTTAGTATGCAGGACGCCATACCAAGAGTTTCCCCAAAGGGATAAACCTGACTTTAAGTACAATCTCACCCAGGAGGGATGGTAGTGCTGTGTTAATACAGTGGGGAGGATTTTCAAATACATACCACACAGTCCTTACGGAAAGTGCTGGGATGGGGAAAGAGGGAGGTGGTATAAGGGAGGCCATCTTCTACCCCACTACATTTTAGCGGAATTGGCAAAGAATGACTGTGTTTATAACAAATTGTCCGACTTTCTTCTGTCTTTAATGAAAACAGTATAAAAATTATTAATTAATTTCTTGTACTTTAAGTACAACAAATCAAACTAGATGGGAGAACAATAAACAAACGTAAAGTATTTACGTTTCCATTGAGCAGACTAATCATTTAAAGTAAACGGTTCTGTCTTAAGGAATGGCTATTAGCAGCTCTTGGTAAATGAAAATTTCATTTGGCTTCTAAGTATGTTTGAATTTTATAAATTTTGCTTTTCTTTCCATAAACCTAGTGCAGCCTATATTTTTTTATGATATGACTCTATAATTAAGGTATTAGAAATGGTTATATTAATCAAATAAATGATTTTAATCAAAGTGCCAACAGGATAATGAACAAATTTGCCAACTTTTCTTCATTGCTTGTAGAGAACTCTGAAGTCTTCAATTTTATAGGATATCCCAAAAGACGGCCGCTGGAGTGATGAGTTTCAAGGGTCATTTCTGCCAAAGTCACTCTTTGGGTATGACACTTACATTCTTGTAGATAGCACTCAGGGTTCAGGTAGAAAAACAGAAACTGCCTTAGATATTTCAAGTAGGAAAGGATTTAACAGGAGGAATTAGATGCTTATAAAAAGAAGTTGGAAAGGCGGGGGTTGCAAATGAAGGCAGGGGAGGCCCCTGCTTACTTTCAGGTTCACCGCTGAGGTCTTAGCACAAGAAGCTGCTGCTACCCCCCAGATGAGGAAAACTACAGGAAACTGCTGCCCCAGGTCACAGCTGGCCAGAGCCGTCCTGTAGCACCCAGGCTGCTAACTAGGAAGGGAAACTTTGCTGTGAAACTTCACATCTGCTAAAGCCTGAATGTCCAAATCTTGCACAAGGTCATACGCATCATTGTCAGAATGTATTTCTTATCAAGAGCCATGCAAGAAATGGGGTCTGGGACATGTAGTTTCCAGGCTTCCAGTCCCGGAATACAGAGAAGAGCATTAAGAGGAGTGAAGATGAATGCTGGTTGCCAAAAAATAATAGCCCAAATAAGTATGGAATATTATTCCCGTTTTACAGATAAGAAAACTGAGGCATCGAAGTCAATAAATTGTCCAAAGTCACATAGTATGAGATTCAAAACCAAGTCTATCTGATTTCAGAACTAGAGCTTTTTAGCAATTATACCGGGAAGTATCTCTCACATGGCAGAGAGCTCCAAAGCTTATTTACTGCTTTGGCTTTAACCCTCATCAGATCACATTCTTTTGGACTATATAATTCAAAACAGACCATTAAAAAAAGGATTATTTTGGCAACTTATTTGGTGATATTTCCGAATTTGCTAACCTTTTCAACTCCTTCCAGAAAATGTGATCTGGGTAGCTCTTGCAATTATGGTGAGCTCCCTAGATACAAAGTCTTGGTTTGGTGATATTTTAGGGAGTGGAGTGAAGAATTATTTGTCCTTCAACTCCTAAGTCCACGCTTAAAGCCAAATTACACCACGGACGATATCTATGATATCTCTAAAACATGTCCAATTTTCCTTATTCTTTGAGTTCCATATCGATCTTGGCTTAAGATTAATTTATAAGCAAATGAACAACATTGGTATTTACTGATTATGACCACACACACACACAAAAAGCCTAAGTAGAAAGAATGTATATTCAGTATAACTCATTTATTTGTTCATTAACAAACATTAATACTTTCTATGTACCTTGCTGGATTCACTTACTCATTCAAATATTATTCCTTGTGCTATGCACTGGTTATTCTCCATTTGTTCACCCTACTTCCTCTTTCCCATGTTCATACAGATCTGTTCTTCCCCCTTCCCTGCCCTGTTCTGTCCCCCAGGAGGCTGACTCCTGCATTATCTGGGCCCCTTGCTTGTTGGCTTCCACTGGATTTTGGTCAATGGAGGAACCAGCAGGCCGCTGAAGGGCAAGAGAAGCGAGACGTGGCGATGTTTCCTCCCTGCTCCCTTCCTACGTGTCTCATTTCTGACAGTGGATGTATGCCTCCACGACTACAGCTTTTGCTGGGGAACCCACAGTTCTACATTTCCCACGTTTACTGGGCTCCTCCCCTGTCCCTTCAGCTATAGGGATGATAAGAGCTTTCCACTTTTGCTGAGTCCTGAGTGCCTCACTATCCTTTGGTTATTCTAGTAATCCTGCCCTCCCTTCTGTAGGGAGTCCCTTCATTAAATTTTCTTCATTCAAACCATCTAGGGTATCAACTACTGACTCCTAAAAGACCACTGGAATCACCTGTTGATCAAACGAAGCTGACTTTATTATTTACTATAATAAGAGAAAGCATCACTTGGTGAGATCTTAGTAATGTCTCAGAGAGAATAGTCATAGAGTTTTGGGGTCTAAGTTCAAGTGGTTTAAGATGGGTCTTTAAATTCAGGAATCTGATAAGAATTGGGCAAAGTTTATGATAAATTGTTTAGGGTCTGTGGACACAACAAAGAGGAGAGTTTTGAAATGAGACTTGATGAATAAATAGTTGTTTGATAGGCAAGCAGATTTGCCCACTTGAGTGACCTACTGTCCTGAGAAGTGGGCCATTTGCTCAGATGAACAACCTATTGTCCTGAGAAGACAGCTGGTTGAGCAGCCTATTGTTCAGATAAATGAGTATTGGAGGATCTGATTGGTTTAAGGCCTTATCTTCCTGGGCCAGAATTTCCTGAACCAACAGTAAAGTCACGTTGATACAGAGGCTATAGTGTTAGTCCTAATAATTAAGCCACGGGGCTTCCGGCATCTGACAGGTAACGTAGTGCCCACTTGTGGTCATCCTTCAGCCAGAGCTGGAAGACAGGCCATTTCTGGGGGCACCTTCAATCCAGATCTCCACCTGCTTGAGTTCTGATTGTGCACCAGGTTTCTGGGGGCGGTTGTTTCAACCTCTATAGGTGCCAGGTTTTCTAGTTCTTATTGCTAGGTGAGCATTTGTTAGCTCATTTGATGAGACAACGGCTGTACAGCAGTGGTAAAGACTCTGGAGATCACACACGTACACCTTGCAGCATAGACAAACACCAAGAGAAAGATTGTGGCCAGAGTTTGTAGCAAACTTCTGTGCCAGGAGCCAAGAGTGACCAAATTAAAGCAAGAGAACAGACTCATCCCTTATCCAAAGAGCCCTCAGAACAAGATAAGGGGTTATTAGCCAAATCATCTAATTTTACAGTTTTTTTGGTTTGCTTTCTGGATCTTTTTTAGTAACAACAAAGATTCCAGAGAGTTCTGTGGAGATGGAAGGACAACATTCTTCCACTAATGCACTCCTGTTCCCCCTCGAGAGGCCAGTATCATATTTAAAGCAGCTCTACTTGACCGATGATGGGAGACAACCAGGTTGGAATGAAATGTTTTACTGGCTTAAGTGGGAAACAGAAGGGGCTGTATTTCGGCTTGGAAATAAAAGCTGGATTTGATTAAGAAGCTGTTTTCATCATGGGTGCCTTACAGACTCCAAAGTTAGTTGGAAAATGTTCTTTTTTAAAAAATTCTAATATTTAGTCTAATATTTAACTCCTTTAGTCCTAATACTTTTAATTGGTCACATGATTAGATTTTCCTTTATCTACTTTTTTTTTTTTTTTTTTTTTGGCTGAGGAAGATTCTCCCTGAGTTAACATTTGTTACCAATCTTCCTCTTTTTGCTTGAGGAAGATTTGCCCTGAGCTAACATCTGTGCCAGTCTTCCTCTATTTTGTCTGTGGGACGCCTGCCACAGCATGGCCACTGACAAGTGGTGTAGTTCTGTGCCTGGGAACTGAACCTGGGCTGCCGAAGTGGAGTGCGCCAAACTTAACCACTAGGCCACGGGACCAGCCCCTTTATCTACATTTTTAAGGCATTTTATACTCACTTCTAATATAGCCCTGCTAATAGTAACATGATAACATTTTATTGTTAATTATTTGTTGACTGGTCTATTCTCTAGCTGGACTATGAGGTCCTCAAGAGCAAAAAGTGTGTCTCAGTCATCAGGTGTCTGCGGCAATTTAGCACAATGCCTGACGCGGACTAAGTCTCAGTGAGGCAGCGTGTTACCAACACTTTGTCTTCCTCTTTTCCAGTAACCCAGGTATTCTCTGGGGCTCAAGAGCAGGCTGAGTTCTTGGCCTACACCCGCCATGGAGAAGGAATTTGGCATTTTCCCTGATTCCCCAAAATAAAACCATAAGGTACCAGTGAGAAATGAATGTTTTCTCCAAGATGGTTGCTTTTGTTGGTGGTGAGGGTTCATTGCACCGCACTCTGAGTGTCGCTCCATTAGGCTGGTCTCCTCTCCCCAGCTTTCCCTCCTCTCACAGCTAGTACCTGCCCCTGCTCCAACATTCTGTCCCATCGTCTCTGCTGGAGAAACCACCCCAACACCACCCTTCACCCATTTTCCTCTCCTGCTCTGCAGGCTCACCTCCTCACACCTTCAGCAAACAAGGAACCTGTAATTATCAGGACCTGCCCTCCTGACAAAGAGACTAAAGACCGTAAATAACTAATGAATTTTCCCCATTCACAGGGTTTTGCCTGTCTCTTTTAGATGTCTAATTGCCCTTTCCACTGCTTGAATAATCCTCCTCTTTCCTCTTCCTTCTCTTGTCAAATTTCTGCTGACCTTTAGAAACAGACATGGGATACCATACCTCCCCATGGAGACTGTCACAGCTGGGACAGCCAACATTCATGTCTTGCTTACCATGTGCCAGACATTGTCCTCTGAGTGCTCGAGATGGATTGACTCATTTAAATCCTCATAGTGACCCTATAAAACAGGTGCTATTTTACAGGTGAGGGAACTGAGGCACAGAGAGGCTAAGCAACCATCCCAAACCCCACAGCTGCTAAGTGGTAGAGCTAGTGGTCAGTCTCTGGCTAGTCTGTGTCTGTCGCAACTCTGGTATGTTGCTCTCTGAAGAGCAGCACTGAATACAATATGCAAACCTATGATGTGTTTGCTAGATCTGTGAGTTTGTGTTTTCCACAGACTGTCAACTCCTATTGGCGGGGATCTTACCCTCTTTGTCAGAGTGTCACTGCTGACTTGTGCTGGGCTGGTTTCATAGAAAGCTCCCATAGATGTTTATTCAATTAGGAAGCAGAGTAATGAAGGGCAAAGACTAGGATCTTCAGAGGCAAACAGACCTGGTTAATACGGGGTCTGCCATGAGCTGCTGGTTGTATGTATTAGTTTCCTAGGGCTGCTGTAACAAATGCCCACAAACTGGGTGCCCTAAAACAACAGACATTTATTCTTTCACAATTCTAGAGGCCGGAAGTCTGAAATCAAGGTGTCAGCAGGGTTGGTTCCTTCTAGAGGCTCTGAGTGAAAATCTTTTCCATGCCTCTCTTCTAGCTTCTGGTAGTTCCTGGCAATCCTTGGTTTTCCTTGGCTTTCAGCTGTGTCACTCCAATCTCTGCCTCCATCGTCACACGGCCTTCTTCCCTGTGTTTGCGTCCTCTCCTCTTCTTATGAGGAAGTCATTGGATTTAGGGCCCATCGTACTCCAGTATGAACTCATCTTAATTATATCTGCAAAGACTATTTCTAGACTATTGACCAAATAAGGTATATCTGTGTGTGTGTGTATATATACTCATGAGAGAGAGAGAGATTTATTTTAAGGAATTGGCTCATATGGTTGATTGTGGAGTTTGGCAAATCCAAAATCTGCAGGGTAGACCAGAAGGTTGGAGACTCAGAGAAGAGTTGATGTTGTTTGAATCCAAAGACAGTCTTCTGGCAGAATTACCTCTTCCTTGAAGGAGGCCAATCCGTTTCTTAAGGTCTTCAATTGATTGGATGAGGCCTACACACATTATGGAGGGTAATCTTCTTTATTTAAGTCTACTGATTTAAACGTTAATCTCATCTAAAAAATACATTCACAGCAACATCCAGATGTGCTTGACCAAATATCTGGGTCCCATGGCCAAGCTGACACACAAAATTCACCACCACAGTAGGGGACAATATTCAACCCACTACTCGCCCTTTTGGGAGCTCAGCTTTCTCTGCTATAAAACGGAGGTGATGATCCCCACCTCCTAATTTTACTCCATTCCTACAGTGAAGTAGATAGTTAGAATTTTGTCTGTTCAGCATGTCCCTCTGCTGGGAGTAGCAATCCCTTCATTTGAGGAATGGCTTGCTTCCCCAATGTGGGGTCCTAAAGGGTGTGGCCATCTTCTTATTCGTCCTCTCTCCCCAGCTGTAATGAAGACCCCAGTCAGTGTCTCACCTCTCCCTGTACCGCCATCTGGCAAATATGTGCGCACCCCAAGCTGTGCCACTCAGACCTTCCTGGGGATTTTTCAAACTGAAGTTGGAGGAGGAAGATATTTCCTCCCTAGTGATGGAACAAGGAAGGTGACTATGACTTCCAGTTATCATTCCAGCTGTGGGAAGAAAGTTGGTCTGTGCAAAAAGAATTTTTGTTGTTGTTAATCAGCTTTATTGAGGTAAATTGACATATTACAAACTGCACATATTTAAAGTGTATAATTGGATAAGTTTTGATCTATAGGTGTACACTCCATGAGACCATCTCCAAAATCAAGGTAGTGAATATATCAATCACCCCAGAATTTTTCTCATGCCCCTTCGTAATCCCTCCCTCTTGCCTGCTTCATCCCCAAGCAACCACTGATCAGCTCTCTGTCACTATAAATTACTTTGCATTTTCTAGAGTTTTATATGAATGGAATCATGGAATATACACTCTTTTATCAGGCTTTTTTTTTTCACTCTACTTAATTATTTTGAGATTCCTTCATGTCATTGGTTGAATCAATAGTTCATTCATTTTTATTGCTGAGTAGTATTTTTTTGTATGGATATAGCAAAATTTGTTTATCCAGTCACCGGTTAGTGGTCATTTGGGTTGTTTACAGTTTTTGGCTATTACCAAAAAAAACTGCAATGAACAATCACATACAATTCTTTGTATGGACATATATTTCCTTTTCTTTTGGGTAAATACCTAAGCATAGAATGGATGGATAAAAAGGTAGGTGTTTAAATTTTTAAGAACTGTCAAATTCTTTTACAAAGTGGTTGTACCGTTTTACGTCGGTAAAATGTAAGAAACTTCCTACAGCGTAAGAAAGTTCCAGCTCCATTCCTACAGTGTAAGAAAGTTCCAGCTCCTCCACGTCCTTACCAACACTTGATATAGTCAGTCTTCTTAATTTTAGCCATTCTAATAGATGTGTAGTGGTATCTCATTGCGATTTTAGTTGCATTTCCCTAATGACTAATGAGATTGAGCATCTTTTCATGTGTACTTGCTGTCTGTTCATCTTTTGTGAAGTGTCTGGTCAAATCTTTTGTCCACTTTTTATTGGGTTGTCTCCTATTGCTGAGTTTTGAGGTTCTGTATATATTCTGGATGTAAGTTCTTTATCTGATACATGCTTTGCAAATATTTTCTCCCAGTCTGTGGATTGTCTTTTTATTCTCTTAACAGAAATGCAGAAGTTTTAAATTTTGATGAAGGCCAATTAATCAATTTGTTCTTTCGTTGATTATACTTTTGTTGTCCTAAGAAATCTTTGCCTAACTCAAGGTCACAAACATTTTCTCCTATGTTTTGTTCTAGTTTTATAGGTTTAGGTTTTACATTAAGTCTATGATAAATTTTGTGTTAATTTTTACATATAGTGCAGTGTATGGATCCTTGCACTATAAGTCCACTTTTGTTTTTACGTATGGATATCTATTTGTTGAAAAGGCTATCCTCTCTCTGTAGCATTATCTTTTTGTGCTGTCAAAAATCAGTTGTCCAGATATGTGTGTGAGTTTATTTCTAGACTCTGTATTCTTTTCTATTGATCGATCTTTCTGTCTTTATGCCAACCACACTATTTTGATCACTGTAGCTTTATAATAATTTTTACAATCAGAGAGTGTTATCCCTTTAATCTTGTTCTTCTTTTTCAGACTTATTTTAACTGTTCTAGTTCCTTTTCATTTCCTTATGAATTTAGAATCAGCTTGTCAGTTTCTGCAAAGAATCTTGCTGGAATTTCCCCAGGAATTGCATTGAATCTATAGATCGATTTGAAGAAAATTGACATCTTAGTAATACTGAGTCTTCTGATCCACTCTCTATTTATTTAGGTATTTAAAATTTTCCATCAGCAATGTTTTATAGTTTTCAGTGTATAAGTCTTATTATCTTTTGTCAGATATATCCCTAAATATTTCTCATTTTTATGCTATTGTGAATGGTATTGTTTTTCAATTTCAGTTTCTGGTTGTTTGTTGCTAGTACATGGAAATATAATTGATTTTTGTATATTGAATGTAATACATTCCCAGGGTAAACCCCACTTGGTCGTGATGTATTTCCTTTTAATATATTATTGAATTAGATTTACTAAAATTTTGTTTAAAATTTTTACCTCTATGTTCATGAGGAATTTTGGTCTGTAGTTTTATTTTTTTATAATGTCTTCATCTAATTTTGATGTTGGGGTAATCCTGGCCTCATAGAATGAGTTGGGAAATATTCTTTCCTGTTCAATTTTTTGGGAAGAGTTTGTAGAATTGGTATTATTTTTTCCTTAAATGTTTGATATAATTCATTAATGAAACCATCTGGGCCTTGAGTTTTCTTTGTGGGAAGATTTTTATTTATAATTTCAACTTTTTATATAGACACAGGGCTATTCAGTCTATTTCAGGGCTATTTTTTTTTTTATAATTTTATTTTTATAATTTTATTTATTTATTTTTTTTTTCCCCCAAACCGCCAGTAGATAGTTGTATGTCATAGCTGCACATTCTTCTAGTTGCTGTATGTGGGACGCGGCCTCAGCATGGCGGGAGAAGCAGTCAGTCGGTGCGCGCCCGGGGCCCGAACGCGGGCCGTCAGCGGCAGAGCCCACGCACTTAACCGCTAAGCCACGGGGCTGGCCCAGGGCTATTTCTTCTTGAGTAAGCTTTTGTAATATGTATCTTTCAAGGAATTTTCTATTTCTTTTAAACTGTTGACTTTATAGGCATAAAGTCGCTTATAATATTCCTTTATGATCCTTTTAATATCTGTGTAATATAATGTGATGTCAGCTCTCTCATTCTTGATATTGATAATTTGTGTTTTCTCTCTTTCGGTCCTGATCAATCTGGCTATAGATTTGTCAATTTTATTGATCTTGTCAAAGAACCTTTCAGTTTCATTGATTTTGTCTATTTTTTTCCTGTTTTCTATTGGGCAAAATGAATTTTTTAAAGGTGGAAGTAAAGGGGAGAGCAAAAAATATCCTGATAGTTTTTTGATAGATTCTGTTATTGATTTTGATAGATTCTTCTTTTTTGCTTAAATTTGCAGTTAATGCACAGCAGATGCTCAATAAGTGGTGGCCCCCATCTCCTTTTTTTGATTTCCCTTTTAATTTTTTAAGGAATTGGCTTAATATATACAATATATCCCACTGGCCATTCCCTATTCAATATTTTGATTGGATAGACTAGCAGTTACTAGTACATTTCATGCTTCTCATGGTTATATGATTACCTTCAGCTAACCTTGGTCAAGTCATTTACCACAATGTGCTCTAATTTTCCCATTTTTAAGATGAGGGAGCTGGGATATTCTTAGTGTTTTTCAAACTGTGGGTGGTGAAATCAATAAGGTAGATCACAACCAATTTTTAAAAAATGAAATAGAGTAGAATAAAAATATCAGAGGGCCTCACACATAGTAAGAGTAAGTATTATCTTGTGAAAGTATTAATGGTGGGTCAGGAGAAATAAGTTTACAAAACACTGGATTAGATCATATCTAAGGGCCATTCTCTAATTCCCATAATGAGTGTGTTTCACACTCTCATTGCATAGTATAAATTTCTGCATGTTTCTGAACAATGTTCTGCATGTAAATAAAAAGGATAACGAGCCCCATGATTTGAAAGGTTCAGGTTTCGAGGAACTGGAATTCTTCATCAGACCGGCCCTTCTAGAGTTTTACCACAGAACTTCTATTTTAAAATATGTGGTATGGGGCCGGCACTGTGGCTTAGCGGTTAAGTGCTTGCGCTCTGGTGCTGGCGGCCTCGGTTCGGATCCCGGGCAGGCACCAACACACTACTTCTCTGGCTATGCCGAGGCCACGTCCCACATACAGCAACTAGAAGGATGTGCAACTATGACATACAACTATCCACTGGGGCTTTGGGGGGAAAATAAATAAATAAATAAAATCTTTAAAAAAAAAATTAAAATATGTGGTGTGATTAAAAGCATAAAAACCATTATAAACATTAGCAATTTTATTTTTAAAAATTTCTGAATTGTAAACATGTTTACTTTCTTTCCAGTTCTCTTCTAATTATTGTTCATGTGTATTTATACATCTTAATTTGTTATTTTAAAAACGTATATATTTATGTTCATGGTCACAACATTTTCTTAAAAAGATTTCTATGTAATGAGAATGACCCACTTTGAGTTGTTACAATTATTGAGTATTGAATTACATTAATATGTAAATAGCTTGATTTAAAACAACATAATAATTTACACCATCAGGAACTTTTGCATTGACTATCTCTGGCAAAAAGGCAAGTGTTTTCCTTGGTCAAGCACTATGCTAGTTTTAAACACTGGCAATTTATGATGTTTGGCTGAGTGAAGTGTTTAGAAGAGGAAGGATTGATGACCCCACCCTTAGAGCCATGTTAAATGGTTTCTATCAGTAAAGCTGAGTGTCAAGCTGGGACACAGGCAGTGTTAGGGCTGGGAGAGATGCTCAGATGGGGGCTGTGGCCAGGAGAACTAGATCTGGAGGGGAGAAGACCCTAGAACCACAGTGTCAGAGCTAGAAATGATCTTGAGTATCTCCTAATCAAACTCACCACCCACTTCACAGATAGGAAACAGGCTCAGGTGGCGACTTTCTCTGTTTATATAACGTAGGTAACAAAACTTGGATCTTCTGACTATACATTAGCTTGATTCAGAAGTTTTAGGAGATGAAGACCCTGCAGACACGAGAAATGCAGAAGAGGCAAGAGAATACACAAAGTATGCAGTGTAGAAAGTTCAGACAGAGGTCAGGGCGTGGGCCATTTTTCATGGTCAAAGTGGGAGAGGTGGTTGGGAATAGAGAGATCCCTCAACCCAGAAAGAAGGGATAGTAGACGTAAGGTGACCACCAGTGAGCTCAGTGCTAGGCAACGTGTTTTGGGACTAGATGCTCCTCCTATACTCACAGGAGCTGGGGTGAAGGCATGTGCACGTCCCAGTCTGCAGGGAAGCTGTGTGGACAAGGAAGCTGCTGTGTGGTTCTGACATAGAGACAAAAGCAAAGAAAGTTCAGGATGGGGGCTGGGAAACAAATAATGAATAATTTTTAGTATGCTTCATGAAATGTTACAATAAAATATTATGTATTATATACACATATAATAAAATAAATTATTTGTGGTTTATCTGAAATTCAAATTATTGTTGTTTATCTGGGCATCTTGGGTTTTTATTTCCTAAATCTTGCAACTCTACTGTCATAGTCAGAGTAGCAAGAAGATATGATCATTCTCTGGGGTGACGTAGGTTCAAAATCAGGTTTTTTGGAGCCATGTAGCTCTCTGATATCCTGATATCCTACGTGCCTGCACACAACAAATATGCATACAGACCATTGCTGGAGTTTCACCTTCCCAGTTGAATAGATAGGTTGTAGTTTTACACAGGATTTTGTTCCTAACATGGTCTTGAGGCCGAATGTTCAGACTTGTATGCGTCTCTCTAAGTTTCCAGAAGAGTGAAAGTTCACAAACCGGTTACAGAGCCTACAGATGGGGAAAAATTATTCCCAGTGTGCAGAGGCCACGGGGGGATCAAAGCTTCGCAGGACAAACACTTCCTGCCTGCAGTGAGAAGCAGCTGCTGCAGCAGTTCCAGACAGAAAGCTGGCTTGCCGTTCATTGGCCTGAGGCTCCATGGATGTAAAAACATGCATTTTAAAAAGAAGAGATAGTAGTTTGCTCCAAGATATTTTTATGCTCTACTAAGTTAGTTCTAATTATTTTAAGGAAAACTCATGTGCAAAAACCTAAACTTGGACAGTGAGTGCAAGGTTTGCTGGTCCTAGAAATGCTGTACCAGAATGCTTCATGCAGCATTGGTTGTGGCGGTTAAAAAGACAACCCAGGAGAAAACGGAATGTCCATCTAAAGGGGCATGGTTGAGCAGATCATTATATATTTACAACTGGGGAATATTGGTAACTATGGCTGTTATCAAGCATAATGAGATAGAACCATAGGTGCTGAACTGGAGGGACTGAATGTAGTACTGAACCATACTATATAGTTAAGTGAAAAAAATTAAAGGATAATGTGTATAATATAATTTGTTTTAATAAAAAGAATGAAAACAAGATCTGAAATTCCACCAAACTCTCAGTAAGTATATGTGTGCATTTGTATATATTTTTACGAGTAGAATGTGGAAGGATCCACATCAAACTGTCAATATTAATCACCTGTGGTGAAATGGGAGCTGGTGGGAAGATTATTAGCTTTTTGTTTGTACCTGCTCTGTATTCTCTGACGTACTACAACAAGTGTATATTACTTATGAAATTAAGAAAAAATTAATATCAAATAAAATGTTAAAAATTATATGACCTAGATAAAAAAAGATTCACTGAAGGGCTTCTTTACACAGTAGACTCCCTACCAAACTCCTTCTGCCTCATTTCACTGTATACGTTTAAAATATAGTTCAATTCACAAAATTTTAGTTGACAAACAATTTTTCTAGGAATAAACTTCTCTGCTGTGGTATACTTATACCTTTTATCCAGGGAAACTAACCACAAGTATGATTTTGGCTTACTGGGGAAAATGCTAGATGTTATGAAAACTGAGATGAGTGAATGGTGACAAGCTGAGCTTCACCAGGAATCCCAGTACAAAAGCTCCGGCCCAGTTATCTGTGCAGTTGTGGAGCACACACTGCGCATGTCTCTCCTGCAGTGAAGACACAGTACGCGTCTGCGTATATTTGTAAAGCCTTATTTTTAGGGAAGTGTCCATTCTCTGCTTGTATCATTCTTTTTTTCAGCCAGCACCTGAAGGCCCGATGTTTGAAGTCCCTATTCTCAGTACTGAGCAGTGTACTAATTTGGTGTTTAATAAGTTGACCCATCACTAAGCCTCTGCCCTAGAAATTTCTACGTACTTAGATCCCAGAACAAAAAATTATTGGATGCCTTTTCATATTTTATATATTTATATTATTATTATTATTTTTTTTTTGGTGAGGAAGAATAGCCCTGAGCTAACATCTGTTGCCAATCCTCCTCTTTTTGCTGAGCAAGATTGGCCCTGGGCTAACATCCATGCCCATCTCCCTCTACAACCACCACAGATTCTTTTTGGAATGAGGTGCATAAAGAAAAATAAATGTAAAATGTATAGCAATGTTCTTGATGGAGAAAGGGCAGATGTTGAATATGGTTGATAGGTAAATAGGATGAGTGTTATTGCCTTTGTATCTCCCTTAATTCCCAGCTGAACTGAAGCATTGAATTTGTTTCCATCTAACAGGTGATTATGGGGAAGAGAAGGCTTTTTGCTTCTAACTCACTGTAGATCAGGAAATTTTTCAGGCACGTGCCCCATCCATAAAATTGCAAGGAGAGAATGTCAATACTAAAATGGAAAGTTATTGTGAAGAAAATGAGATAAAATGTATTAATTGTTCTGAAGTCCTTGGAAATGGCTGGATCAGTCCAAGGAATAATCACTGTTATTAATTAGCAGTCCAGTTTGCCTCAAAAACAAATCAAAACAAAACATTCACAGGTATATATTTAACAGTATTCTATTTTTTATTGTTGTTGTTGCTGAGGAAGATTCGCTCTGAGCTAACATCTGTTGCCAATCTTCCTTT
The DNA here is from genome assembly GCF_057802395.1 of Ceratotherium simum simum. Classification (NCBI taxonomy): domain Eukaryota; kingdom Metazoa; phylum Chordata; class Mammalia; order Perissodactyla; family Rhinocerotidae; genus Ceratotherium; species Ceratotherium simum. The sequence continues at coordinate 58,499,009 of NC_141900.1, read as the reverse complement.
TTTTGCTGGAGGTGCCAATCTTCCTCTACTTTGTGTGTGGGATGCCGCCACAGGATGGCCGCTGACAAGTGGTGTATATCCGTACCCAGGAACTGAACCCCGGCCACTGAAGCGGAGCACGCTGAACTTAACCGCTAGGCCACAGGGCCAGCCCTTAACAGTATTCTGTTTTGCATTAATTAAAGGTATTTTTCAGTTATGTGAGATTTGTTAAGACACATAAAGACTCTGGGTTTCCTCCAGATCAAGTGCTTAGGCATGAACTCAATGCATCACAGCCCTTTAAACCATGCAAAGCAGAGAGTCTCATACTTTGCTTTCCTTCAACATGTGAAGAAACTTGACCCAACCTGTTCCACATGCAAAAATGTCTCCTGCCCGTGGTGGTCCCTTTCACCCTGAGGGCCTTTCCATAGCCTCCTGGAGGCCATGCTACTGGACCACTTTCCAGAAGATCCATAGGATTTCTAGACATTTTGAAGCCACAGGGAAAAAATTATTCTATGGACTGGAACTTTTGGAGGAAACTGAAATACATGTATCTTTTTAAATGCACTTTACACATCTGAAACCATTTTATGGACACATGGGGATAATACTGGAATATATGTAATTTTATTTCTTCCTAAAGTTTGATATTTTTTGAGACTGAAAATGTTTTTTTGTGAGAAATGTGAACTTTTCTTTTAATCACAAAGTCCAAGAAAAAATTTAACTTATTTAATTATTCCATTTTTTGCAAAAAAAGAAAAAAAATCACCTTCAGTACTCCTTTCTTGTGTGAGAAGAGAAGGAGCTTGAGCAAGGATAGCCGTCCCTCAGCAGAAGGTCTGCTGGGGGTGCGGTGTCAATATGAAACAAGCCACACCTGCCTGTGCCGATGTCCGCTCCCTCGCTCTGTTGTTCACTGGTCTGTGTTCTGTGCTGTCCCCTTTAGGGTGGAAGGAAGGGGTGGTAAATCCAGTAGTAAAACCATCTTACTATTAGTCAAATAGTACCTACACACACAAAGTCCAGAAAAAAGAATGAAACAGCTCTGTATGTCAGCTCATGCCTGTTCCAACCCATAAGGGTCTACAAGGCAGAGACTTGAGAGGGTCTCCTTTGCTCTGTTCAATTCACTCAAGCTCCTCAATGGGTCTGGCGTGGAGCTGCCAGATATAATACATGACACCCAGTTACATTCGAATTTCAGGTCAACAACGAATGCATGCAATATTTGGAATATATACTAATTTAGTATTGCATGTATTCATTGTTTATCTTAAATTCAAATGTGACTGGGTGCTTTGTATTTGTATTTGCAGAAACTGACAACTGCAGTCTGGGGCCTTAATTCTGAACTCTTGAGGCCACCCCACATTTCTTCATTCACTCAGTCATTCATTCAACAAACACCTATGGAGCATTTACTCTGTGCCAGGCTCTGTTCTAGACTCCATGGGGACAGCCCCAAACAAGATAAGCACGGTCCCCGCACTGTCCTAGAATTTTCAGTTTTGTTGGAAAAACAGATTTAAAAAAAATAGGTACTAAATAAAAGAAAGAAAGAAAAGAATCAGCAAGATATCTTCAGATGATGACGAGTGGCATAAAGATAATGACAAAGAGTGATGCCGGTCCAGGTGGTGAGAGAAGCCACCCAGGAGCGTCTACACTGAGCTGAGGCTTGAGGGATGAGGAAGAGACAGCCTTGGCAGGATTGAAGGGAGAGCAATCCAGGCAGAGGGAACAGCAAGTGGAAAGGCCTTGAGGGGAGAATGCGATGGGATGTGTGAAGAGCAGAAAGGAGGCTGGTGCGGCTGCGTCAGTGAGCACACAGGGCAGGGAGGAACTCGGGGCCGGGTCACAGGGAACGTTGTTGGTGCTGGGGAGGGAAAGCCCCCAGAGGGTTTTACAATCTGATTTATGATTGTAAAGGATCGGTCTGGCTGCTCCAGGGAGAATGTATTTTAAGGAAGAGAGAGTAGAAGCTTAGATAACTTTTAGGAGGCTGTGTCCTTCCTGGAGGACGATGGCGCAGGGGACAAGGGTCGAAGGAAGAGGCTGATGGATTGGGAATATGTTGAAGAGCCAACAGGACTGCTGGGGTCTGGTGTGTTCAGTGGGGCGCACAGAGGATCCAGGATGACTCCCTCCAGCTTCTCGAAGGGAACACTATTCTCTTCTCTCCTCCCCTTTGCTCCTTCCATCCTCCCTTATTCACCGGCCATGTCCCTGCCCAGCCCAACCCTCCTGCTACTGCTCTTCTGCTGGCCTCCAGGCAGATGCTCAGTGCTTGAGTTCTAGCCCCGCCTTTTGTTGCTGCTTGGGGCTGGGGCTGGGGGAGAGGGGGCTTTGTATTGTGAGGTCAGGATGGAGAGGGAGGAAGGAGTCCCCCACCACAGCTGACCTTCCTCTTGGCCCATCTTCTGGGTGTTATTCTAACCGTAGTGGGTCTTTCTCCCCTTCAGCTATCCTAACTTCAGTCTATCATTCCAGGCTCCAGGAAGGGACAAAGGGTGCGAACTTGTCTGGTTTCCATTTCTCCAAAGGATAGCTACTTTTGAAGTAAAACTTTCAGACAAGAGTGAGATAAGTGTCCGTGGGGGCACTCCTCCCTTGAACCCTAAGCTCTGGTAGTTCTGTCTGGATCATGATTCCAACCAAGAAATGTCTGTCATTCTCAAGATCAGGACAACTGGCAAAAATGGTAAATAAATCTGCTCAGGGAAATAATATATGTTGGAAAGAAGGAAAGAAAGGAGGGAAGGAAGGAAGGAAGGAGAAAGGAAAGGAGGGAGAGAGAAAGAGAGAGAGAAAGAGCAAGCGTTCCCAGAATAATATCTGAGCAAAAACTTACTGCTTTATTTTCTTAATCTAATGGTGACCAAACCCACCAGCACAGACGTAAAGCAGAACTAGCCTGAGAGCCTGTACTGATTCATATCTGGGATGGAGGGAGGCAGTGACTTAGCGGGAAAAAAACATAGCAAAATAAGAAAAAAAAACCCGAAATCACTCTAACTTGGGTTTGATCTTGACTCTAACAGCTGGTGCTGAGAGCCCCAGGAGGGCGGGGCTGCCTGTGTCTCCCCATCCTCGCAGCCCTGTGGTTGGCAGAGGACGGTCCCCGGCCAGCGCTCCATGTGTGTAGAAGGGAAGAAGGAAGGAGCCAAGATCACCTCTCAGGGCCCCATTACCTCATGTTTCAGGGAAGGGGTTGGACCGCGTGAGCTCAAAGGTCCCTTTCAGCTTCAACACTACGTTCCCACACCTTTCTGTTTTCTCTCTGCTGCTTCGTGCTCACCAATTTCTTTGCAGCCAACACTGCTTAAAAACTTTCTTTCTTCTCCTCGCCTCTCTCACATGCTTCAGGCATTGACCAGAGTGCCCAGTGTTTCTCATGTCTGATGTTGGCTGCTGATTCTATGTAGAGCTTGAGGAGGACAGATAAATAAAGCTGTTGCTTGGTGCGTCAGAGTCATGTACACTAAAATCTTCATATTAGTGTATAATCAAATACCAGAGAAAAGATCTGTGAAATTTAGATTTTTAATACTAGTTCCAAAAATGCAGCAGACCGTGATCAGTTTCTGTGAAGCCACATAAAGCTGCTTTCAAAGACAATGACTACCATGTTCTGCATGGCTTGGAGGCTGGCAGCTGGCCAGAGAAATGGCTCCCTCCCCACCATTCACAGAACTCAGGGTGACTGCATATGTGTTACTACAGAAATGAATCAACCCTCTGTTGCCTGACCCAGGCCTAATCCTTATTCACATATTGAAAAAAACAGAAAGAAAAGCAGAGTATTAATCAGGAAAAGTGTTATCTTACCAACGCCATTTCAGCCACTGAGGATTTTTTTTCCCACAGACACAAAAGATGATGGCATTTTGGAATAGGTCACAAAAGAATTGTCCAACTGTTTTTCCAATTTTCCCCTTATTTTTCAGAGGAAAACTTGAATATAAATGAAGTAGAAAGATAACATACACAGACACAATAGCCTTCTGACACTGTTGCCACTAGACAGACCAATTAGAATGTTTTTGTCTGCAAGTAACAGGAAACCCATTTACATTAGGCTTTAACAATATATTTATTTATTTAACATAAAAAACATAATTTTAACATAAAAATTCTGTGGATTCAGAGGCTCAGTTGTGTCATCAAGGACACGGTTTTTCTCTAGCTTTTACTCTTGTTTATTTTCTTAAGTCAGCAGTCCTCAAGGTCCCAAAATGGCTGCCATTGTTCCAGGCAGCACACGATGATGACAACATCCATGGCAGAAAAAAGAATGTCTCTCCTGTCTTATGTTCCGCCTTAACAGAGAGGAAAACCATCCCAGAAGCCTTGCCACTGACCCCCCATTTTCATTGGTCAGAATGGCATCACATATACATACCTTCCTAAATCCTTGACTAGTAATGGAATAAGACACCATGATTAGTTTAGACCTGCACTATCAAGTAGAAATATAATGTGAGCCACGTATATAATTTAAAATTTTCTAGCAGTCACATTAAAAAAAAGGAAACAGGTGATTTTAGTTCTAATAATATATTTTATTGACCTGATGTATCCAAAATATTATCTCAACATATAATCAATACAACAAATTATTAATGTTATATTTTACATCCTCTTTTTTCATACTAGGTCTTTGAAATCTGGTGTATATTTTACATTCACAGCACATCTCAATTTGGATTAGCCACACTTCGCCACACTTCGAGCAAGCAATAGCCACATCGGCCAGTGGCTACTGTATTGGATACTGCAGGTCTAGAAGTAACAGGTCTAAGATTTATTGCCAGGGTGCTGAGAAGGGGTTCAACCTCCCCTGAAGTCATGGCTGCTCAGAGGAAGGTGACTAAAATTGGGGTTCTCTCAGCAAGGAAGCAGAGAGGAAATGGCCACCAGGGTGGCAACTAACCTCATCTTCTCTCCAACCGGCACCTCTTCCCATATTCCCTTGTTTGGGGAAAGGTGCCACCACCTACTCAGTCACCAAGAGAAATAGGGAATCATTCTGGACTCCTCTCTTTCCCTCATTCCTCTGACACAACCACTCACCACATTCTGTCAATTCTGCCTTGTAAATATCTCTTGAACACATCTTCTCCTTTCCATCCCCTCTGCCATGGCCATGATTCAGGATTCTCTATCACAATCCCACCTATATCTGATCACGTCACTGACTTCCATAAGGTTCCTCTGTGGCTCCCCAAGCTCTCAGAACCCAGTTCAGTCCCTTTAGCACAGCGCATATCAGCACGCTTGGCCTCACTCCCAGGAGCACTCTCCACTGCGGGCACGTGGAGTTGTAGTTCTTGGAATGTCTTTGCTCTTTTATGCCTTCACCCTTTTTTACATATGATTCCTTGTCTTTGGACCATCCTCTCCCTTCTTCTTCCTCTCCCTCTTCCATTTTCTTCTTCTTGGGATCCTTCCTCACCCTTCTCCTCCGAAGTAGGATTAAGCACCATAAGGCCATGTGGATCCCCTGCTCTAGCACATGTCATACCGTGTTGTGCTTGCTGTACCCTCTCTGCATTAGATGGTGAGCTCCTTGAGGGCAGGGGCTGTGCTTTGGTCTTTATAACCCCACTGCAAAGCACATAGTGCCCACCTGGCACGTAGTGAATGCTTAGCACACCACCTGGCAAAGTAAAGGCTCCATGTCTATTGAATGGATGGATGGATGGATGGGTGGATGGGTGGATGGATGAATTCTATTCACCTTTCCAGTCTTTTCCCATCCATGATTGGAAAGCAGCCCTTTCCAGCTTCTTGCCTTTGGGAACTGTATTAGTTTCCTAGGGCTGCCGTAACAAAGTACCACACACTGGGTGGCTTAAACGACAGAAATTTATTGTCTCACAGTTCTGCAGTCTAGAAGTCCAAAATCAAGGTGTCAGTACAGTTGGTTCCTTCTGAGAGCTGTGCAGGACAATCTGTTCCACCTCTCTTCTAGCTTCTGGTAGCCTCAGGCGTTCCTTGGCTTGTAGATGGCCACCTTCTCCCTGTGTCTTCACATTGTCTTCCCTCTGTAGATGTCTATCTGCTTATAAGTAAATTTCCCCTTCTTATAAAAACACCAGTCAAAGTGGATTAGGGCTCACCCTAATGACCTTATCTTAACTTGATCATCTGCAAAGACTCTATTTCCCATTAAGGTCACAATCATAGGTACTGGGGAGTTAGGACTTTAAAATCTTTTGGGGGGAAGCATCTTAACCCATAACAGGACTCGTAGTTGAAGGCAGAAGTATTTATTTTCTATTGGTGTGTAACAAATTACCACAAATTTAGCAACTTAAAACAACACACACTTATTATCTCATAGTTTCCATGGGTCAGGAGTCCAGCTTAGCTGGGTCCGCTGCTCGTTCTCACAAGGCTCTAATCAAGGTGTTGGCTGGAATGTGTTCTCATTTGGAGGCTCAGGGAAAGATCATTCAGCTTTTGGCACAATTTACTTCCTTGTGGCTGCATGACTGAGGGCCCTTGGCTGTCAGCTGGAGGCTGTCTGCAGTTCCCGGACACGTGGTCCTCTCTGTAGGCAGTTCATGATGTGGAAGTTTGCTTCTTCAAGGCTCGCAGGGGAGAGTCTCTGTAGCTCCAGATGGAGTTACTCACTCTGCTATGCTTTCTCACTGCCTCTCCTCTCTCCAGTCATGGGAGGGACATATTCTATTGCCATATTCTATTCATCATAAGCAAGTCACAGTTTCCTCCCACCCTCAAGAGGAGGGGATTATATGGAGGTGACTTATGGAGTCACTGTAGGGTATGGCTGCCACAGTAGGTGTATTTCTCTCCTGCTCTCCCCAACTTGCCCACAGCAGCTTTGCTCTAGTTCAGTTTCTCAGATTTCACAAAATCTGCTAAGGAATGGGGCGGGGAGGTGGGGGGGAGGGGTCATGCTCAAGAGACTCCAGTGGCCCCAAAGGAAAGCACAATTTAAAAAATTAAATTCTAATTGAATTGATTTTTATTTAATATTAAGTTGTATAAAGTATTTAAATGCAACGTTTAAATTGCATTTATTAAAAAGCAATATTTGATATTGAAATAATTATACAGATATAATAATAATAATAGCTGATATCCAGGACTGACCATGTACCAAGCACCATTTTAACACAACTTAGCCTATGATATCTCATTTCATTCCACAACTGACCTATATGCTGGGAACTATTACTATGCCCATTTTATAGATGATGATACTGAGGTATAGCGGGTCCATGGAATGTCCCAAAGTCACAGTGCAGGTAGCAGCTAGTAGACACGAGGTTCAAATCTCTGACCCCAAAAGACTGCTTGCTGGCGAAGCCCACATACTCAACTCTCAAGCTTGACTGGCTGCCCCTGGAATGGTGCTTCTCAAAAGGTTGATGTGAGCACCACTAGCATTTGCCTCTGTGATTCTCTTTTCCCCCATCTTTCCTTATGACTAATCTATTCTTCATGGATGATTAATCTATTCAATCAAAAGATAGAAAAATGTATAAACAACTTACAAGGTAAAAGGGACTAGATTGTAATCAGATATTTGTCAGTTAGTATCGGAGAGATTTAAATGGTTCTCTGCAGTGAGAGAGCTTTAGTTTTAACTTTGTTAAACCTCAACTCTCCTGGCTCTGTCCACTCAGATTTGACAATATTTAAGAGTACTGTCAGCCATACCACTCAGTAGTCTAAATGTCTGTGAACATGCAAGAATATTCTATTTTAGAAAAATGAAGGCAAGAAAGAAGAATTAGAAGTAATAATTTCCGTAAGGATGTTTGTGATGCCAGAATTTTTTGAGAGCACTTTGTATTTGTGAAGGACATGCAGTGATCAAACAGGTGACTGAAAATTCACTGACACCGCGAAGACACATGGCACGAAGAGCAGCGGGGAGCACCTCCACGCTGGCCGACTTTTCCCAGGCCCTTGGAGTCTTACCTGGAAATCTGTGCTTTGACTCAAAGCCTAGTTCCTAGTGTGAAATCTCACAACAGAAGGAATCAATCATTACAATTCTATGTGAAATTCTAGTCTTTTAAAATCACTTGTATACCATTTCTCTGGGTGATATTTTCTGATTCATAAAGTTTGAGTAATGAGTTTGTTAACTTCTTACGTATTGTGGTTATGATGATATAATTCGAGCTTTACTTAAGGATGTGAAACTCTTGTAAGAAAAAACAAAAAAATATTTTGCTAGAAATAGTGCCTGGGGACTTTCTCTTTTCAATTTGTTGAGGTGTTATTTCAGGTGCTAAAGTCTTTATATACTCATTGATATATCTCCTGACAATTAAAATGGAGCTAGGTAACACATTTAACAAAAAGAAGAAAATGAAATTATTACGGTGTTTATGCAACATCAAAAAAACTGCTTCTTGATGCTGAAAGACACAGGTGTTATCATCAGGCATTAGGCAATGCCTAAAATTAATATCATTGTTGACTTCATCTCCCAATCAAAATGGGATCACCTTTCCTTTCTCTTTCTCCACTCACTCATCATTTAGAAGAGAAGGGAAGTAGTTTCCAGCTTGCAGTCACCATTTTCTTTTATTGTGTGGTCCTGGCCTTGCCCACCTGGGTCCTGTTTCTCTCTTCCCCTACTTTAACTCCATATGCTTTTTTCCCTTTATGTACTTGAAAAAGTTTGTCATAAACCTAATCAAGTCTTTGTGAATTTGGGAGGTGAGACACAAGACAAATGTAGAGGAATTAATCAAAACACAAGGCTGATATTTTTTATTCTTTTTCTGAATGTCAGCTTTGAAAAACTCTTCCTGCTAAAGGCCAGAATAAATGTTAATGATTCAAAAGAAGGAAGAAACAGTCGACACGTTCATTAATTAGGTTGTATTTGTAGCTCTACCGTGAAAAACACGTGTTAGCTTGAGTGAGTTCCTTTACTTGTCACAATTTTTTCTCTCAAAATGCAAACATCTTTTCTTTTTGCTGATTTTTAAAAAGTGATATAGTGCACCCTTTCTCAATCCTCCCTGAGATTCAGAATCACTTTGAGAAGTACTAAACCTAGTAGTGGATTACTAGTCCCAGAGTTTCTGAATCAATAGGTCTGTAGTGGGACCTGAGCTTCTGGATCTCTAATAATATGGAATGATACAGCTCCAAATGGTACAGAAGAACATCAAGGAGAAGGTTATGGATCACTTAGAATACTACCCCTAACGACAAACCCTGTCAACTGTTTGGTGTACATTATTTTAGTCTTTGAATCACTCATGGGGCAGACACTGCCAGGTGCCTGGTCTATATCCTTGATTGCGTTCAGGGCAGCAAAAGTACCCGACTGAGAAACCAACTTGCACAGGCTCCCTTGCAGGTAGTCATGTCACAGCAGTCACGTGACACAATTTTGGCCAATGAAATGTAAGCAGAAGCGTACATGGGGAGGGCCTTCTGGAAATACTATCATCTTCCTGGTTAGAGAAAAAAGAAGATTCAGCTGCCCTGTTCTTTTATACTTTGCCCTTCTCTCCTCATCCTGCCTGGAGCTTAGAAGTGAATCCTGGAGGGACAGCTGTCATCTTATGACCCTACACGGTGGATTGTGGTCTGGGAAGATAGAAGGTGGCTGATTCTTTGAGGAGCTGCACCAGCTCTGCACTGCATATCCTTTTTGTGTGAGAAAAATACTTTCCATGTCAATTCATGTATACTTTCTACATTTGTTTGCATATCTACATAGTATTCCATTGTTTGGATATACTATAATAGAATTTTTAAACCAATGCTTCATTGATAGGCATTCAAGTTCTAATTTTTCCTTATATACATGGAAAAGAACCTAATTCCTGAGGTTTGTTCTGGGAAGGGGAAGACTTGATCATCTTCTGCCCCTTTTGCTCACAAAGACTGAGGTGTGCTCCCTTCCTGTCCCAGGATGATCAACTATAGGAACAGGGAAATGTGCACCTGTAGCATATGGTCTGGCTTTTCTGGCTCGAATAAGGAAATCCCAATAATTGATTATATTGTTCTCTAAATCTGGGTCATTTTAAGAAACACTGTATGTGTAGCCCTTATAGTTCAATCCAGACAAGTTGAGTCTCTTTTCACAGTCTGGCATAAAGAGAAGGTCAGAAGGATACGCCTCTTGGCAAAGTCCAGTCTTCTCTCTCAGGGGAGCAAATACTTGTACAAAAAGACACATATTTACCCCAAAAACTATTTTTCAGAAAGGATTTAGTTTAAACCCATGTAGAGAGGAATTAAAAAAAAAAACAACTCTCCAATGACATGATATTACTTAAAATGAACCCAATTTCCCTTATTGAACACACTGCTTTAATCTAACTGCTTTCTAAGTTAATGGCAACCTCATAGCGCGTTCTAAAACAATGGGTGGGTATTGCTTTACATTTGTGTAAATAAGGGGATCATTTTGGTAATTTTCCCCCAAACAAAGGAAGCTGGCTACCAAGGCAAATTGATCTCTTCTTTTCTTCAGAGAAAAAATTTGCCAGCAATTAAAAATGAAATGAAACTTCTTTAGTTTCAAAATATTTTAAGCCCCACTGGGCACCCTAATAAACTTATAACCCGTTTCTCTTTTTGCTTTGGCTTCTGTGATCTCAAACCAAACTTACATCCCACTATTGAATAATCATATGAGACCTTACGACACAAGATTCCATAGACTAATTAGCCCTTAACTACATGTGAGGAAAAAAATTTGAGGCTTTCAAATGGGCAAAAGCGATTACTGGTTATCCTTTCAAAGGAATGCTAAAGCCTCCGGGATTATCTGATCCTACAGGAATGCAGACCCTCTTTATCTTTAACTAGCCTTCCTTTACAACTCCTTAAAAAACCTACAGAAAACTGACAGCAATGCAAATAATTCTTGTCCATAAAAACACAATAGTTTGTCTGCAGAATGTAGTTGATTATTGCTCTATGGATAGACCACTTTTTGCAAATTCATTTCAATACTTCTTTACTGCATTTATCATTTATAGTTCTTTGACTTCTCTTTTGAATCAGTTGTAAAGGTTACTGGTTCTCTCATTTAATTAATCTTTGACATGTGTTCATTTTATATTTTTATGAGAGTCATGATTTTACCTTTTTTGGAAAATCATTTTTTTAAAGCTACATCAAACTATACAACCTTTCTTTTCTCTTCATTTTTATTTCATTTCAAAAATAAAATGTACTTTTTAAATTATAAAAGTAATGCGTATTATTTGTAGAAAAATCGGATAATACAGAAAAGAATACAGAATGAAATTAGAATCACCTGTCATCATACTATCCACATACAACCACTACTAATATTTTGAATTATTACCCTCTATTCTTTCTTTTTTTAAGTTAAAAGTTAATTTTTATCAAAGTAAGAGATATATGTGGTTTAAAAAGTCAAATAGTACTAAAAGGCTTATAAAGGAAAACTAGAATTCTCCTGCCCCATCCCTCGCTAACCAACCAGTTCCACTTCTCGGGGAAAATCACCTTCCACTCTTTTGGCTGCATCCCCAGATGTTTATTTCCATGTTTAGAAATAACATATGCTTCTTGCTATTTCTTTAATTTTCAGTTTTAGATATGAACTATTGACTTTAACATCCTGGTAAAGGAGGACTGAGCTCTCTCCACTGTATTCTTACCATTCCCCCTCTCCCCATCTCCGTAACTCAGTTATATCACAATTTTTAGTTAAGTCAAGAAAATCAAGAGTTAGCATTTACATCATTTTGCCTATACAAATATTATTTGCTTCTGAGCAAACAATGACTAAAACTATATCCCCTTTCTTGTACACTCTTTGTTTTTCCTGCAGTTAATAGCTGCCTATTTTTTTATCTTCTTGATTTCTGTGTCTTACCTTTCTCCTCTAGTGCTCTATATCTCTACTGCATGCCTATCAATGATATTTTTTTACATACTCAATTATATCAATTCCATTTTTTTCCCCTAGGGGTCTGTCTCCCCAAGTCCCCTATCCTCCATTTTTAGGACTGAATGCCTGTAGCACAGTTATCATCTTGGGACTTCCCTTTACCATCATCTAGAAAATTCCTTTCTCTTTTTTGTGTTCAATCTTCTGTTATCTGTATTCTATGTCTTCAACTTTCCTGGTTTTGTTTAAGCAAACAGTCTCTTCCTGAGAGGGGATATAAGGAAAATAAAATTCTGGATATCTTGTATGTCTGAAAATGTCCTCACATTTGATTTATAGCTTAATTGGTATAGAATTCTAGATTCGAAAGTTTTCTCTCCAACTTTTAAAGATATTACTCCATGGTCTTCTAGTTTCCAATGTTGCTGTTGAGAAGTCTAGAGAAAGAAATAAGTTAGCACTTATATTACATTTTTCATGAGCCAGGCTCTTTCTTAAGTGTTTTATGTCTATTATCCTATATATAAAGGAGGGATTCTTGTTATCTCTATTTCAGAGATGGTGAACTGAGGCAAGAGAGGCCAAGTGACTTACCCAAAGTCGTACAACTAATAAGTTGGGTTATAAGTCCAGGTGGTTGTCTCCAGAGTCCGGGCTCTTAACTACTACACTATCCTACCTGCAATGTCATTCTTTTTCCTAATACTTTCTGTGTGACCTGTATTGTCTTTCTGGGAGCATTTAGGTCTCTTCTTTAGTCCTGATGTTCTGAAATTCACAATCATGAACCTTGGTTGTGAGTATTCTTTCATTCATCAGGCTAGTTTCTCAGAGGACTGTTACCATCTGGAGAAATGTTTCCTTCAGTTCCAGAAAATTTTCTTTTATTATTATTCCTATTATTATTATTATTTGATAATTTTCCTCCCTCCATTTCTCTTATCTCTATTTAGCAACTCCTATTATTCAGAGGTTGGACTTCCCAAATTGATATTTTCTTATCTCTTTGTTTTCTTATCTATTCTTCCCTATTTTCTAACTCTTAGACATTTAGTTCTACTTTCTGAAAGATTTTCTTGTGTTTATCTTCTAATGTTCTGAATGAGTTTTAATTTGTTATCATATTTTTAATTGCCAAGAGGCTTTTCTTGTTTTCCAGTTGTTCTCTTTTTATCAAATTCTGTTCTTTCTTATCTCTCTGAGGATAATAATGACTGATTTTCAAAAAAATGTCTTTGGTTCCTTTTATTTGCTCTGTTTCCTCCTAGTGCCTTTGTTTATTCACTCTGTGTCCGGCTTTCGTAGGCTTTCTTCTGGTGTTGGTTGTCCTTTCCTATTTAAGAGTGAGACACTAAAAGCTCACCTGAAGTTATATAAACATGGGCAAGAATTGTTGATTGGTAGGAATCACTATAAGATAACCAGAGGGGGAGCCAGCCTTTTGTTGGGGAACCTTAAATATCATTATCACAAGATATTCCCCTGGGGCTATTTGGGTCTCCAGTGTAGAATCTTCCATTCTTTCTTTGTATTCATATTTCCAATTGCAGCTATTCTAAGATCTGGATGAGGGAAGGGGCCTGAGAGTTCCATTGACTACATGGGCTTTCACTTAAGGGCCCTGGTTTTAGCACTGTGCCTACCCCCTACCTCAGCCCTCTTAACAGCCTGGTGTCCTCTGGGTTGGGTCTTTCCATTCAATCTCTCCAAAATTAAAACTTCCAGTTCTTTTAGGAGGCTGCTTGGGAAACACAGCCATCTGGCCGTGTGGGGTGGGGAAGACGCCCAGTGCCTCTGAATACGGACTGTTAAACCAATGTCTGTGTTGAGCTTCTTGCCTGATGCCTGCATCCCCTGGCATCCAGCATCTCCCAGTGCAGGGTCTCTGGAGTTCTGTGCAGTGATAAAATACCTCACATTTTATTGCCTTGGGTTGTAACTTCTTTCTTTTCTGCCAGATCAGTTACCTCTCCTCTCTCTGCTATCCATCCTCCATCTCCTATCTGCTGTTGTCTTCCCTGGAATCTCTTTCTGCATGTGGATTAATAACTTTTTATTATTACTTTATTAATTTACTGAGTTTTTAGGAGGATGAATCAATACATGTGTGTATTCTGTCTACTGGGAATTTCCCCGTGCTTTCTTCATTTTCACTCAAAATTCCAGTTCCCATTGGTGCCTTCCAAATTCATATGTTGAAGTCCTCAAAATTTATATGTTGAGGTCCTAACCCCCCACTACCTCAGAATGTGATCTTATTTGGAAATAGAGTCATTGCAGATGCAATTAGTTAACATGAGATCATAACGGAGTAGTGGGGCCCCTATTCCAATATGGTTGATGTCCTTACAAAAAGGGGAAATTTGGACACAGACATGCACACAAGAAGAATGCCATGTGAAGATTAGAGTTATGCTGTCAAAAGCCAAAGGACTGTCAGAAATAAGGAGAGGCCTGGAACAGATCCTTCCCTAGCTCCTTCAGAAGGAACCAACCTCGCCGAAACCTGATCTCATACTTCTAACCTCCAGAACTGTGAGACAATAAATTTCTGTTATTTAAGCCACCCAACTTGTGATATTTTGTTATGGCAGCCCCAGAAAACGAAAACACTTTTAAAATCTTATTTAGATGTATGTATTCTTGTAGGTCACCTCAAATCTTTTACGGAAGAAGGTAGAGAATAAATAAATAAAAATAAGATTGAGGCTTTGATTACACCCAGCAGCAGTTTCCTGAGTGTGGACAGTGAACGGCTGGCGAGTGTGCAGGGCAGAGTGTGAACTGTTTTGTAGCTTAGCACAGTTCCTGGAACTTAGTTTGTGTTCAAGACATTTTAATTGTTGTTGTTGGTAGTATTGTTATTATAACTAAATGTATTTGGTATTTTTCAATTTCTTTCAAAATTTAATTTAGAGAATTGTTATAACTTCTCTGATGGGACTATTTCATCCGACAAATATTTGAGTCTCTGCCTTAAGCAGGCGCTGGGCTAGATTCTTGCCTCTGGGAAAGGGAACTTGAGACAAATATGAATAGGGTGTGCTTCTTTCTCTCAAAATGCCAATAAGTAGCCTGTCTTCTCATTGGTTTTGTTAAGAGCCTCACCCTCATAATGGCCCCAAGGAGAGGTTTTAAGGAGGCAATACAAATCAGAAAAAGATTGTATTTTGCTGTTTTCTCTCTTAAAGCACCCCTCTAAAGGAGAAGGTTTGGTACACTTAGAGACAGAGGGTCACACTAAAAAAGATTAGTGTGATCTTTAGGTCACACTAAAAAATATTTAAGACTACCTTAAAGATGTTATTCATTACCTAACACCTTTACACGTCAGTCCTTTCTTAACGCCTCTTTGAAACCAGCTCAGTGGTTGGGACACATTCACAGGCAGGTAATATTAGAAGCACAGGTTCTTCAGGACAAACCCCTTGGGAGCGGCCTTATAAAGCCTTAATAGAATAGTGACAACCCTGTTCCCACTCAAAGGGTCTCCCCTCTGGGTGGCAGCCCCTGCCCCTCTGAGCTGAGGGGTAGCTGGGAAGAATTTGGTGGGCAGGAATGTGTTCTGTGCCGAGCGCACACTCCAGTCCTTTGCCGTGCAGCTGTGGCCATTTGCATAGGCCTGTGCTATTTATGACTCTGCATATTTGCTCAAAAAGAACCATCTCATTTTCTGACTGCAGCTGCCCACACTGGTCTGGCTGCCGCTGGGGTTTTCCAGCAGGCCACCACGCTGCCACATCACTTCAGAGCATCTTCCACGTGTTCAATGTGGTTGTTCTGCTCTCACAATTTACTGCGGTTTTGTCTTAGCCCATCCATTCACTTCACAGCTCTGCAATGAGCACCTACTGTGTGCCAGACACTGTTCAAGGGCCCAGGAATACGAGGACAAATGAGGTGTAAATTCCTCCCCGAGTTGCTTGCAGGCTGCTGGGGAAAGACTGGCAGGCGATTCATTGTGTGGGTTCTTGGCCATCGGTGTTAGTCTCTACTTTCTCTCTCCTCCGTTTTCAAACTAGATCCTTGCAGAAACGTGCCACCCTGCAAGCTTGTTTTTGGCTTTCCATTCATTGTCAAACTGTACAATGCAATGGCACCTAGTCATTAAACGCCCTGCAGTGTGGCTTCTAGCCCCGACTAGGGCCCTCTGTGGCAAGATCATGGGTCACTCACCTGCTCCCCTCCCCCACCGAGGAGTCCAACGCCTTTCCTCAGGTTTCATTTCTGTTTTGACTGTGAGTACGTGGTGTTCGACTCAGTAAAACACCTGTTTGTCTTCATAGATGGTGCCTGCTCTACCTCAGAAGCCTTGATGTCATCCTGATCCTCCTTCTTTCTGGACTGGAATCCAGTCAATTCCAAGCTGACGTGGTCTCTCCCATCTCATGATCCTTCATTTGGCAGGTGTCATGGTTTATCTGTGGCATCTTTCATGTTGATGTCTGGTAGTGTTATTTTTGTTGTTTCATAATTTGACTTTTCATGTAGATCGTGCGTGGTCCTTGTTCTCAGAGCTAATAAGCAACCCCTTCCTGTTGAATCTGCTAGGATTGAGATTAGATTTTTTTCCCTTTCTTTTAAGTTAGTTGGCTGGTGTGCCAGGCCCAGCCTGTGAGCCCTCAGACCTGTTCCTTGCCCTTCTCTGCTTTGCTCTGTATTGCAGGAGGCTGACCCCTGCAGGTTGAATTTCCTAGAATCCTGTGTCAGCTGCTTTCTGGCTGAGTTTGGTCAATGGAAGGCACCAATGGCAACTGGATGATGGGAAAAAGTAATTCTCCTTGTTCTTCCCTGAATCCATAGATTCTTCCCTGATGGCATCTATGGCAACTCCTTCATGGCTCCAGCCCCCACTGGACAGGCCCACTGTGCTTTCAGTCTCCACAGGGTGATCTGGCTTCTGGATTCTGGTAACATCACCTCTTGCTTTTGACCCTCTACTCTAGGGGTGGTAGTAACTTCCTGCTTCTGCTAGTCTTTTGGTTGCCTCACCACCTCCTAGCAGCTATTCAGCATTGTCTCCTGAGAAACCAAAATACTCGGAGTGGTTTCTGTTTCCTGGTTGGACCATGGCTGATATGATTTTTCCTTCCTTCCTCCTTCCTTCCCTCCCTCCCTCCTGTCTTCTTTCTTTCCATCCTGGAAGTGGTAGAAATAATAAGGAGATTGTTTTTGGATCTTATGCCACAGATTGTCTTCCAAAGGCAGAATACACTCTTTGAATCCTGCATACTCCTTTGTCTCTCCCAACACCATCAGCAAAATATGAATGAAATAGATGTCTATGGCTGGTCTGGGAAAGTATCTTTTTTATACTGTATATATGGGCACCTATATTTGACACTCTATATTCCAAATATACAAGTGAAATTTTTAGACACAAACCATTTGTAAATGGACAACTTGCTGGAATAACAATAATCACAAGTCTGTTTTTTGGAGAACTGTTGACTACTAAAATTGGAGAGATTGTTGTGCTCTTCCTGGTTGGTTTCATTTCACCTGGGATTGACATTAAAGGAAGTATATTGTTCACAGTACGGACATAGGTTCTTCATTGCATCTATCTGTTGGGGATGAACTGGAGCATGAAAGTCAAAGAAAAGGCAATATTATTTCTTCAAAGGTACTTGTCCCTTTCGGAAATAGTACTTGATTTTTTCTTAATGTCACTGAATTGCTAGTGTCATCAGTAGCAAATCCAGCTTCTGGAACCTCCTCTCCACCATGCTAGTAGTCATTCCTGTGAAATGCCACCTCCTTGATAATACTGAGTTGTAGTGTGTTACATTGCATCACTCAAAGAGGAGATGAGAAATGAAACAACCATTGCATACACCTCCCTTCTACTCAGCTATAAGAGTTGGTGTTGTATTTTCTTCTGAGGATTGATTATTCTCCATCTCATGGCAATCTCTATGTCAGTCCTTGAAAAGAAGTAAAGCAATATAATGAGAGGGAAATGATAACTCGTAATTGTTGATCCCTTCATAGACACTGGGATGGATTACATTCTGACATATTTGCCATAAATACGGATATGGAAGCCTGCCTATTGCAAGAGTCACCCGTGTGTCTGCCAAAACAAACATAGTTAAGCGCTATTTAAGATGTC
The DNA here is from genome assembly GCF_057802395.1 of Ceratotherium simum simum. Lineage (NCBI taxonomy): Eukaryota > Metazoa > Chordata > Mammalia > Perissodactyla > Rhinocerotidae > Ceratotherium > Ceratotherium simum. The sequence goes on along the minus strand of NC_141900.1, from coordinate 58,481,022 downwards.
TGTCTTTAAAAGGATAGAAATATACTAATTTTTAAAAATTGATTTTTAAGGAGTTATAATCAAACCCTCTGATTTATTCTTCTTATCCCCACAAAAAGGAATCACTTCTTATACAGTTGTCCTAGCAGTTATGGCTTGGAACAGGCATGATATTTAATGGGCTGTGCTGAGGTAAGGTAGATCAAGAGGAGCGGGAATAAGGCTGCCTAGGGGTTTTAATGGAAGGAATTGCATAGCTTGGAAAGTGATCCAGAAACCCACACTCGAAGGCAATTTCATAATGATCACAGCAGGAATTTTTGTGGTAATTTTGCATATATAACTTTCATACCTAATTTTCAGTGCTTCTGCACATGTGGTCCATATGTTTACCCCAAAGTGTTTTTGCCTCCAGCTGGAACATGCTCAGAAACAACCTACGACATTTTCACGTTCACAGGCTAAAAGTACCTATATCTATTCCTCAGTGTATCCACAAATGTCCATTTACTTCTGTGTCATTTTCTGTTCTGTGGCCATTTCACAGGAATAGGTTGAAAGGTACCTTTAAGTTGATCTTCATGGCTCCCAGTCAAATGCAGAAAGCCAGTGTAAAGATAGAGGCCAATTGTTAGAAAAGGTCATTGCTGCTTTCACCAGCTGACACATGAACCGGTGAACAGGTACCATATCAATGGGAAAAAAAAGCCACAGGCAAAATCATGCTGCATCCTCAGTTCTGTATCCTGGGCAGGTTGGAGACCAGCCTTGCTGCTGGTGAGAGAGACTGAAAGAGTATTTGCTTTGGCTAGAGCAGACTTGTTCTCTAACAGGATAAAAATAGGTGGAACAGAAAGGCACGCATGCCTTTACTGAAGGAAAGTATGCTGGTTGCTGAAATTTAGGGCTTAATTTTTAAAGACTAACTTATCTTAATGGAAATACTGCTCTTAGAGGGGTAATGAGGTCAGAGTTAACTGCACTTACTATGGGTGCAGCTGTTGATGGTGAACCATCCAAGAACGATGGGTGGTGAGGTTTGCTAAGCATTGCTGAAGCTGTGCTAGACTCGCACTACTGCTACATGGCTCTTTACCTCAGATGCATCCCACCCTCTTATCCATAACTTAGTAGAGTCCCCTAGTGCCTAACCGAGAGGACCCCTTTCATCATGAAGATGCCCACTGGCCCTTCTTTGACCAAGCAGGCTTAACTAAAGATCTTTGGAAGGACTGGTTGCTCAGGTTTTTGTTCTACTGCAGTATAGATGTCAGTGAAGGGAAGTTTACGTGAGCCGGCAAATTGGAGCCGAGTTGTAGATGTAATTTAAAATGTTAGCAAAACAAACATACTATATATATATGTGTGTGTGTGTTACTTAGCCCTCTAGACACTGGAGTTTGCAACTGAAAATATGTGTGTGAGGATTTGGGGGATGACATTCTATTTAGTTCTTCTCTGAGTGACTTTAATTTCCTAGCATTAAAAACAAAACTACATGTTTTTGTAATAGAATGCACCCTTCACAGTACTAGCATGGCATTTGCTCATTGTTTTGCAAGAAGAGTGTTTATTATTAATAATTAGCTAAGTTAGACGATTTTGCTACCTGAATTTTAGTCCTGGTTCTGCCATCAGGCGGTAGCTGTGTAACCTTGTCCAGATCACTTAACCTTTCTTGATTTTGGTTTTCTGCTCTGTAACATAAGAGGATTAAAATAGACCAGTGATTCTCAAACTTTAGGCCTTGGCCTCTTAGTGAATCATGAAATCAATTTAGTGAGTTGTGATCAGCATTAAAAAAAAAATAGAATAGAAAATATTAGAGTGCATTACATGCTGTATGATTAAATATTGTTTCCAAAAACTTTTGTTTCAGTTAAATCTATATTTATATAGTTGTGTGTGTACAGAGTTGCAAAGTGAAATGTTTTTCTTACTATGAGGTAAAGTCAAAGAAGTTTGAAAACACTGAAATAGATTCTCTCTAGTGTCTCTTCAGGGTTAAAACCTGAGACTGCCTGACACAGGCACTTCCAGCTGTACTAGAATATGTACCAGGATATACCATCCAAGTGCTTAGAGCATGGTTGAGAGCACGGGAGTGGAAAAGCATGTGTAGCCCCACCCTCATCAGGATAAGCCTTTAGCCTGCTGAGACAGGGACTCTGCAGAGAGAGTACACACTCCATCACCACTGTTGGCCAAGACCAAGGAGAAAAGCATCCAGGGCTCTAATTCATCCAGATGTGTTTGCCAGGATGTTGTCCAGATCCCAGTAGCAACGGCCTCCTACCGTCTCCTCACACCTCTCTTCCTTCCTCTCCCTCCACCGTCTCCCTCCCTCCAGAAGAGCATGCTGGAGCGAGAAATGATGGCAGTTATTTTTAGAGCGGTCTCAGGCACAAGAAGAAAGCACCATGGCATTTTTTCCTCCTGTTCTCATTGAAAACCCAAAATATAAGACCACCTCTAAAAGTAAGAGATCGCTGAAGGGCTGACAACCTGCCAAGCATGCACTTGAAAATTAAGTGCGTTGTCTCCAAAAAATCTTTCTCACACAAAATGTTGACCTGGTTCCATTTATTCTGGAAGAGAGTTGGTCTTTACAGGAAAACTCTCACTATTGTTAACAAGATATATCTCACAATTGAACTAAACAGCAAAAATTTTTGTTGTTGGCAAATTTCTCTCCCGTTTCGTGGTAGAGGTGTGGGCCTGGGAGGAGGGAAGAAGAGGAGTGTCCTCCTCTGCCCTAATTTTCTCCCTAAACTTGATAAAAATACATAGTTGGTGTTATCTCATCTTTCTCTGACTCCCTGAGAGGAAGAGTTGTCTTTTTCTATTTACACTAATGTGCCATATGGGCTAGCAAATTCTGGGTGTAAATTATTGATCACAACTCTGTGATAGGTGCTGTAGGGAGATTTGTTGCAAGTGTTACTGAAACATAAAGGAGAAATCAACTGAATGGTGCCTTGTGAGCCAAAAGAAAGTTGGAATTCCAGGAGGGAGCAGAACACTGGAACATCTGGTGGTCTGCATCAAGTAAAAGGCTTTCTTCTGCTGGTTGGGGTGTTGATGTCATTGAATCTTACGATCAAAATCCCATCAGTGAGTAGAAATAAGCCTGAGGATCAGTACTAACTCCAACAGTGAAACTCATATTTAATAAGCAAAATGGAATCTAGAGCAGAGTTGTCTCTGCTGTATTGGTTGATAAATTTGAACTGAGCTGTATTCATAATGCACTCATCAGCTTTTGATTTAACGTGAGATTCCTTGACTGTGAGTAAATCAAACACTTTACTGTGACAATATATGGAGAAATAAAATTATAAAAAATGAATCATGGGGCTGGTCTGGTGGCATCGTGGTTAAGTTCGTGCTCTGCTTTGGTGACCCAGGGTAAGTGGGTTCAGATCCAGAGCGCAGACCTGCGTGCTGCTTATCAAGCCATGCTGTGGCAGGTATCCCCCATATAAAGTAGAGGAGGATGGGCGTGGATGTTAGCCCAGGGCCAATCTTCCTCAGCAAAAAGAGGAGGATTGACAACAGATGTTAGCTCGGGGCTAATCTTCCTCAGCAAAAAAAAAAAAAAAAAAAAAGGGACTCATTCTGGAAGATTAAATGATGTTACAACCCATTCTCCTCCCTTTCCCTCTTCTTTCATTTTTTAGAGAAACAAACTTTCTGACTAGTTCAGAAGCTTTTAGAAAGTACTGTATGACTCTGTGGTCAATATTTTAAAGGTTATTACTTAAAAAGGCATATGCACTATTCATAAGATCTTTGGTGAAGGTGACTTTTTCCTAAAAGGATAATCAAATTACTTTAAGAGGTTATCAGTTGGTGGCGGTTAAGGCATACAGAGAGGAAAACCCATTGAATCTGATGATATGACTTCTTATTTTATATGCTTTAAGTAAAAAGTTTTCACATATTTGTCTAATGGAGTGTTTCTCTTAAAAATAAAAAATTTCCACAAAGAATGTCAGGCCACAGTATACATCTGAAAGCAAAAGTCATTTTTTCCTACCATATTGAGTGGCAAGTTCAGAATGTCCTTGACAGTTTTAACACCCTTGGGTAATTCTATAATCTTTACCAGATATTCATCACACCATTATATGAAAAAGTATCAGAAAAGTTGTGTGATGCAAGTTTGTTCTTCACTGTTTTCGTTTATATCATCCAATCTAGGCACATTTATTCATTCATTCAACAAATACTTTTTAGAATGCCTATAATGTGTGTGTGCTGGCCTCTGGGGACACAGTAGTGAGAGACAAAGTCCCTGCCCACAAGGAGCTTACAGTTTTGGGGAGAGTGAAGAGAAAAAACATTGAGTAATCATATACTATGTTAGGCAGTCAGAAGGGAAAGGTGGGTGGGAGCTCTGAGTGTGGAGATGGGTTTGTTATTTCATATAGGTTTGGGCATAGCTCCAGAGGGTGGCTAGATCATTATTTTATCACTAAAGGAGAAGAAAAAGCTCTTTGGAGTAGAGAGAAACAAGATGCGTGGAAAGCTATAAAGGTGAAGAAAATAGGCACTTATCCAGACGTCTTAGGCCCAGTGGAAATCTGAAGAGGAAATGAGGCACTAGGCAGGCTGAAAATCAGGGAGAGGTTCTAAGAGCTTCGTATTGGCCTTTCCTTTTAGAAGTCTGTGCTATATGGCTTTCCTGAGTCCTTAGGGTTTCTGATGTCTCCCAGCAAGAGGGGTTTCTGGAAAAACAGGCTTTCCCTCGTGTTAGAGCAGGAGGAACAGAAGGGAGAGGAGGGAGCAAAACAAGAGTAAGCAACTCCGGTGCTGGGAAGGGACCACTGTGCTGTGAGGACTGCAAGACTCTGGGGAGAATACCCAGCAAGATATCCCAGCTTGGAGAACTGATCCCCAAATCTTTCTGCCCTTGATAAGAAAACTTCTGAGAACCTGGAATAAAGAAGAGCAGTTCCCTTAGGAACGTACTGTTATTTCCATGGGACACAAACTTGAAATTTAAAGAGACATTGAGGGTCCTTGTATGTGTGGTTCTTTGGGAGTGGGCGGGAGTGGGAGGTTGATCTTCAAAAGGTGCTGTTAAGGGCGCTCATACATCTTTAGCAGAGTAGGAGGAAGCGACACGATGGATTTCACTTTATAAGATCAGCATCTGAGGGGTAAAATCAGTACTGATTCTGAAGTTTCCAGATTAGAAGCTGGGGTTTATTCTGACTATGGTGTTAGAAAAGTTAAATAGCTTGAGATTTTAACAGAATTTCCCAGTGATTTGTAAATGCAAGATATATTTGATCAGTATTTTTTTAACTTAGGGGCAACATTTGCACTTCAATTCTGCCTTCCCTTCAGACCTTGTGAGCCAGCACCCTTTGTGTGCAAGTCAAAAGTCCGATGATTTACACAGATACTCCAGCTTCTCTACTTCCTCTAGCTTGGAAATAATTATCTCTATTGGATATTTAGTTTAGAGCACTTTATTTTGCAAAGAATCTTTAGGAAAAATATTTTCCATTAGTAGGTCTGTTTCAGGAGAGTCAGCAAGCAACTAGCAGGTCTGAGCTGCTTTCAGGAATAAATCGTCTTTTACAATCTCCTGTTCAGTTAAACTAAACAAACACACTGAATAAAGGCAGACTTGCTGGGCAGGATTTTGAGTTGGGTTTCAGTCTACTTTAAATTCCCCCTCTCCTCGAGTTGTGATTCTTGTATATGTGTAAATTCCTCATTGGCAGTTTAGGGGTGGCTGTAAAGTCTGAGCTGCACACTCCATACTTTACGTCTGCTTTCTGGCCATTGGTTCCCTTCCGGGGTTAAGCTGCACAGACGATGGTCACCCTTGGGGGTTTAGCTTTGATGCCTTGACCCTCTGTGGAATCAGCCACGAGCTCAGCTCGAAGGTTCTCAGGTGGGCAGGTCTCTTTTGCTTTAAGAGGGACACTGACATCAGCTCATCCTCTTCCTTTGATTGATGGTGTCATCTCTAACATGACACATCCTTAACTTTTAAAATTTCCTAACTTCTTGGTAGAAGGCAGCTAAAAAATGACTTCTTACTCATTGAGAGAGAACCTTCTATGAAATACCATATCTAACATCAAGGATAGGATCAAGTTTCTCCAATTTTCTCATTTCTCATTCTCTCCCTTCATTTTCGATCTACTGTACTGAGCTCTACCTCAAGTTTATAAACTTGATGTGAATGGAATTTGAACTTCTGATTTGACATCAGGATCATATTGCATAAATAACAGTACTTGTAGGAATAACCTATAGGTAGGCCTTTATGTCTCTCTCTCTACATACACACATGCATGTATTCTACAATATGCTAATATATATGCATATTAGATATGCATATATGTACAATGTATGTACATATGTACATATATACTACAATATTCTTATATATATATTCTAGTTTAAATTCTGTACAACATTAAATTTCTAACCACCCAGAGAAACTCTTGCACATGTATACCAGGAGACATGTACAAGAATGGCCATAGCAGCACCGCTCATAAGACTGACGACAGCCCACAGCAGAATGGATAAATTGTGGTCTAGTCACACAATGGGTTATTATACAACTGTGAAAATGAATGAACTATTCATTTTCTTATAAAGTGTCTCATAAGTGTTCTTTATAAAGCGTCTATTGCCTACTTCAATGCCTTTGACAGTAATGTACTTGAATTTTGACATTAGTCTATCTCTGAGCATAATTGTAACACAGTGTCATAAAATAGATTGAAACTACAATAAATTGCTATTTTTGTAGGTCAAAAAGGGTCAAATATTGGCAATCTGATATGGTACAACCTAGTATAATATCCTCTCATCCCGCAAATACCTGAGTGCCTATCGTGTGCATTGGGCCAACTGCCTTGGGAGATTAAAAATGAGAATGAGAGGCTCCTCTTTGAAACTTCTAGTCTACACACCATAACTTGAATACCAGATAGAAAGTGATTCATCCTTGAGAAGGGGAAGAGTAGCACCCTGATTTGAAGGAGCAGACCATGCTTTCAATGGTAATTCTCTACATCACTGCAGTGCCTAAAAGTTCACAGAATCCCATGACAAAGCCCCATCCCCAAGAACCTTTGCTGCCCCAATGCCTCCTGAGTCAAGTTCAGAGCCCTTAGTCTGGCATTCAAAGTACCTATCTGACATTATTCTTTTTCCCTTATGTTTATACACTGCTTTCCCATCTGTTTCTGCTAGTCCTTTCTCCTGGAACGTTTCTTTCCTCTCACTTGAAAGGCAGTCGAGTGTAGGGGTTAAAGGTGTGGGTGGTAGACTCATATTGTCTGGGTTCAAGTCCCAGCTCTCCACTTATTAGCTGTGCAACTCCTGGCGAGATGTTTGATCTCAATGTACTCTCTATGAAAGATGGATAGTATCACTGCAACCTCATCGGACTGTGTGTATTAAATAATGTGTTATGTACAAGCACTAGAACGGAGCCTGATGCAGAGTAAGCACTCGATGAATATTGTTAATTATTACAGCTTCTGCATGTGCAAATCTCACTCATCTTTCAAGACTCCAGACAAGGGCTACCTTCACCCCAGGGCCCCCTCCAGCGTCCCTAGTTGCAAGTTCTCTTTCCTTTCTCTGGTTTCTCACAGCATGTCTGTAACTGTTGCTTGACACTTTTTAATGTTGTTTTTATAAGTATATAATGTCTTCTTGACTAACCTGTGGATTTTTGAAGGTTGGAGCTGCAATACTGCAATGCCGTCTCGAGCTACTGCAGACCCCACAGGCGAAGGGCACAGTGCTTGAGCAAACTGCCCTCACTTCTGGTTCAGACACCAGCTGCCCTACAGGAAGTCCCCAGGCCATCTGCACTTCTGACCGAGTGGCTACAAATTCAGGGGTTCCCACAACCCCCTCAGGTTTGATAATTCACTAGAAGACTCACAGAACTCAGAGAAGTGCTATATTTATGACCACGGTTTTACTATAAAGGATACAAATCAGGACCAGCCAAGTGGAGAGACACACAGGGCAAGGGTCTCAAACGCAGAGTTTCTGCGTCCTCTCAGTGAGGACTCAAGACTTGTCCTCTGGGCACATTGACGTGTTCACCAACCAGGAAGCTCCCCCGAGATCTGGGTGTCCAGTCCAGAATTTTTATTGGAGTTTCATTATGCAGGCATGATTGATTGAATAATTGATCATATGATTGACTCAATCTGCAGCCCCTCTTCCTTCCCTGGAGACTGGGTTGATATCACCTGGATCAAAGCCCCAATCCTCTCATCACATGGTTGGTCTTTCCATCACCACCAGCCCCTGTGGGTCATCTCGTTATCATAAACTCAGGTGTGGTCCAGGGGCCCACCGTGAGTAACAAAGGCTTGTTATCATTTGGAAAATTCCAAGGGCTTAGAAACCCCCTCCCAGGAACCCAGGACAAAGACCAGAAAAATTCTTTATTCTAGAATAGCAGCCATATCTGATTCCTACCATGCCTAGCACAATGCTTTGTACATAATCGGCACTCACATTTATTAAAAGAATGGGAAAAGGTGGGCTTTACAAAGATGACTTTATGTAGGATGGATTATAGATACCAGTTAACACTATTGTAATAGACCTGATGTTATTTCATTGAGTCTTTCAAAATTCTGTTGATGGTGAGACTGAAGAAATATAAACATTAAAAAAGTTAAATCCCTCTATTTCTCCCCCCCACCCAACTATAAAGTCCTGCAGTAATTTTCCATATGTTGAATTTATCCAAGAAAGCCCTCCACTGGGAAGTTAAAGATAGTCTTAAGTGTGAAGAATTTTGGCCTCTCATTTATTTAACTGATTAAAATAAATAGCTTGTGGGGCTGGCCCCGTGGCGCAAGTGGTTAAGTGCGCGTGCTCCGCTTGGGCGGCGGGGGGGTTCGCAGGTTCGGATCCTGGGCGTGCACTGACGCACCGATTGTCAAGCCATGCTGTGACGGCTTCCCTATAAAGTAGAGGAGGATAAGCGTGGATGTTAGCTCAGGGCCCATCTGTCTCAGCAAAAAAAAAAGAGGAGGATTGGCATCGGGTGTTAGCTCAAGGGCTGATCTTCCTCACACACACACACACACACACACACACACAAAATAAATAAATAAAATAAATAGCTTGTAGTAACGTTGCAAAGAGGGATTGTCCTCAATATTGCCACTAATAATACTGTCTTAGGATCTTTGAGATTACTTATCATGATAATCCATTCATAATATCTACATCCCATGATCCTGGGGATTTTCTTAAAAAGTAATCCTGGAAGGGATGTGAGGAGTACAAATGAAACAAGACTGTTCATGAGTTAATAATTATTGAAACTGGTGATGGGTAATGGATTTCATTATACTGTTGTATAATTTGTATATCTATTTTATAGAGTATATTTGCATTATATTCTTTCTCCTTTTGTATATTTTTGGGAACTTTTCATGATCAAAAGTTAAAAAAAAATCTTTGTCTCCAAAATTGAAGTCCTCATGCAAAGTGGTATGTAATGATTTGTAATGATTTGTACTCCACCTTAGGTAGTGAGTCTTAAAAAACAACTCCACCCAGTTGACGTGTCTGTAGGAGCCAATACTCAAAGGTGGATGGAAGTGTTGACGCTTGGATGCCAGGCGTCAGTGCTGCCCCAAAGACCACCCTCAGCTGTCCTCCTCCATGCACTTGGCACCAACTTTATTTGGCAAATCCTATGCAAGTCAGTCCTCCAGTTGGAAATGTTGATATTTAAGGTACCCCTGAGTCTGATAATTGCTTCCAAATGCTTCACTTAGAGACAAGGAAATAGAAAACCAAATCAACAAAACTCGTTTATTCTTTAGGAGACTATAGGATCAAAGATGGGAGTGAAAAATTACATGAATGCCAGGATTGTTGCAGAACTGTGAGACCAAGCCCCTCTGGACCATGACTAAATGGACAAACTTTATGAAACGACAGAAGACAAGTCAGGGGAACAAGGAATGTGATTCTTCAGCATTGAAATGAAAACTGTAATGAATTGGAGCAGTAACAAATTCACCTGGGCTGGGCTAGATATTTACAAACTGTGTATCTCAGCCCCTATTGCAGAAAGTGTCAAAACAATGGCTGGCTCTGGGGGCACACAGAAGACAAGCTACCAGAGACTTTTGGAGGTACTGCTTCTGCCAGTATAAAACCCCCTGGGGGGTGTGGATCTCAGAGAATATGAGGTTCATTTGGAGCACAAACTGAAAACAACTGTTGCACAAGCCTAGCTGTAGGTAGGTGTTATGCAGTCTAACTAGCGGGATTGCAAATAGCAAATTGGCAATAAAGAGTTCACTTTAGTGAGCTTGAAAGGAATCTAAGTGATTAGCATCCTGGATCAGAATACATACTTGCTTCATGTACGCAAGTTATGAAGCATAGTAAAATGAACATGTATGAAGCTACCGTCCAATTTAAAAACTAGAACATTACCACTTACATCTGCCCATCCTCCTTCTCTCCACCCGCCACCAGTAAATTTTCTGTTTACCATTTCTTTGCTTTTTATCACTTATTATGAATCCTTAAAAAAAAATACATTTTTTGGTTTTGGTTTTTCTTGTGTTTGAATTTTATAAAAATGATACTATGATATTTGTACTCTCTTGGGGCTTGCTTTTTTTCACTTCACATTATGTTTCTAAGCTTCATTTGCAGCCATGCGAGGAGCTGTGGTTCATTCATTTTCACAGTTATATAATAATCCACTGTGTGACTAGACCACAATTTATCCATTCTGCTGTGGGCTATTTTCAGTGTTATGAGCAGTGCCGCTATGACCATTTTCGTATTTGTCTCCCAGTGTACATGTACAAGAGTTTCTCTGGGTGGAAATGCTGGACACTGGGTATGTGAATGTTCACCTTTATATAATAAACAATACAAGGTTATGGCAAACTGTTTTCCAAAGTAGTTGTACCAATTTATACTCCCAGCAGCACTGGCTAAGCATTTCCATTCATTTATATCATCTCCAATTGTTTATGTTGTCAGACTTCCGTATTTTTGCTGACCTAGTGGGTATAAAATGTCTCACTGAAGTCTTCAATTGCATTTTCTTGATACTAATGAGGCTTAACATCTTTACCAGTGCTTATTTGCCATTTGTTTTTCTTCTGTGAAATGCCTGCTTATACCTTTTACTCATTTTTTTCCCCCTTATAGGGCTGACCTTTTACTTACCGATTTTGTAGGTGTTCTTTCTACACTAATCAGTGTTCTTTACCATTTATCAATTTGTTGATCTTTAAAATTTTAGACCTATGGCATTTAGAACTGGAAGGACCCTGTAAAATATAGTTCATCTCCCTCCTATTCCCGATGAGGAAAACAGAAATGCAGAGAGGTAAGGTGACTTGTCCAATACCACAATTTGTATTAGCAGCACTGCTGAGGTAAGCAAATGAACCTTTTAACTCCAAATTAAATTATTTTCCCATTATGCTATGATAACCTCCTCTGAGATTTTGGTTTGTCTCATTTTTATTTAAAAATTTTTAAAGTGCCCAAGTAATACATGTTCATGGTAGAAAAAGGAAAAACAAACATGAGCAGAATGAAGAAAGTAAAAATTAGCTTTAATTTCACCTTCCAGATGCAACTACTGTTTATTTTATGCATTTCCTTTCCGATAATAACTATAATAGATAATGATTATGGAACGCTTACTATGGGTTAATTAGTGTGGAGTGCTTACTATCTGCCAGGTACTGTTCTAAACACTTTACATATATTGATTCTTTTGATCTCCTCCACAACCTTATGATGCAGATCATCACCATTATCCTGAGTGTGGTAAAGCAGAATAATAGCCTTCCAAAGATGTCCACGTCCTAATCCCAGGAACCTGTGAATATGTCATGTTACACGGCAAAGGAGAATTAAGGTGGCAGATGCAATTAAGGTTGCTACTGAGCTGACCTTAAAATGGGGAGAGTAGCCTGGATTGCCCAGGTGGGTCCAATGAAATCACAAAGGTTCTTAAATGTCGAAGAAGGAGACAGAAGAGTCGGTGTGGGAGTGACACAATCTGAGAAAGATTCGACCAGCCACAGCTGGCTTTGAAGGTGAAGGAAGGGGACCAGGAACCAAGGAATGCAGGCAGCCTCTAGAAGCTGGAAAAGGCAAGAAGATGAATTCTCCCTTAAAGTCTCTAGAAAGGAACGAAACCCTGCTAACACCTTGATTGTAGCCACGGTGGTAGATAGAACAATGGCACAGAGACGTCCACATCCTAATCTCTGGAACCTATGAATATGTTACCTTACATGGCAACAGGAACTTTGCAGATGTGATTAAGAATCTTGAGATGAGGAGATTATCCACGTGGGCCCAATATAATCACAAAGATACTTTTAAAAAAGAGGCAGGAGGTTGCGAGTCAGAGAGGAGATGTGACGACAAAAGCGTAGGTTGGAGGGCTGTGCTTTGAAGATGGAAGAAGGGGCCGTAAGCCAAGGAATGCAGGTGGACTTTAGAAAAGGTAAGCAAACAAATTCTCCCCTTGAGCCTCTGTAGGACGTGTGGCTCTTTGACACCTTGATTTTGGCCCAGTGAAACCCATTTTGGATTTCCGACCTCCAGAACTGTAAGGTAATAAATTTGTGTTGTTTTAAGCCACTAAATTTGTGGTAATTTGTTACAGCAGCAATAGGCAACATACCCTTCCTTTATCGGCGACCAAAGCCACACAGCTAGTCAGTGGTAGAGAGAGATTTGAACTCAAGCCATCTGGCTCCAAAGCCCATATCCTTTACCACTATGAGACATACATAGATAGTTAGACATTTAAATAGTACATATGTTTCAATAAATGCAAATCTTCCACATTATTTTAATACCCATTCAGTACTACTATATTAAATAGCTGTGTTCCCCTGAATAAATATACCATTACCATATTTTATTTAATAAATCCTCTATCATTGGATGCTTAGGTTGTTTCTGTTTCAATATTCTAAAATTGGCAGTGATAAACATCTTTCTAGTGATGGTAATAATTTCTTTAGGAAAAACTCTTAGAAATGCAGGTCAAAATAAGTGCATTTTAAAAAAATGGCCAAATTACCCTCCATTAGATCACACTGGAATATAATTTGAAAGAAAATAAAACACAACTAGAGCAGGAACATACCTACCTCTGTTTCTGCAACACTTCTAGTATTAATCTATTTTTCTTATCCATGGTATATGCTCAACTTAATTGTATTTTTGTCTTTGAAGGTTTTACCTATAATATTATTTTTTCTGTAGAATCTTAGGTGTTAGAGCTAGAGAGTGTTTAGATGTCATTTACTCTAACTCTTTAATTTATAGGTAAAGCCCCTGAGGCCCAGAGAGGTGAACAGACTAGGAAAGCCTCCCCTAACCGCATGTGTCTGGCCAGAACCCACTAGCCTGACTTCAAGTCCAGCATCTTTCCACATCTGCTGCAGATGTCCTAAGGATAGCCCCCAAGTTGGTACCATTATTGATGTTTTTCCTTCAAATCATGCCAGAAATCTCTTGCCCTCATTCATCAGAAGTGTATATTAGGGGCTGTAGATTAATAATGACCCACATATCCAGCATTAAAAGATAAACTCTAGCCTTTTCCTGGACTGAGCCTGCTTTTATTTTCTCACTGTGAAATGTGGTAGGATTGATGGCAGACAATAACTCCCCACCCCCACCCCCACCCCCCAATGTTTTATGTAGGAGTTCTAAGGGCAGATAATTGGAGGTTTTCCATCATCACCTTTTTGCCTAAGAATATATCATTTTCTAACTTGGTTCTTGTGTTATCCAACAGCACTAAGGATACTTTGTCCTGGAATTTGATGTACACAACGGTATGCAAACTCCTTCCCTCTCTCTGAAGCAAACAATGAAATAGGAAAACACATTGCCATTTTCTGAGTGACCTCAATCGCTGAGGGTGGACGCCGCACGTTACATCAGCAGGCCGGCTCCATTACTCTGCCCTGCGCTGTGCTCGAGCTACTGAAATATTGATTTTTACAGAGCCGGCGCACACACACTGAAAAATCAATATTTCAGGGCACACAACAGAACAGGCGGCAGAGCCGGGACCTACTCCGAGGCCCAGCAAGCACGGCCAGCAGGCCTTGGCCGAGGAGGGGGTGGAGGACTGGAGGAGACAATGCCCAGGGAGAGGCCCCTGCAAACCCGGGAAGGGTCAGATAAACAACCAAGTGTGGAGAGAAAAGAGAAAGGAGAGTGGAGAGAAAGATCCTTGAGGATAAAACAGTTGGAAGGAGCAATGATTTATCTTTCCGTAGGGGGAAATGGGGAGAAGGAGAGAGTAAATTAAGAAGAGAGGATGGGAAGAATATTACAGGTAAGAATCTTCCCATGAAAATTTATCTTTTGCTTTTCTGTATCATTCTGTCAGATTTATGACGGAAAAATTATAAAGATGATACAGATATTTTATTATATGAGGGGAAAAAATAACTAGGCCAATTCTAAGAAATATTTGTATTTTAAAAAATGCAGCCTCTTTCCTTTTTCTTTCTTTCCAGACTAGAAGCTGGCAGATCTTATAATAACCATCAAAGAGTCAACATTTATAATATGGCCTCTACTTTTGCAATGCTGTTCCTTTCTTTTCCTTGGAGAAGGGGGATGGAAGGAAAACATCCTGGTCATGTGGCCATGCATCCATTCCCTTTCTTTCTAGAAAAGCACCTTCTTTGGTGTGCTTGGGGAATTACGTTAAAAATTGATTCCTTTTACATGTCCGTGACTTCTCAGGGAATTCTGAGCTCCCCTGAGTCACACCTCCATCCAGTTATGGGGAAGAGAACGTGCCCCGGTTCCACTCTCGGGTGCCCAGTACTCAGCCGAGGTTGGGGTGGAGACGGGCCAGCCTTTCCGTTAGTCCTTGTAGACGTGTTCAAGAAAAAAAAAAAAATCAGAACCGGCACATTTACTTTTAGTAGCATTTTGGCTTCTTTTTATTTGGGGGCCAGGGGATAGGCAGTTAATTAAAAGGGAATACTTTTAACCCTGATGAATTCTTGATTTTGCTTTGTCCTAGAATTCTCTTACTGAGAACCTCGCTATTAGTTCTCTCAACTCCCGGCCGGAGGAGGAAACTGCCCTCCCCGAGGTTTCCATTTCGTTTTCTGCTCTGCAGGCAGCCTCGCTGCCTCTTCGTCTCCAGCTCAGCAAAGACCGGGGCCAACCTGGGCTCGGCTTGGGTCTGGTGGAAGGGGCTCCAGAGGAAGCGGGCATTCAGGGGCACTTTGTAAAACGCAGGTTTCTTAGGCCGTGCGGGGCTGGCCTAGGACAAGGTCTCGCAGATTGCCGGTGGAGACAGAAGGGGCAGAGGGGCCGAGGAGGGTGGACAGGGGGGCGGGGCAGGACGCCTAGCCAGGTGGCCACCTGGAGCGCCCCGCCCCTTCCAGCCCCTCCTCCGGCCCGGCCGGCGAGCCCCGCCCCCGCCCCGCGCGCCCCCGCCCACTCCCGCCCCTGCCCCCGCCCCCAGCCCCGCGCGGCCGGTCTATTTGCATAAAGAGGCGGCTCCAGGGCCCGCCCGGGGCGCACGTGACCCCGGGGGAGGCGGAGGGAACCTGCTGACTTGACACGAGCCGCTGTGCGGCTCCCCTTGGCGCGGAATAGCGAGAGCAGCCGTGACCTCCGACCCCGCCCGCCGGCAGCCAATAAGAGCGCAGGTCGTCTCCAAACCCAAAATTTCCACGTCGGCAAAAGTCAAGATGGAAGGGAGCGGAGCGGAGCGCGAGGGGGGGAGCCCGCCCGGGAATGCCTGGCGGCCGGCGCTGGAGGGGCAGGCTGGGGAGCCTGCAGCGGGCGCAGAACGGACCACACGGGAGGGCGTCCCGGCCGAGGGAGGCCGGAGCGCGACCACGCGCCCCCAGCCCCAGGCGCTTCTGGGCACCCCGCACTTCGACAGCCGCCTGTGCACCCCGGCCCGGGGGACGCAGCCCACTGCACCTCCGGCCCTGGCTCGGGGTGGAGGGGCGTAGGAGAAGGGACGATGGCGGGAGGTTGGGGAGGAGGATGGGGAAGACACTTTCCAGACCTGTTGCATGGGTGCAACAGCTGTTCAGGTGCGGTATGTAGGGGGAGGGGGCAGTCGGAGTTGGGAGGGAGGATGGTCGCGTATACTCCAGGGACGGGGTGCAGGGCGGGGGCTAAGAGCAGAGGGTTGGTGGTGGGGGCTGCATGCAAGGGCAGAGGTGGTGTGCGGATGGGGTCCGCAGGAAGCTCTCTGCCTAATGGGGCAGGGAGAATCCCAAAGAATGGGTGGGTGGAGCGCAGGGGAGAGGACTGCATAGACGCGAATTCAGGGGCTGGCAGCGGGCGGCTGGAAGACCGGGAATAGAGTGGTGGGAATGGCTGGGGGAAGGGGAGACACTAGGGAGGCCCCGAGAAGCCTTGCTTTCCTGGGCCGTCCCATCTGCGGGGCATTTTCCGGGCCTGTGTTCGCCACCTCGCCGTTCCCCCTTAACTCTTCCAGCTCCGAGAATTCGTCCTCGTGCAGCCCCCTCCACCACCAACTTTCCAGATGGAAAGGTAAAAAGTTGCCACAAGTTAGATGGAGTGAGTTAGCAGCTTGCAAAAGTTTAAATTGCAGGAACGAGGAGGAGATGGGGTTCGACCGGGAATGGGTTCTAATCTGGGATGGGTGGGAAGGAGGGGGAGGGTGTGTGATTTCCGCAGCCCGTTTGCTGTGACATTGCGACCAGAATTTGTCCAACTGGGCTGTTAAAACACCATTTCTATTGGGCATTTGCTCCTGCTGACTGCGGCAGTAACTTTCCATAATTAATGAGCCGTTCCATTATCGGTCGCATCCTGAGCTAAATTGCTTGTAACGAGTTCTTCTTCTTTGTCTTAGCGGGGGGTGGGGGGAGCACACCTGCAGGAAGAAACTTCTGCAGGAAGACAGCCTGTTTGGTCTTTTGAGGCAAAGTTCTGAGACACTCCGACTCTGAATATGATAGAAGTCAGTGCACTACAGAACTTTGTCTCTGGAGACTGTGGTCGCCGCCGCCGCCACCACCATCGCCGCTAGGGCTTGGGACGCCGGGCCAGGTAGCCCTGGTGGCCACGTCGCTGCGCCTTTGCCTTGGGGGAGGGGGCGAGGCCAAAGGGGGGTCCAAGTGCTGCTTCAGGAACTTCGCCAACTCCTTTGAAGCCGGTGGGTTAAGCCACGTAAATGGGAACAAAATCCTCCCAGATCTCCCTTACTTCATTTTCCCCTGGTGAACTCCTGCCTGCAGAGATTTTTGGTTTAAAAAAAAAAAAAAAAGCTTTGGGCTTTTCAAGGTTATTTAAAAGGTACTCAGAAGACCGGTTTCATTTATTGAGCGAGGAGAGGAGAGCCACAGGTTTATTAATGGGTGTGCGGGTGTGCGGTGCCTTACAGGAATTTAAACTCTCTACCCTTGAAGGAAATGTATGTGTACAAAAGCCATGGATAATGGTCGTTTGACTCGAGTGACCTGCTAGATAAATGAGATCCTGCAAAGATTAAGTTTGGCGATCTATTCTCGATTTTGTTTCTGATTTAGGTCCAATTCACTTTTATTTTTTAAAATAGGTTTTATTAAAGGGGAGGAGGCACTTTTTCCAGGAAAGCATTTTGAAAGCTGGGGGTGGGGAGTGGGGGCAGAATATTTTGAGCCGTAGAGATGCTTTCCACAGAGACACTGCTCTTCTCATCCCTACTGGCGTGTGGGTTTTGGTTGGTGAGTTCCTGTCAATAGCCTGCTCTGTGCAATGGGCCAGTGACTGGCACCAAATTCTAGTCCTGTTCCATCAACATTACTTTATTTTGATTTTATGAGCTTTTGGCTGGAGAGCTGATTGATCCAAAGAATTACAAAAGCTCCTTATTAACAAAGGTGTTTATCCAACAAATATGCGTAGAGTGCCTGCTGGGTGCCAGGCACGGGGTGGTGAGCAAAAAGGAAATGGCTCCTGTGCCATGTTGCTGACAGTCAAGTAAGGGGGGAACTCACTTGTGACATAATTTGTAGGATGCTTCAGGAGCCTCGCCTATTTGTGTCTCTGAGAGGTCCTGGTTTAAAAAAAGCCACCATCTTTTTACTTGGGTATATTCCAGCTGGCCTGTCATTGGGAGAAGGGTGATAATGGAGGGAGCGTCAATTGGGGGAAAAGGTGTTCAGTTGCTTGATATTAGAGCTTAGTGGTAGGACTTGTGGCTGCTTTCCACAGCAGTGATGTGTGCTGATCCTGAGACAGCCTGGATTCTCTTTCACGTGGCTGTTATGCATCATCCCACCTTTCCCTCCGTGACCGTTTTGCTTCAGTTCCTCAATCTTTTACCCAAAGGATGGCTGAATTATATTTATGCAGTAAAATAAAGTGTTTCAAACTCATGTACTTGTATTCATTTGAGATGTACAATATGCTTACTTGTACAAAGGATGCTTACCCCTGATTTTTGTGTCCAAATGTGTCCATGAGATATTCTGAAAATACTGCACGCCAACAAAACTTAACCCAACTTTGCAAGAGAGTGCAGTTGGCTCTTTGAGGGTGTGGGGTGGAATGGTTGACTGGGAGAGTGGTCATCCAAGCAAAGAGAAGAGGTCAGGGTCTCCCCTCCAAAGAAGGGTGTGGTTTGGAGGCTCTGCCTTGATTAGGTCTGGTTTGACTTGATGCTTAACTGATTTGCTCAGAAATCTTTTGCTGTGTCTCCTGCCTGTGACTACTGATGAGTTAAAGGACTGACTAGACATGGGGGCTGTAGTTTACTCTTGTGCTGAGGATCCTGGGGTAGGAAGTAGGAAAATCAGCAGTCTGGGGATGCTTACTGTAAACCTGGCATTGTCTCATAGACCTTGGTCATACAGCAACCTGTGTATTGTCAGCTAAGTATCAGGTGTTATTCTAGATGCTGGGGTGCAGCAGTGAAGAAAATAAGCCCAAATCCCGGTCCTCTTGGAGGGCGTGCTTGTGCCAGAGGCAGACAATAAAACTATAAAATAGAATGATGGAAAGCATGGCAGGAAGGGGAGAACAGGGAGCACTGGGGGGCAGGGTCACCAGGCTGAAGGACACCATCACTAGCAGCCTGCTTTCTATGGCCCAGGCCCTTCTGTCTTTATTTTCAACATTTCAAGTGGATAAATCAAACAATAGGTGCAACAGAAACTATATAGCACTCAACATTGGTAGCCCTTTACTTTTTTTAAAGAGCATTTTTATTTTAAAGTGTAAAGATTGGGAAATGTGAGGGTGCTAGAAAATCTTCCCCGAGTTGCTAGGGAACCACATCGCTGGACCACTAACTCTTCACCTGTATGTAATGTCTAACCCCATCTTCCAGCAGCAAAATTGTAGGAGTCTAGGTAACCTGGCATTTCTAAGAGGGTTTATTTCAAAGAACTCCCAAGTATTCTCAAACGTTCTTCAAATAGTGGGGGGTGGGTGGGCACGTATTTCTCGGGATCCCCAGGAGCCGGAGGAGTCCACCATCTAGGCCGCATGTGATTTCAGGAACCACTCTTGCTGAACTTGTTATTTGACATAAAGTCGTCATATTCGTGTGGGCAGTACATACGGGGAGCTTTCATGGGGTAATCACTCAGACACAGAGGAAACCTTACAAATAGAAAAGCTGTGGGCAGGAAAAGAAAAAGGTAGAACTCATTGTTCACACTGCTGTGTGTGATGTGTAAGGAATAAAAATCTGTGTCGCTTCGGTAGCCTTGGAGGAACCCAATGATGTCTCATTGGCAGACCCCTGGCAATATTAGACAGGGCTCTCATGATTCTGATCTGTGAATTCATTAATTGGGCCCCCAGGAGAGCTATCAGAGGCTTCACCACAGCAACAGCTGCTCCCGAGATGACTTCTCTGCTTTGCCCCTCAGATATGCCTCTCTCTTTTTTTTACTATTTAATAGGAAAAATACAAAAAATGGCTAGTAGTTAAATAGTACTTAATTTGTGCCAGACAGTGTTACAAGCATTCACATATGTTAAATCATTTACCCTGAGATCAGAAATGTTAATATCATTCCCATCTTACAGATAAGGAAACTGAGGCATAAAGAGATTAAAAAACCTGCCCAAGGTACACAGCTAGTCAGTCAGTGGCTGAAGCAAGGTACAGACCTAGGCAGTTTGGATCAGACTCTTGATGTTAGCAGCTATGCTGGACAGGCTATCAATTCAGTCGATTAATTGGTTACAGCCTAGTATAGAGCCTGGGAGTCTAGGTTCAAAGTTAAAAGCACTGAACATAATTAGGGCTTAGCTCAAATCTTTGGTCTTTAGTGTGTGAGGTTGGTTTCCAGGGCCCTGTGGTAGCGCTGATTTGGGGATTATTTTACTATTTTGAATCTACTGGTCACTTTTGCCACTGGGTAGAATTGAATGCTGAGAAAAAGAATAGCACTTTCTTCAAAAAGTGTGCTGGTTGACACAGAACAAGAAAAGCAATAGAAGTAGAAAATAAATTGTATTAATGCATTCATTTAACAACATTTCAGTTCCTGCTATGTAAGCAGTTTCAGGTATTGAATGAGAACTACCGCTAACTCAACCTGGAATATCCAAGAAGGCTTCCTAGAAGAGGTGATAACTGAGCTGAGTATTGAAGGATGAGTAGGAGGTAGCTAAATGAAGGGTGGGAAGGGCATTCTAGTTCAAGGGAACAGCAAGTACAGACTCGTGGAAATATACAACAGTATGATGAGTTTAGGAATCAGCAAGTCGTCATGTGTGGCAGGTGTAAATGTCACATATAAATGAATGACAGGAAATGAAGCTAAGGAGATTGGCAAGGGTAGACCATGAAGGGCCTTGTACTTCATCCTTAAAGCCAGGGAAAGCAACTAAATGATCTTAAGCAGGGAGATGGCCTATCAGCTCTGCTTTTTTAGAAAATGTCTTCTAGCAGCAAACAGAGGGTTGTGTTGTTGGAGGTGGACTAGTCAGTTATGAAGCTATGAGTAATGCAGGGAGACACGATGAGAGCCAGTGGGATGCACAGGAGGGTGTGGAGGGGCTTAGCATGAGAGCAGGAAGACCAGCTGACCTGAGGCAACGTAAGAACTTCTAAGGCAGCCTGCTCCTGAGGCCTTTACATATGTCTTGCTGCTGGTTCTCACCCGGGGAATAAAATTGGCGCTAAACTGCATTGTGTATGATATTTCGAAATATTAAAGTTGTTTGGCTGTAATCCCACATTAATTCTGGAAGCGTGATATTGCAAACATCTCTGTAACCCTTTATGGCATATTGGAGATTTTACCCTAGTTCATCAAGTCTGAGAAGTCAACAGTTGTAAGATGCCCCATTATTTATGTACCACTAAGAAAAAGTGCTGCCAATTAAACTATGGCGCAGAGCTTATGTATCACTTAGATTTTTCAATTTTTTTAAAGATCTCTTTTAGATTTATTAAGATATAGATTTTTAAAAAAATCAGTCAGAACCCCAGTGGGAAACAAAGGCAAAGGGGACTGGAGAGGGTTTGATGAAAAAAATATTTACAAAGGATGAGGGAAACCTACAGGAAGGAGTGAAGCACCCTGGGACTGGCGGCACTGGGAAGCTGGTACCACTCCTAGGCCAGAAGAGGTGAAGGGAGAGAACAGATCCTGGAGGGGGCGGAGGCTGAGGCTGTAGGAGAGAGCTGCCTGACAGGAGCTGTGGCCCTCCGGGGAGAAATGCAGCCGTTGTCAACCTACAGCCCAGCAGGGAGGGAGCCAGTGGAGTGAATACCCTGAACTCGTTCTCCTCTCCTCTCCAGGCTCTTGCCATCGCCTCCCATTGGCTGAACCCAACTGGAAGCCAGGGGCAAGGAGCCTAGCCCCTACAGTCCATAGAGGCCAGCCTCCAGAGGGTAGGAAAGGGTGCAGAGTGCATCTGGAAGGTCAAATAGGGAGTTGCCAGAACAGAGTTTTTTTGTTTCATGTCACTCCTGTGCATACGTAAAAAGGAAAACTATCAGAGAAATACATTGCTTGAAGTATTCCTAGAACTTCTTCATATTCAGAGTCTTCATGTCTGCATTTCTTTTCAGATAATCTCATCCTCTGTGCCCTCAAGAGCACAAGTCAAAATGGAGTGTTTCTCAGACGGGTGCCCCACTGTTGTCTCTGCATCCAGGCCACTGACACCCCTTCTGCAAGGTTGATGCTGGGTCTTTTTTTTGAATTGTGGTAAAATATACATAACATAAAATGTACCATTTTAACCATTTTTAGGTGTACACTTCAGTGGCATTGAATACATTCACACTGTTGTGCAACCGTCACCACCATTCATCTCTAGAACTTTTTCATCACCCCAAACTGAAACTCTCTACCTCTTACATGATAACTCTCCATGATGCTGGGGCTTTCCTGACCTTACCAGAAGGGGCCAACAGGTGATTTTCAGACTGACTGAATCTATGCAAAGGTAGGAAAATATCAATGACATGCCTGCTGTCTGGCTGACAGCACTTAGAAGGTTGTGCCTTGCATGCTAATTTCAGTGATGTTAAAATGTGGAAAAAATATGAGCAGAATCAATGAAATATGATGACTCCCTCTAGAGCAGAGCTCACAGCCAGTGTTCCATGAATGGGTTTTAGGTGGGCCAAAATATTGCTCTCTTCTGCCCTCAGGGAGGCCAGGCAGCTAGAACCCTTAGGCTGGAAACCCTTGGCTTTGAGTAGCATTATCTATTTACCCCAATTTGCTCTAAAATATTATCATATTCTATGTGTAACGTGACATGAAAAAGGCTAGGAAGCACAGCTCTGTAAGATTCCCATCTTTGGTCTGGCCATATTTCTGGTTTCATATTTAATACAGTGTCACCTGTGTGCATCAGAAGGCAGGGGATACTGATGGAAGAGCTGTTCGAATATGCTTGGACTGATGTAGCAGTAAAGCTGCTGTCCTAGAGGATGGAAGATGCATCCAAGCCATTGAGATCCTTTCTGCATTCATGCTATGAAAAGGTTAAACAGAAGTGACTTTAGGGTACTTATCGGAATAAAATCTTGCAGACCCTTTCAACCAGCAATTCCATTTGTATTGGTTAGGATCGTTTTGGCTCTAAGTAATATAAACCCAAACTCAAATGACTGAAAGGAAAAATAACTTATCTCACTCTACAAGAAGCCCAGAGGGAGGGAGGCTCCAGGGCTGGTAAGTTCAGCAGCTCAACAGTGCATTAATGATCCAGGGTGTTTCCATCTTTCCCCTCCGCCATCCTCAGCTTCTTTGCCTCATTCTCAGCCTAGGTCCTTTCATGGCTATGTGAAGGCTGCAGCAACTCCAGATGTGACAGAAAAGGTCCCTGAGCCCTTTGTTTTCTCAAGGCTCCCAGCCACTTGCTGTTGTCTCTCATTGGGCAGAATCAAGTTGGATGCCTAGCCATTAACCAATGGCTGCCAATGGGAATGGGACCATGTGACTGGCCTAGACGGATCAGGACTTAACTCTGACTCATGAGGAGTTGAGGTGGACCCTGAACCAAATTAATTCTGTTAGCAAAGAAGAGATGAGGGGAGGGTCTTTCAGTAGGCAACAACAGTGTCGGCTGAAGCACTTTTAGGGAGCGGTCTTACACAGCTGCAACTCAATGATTGTACACTCATTGCAATGTTATTTTTAAAGGCAAAAATTTAGAATTAATCAAAATGTCTATCAATACAGGACCAGTTACATAAATTATGGTCCAGCCATACAATGAAATAGTTATTAGGAAAGAGTGAGGTAGATATGTATGCAGTTAACATGAAGGATGAATGATGCAGTTTTCAGTAAAGAAAATGTTGTAGAACAATAAATGGGGTTTGATTCTATTTTGATCCTTCTATGTGCCCTCATGTACATATACGCTCAAAATACACATAGAGTTTGTGTGTTCTGGTCTGAAGGGCATTAGGATGGGAGGGTGGTGGTGGTGGAGAGAGAAACTTTCACTTACTAGGTTATACACTTTTGATTATCAAACCTTTTTTTATTTTTTTAACACAACATAATACTTTTGTCGTTTTAAAAAAATTGTTTGCCACACGGGAAGAAAGCAAATAGAATATGACTGTGGCAATATTATATTGCTGGTAATGAGATAATACTCCTCTCCTGCACTACAGCCATGTGTATAAATAAATTCACCCCTATTTTATTACTCTCTTTTTTCAAGTCTCATGCCCACACCGGATGCACCTCATCTTTGATGGTTAACAGTGTAGCCTCTTGAGCTGGGCCGTCCAATATGGTGGCAACTAACCTCATGTGGTTATTTAAATTTAAATTAATTAAATGAAGTAAAATGAAAAGTTCAATTCCTCAGTCATACTAGCCATATTTCAAGTGCTCAACAGCCCCACGTGGCCAGTAGCTGCTGTGTTGGAGAGCTTGGACTATAGAACATTTGAATCACTGCAGAAAGGTCCATCGAACTGCACTGCTCTAAGCCTGGCTGCTTGAGTACAGGCACAGGCTGAGTCTCTTAATGACTATGTGGCTTTGGATAAGTTATTTAACTTCTTTGTACCTTAGCTTTCTAGTCATTCGAACAGGGATAATGATAGCACCTACCTCACAGAACTGTGAGCAGAATAAAATTCTGATTGCCTGGTACATGGTAAATCACCAATCAAGTTACCCGTTATTGTGATAATTGTTATTAGGGACATTTCTACCACCATTGATTGAGGACTTACTAAGTGCTGGGCATCGTCCTCACACCATCATTTTGTGGATAAAACAGGCTTGACAAGTGAAGTAAACCTTCCTCGTCACACTAGAAAAGGCAGGGCAGCAAGTATGAGTCAGGTCCCCTTCCAAGGCTTGTGCTCCTTGCTGTTTAATCTGTAAATGACTGTTTTTTGGAGGGAGAGGACTGAGTAGTTAACCCTCCCTCTGGCATCGTCGCCCCCTCTTGCCCTCCTCTTCCCTTTCTGAACAAGAGCTGACTGATTCAAAAGGACGATAAGATTTCAAATTTCCGATTAACCTTCTTTTTATACTTTATTTTTTTTTGATGACAGAGGAGTTGGAGATGAGGAAACAATGAAATTTATTAGCAGCCGAGTACCCATTTTCTGTGGTGTTTGAATAGTCTCAGTTTCTTCTTGTGGGTTTTCCAAAAGTCGAATAGTCCTTTTCAAAGGAAACCACTTTGTGACCAAATTAAAGAAGGGGAGGTCTTGCTAGAGGATGAAACAGGAAGAGACAATTATCTTCAAGAGCTTCTAATCAAAGTTAAAGATCATCATATGTCTCTGCTTAAAGGTTCAGTTACACATACCCCTTGCTGGGGGGCAGGGGGCAGCTGGGGGTGTAGGAGGTCTATGCAAAAGGACGCGAATACATTTATTATGGAGGCTCATGAAAAGAGTGTGGAGGGGCCGTTTTCACTCATGCATTTGGAAGGGGACGTGTGACTGTCACAATTTCTTGGGCCAGATCCTTCATCTTCATTGGTGGAAATGAACCTTTAATTAGAGAATCTTTAGAATTGTTTTCCTGATTGCGATGCAAGCCATCAAAAAGATGTGTTCCATCTCAATGGTGAAGATAAACCCTTGCAGCAGCACAGAAAAAGAACTGGTATCTGCAGATAAGGTCTTGCTTTGTATTTCATTTCTTAAGCTACAATTCTAGTTGGCTACTGTTTCCCTGTGAGTCAACATTTATATTGAAGTTATTACCGTGA
This sequence comes from Ceratotherium simum simum, assembly GCF_057802395.1. Lineage (NCBI taxonomy): Eukaryota > Metazoa > Chordata > Mammalia > Perissodactyla > Rhinocerotidae > Ceratotherium > Ceratotherium simum. The sequence continues at coordinate 58,455,336 of NC_141900.1, read as the reverse complement.
GCTGAAGTGCTATGGAAAATACGCCTTCAGTTTTTTCAGTCTTCTTAAGCTGTGAGGGACTCTGTGTGTTTGTGTGTGTGTGTGTGTGTGTAGAGGAAAGACAACTAATGCAGCTTTTGAAAGGCCATTGAGAACTGGTTTGTTAGGGTGTCATGATGCGTCTGGGGGTTAGAGAAAAGGAAGATGGTTAAGTAAGAGCCGCTCAGGCTGTTAACAGTTGATCAGGATTTATCTGTACTGTGTGAAAACTGAAAACTGAATTCAGTTCATCTTTCTACCTTCCAAATAGTGATATTTGAAATCATTGGAGGCACTTCGCTGTATAAGGAGTTGGGGATAATTTACTTTGAAAAACTGAATTTGAATAGAAAAACAAAAAATGGTAGGAAACTTTTATTCTCTTATATCGTTTCTTTCTCCCCACTGCAAATCATGAAGTTTCTTTTTGTCTCTGAAATATGATTTATTGAAAATAAATTGTAGCACAATGCCTAGGACATTGGCCCCCTTGGCTTCGCTTCTAAGCGCCACGAGGATGGGGCCATTTGTGTCTGATTGGTTGCCATATCGCAACATCTGGCACTGCTCCTGCCCATAGCGGTCATTCCATAGCTGTTTGAATGTGTGAATAAGTTCGTGGGTCCTAACCTTTGTGTGTCTGTGTGTGTATTTAAGTATCTTTATTTTGAGAGTTAACATAATTTCAATTTATTTTCACTGATGTTGGCTCCTTAGATGTTTGATAAGAAGTTGAGATAACCACATCCTTCCAAGTTCTTGCCTTCCAAGTTTTTCTTCCGTGGAATTAGTTAAAGCATACGTTTCTTTTCCGACATTTCTTTTTAGGTTGATCCTGGATTGGGAAGTTTCTAGCCTGGAATGGTTACAATCAAAAGAAGCTTTGCTCCTTATTCTTCCTAATCCCAACACACCCACTTCTCTCTTCTAAAACAACAGCCTTACATCTTTGATTGAGGTTATAAAACCCAGAGATCATCCCGTTGGGGCCTGCATATCCCGGGAGGTGTATGAAGACATCATAGGGGGTACTCAGGCATTGAAGTGTCAAGAGAATCGATTCTTCCCTATTGATGACTTGTTAAAACTGACCTACATCAGAACCATCTGGGGGCTCAGGGTTACTTGTCTCCTCCTACCTCTCCTGTTCCCATCCTCCTTCTTCCACTCTACGAAAGAAAAGCACTTATTTCTTTTGCCTTCACCCATCCCAAATGTAACTAAAGGGCATTGCCCAGTACTTTTGAGCTATCAAACAAAGGGACAATGTCATCTGACATCGTATATTTATCGAATACCTGCTATGTGCCAGGCACAGTTCTAGATGATGAGCTACAGCAGTGAACAAGACAGGAAAGAATCTCTCCTCGTGGAGCTTCCGTTCTAACAGGAAGAGATGGCCAAAGAGCCAAAAGGTGTTATCAGAGCTGCTTCCTGTAATCAAGGCCCTATAACTTTCTCATTAACCTCATGAAAAAATGGTTTCCAGAAAAATTTTCCTTCTTATGTTTATTAATCAAAACTTATATTTACATTATTTTGCTTAGTTGTATACTGGTAATTATTTTAATGAAGACTCAATCTAGAAAAATTATTTAACACTTGGAATGTCATGGTCATGGGGGATTAAAACAAATTTAAATCACAAATTCATGTATGTATCTTGACTGCTAAGAAGTGTGATAGAGTAATCAATAAAAATGTAAAAAATTACATCATGAAAAAATTCTGTGGGGAAAGTAGAATGAATTATAGTTTCAAAATAAATAACAGAACACTATAAATATTCTAATTATTAAATAAGAGCTTGTTCATATATATATTTTTTTTGTGAGGAAGATTGGCCCTGAGCTAACATCTGCCAATCCTCCTCTTTTTGCTGAGGAAGACTGGCTCTGGGCTAACATCCATGCCCATCTTCCTCCACTTTATATGGGACGCTGCCACAGCATGGCCTGACAAGTGGTGCGTCGGTGCGCGCCCGGGATCCGAACCGGCGAACCCTGGGCCGCAGCAGCGGAGCGTGCGCACTTAACCACTTGTGCCACCAGGCAGGCCCCATGAGCTTGTTCATATATTTTTAAAATGGATAATTTGTTGGTATCAAATTGCTATGACATTTAAGTTTCATTGTATACATAAAAAAGAATAGTGTCACAATTTTATTTTAAAAATCTCAATATTTACAATTACCAGAAATTACATCCTTTGCAACTATTTAAACTTATGAAAAATGTTAAGTATCTACTATTTGTGCTGGGGGCACATAGTTTTTCAACATTCTTGGGGTGAAGGGGGTGAGGGGACTATGCAAATAAACTTGTGAAGACCAAACTATAGGTGAGGTTTTTTGGAAAGGGAGCTGGTAGGTGGAGTGGCACAAGAAATGTGTGTAATATTGGCTGGTTTTAACTGATATTCGGCAGAATCAGACTTAAGCTTTTCCTGGAGGGCGAGAAAAAATGTGTGACCACTTATAAAATATTGACTTAACAATCACTGGTTTTAAGTTACCAACATATAAATATGAATAATTAAATTTTGCAATCATTTTGGATTGTCAACTCTAGAGGCCAGAAAGTTATAATAACATGATTAAGATACTGTTCTAGGTAGATGAACCACTCTGCAGCTGTAATCCAGAAATGATTCATACTCAGGCACTAGCATCAATGCATGCAGGGCCCCCTTCACAGGGAGCATGCGTGCACAAAGTTAAATTTGATAGAACTTTGCTCTAGGAACAGCATGCTCATATGTACAACCCCCTATGTGTGCAACATGGCAGCCCTGTTGTACTTCATGCCTGCAACACATATTAATTGAGCACCTACTGTGTGCCAGGCATTGTGTTAAGGGATAGTTATATACCGGTGAGCAAAAGGACAGGATCTGTCTTTGGCTGGGCCCAGTGTCAACCTCCTGGAGAGGATCAGGCAAGCTTTGTTTGGGGAAAGATAAGTGAGGAGAAGTTTCCAGACAAACACGAGTGCCAGCATAGAGCTAGCATGCACTAAATGTAAGCTGTTATTAATTAGTAAAAAGTTATGCTGCTGCTACTGCCTACTGGTACTATTAGTATTAACTCTAACCCTAGTTACTGCCACCAGTATTACTACCCAGGTCCTGTATATCTTATTTCCAAAGGCACCTTTTGGGCAAGAACACCAAGCCAGAGCCTGTCTTGCTTAATGGGCCAGACACTGTTTTTTTTGAACTCAGATATGTCTTGCCCTCATATTCTTTTTTGTTTTTTCTTTTTTTTTTTGCGGGGAAGGATTCGCCCTGAGCTAACATCTGTTGCCAACCTTCCTCTTTTTTTTTCTTCTCCCCAAAGCCCCAGTGCATGGTTGCATATCCTAGTTGTATGTTCTTCCATGTGAACTGCCGCCACAGCATGGCAACTGACAGATGGGTGGTGTGGTTCCACAATTGGGTAGTGGACCCAGGCCGCTGAGGCAGAGAGTGCAGAACCTTAACCGCTAGACCATCAGGGCTCGCTCCAGGCACTGGACCTTTACAGACCTTGCCTCATTTATTCCTTGCAACAACCTAATACTACATCCCTTTTACAGATGAAGAATCTGAGGCACAGAAAAGTTAAATAACCTATTCAAGGCACCCAGCTATGAAGGAGTGGAGCCGGGATTCAATCCAAGGCAGTCTGGCTCCATCATACTGACTCTTCTCTCTTAATCATAATAGAGTTAACAGTTAACATTTATGGAGCACTTAATCTGGATCAGGCCTTGTGCTAGCCACTTTACATAAATTATCTAATTTAATTTTCACAATAAAGTAACTCTGGCATATTATCTCTAATTTATAAGGAAACGGAGGCATAAAGCAGTAAAGTAACTGTTCAGTAACTTGTCCAACATTGCAAAGCTGGCAAATGGCAAAGCCAGGGCATGGAGCCAGGATTCCAATCTAGATCCCCCAAGGCCATTTTGTAGAGTTCAGTAGCAGCTGGTCCCCACGGGTGCTTCCATACCTGATGGCCTGACTTCAGGGCTTCCTTCTTTAGGGTTTCCCCTGGCCACCTTTCATCCCGTCGCTCACCCTCCATCAGAAGCTGCCACAGCATCTTAAAACATCATTTAAGTAAATTCAAACTGCCTCACCCTAAAAATCTTTAGTGTCACTGTTACTGAATGGGTTGAAAAAGTGCGTTAGTGATCAGGGGAGGAGGTGCAGAATTCACATAGAACCCGAATCTTAACAGCTGATATCACAAACCTTGGTATGCCAATGTTTCCACAATGGTATGTTTTAGAGTGGAGTCACCGTCCAACTACATGGTAAAAACGAAAGCCAGTTCTTTCATCAACAAGGGTCGTAATTTGGCTTTGAAAGAGTTGGTATGAAATAGTGGCTTTTGGCTGCTTGTTTTACAAATGAGCACTCACAAGTAAATAGGTGGATCCCCCAAACAGCCGTCTCTGGAGTCAGGCCATTGTCCAAGTAATGCACAGCACAGTACACAGTTGAGATTCTGGCAAAAGAACCAGCCAACGGCCACTCAAAAGCAAAGAGACGTGGAAGTACAGCCGTGCTGGGGTGCTGCAGGGGCTTCAGGCTCAGAGCCTCTCCCCCTCAGCAAAGGATTTGTTTATCTAATGAACATTTATTGAGGAACTATTATTCACCAGATACTGTTAAGTGCTTGTTCTACAAAGATGAGTAAGATGCAGTTCTTGTCCTACAGAAACTCAGAACCTGAAATGATAGATACATGTGTAAACAAATCCTTGTACCATACTGTGGCAGGGGGATATTTACAAGGCTGGGGATGGCACCAAGGAGGCAGTGCCCATCTAGTTCCAGAAGTGAGGGTCCAGGAATACTTCCCAAAGGTGGTGCTGTGGACTGAATGTTTGTGTCCCCTCAAAATTCATAGGTTGAAACCTAACCTCCTAAGTGATGCTATTAGGAGGTAGAGCTTTTTGGAGGTGATTAGGTCATGAGGGTAGAGCCCTCATGAATGGGACTACTGCTGTTATAAAAGAGACTGCAGAGAGATTCCTTGCCCCCTTCTGCTGTGTGAAGACTCAGCAAAAAAATGACCGTCTATGAACCATGAAGCTGGCTCTCTCCAGGCACCGAATCTGCCAGCACCTTGATCTTGGGCTTCCCAGCCTCCAGAACTGTGAGAAATAAATTTCTGTTGTTCATAAGCCACCCAGCCTATGGTATTCTGTGATAGCAGCCTGAATGGACTAAGACAAATGGATACTCTAGACCTGGTCTTAAAGGATGGACAGGAACCCAAAGATGGAGAGGAAGGAGAAGAGCACTCCAGATAACACAGCACGTGGAAATGCAGGGGGTCATGGAGCTGCATGGCGGATTTGAGATCTTGTATGGCTGTTGTAGTATGGGCTTATATACGTAGGAGGCAGTGGACGAGGCGAGAGAGACAGGCAGGGACCACACCTCATGGCAGGCCCTCTATGCAATGCCAGCAGATTGGGACTTGATGCTGAAGGCCTTGAAGGGCTCTAGGCAGGAAGAGATGTGGTCAGATGAGCATTTTGAAAAATAGCTCCTGCTGCAGAGAGGAGTATGATCTGGAATGAGTATGTGGGGGTGTTGGGCAGGGGGAATGGGCAGCAAGTCTGGAGGATGTTAGACTAGATAGGAGGTTATGGTAGTAATTCTTATGTGAAATTGCTCAAGAGAGATTTAGGAGGTAGAATAAGCCAAACTTAGTTTGGGCCTGAATGTGGAGAGTAAAAGAAAAAGATGAAGCTTAGGCTGACGCTCAGAACACTGGCTTGCAAAGTTTCTGGCCTACCACTTTTGGAGGTGTCTGTGGTGGCATAAAAGAGAAGGGAATTTGGAAGAGTAGGTGACAGAAACTCAATACGGAATGCTGTGATGGGGAACATTAGTTGTCTCCCAAACCCAATCTTTTCTTCTTTTGGAGCACTAGAGCCTTTGATTTTCAGTTGAGCTGAATAACCACTACATGGTTCAGGTTTCTTTACATTTGGTATGGCCATGTGACTAAGTTCTGGCCAATAGGATAAAACTGAGGTGTCATGTGATAAGTCTGGGAATCATCTTTGGAAGAACTCCAAGGCGCTGGACCCCTGAGGACTTAGTGGAGCAGAGTGCCCATAGCAGCCCTGCGCTGCTTGCTTCCAGACTTCACTTACGTGAAAAAGACAAAGCTTTTATATTATTTAGGCCACTGTTCACTTGATTTTCAGTCACATGTAGCTGAACCTAACTCCAGTTAATTCACAAAATCATTTATGGGATTGATACATACTCTAATTGCAGGACGTACAAGTATTATCAGCTCAAATAAATGGTTTTATGGTTATTCAGTGAAAAGTCTTAGACAAGTAAGATTTTGTTTCCATAACTCTGGTTTCATTTCTACCAAATTCCCAGAAACAGTCTTCGTGGGTTCAGGAGAAGTTAGGGGTGTTGTGAAATGCATGTTTGGACCTTATCTCTCACTTCTTGTGTAATTCCAGAGAATTGCAGTTGGTGTGTATGTTAATTATCTCTTTTTATTCTGTGTTTTTGGTGGTCTGACATCTTGGAGACTTGCTGACCCTGGGAGAGACTGCCTTTCCTAGAGCTAGCTAACAATGCACCTATGAGTGTGCCTTTCATATACAAACCAACCAAAACAGAGCCCATACTCCCAACCCCCTCCTCTGTTGGGTCACTGAGCCACTATTCCCTTGCCCTACTCACTCCAGGTCCAGGTACCAGACAACTAGAGACAGCCCCTATACCCCAGAGACCACTGAAATTATTCAAACTAGCCATTCTTACCCTGCCTTGTCCATTCTTTCCTGCAGAAACCACAATGAAGGCTCTTGCCATGTTTTCCTCTCTCTCTCTCTACCTCCTATGACCTTGGTGCTTCCCCATATGGCCCTGCGTGGCATGCCAGGCCTCATGTTTCTAGGGATCTATAAGTATAAAAAACTTTCTTTATGACAATCTTTTCCGTGTCTGCCTGCCTTACCATACTTGATTCAGACAACTCTCAGATATCCTTAAAACAGTGTGTGCCTCAATTTCTCTTGCTGAAAGACCAGTGTACAACTCTCCAGCAGGACACACTGATAAAATGTTTTGGAAAGAGAAAGGTGCAAGAGGGAGAGGACCCAATAAAATGATATTCACTCATTCATTCACTCATATTCATGGCATTTGCTCTACCAAAGTGATGATCAGTACTGCTAAGCATTTGTGCTTTAGATTTGAGGTATAATTAATTATTAATAAAGGAATGTTATTTAATCCTTAGAGTAAGTGCATAATCCTGTATGTGCTTACTATTTCTTTTCTCTGAATATTTGTTCTATCAATTCATGTTTATGTAGCACTTACAAACTGCATGTGGTACTTTTACACAGGTAAATTATATGCTTAATAAGAAATAAAATATCTGCCCCTGGGAGCTGTAGTTAAGAAAACTATGCTATTTAGAATTAATATAATATACTAGGCAGTTATGACTAAGATTGCCTTTCATTTAAAAGGGGAGAAATCCTGTTCTGAGTGCCGCAATGGAGTGCGTTAGAGTCCTGAATGAGTCATTGCCACACACGGTACTGGAGACCTGATCCATTGCCTTCCTTCTTGTTCCCACTTGCAGCTGCTGAAGCACTCATGCATCAAGAATAGCAGTTTGTTAGCTGAAGTTGAGGAATAAATTACTCCTGGGGCCCATTCAGTTCAAGTATATATATAGTTCAAGCAAACCCAGGATATAAAAATCTGTATTTACACAACAGATAGATTAAGGATAATTATTCATTTTCAAAAGGATTTACCACTGCGTGCCCTTTGAAAACAAACTAACCCTGTATATTTAAAATGTGACTTGATTTTTAAAACATCCCTTCTATAGGCAATTTGGGTGGAGACTCTCTCATGTAAATGAAGGTAGTCAGGGGGACAGGACTTACAGACATGGAATCTGGCAGTTGTTTTTTAGTTCCTTTGTGACTTTTCTCCACGTTCCATCAACTTCTAAGTTGAGATATTCTTTAGAATGTGTCGTGGTGCACAGAGATAGAGACTTGATTGTAAACTATTAAAAGATTAATTTAATATATAAAGTTCTAGCATTTCTTAATGTAATGTGAATGCTAACCGTCTTTGCAAGGGTCTAAATAACTCTGCCTTCAATAGAGTAGCTTATTGTTTTCTGAGCACATTATATGCATTATGTATCTCATTTGCTCTTCATAACAATCCTATTGGGTAGAAGGCAAGGTGATATTTTCATCTCTATTTCGTTCATCAGAGTCCAAAGTCACATGGATCAGAAGAGGTGGAGCTTCTCCCAGTCTAAGGTGTGTCCCATTATCCCAGGAGCACCCACTCTAGCTACGGTTGGTTTTAGAGTGAGCCAGTGAGCCCTGATTTATTATTTTGACTTCTTGAGTTTTATATAATTTTCATCATCTCTGCAAGAAAGCCAGTTTTCCTCACTACTTCGTTGGTATGTCTTAATCAGCTCCGAAATATGGATTTGGTGATTCCTGGATTTCATTTGTGACTGTAGATATTGATGGTGGAAAATATTTACTCCTGAAGCCCTAAGGGAAAGTAATATGAGTTTTGTTGCTTTCCTGCCAAATATGCATTAGCTTCTTCGTAGTAAGGAGAAATGTTGAGAGATGCATTTATTTATTTGTGGTGAATTACATAAAAATAGAAATTTGAAAACTACTTGGATAATAATCCAAATTTTTAGAGAAATTATATGAATAGTGTCCTCTATAGTACTACATGGCAAATAATGTATTAGGAATGGAAAATTCAATGCAAACGTTATAAAATAATTCTGCTGTAATAAAACAATTCTTCAAAAGAAAGACTTTAAAAAAGACATGTACAGTTATTGTCCAATAAGGGCACAAGTTAGAATCGGCACTTTGGGAAGGTCAACTTTGCTTAGAGTGAGACCTCAGGGAAGAACCATATTTATATCCCCCACTCAGAGGGGAATTCTCCCTGGAGTAATGGGCAGGTACGGAATTCAAATCAATTGACTCAAATACGGATAATAGCAATTACACATCGGTAGCAAGAACCTTCTGTGGTTTCCCTTTTCAGACAAGAAGGGGTCCCCTGGGATGAGCTGAACTGCTGTTGAATGCCTGACGCTAGAAAGAGCATCATATCCTACTTGACTGGGTGCAGAGGGAGAAAATATTGATATCATGGTGAACACCTGATTCTCAGAACAAGCTGGAATCCTGTAACTTCTCTGACCCCATCAGAAGTTTTCAAGACAAACAATTAGGTGTCATGTGTGACCTTCATACTGACTGAACTTTGTTGAGCTTTATGCATAAAATATTCTTAGAATTTGAGACCCATTTCCCTTTGACCTCTGTTTTTCGACTTTGTGAACATTCTCGATTTTTTGAGCAATTTCTTGACTTGACCAAATCCACTCTAAATGCAAAACGAGACAATAAAAGTAATACCTATTCTGTAATTAGTTAGCACAATGTGCTGGCAATATGTTATGGTAGAAAGGTCACAGGTATTCAAATTTTCACTTTGCTTCTCTCTAACCTTGTGATCGTGGATAGATTACTTCGATACTTATGTCACATTCTCCTCATTTTAAGCAGAAATAAAGATGCTTGATTTCCTAGGTTGTTGGGAGTAGTACACGTGGCAAATGTGTACGGTGTTAGTGTGTACTTGGCATATAGATGGTACTCAAAAATGTAAGTTTTCAAAAGTTGAAAGTAAGCTTCAGCATGAGAAGATTCAGCTTTGATCTATCCATGTATTCTAGCTTTCAACCATAAATTCCTGAGAGCTGACAAGTAACTAAGATTTACTTGCTGTATATCCAACATGGTTCAGCCAAACCATGCAAAACGATGTTCCCTATGATAAGGATGTTAAACAAGTTTCATATAATGTGCCATCCTGATCTGTTGGTTGTGCCTGCCTGATAGCTGTGTCAAGGATACTGAGACTGCATGTAGCCTAGAGGGAAAGAGTGCAATCATTGACTAGTCATGCTTGCTGTGGAGTTGGAAGTAGGGAGCGGTGCCATGTGTGCAGGCATTTTCCTTGCCTGGCCTAAGATGCTTTTCCTAGTATCTTTACCTAACACGAGAGAGACAGATACCTAATTCTGTACTACTGAATTGCACGCAAGATGCCCAGAGATAACTCTTTATTGGAAAGGCAGCTTGTTTAAGTGAGAACATGGAAGGGCAGAGAACCTGTTCTCCCTGGCTTCGTGGCTCCACACTCCATGCCATGCAGCTAGTGCTTCAGCCACATTGTAATTTCTCCCATTTCCCAGGATGGGCCCTGCCCTTTCATAATTACATGCCTTGGCACATGCTCTTTTTACTTCTGAGAATGCCATTCCCCATCTTTTACCACTTGGCAAGTTCTTTTTACCCTTCAAGATCTAGCTCAAGTGTAGGTTCTTATGGTAAGGAGGCCTGATAAATTCAATTCCTGATTTTCCTTGTTTCCTTGATGCCCAATTCATAATAGGCCCTCAATAAATGTTGATTGAACAAGGTACATGAATATAAAGAAGGAGATGTTGATAAATTGGAGGTCAGGAATTTTCCTGAGAAAATAATTCAGTATGGGTTCGGTACTATATTGCTTTCCACTGGAGTTTGTAAAGGCGTCTTGTTTGGGCTCCTTCATATTTTTAAAGGGGTGCTAGCCCTGATTAAGTGTTAAGATAAAAAGCCAAGTTAATCTTTGAAATGGACTTATTGAATTATGATGGTTGAATCTTATAGGAACTAAGACTAAGAAGATTTGAACCGTTTAAAAAAATTGTGATAAAATATACCATCTTAGCTATTTTTAAGTATATAATTTAGTGGCATTAAGTACATTCACACTGTTGTACAACCATCACCACTATCCATCTCCAGAAACTTTTTCTTCGTGCAAAACTAAAACTCTGTACCTCTTAAATAGTAATTGCTCATTCCTCCCTATCCCCCAGCCGCTGACAACCACCATTCTACTTTCTGTCTCTATGAATTTGACTATTCTAGATAATTCAGATAAATGGAATCATACAGTACTTGTCTTTTTGTGATTGGCTTATTTCACTCAACATAATGTCCTCAAGGTTCATCCATATTGTAGCATGCATCAGAATTTCCTTCCCTTTTAAAGCTGAATAATATTCCATTATATATGTAGTCTACATTTTATTTATCCATTCATCTGTCTATGGACACTTGTGTCGCTTCCACACCTTGCCTATTGTAAATAATGCTGCTATGAACATGGGTATACAAATATCTTTTTGAGTTCCCGCTTTCAATTCTTTTGAGTATATGCTGAGAAGTGGAATTGCTGGATCATATGGTAATTGAATTTTTAATTTTTTGAGGAACCACCATACTGTTTTCCATAGCATCTGCATCATTTCACATTACCACTAACAGTGTACAAGGGTTCCAATTTCTCCACATCTTTGCCAACATTTATTTTCTGTTTTTTTTTTATATTAGCCATCCTAATGGATGTGAGGTGGTTTGTCACTGTGGTTTTGATTTGCATTTCCCTAATGATTAGTGATGTTGAGCATCTTTCCATGTGCTTATTGGCTATTTGTATATCTTCTCTGGAGAAATGCCTATTCAAGTCCTTTGCCTATGTTTTTGATTGGTTTGTTTGATTTTTCTTGTTGACTTGTAAGAGTTCTTTATATAATCTGGATATTAACTCCTTATCACATATATCACTTGTGAATATTTTCTCCCATTCTGTGTGTGGCCTTTTCACTCTTATTGATTGTGTCCTTTGATACACAGGAGTTTTAAATTTTGATGTAGTCCAATTTATCTATTTTTTCTTTGGTTGCCTGTGCTTTTGATGTCATATCTGAGAAATCATTGCCAAATCCAATGTCATAAAGCTTTTCCTGCATGTTTTTCTAAGGGTATCTGATCCATTTTGAATTAATTTTTATATATGGTATGAGTTAAGGGTCCAACTTCATTCTTTTTCCGGTGAATATCCAGTTTTCCCAACACCATTTGTTGAAAAGACTATCCTTTCCCCATCTTGGAACAATCTTGGTGTCCTTGTTGAAAATCATTTGACCATAAATGTGAGGGCTTATTTCTGGGCTTTATATTTTATTCTTTTGATCTATATGTCTGTCTTTATGCCAGTACCACAGTTTTGATTACTATAGCTTTGTACTAAGTTTTGAAATCAAGAAGTCTTTTTCAAGATTGTTTTGGCTATTCAGGGTCCCTTGAGATTCCATATGAATTTTAGGATGGATTTTTCTATTTCTATCAGGATTTTGATAGAAATTGCATTGAATCTGTAGATCTCTCTAGATAGCATTGACACCCTAACAATAAAGTCTTTTAATCCATGAACATGGTATGTCTTCTCATTTATTGGTGTCTTCTTTAATTTCTTTCAGCAATGCTTTGTAGTTTTCAGTATACAAGTCTTTCACCTCCTTGATTAAGTTTATTCCTAAGTATTTTATTCTTTTTGATGCTATTGTAAATGGAATTGTTTTCTTAATTTCCTTTTCTGGTCGTTCATTGTTAGTGTTTAGAAACACAATTGATTTTTGCATGGTGATTTTGTATCCTGCAATTTTGTTGAACTTGTTTATTACTTCTAACAGGTTGTGTGTGTGTTTAATCATTAGAGTTTTCTACACATAAGATCATGTCATCTGTGAACAGAAATAATTTTACCTCTTCCTTTCCAATTTTAATGCCTTTTATTTCTTTTTCTTGCCTAATTACTCTAGCTAGGACTTCCAGTACTATGTTGAATGGAAGTGGTGAAAGCAGGCATCCTTGTTTGTTCCTGATCTTAGAGGAAAAGCTTTAGTCTTTCACCATTGAGTTTGATGTCAGCTGTGGGTGTTTCACATATGGTCTTTCTTATATTGAGGTAGTTTCTTTCTATTTTTAGTTTGTGGAATGTTTTTATCATGAAAGAGTGTTGAATTTTGTCTAATGCTTTTTCTGCATTAACTGAGATGATCATGTGGTTTTCCCTCTTCATTTTGTTAATGTGACATATTACATTGATTTTCATATGTGGAATCATTCTTGCAGTACAGGAAGAAATCCCACTTAGTCATGATGTATAATCCTTTTAATGTGCTGTTGAATTCTGTTGGCTAGTATTTTTGAGGATTTTTGCACCAGTATTCATCATATTAGTCTATAGTTTTCTTTTTCTATAGTGCTGTTGTCTGGGTTTGGTTTCAGCATAATGCTGGCCTCATAGAATGAGTTTGGAAGTGTTCTCTCCTCTTCAATTTTTTTTGGGGAGAATTTCAGGAGGTTTGGTATCCTCCAAGCCTTGGTATTTTTCTTTAAATGTTTGGTAGAATTCACCAGTAAAGCAGTCTTGTCCTGGGCTTTTCTTTGTTGAGAAGTTTTTTGATTAGTAATTCAGTCTCCTTAGTAATTATAGGTCTGTTCAGATGTTCTATTTCTTCATGATTCAGCCTAGATAGGTTTTGTGTTTCTAGGAATTTATCCATTTCATCTAGGTTATTCAACTTGTTGGTATATGATTGTTCATAATACTCTCTTATAATCCTTTTTATTTCTGTAAAATCAGTTGTAATGTCTCCTCTTTCACTTCTGATTTTAGTTGAGTCTTATCTCCTTTATTTTAGTCAATCTGGCTACATGTTTCTCAATTTTGTTGAATTTTGAAGAACAAACTCTTGATTTCATTGATTTTCTCTATTGTTTTCCTATTCTTTATTTTGTTTATCTCTGCTCTAATCTTTATTTCCTTTCCTCTGCTAGCTTTGGGCTTAGTTTGTTCTTTTTCTGGTTCCTTCTGGTGTAAATTTAGGTTTGTTGATTTGAGATCTTTCTTCCTTTTAATGTAAGTATTTTGAACATGTTTAAATAGAGCTATCTACGTGTATTTCATTCTGGTGACTTTGTAGGGAAAACCAGTGAGCAGTTGGCAGCATTTTACCCCAGGCGAGGTACCCTCATTAAACACTTGCCCACTGCTTTTGTTTTAGTTTCCGAGTTCCATGCAACTTTTGCATCTGAGGCTTCAGATGGACACTTCCTGTTTGTATAACCCCATCAAGTTTGCACTAACCAATTTTATTTTGGACCTAAGTAATTTTGTTTTATTGTAATTATGTCTTTATCCAACAATGGACTCATTTTGTTTGAAACTGTGCTTAGAGGAAATGAGTCTACTTTTGATTTTAAAATATTTAATATAAAGTGCTACATTAACTTCATTAGGAATAGATCAACTGCAATCGTATTCAAACAAGAGTAAAGACAGTAGTAACTCTTCAGGGAAATAGGTGGCTTAGAGTTTTATTGGCTCTCCCAATCTGCAGCCTGGAGGAGAAATGTGTTTGGCTTGTGTCCACTTGCTTGAAATGGCAAGCAAGCCCACCACACCATGGGAATACTCCTTTGTGGCTAGAATATGGATGGGAGGGGCATGTAGATTAGCATTTTTTCCACTGTATGTAACAGAAAGGCAGACTCAAAATGACTTAAATAATAGAGAAATGTATTATCTCCCATCATTGGGAGTTCCAAGGCAGGCAGGCTCTGAAGTAGCAAAACTTAGTTACGTGATCGAGGACATAGGGATCCAGTCTGGATCACCTCACAGTCATAAGATGGCTGCCAGCAGCCACAGGGGCAATATGCTTCCTTATTCATAGCCTGGAGGAAGAGGAGGAAGCAGAGGAGGAGGAGGAGGAGGAGAAAGAAGAGATACTCTCTTCTCCCCACCCCACTCTAAAACATGGAATTAAAGTCCTAGCCTCTAGTCCTATACTGTCCATTACGGTAGCAGCGGCCACATGTGGCTATTAAGCACTTGAAATATGGTTATTCCAAATTGACATGTGCTATAAGTATAAAACATGTACTAAAATTTGAAGGCTTAATACAAAATAAAGGAATGTAAAATATCTCAATAATTTTTATATTGATTGTGTTTAAACGAGAATATTTTAGATATATTGGGTTACATAAGTATATTTTAAAAGTTAATTGCACCTGTTGCTTTTTAAAATGTGGCTACTATAAAATATAAAATTACGTTTGTGGCTTGCCTGATATTTCTCTTGGACAGCACTGCTCTAGTCTGATGGGGCCAACTTTGGCCACAGTCTGGACAGCCACTGGACAGGAATGCCATATGCTGAGTGGCTGAGACCAATCATCTGGGAGTGAAAGGTTTTTGGGGAGAGTCAATTATGATATCCCCCACAAAGAGAGAGGAGTGGAAAAGAACTGAGTGTCTCTGTGCTCATCCAGTTCTGGCAGAGATGAAAAGCAAGTTTTTAGTACATTTAATCTGCTCTGGGATTTGAAACAATGCAAACTCTCCCAAACCCACTCTTCTTTTCCTTCCTTCAGGCCTGTTTTCTAGTCTACATGAGGCTGTTTCTTCCCCTGGTCATGGAGTGGACAAGGTGGATTAAAGAATGCCGGGAAGAGGAGGGTCGGGTGAGGTGGGGCAGTAGAGAGTTGGCTGCACAAGGAGCTAAGGTTCTATCACGAAGTGAAGATACAAATCAGAAATGCCATCCAAACTGCTTTGCCTTAAACCCGTTATTTCCCTTTCATCTGACCGCTCATTCCAACAGGTACTGCTTTTCAGCTTGCTTTGTTTGGCTGTCTTGAAAAATGACACAGAGGGAGCTGGTAAATAGGAAGCGGTGGTTGGTGGCTTCTTTCCTGGAGCCCCTGTCTTTGGGTGGGAAGACGCTGGGAGGAGCGGTGTGACGTTAATTTCCTGTGCAATCCCTGAGTTCTGATTCCCTGCCAGGGTTGCTATTTTAATGCTTTGTATTTCTTTTCTACTCTCTTAGCCCTATGCACTAACAGTTTTTACCCACCACCTTCTTTACTATGGAGTTTCTCCCAATGCTCTCTGGCTCTCTCCACATAAAACCTAGTGTGTGTTACTCATCATCGTGAAGTCTCTTCCAGTTTTTCTCAAAGTGTCATGCAGAACACCTGCTTCAGAATCATCTGAGGAGCTTGTTTAAAAGCTGCGCCCCCTGATCAAAGCTACTGGATCAGAATCTCTGGAGGTGGGGCCCAGGAATCTACATTTCTAACAAATTCCCCAGGCGAATCCCATTTTTGCTGAAGTCCGAGAGCTTCAGAAACTTCTATGGAGAAAGTGGGTGGAGGCAGATGGGGAAAGGGTTTTTTTTCAGTGTGGATCCTTGTGAAGGTTAAGTACGAAGTAAAGGAAATGGGCATCTCTTGATTTCTGCAAGGAAAGCAGGGCCAGTGTCTGGTAGACTGAGGAGCAATGGTGGTGTCCACTATGCCCAATAGTGTGGCAGAGAAAGTGTTCTCTCTCAGGGCACAGCTGCCAAGGCCAAGAGGTGGCTCCTCTCTCCAGTGGCTCAGGGGTTCCCACAGGAGGCCACACCTTGGAGAATCCTGGTGGGTTTGTTGCTGAGCAAATGTGACGCTCATTGAGGATTTCCAGAAATAACTGCAGAGATTGGGGAGGATATGAAGTCCTTTAGTTGGGCAGGTGGACTTAAGAGGGTTACTGAGCTTGGTGTGAATGTTAACCTGCAGTTAAGCTGGTAAGGCTTGAGGATAGTTAAGTTACCATCACAAAAATTTTGCAAAATGCTAGGAAAGCATCACCCATAATGCATCCCCTCAGCACTTCTGTGGCTTCAGTCTACAAATTTGGAGCCACACTTTCTGGTAGATGAGGGTAGAGATGTTCTTGCTTGTTTTCCTAGCTCTGTCCAGATCTGTGTGTTCCTGTCTCCACTATACATTCAGTGAGTCATCCTTTTCCCTTCAAGGAAGGGCCAGAACTCCCTAAAGCTGGCAGAGCAGTTCGAGTTGCCCCCAAGGGGGAGTGTTCTGGCGTTTTCTGCTGTCCAGGTGGTGCTGGAGATGTGCAGCAGGCATCTGAGTCAGCTCCCTGTCTTGGGGCCAACACAGGTATCAACTTTCCACGTCTCTGTTGTGGCTTTGGAGAGTACAAGGTGAGGGTGTGTTTTGGGGGGAGACTCAGAAGGACTGGGAGCCATAGGCCACATTGTGAAACTTCCACCATTCCCAAAGAACCCAAGATCTGATTCTATCCCTGGGGGTGGAGATGAACAAAAAAAGCACCAGACTGACAACTTCCTTTCCATGTGTGCAAAAGAATCTGCTCTATGTCAGCAGGAGAATTCAGCCTCTAATCCTCAGGCTTCTCCCCTGTAATTCCTCCACATAAGAAGCCTTTGAAATTGCTGTGGTACCATGCAGGAAACTGGAGCTTCAGAGCTTCAGACTTTTAGAAAGTGGAGCCTCCTGGAAAACCAAGTCCACAGACAAGGGTGTATATGTGTGAATGGAAGGTGGTTATGGAGTAGGGAGCGTTATGAGACCTGGAATCCTGGGTGGTCCAGATCTGTCTAATCTAGATGATCAACTGTCTCTGGATACATACAGTTTGGCCTTTGACAACGTAATTGTTAGACATATTCCTGCCTATCCTCTGTTGATTTTACCTGTGAATAACACTTTTTATTATATTAAAATTCAATTGCCAGACAACACCTTGGTGTCCTCTAGATATAAAACACAGGAACAGCTTTAGTTTGGCGATTTAAGGCAGTTTGGGGTCACCATCACGCGCAGGCTATGTCTGATGGAAGGTGTAGGGTTGATTCTGTAACTGGAATGTCTAAGAGTGATTATTTTTCCAACAGAGCATGTTCATTTTTTTTTTTTGACAATATTTGAGGTTTTGGATTCTATTTCTGTCTGAAGAAAGAAAACTGTGTGCAATCCAGTTTTGTGACATTAGACTGGGTAAAATCAAATGCACTGATCTTCGTTTAGGTGAGGATACCCATTTCCATAACTGAAGGGGACGAGCATGTTTAACGTTCTGAGAACAGGCTAAGCTGAATTTAAGTGAAAGATGATCCCTAGTTCTTTCATTCTGGCTTTAAAAATAAACTATATAATTAAATGGCTATAGATACTTCTTTCATGGGGAGGAGAACAGCAGTCAGATCTTTTGCAATCATGCCAACCGGGCAGTAGGTTTCCTAACCCTTTGGCAAAATAGAGAATCAATACCAATCAGAAAAAAATGCTAACAAAAGGGAAAATCTCACGGGAGCTGCAGGCGATAAAAGATTTAAAATGTGAATAAAACATCACAGGTCAGCATTAAAATAGACAATACATTTCTCTGGCAAGGCAAAGCATCCAGCCACTAACCAGAGGCACAAGACGGACCTAACCTCACCGAGGAGCCAAAGAGAAAGCCCTAGGCCAACCACTTCACTTCCCCTTCACTTCTCCCAGTGGAAAGAGTCTCCTTTCACGGAGAGACACTCACTATCTTGGCAGCATTTGGGGTCAGACATTCTAATTTTTTTGAAGGTAAAAATCTCTGGAAATAAAAATCTTGCCCATGCATAATTTCTAGGATTATTATATTTGGAATTTGAGAACAAAGAGACCAGACTTGCTTTCAAAAAGGGAAAGATGATTACTTGTTGGTTAATTTTGTAAGCGAATAAGATGCTTTAAACTATTACCTGGGGAAATGATGAAGTCTAAAAAGATCCATTATAGACAGACTGAATTCTGACTAAAAGGAAATGGAAGCCATCTCCAATTGGAAATGTTTAATGGACTCAGTGGAGAGGAACTCTCAGTAGTTGATAATTATACAGGATCATCATTTCTTACTGAGTGGCCTCTCATCATGGGAATTTCCATATTTCAAAGCCAAATCCTTAAAAAGAAAAAAACCCAGAAAACAGTGTTTTGACATCCAGCCATTATCAAGGGAATGCATTTAGCAAATATAAATCAATTTTATTATTTTTTGCTAAATTATGGAGAGTGAGTCTGTATTCTCACCACTTGAAAGAATGCAATCAACCTCCCATCAGAGGCAGCCTATCTGAGGTGGCCTAGGTGACCTGATCTCATGTCCCTTAAAGTCACTGGTCTACCTGCACCCATGCCTAGTGGTCTCAGTTCCACAACAAGTCTTACCATAATAAATTAAATGTTTATTTTAGTGACTAGACTCTATACTGGTAACTTGCACACAGATTTCACAGCACTTTAAATGTAGAATTTAGAATGTTTAAAAGTGGTTTGTAGAACCAAATTTATGTCCTTGTGTTAAAGTGAACTGCAGGGTTTATCATAGGGGCATAGTAACAACATTTAGTTCCTGTTCCTGTTTCTCGATTGGCCATCTGGCTTTTCTTAATCTTTCGCAGTTCATGTAATAATAGCCGATACTTATTGAGCACATACAAATGTGCTGGTCGTTATGCTAAACCCTTTATTTCCATGTGTTTTTGCATTTAATTCTCATAGCATCCCTATGAGGTAGAAGATGTTATTACAGCCACTTTAGAGATATAGAAACTGAGGCTTGATGAACTTGACCAAGGCCACCCAGCTCTACCACCAAAATTGAGCCCAGGCAGTTTGATGCCAGTGTGGGCTCTTCACGGGCACTGCATGTTGCCTCCCACAGAGTTCAGGCTGGGTGGATGGTCTCGATATTCACATGCATCTCACCTGGTTACTCAGCTAATACCGCTGCCCTGGAATGGCCAATATTTTCAGTCCTGATGAATTTCGTCCAATTTTCTTCCTTTTAGTTTTGCCTCACTCATTTATTTCCTGTTTCCAGAATTGTTTGTCTTACACCATATGTAGTTATCTAGAAACGCTTGTTTTCTCAGTGTTAAATGAAACTCACATCATTGTTTGATTTATCGCCTTTGCTGTTCGAGCTTGCCTAGCCTCAGTAACATAGCTTTTACTTCAATTTAGAGGCAGCCTGCAGAGGCAATAACTCGGCATTTGTTATCTAAATATTGATGTGTGAGACCTACGAATTATAATGGTGGCATCTGAGCAGGCAGTATCTGTACTGGCCTTTTCCTTATTTTTTCTGAAATGGTGACACAAGCCACTATCATCTAGCTTGATATTTTCCTGGAGCAATCTGATAGTTGTAGAAAGATCTAAAATGCAGGGTTTCTTCCAGCCATTTGTGACAACATGGATGGACATTGAGGGTATAATGCAAAGTGAAATAAGTCAGAGGGAGAAGGTCAAATACTGTATGATTTCCTTCATTAAGTAGTAGATAATAACAACAATAAACAAACACATAGAGACAGAGATTGGATTGGTGGTTACCAGAGGGGATGGGGGGAGGGAGGAGGGCGAAAGGGATAATTCGGCACATGTGTGTGGTGATGGGTTGTAATTAGTATTTGGGTGGTGAACATGATGTAATCTATGCAGAAATAGAAGTATAATGATGTACACCTGAAATTTATACAATGTTATAAACCAATGTTACTGCAATAAACAAAAAATTAAAAAAAAATAAAAAAATTATCTGCAAAAAAAAAAATAAATAAAATGCAGGGTTTCTTTCTTTTTTTTTTTATGGCTACTCTTCCTTCAGATGAAGTTGTTGTACAACTGGTCTCCAATTGGGAACATTCTAATTAAGAAACATAAGAACTTAATGGTGCAAAATATATTTGGGAACAATGAAGTAAAAATATTAATATTTCGTGTTCACTGCAGCATTATTTATAATAGCTAAAAAATGAGAATAATGTAAATGTGCCTAAATAAGGGATTGGTTAAATAAATTATATGCCATCCATATATTGGAATACCATGCTTCCCTTAAAATTCATATTTTAGAATAGATTTTAAAGGTATAGGAGATATGTTTATCATAGATTATTAAGTGACAAAAGCAAATGATAAAGTAGTATGAGTTATTCCTTAATCCAAGAATTATTTAGATGTGTATTTTTTCTTTTCCAAAAATACTGTTTTTTAATTTTTGCTCTCATGTTTATTGTTGGTCTATAATTTTTATATTATTGTAGACAGACAACATGGTTTCTATGATATCGGTTCTTTGGAATTTGTTGAAATTTTCTTCTGATTTGCTACAGGCCTTGGGGCAGCCAATTCTTGTACTGGTCTATATCGGCTAGATTTCCATTTCACATGATAGCTCAAAATTAACTCCCATACACAAGATTGGGCTTAGCGTCCCAATCTTCCTCAGATATCTCCCAAACCAAGGTGTGTGATATTAATGTTTGTGCCAGATACTTGTCTGGATTTTAGAATGTAAAGAACACATTTTTGGCCAGTTCCAGTATGCAATCTAATGTCAAAACCTATGGGATTAAATGTTTTCTTTTCTGGGTTTAACATTTTATAATTTAAATGATAATCTATTGTTTGACCTTGGCTATAGATCAGGATTTCTCAACTTCAACACTGCTGACATTTTGAGCTGGATAATTTTTTGTTGGGGGTGGGGGGTGGGGGTGGAGGTGGGGTGTTGTCCTGTGTATTGTAGAATATTTGGCAGCATTCTTGGCCTCTACCCACTAGATGCCAGTAGCAAAGCTCCCCCCCACAGTTGTGACAATTTAAAATGTCTCCAGACATTGCCAAATGTCCCCTAGGGGACAAAATCATCTCCCAGTTGAGAACCACTACTATAGAGAAATGGCAAGTTGCCTTTTAAAACTAGTGACTAAGTGTGAGTTGCACTGAGTCGATAAGCACATTTATTGAGTCTTATATGTATACAAGACACTGTGCTTTTACAGAAGCAGTTTTATTTAGGCATGGAGAAAGCAAGCCATAGTCTGCCTTATTCTCATGAAGCCATCTGTGGTACACGATGACATTATAACACCAGGCTTCAATCTGTACAGTGGAGGTAATCAATCTGTCCTCTTAGAGCACTTGGGAAAATGTGTGCGCAAGGGTCAAAGACTGCTGGGACATAGCTGTCACTCAATACATTGTAGCTTTTAGTATTATTATTATCCAAACTGAAGTCATGCATATAGACCAGAGCCCATCAACCAGCTTGACTAGTCTGCCCCTTCAGCCTATGATACCTGCCACACCCACACATCTTTCTTTATCATCTTGTTTTTATCAAAACAACCTCAGTGCCCATGAGCAAACAAACAAGGAAACAAATGAGTTAAAGAAAATAATGTGAAGCAAACAGGTGTCTGGCCAATAGTTAAAGTTCATGCTCCAAGGTCTCTGTGCACTGGAAGAACAGTGACCCCCGCATCAGCGTGTGGCCCACCCCTGCTATTTATCTCTTGGGTGGCACATAGGTTCTACGGCTGGAGGAAGGAACGGCTGTTAGGAGATTTCTTCAGCCTGGTTCATTATCTGCTTTAAACTATCAGGGCTCCATCTGAGCGGGCCAAGAGGAAGCCTGCTTTTGATTTAACAGTGCTCTGAACAAGCTCCTTCTATGGCTTTCCAAGAATTAATTACAGAGCTTAGTGAAGGCGCCTGCCGCAGAGTCCCATGGATGGCTTTATGAGCAATTACGGCAGCTGCACTGATGCCAGCAGAATAAGAATTTCCTTGGAGGACTGCTTGGAAAGGACTGCTGGCTTGGGGAAATATAGGCACACGGGGTTCCCATCTATAGCTTATAGGGGAATTTAAAGTCACAGAGCAAGAAGAGATTGGTCACCGTCACACAACATCTGGGTTATTGGGCACTTGTAGACCTAGGCTTGTGTAATTTGACCAGAAAAAGACAGATCGTTTTGATATGCAGAAATGGGAGCACCGTAGAGGGAAGGAAAGAAACACCGAAGTGCTCATCAGGGGAAGAGTGCATAGCCGAGGAATACTGGGATCTAATTGCACGGCTATGCGGCGTGGAACCCTCCAGACTGCAGTGCCTGCAACTCTGGGGATAAAGCACATCCACACAGTGGCTCTTAACCAACTGCAGCAATCGAGAGAGTTCTTGAGATCACCTTTACTTTAGGAAGGCAAACCGAATATGGCTGGATTCCTTGCCAGAAAGTTCCAGTTTGCTGTGTCGGCAGCAGGGGATGGCAGGATGCAGAGGTGAGTCCAGTGGGAAGCCAACTGAGGGAAGGTGGTTTCTCCGCTGAGCAAGGACTGCAGGAGCTTTCCTGGGACAGGTGCCAGCTGTCTCCTTCAGGGCAGGCTCACTTCTCCCTTGGACGTGGATGGAGCTGAAATGGTGAAACATAGCTATTTAGTGAACAAATGAAGTAATGAATACTAAGTGCTGGTGACTTCACAGTCCAACCATTTTTACTGTTTTGAGGAGATTAGAGTGGTGGGAGGACCTCAGCCTCCTATTCATGATGGTAACGATGGTAGATTCCAAAAGGGTAAACATTTTAATATAAATATCTGCCAATGCAGTACAAGTTACACAGGACTTAATTAGGGGTCCTCACCAAGAACCTGTATGTCCCTTTCTCCTTGTGTCCAGGGCTGTTGGATGCTGGGTCTGCTCTGCAGACATGAAACTTAGTCTCCCAGTGACAGTAACTAAAGAGTGTGGCCTCTGGGACTCTATCTCACTCTCTGGTTTTGTCTGGTGCCAACGTTTTCATGCACACAAGAAATTCCCTGCTTGTTCCTGACTCAAACATTTGTAAGCTACAAAGGCCTGGGGCCCCTGGCCAAAAGCTTTTACCATAATTGAGAAAATAATTACATTTGCTTCTCTGATTTTGTTTTTCTTTCGGGGGCTGTTTAAAAAATAAATTATTGTCAAACAATCCTTTTGCTCTTAATCATTTCTCCATGTTCGTACAAATTTGGGGCAATGAAATTCTGTTTGGATGAGCGGGTCATTCTTGCCAGCTTTTGCCAGATAGCTTAGGTCGCTTATTGGTCTTGTCCAGTCTCTTGGCTTTTGTAGTGGGTAACTCCCAAATTCACATCTCCTGTCCAGACCTTCTTTCTAAGACAGGCTCATGTCTCTAACATGACCACACTCCAACTCCTGAATTCACTCCTGCAAATCGGTGCTACCCGCAGTCTCCCCATCTCAGGAAACGGCAAGTTCATCCTTCCTGTTCCTCATCCTGGACTCTTCGCTTTTGCTCATTCTCCCACCCCACCATTGTCCAATCTGCCAGGAAAATCTGTGGCTCTTTCTTCAAAATATATCCAGAATCCAACCATTTCTCCCACCTCCTCTGCTACCACCCTGGTCTGGGCCACCTGTGTCTCTCACCTGGATTATTTCAGTTAGTGAAGATTCTGAACCCAATTCCAGTGTGTGTGTGTGTGTGTATGTGGTGGAGGGTGGGGGGTGGTTTCCCCACACATCCAACAAGCAACTCTCCCACACCATCTGGGTGTCCTACAATTCAAGTCAATTCTGACACTACCTACCCAGAGATAGCATCAGATTCCACAGGTTAAGGGCGTAGTCCTACAAGACTGCCACCCCTCCACCCCACTTCAGAGGCCAATCACAAGCCCAGGTTGTCACCTGTGCTTCTGACTGACCTACAGATCAGAGATTCCGATGACCCCCTCCTTGGGTTCAATTAATTTGCTAGAACAGTTCACAGAACTCAGAGAAACATTTTACTTTACATTCATATGTTAAGATATGTTTTACTTATGTTGGATCACTGATTTATTATAAAAGGATATAACTTAGGAACGGCCAGATGGAAGAGATGCATAGGGCAAGGCATGTGGGAATGGGCTCGGAGCTTCCATGCCCTCTCTGGGTGTGCTACTTGCCCAGAATCTGCGCATGTGACCAGAGGTGGGGGGTGCAGGGGTGGGACTGAGCTCCCATCCTTAGGTGACCTAGGGGGCAGTCCAAAAGTTGCCTCATTAATTAATAAAAATCACCTATATCTCTCTCATCACTTAGGAAATTCCAGGGGTTTTAGAAACTCTGTGCCAGGAAAGGTCAAAGACCAAATATATATTTCTTACTATAAATCACAATATCACAACAAGATACTTTAGTATTTTCTAATGGGTATTTGGGGTTGAAGACCAAATATATATTTCATATTATAAATCACAATATCACAATAAGATACTTTAGTATTTTCTAATTAGTGTTTGGGTTTGAAGACCAAATATATATTTCTTATTATAAATCACAATATCACACAATTAAATACTTTAGTATTTTCTAATCGGTGTTTCTAATACACTTCAAGTAAAGCTAGGTCCTTGCAGTGGTCCACGAGGCCCTGCATGGTCTAGGACCCACACCTCCCTTGTGTCTCTGACCTCTTTCCTCCTCCTTTCCCTTGTGCTCACTCTGCTTCAGGAACACTGGCCTGCTTACCACGCCTACCTTATGGCCTTGTGCTCCTGTTCACGCTGCTGTGATGTTCTCCCCCCAGAGATCCACAGGCTAACTGCCTTACCTTCAAGGAAGCTCACATGTTCTCAATGAAGCCTGCTCTGGTCATCCCATTTAGAATTGCAATCTGCCCCCTCCCCCTCCAAATTCCAAACTCCCTGGGCTGGCCTGTGGCTTAGCGGTTAAGAGTGCGCGCTCTGTTACTGGCGGCCCGGGTTCAGATCCCGGGCGCGCACCAAGGCAGCTGCGTCCCACAGATAGCAACTGGAAAGATGTGCAACTATGACATACAACTATCTACTGGGGCTTTGGGGGAAAAAAAGGAGGAGGATTGGCAATAGATGTTAGCTCAGAGCTGGTCTTCCTCAGCAAAAAGAGGAGGATTAGCATGGATGTTAGCTCAGGGCTGATCTTCCTCACACACACACAAAAAAATTCCAAACTCCCCTTATCCTTTGATATTTTGTTTTTCTCTAAGCCGCATCGCCTTCTAACATAATATATAATTTACTTATTCATTGTGGGCATTGTCTATTGCCTGTCTCTCCCAATTAGGATGCAATCTCCATGAGGGTAGATGATTTCATCTATTTTGTTTAGCGATGCATCCCAACTGCCTAGAAGTTTTCTTGCACATAATAGGTGTGTAACTAATTTCTGTTGAATGAATAAAACACCTTTCTTCACCATATTTTAAAACGTATCAGGTACTATAGAAATAGGCAAAGGATACTATTATAAGAATGCACATTTGGGAGCAACTTCACTTTTTTTATTTTCCTGACCCATGTTGTATGATAGACGAGCCAAATCCATCAAATTTTAGATTCGTTATGTGAGAACCGCTCACGTAGGCAGGGACCAATCAGCCCAGTTTGGCACTGAATTCTGACCCTGAAACAGAGCTCTGCACATGGCAGAAGCTCTAAAGTGTGAGTTGAATGAACAATGAACAAATTTAGGGGTTGGCCTTTCCGTCCACACGAATGTATGTGACAGACTGCTATTCCAGGTCATTGAAACAATTTAAACTATTTACATATTTTTTTTTACCGAGAGGTAAATTCACTAATGTAAGTTATTTTAAAAAATGAAGGGTGGGGTGGGAGGATGCTACAGTGGAAAGAATAGACCTGGGAGTTGGAAATCCTGGATACTTGTTCCGGCCCCAACATATTGTGTTTGTGTTTTACTTCTTCAACGTGCTACATGACCCTGTAAAAACCATTTCACTTGTCTGAGTATCTGTCTCCTTTTCTAAAGGGTGTGGAAAGTGGCTGAAAAATCTGGAGGGTTGTTTCCAGTTCTAAATGTTCTTTCTTTCTAAGAAAAATAAGCAGCAGTAACCTTTGTTCGCTTCCCTTCCCTTCTTTCCTCCAACCTCCCCAAGGCCTGCCTCCCCGTCTAAGGATGAGGCTTGTGAAAAGGCGTATTAGCGGAGGGGTTAATAGCCCAACTGCGGGAGAAGCTAGACCAGGTTCAAATCCAGGATCTGCTCCTCACTAGCTGTATGACTTGGGGTAAATTATTTAACTTTGCTGAGCATCATTTCCTCATCTGAAAAATGGGATAAGAAATTCTTACCCTCCAGGGCTATAGTATGGATTTATGAGGTCCTGTTCAATGCATGTGGCACAAAGGAAGCATTAGGTAATCGGTAGCTGTTATGAGAGGATGTGTGGGAAGGGAGAGGGCACATCTGGCCTTTGAGAATTGGAATAACTCAGAGGTGGGAGCATCTATGTGAACGGAGTTTTAGAGGTTTGCAAAATGACCTGTATGGCAGAGTTTCTCAAACTCATTTATTTTATGACAAACATAGAAAATAATAAAAGGGTTCTATAACTACATTTTTGTAAAAAAAAAAAAAAAAAGTCACTGCCATTTCCCTTCATACTCTTTACTCTTTACCTGTAATAATTACAGAGAAGAATGTGGCCTCTCCGTGGTGGGTGGATGTATTGACTGAATGCTCTGATTTCTGCTCTAGAGAACAAAATGCCCACCTGCTTTACAGAGTAAATGCATGCCCCTTGAGACTCTGACCTGGGCTCAGTATAATATAAAGAGACGACTTTCTAAATGAAAGTATGTTATTTAAGAAAAAAAAAAGAAAGAAAGTCCAGCTGGGTGTTTTTCTTCCGAAGCAGAATTCATGAACAAAACTGATGGCCTTAAGACTGGATCATTCACGGCATCTGACAAAGTCCCCTCTCTTATACGGGCCATCATTAGCCTCCTCTGTTAGATCCGAGTCCTGCGTGTGTTTAATTAGATGTAATTTTTGGAGATGAAGGAGAAATGATTAAATTATCCAGACTCCAGAAAAACAAAAGATCCTCATTTCAGCCATCTGTCAGGCCTCGACATCTAGAGTATTACATGCTATAACTCAAATGAAAATATTTCACCTAAAAGTACGGTGCCCCTGTCCGTGATATCATTAAAGGAAATCATTAAGCATTTATGCAGCACTTTGTGCTGGAAAAGTGCTTTACAGTTATTTTTATTGCTCACCAAAACCCTCTGAGGCAGGTCCTTCTCTACATCTTAAAACCAAAGCAGAGAGAAGAGATTAAATTACTTAGGGTCTTAGCGAGAATAAATGACTGGTCCAGAATGAGAACTTTCAGTGCCAAAGTCAGCTGTTTTATTTAATTCACTGAACCATTAGGTTAGAAGTTCATTCATTGTATAAAGTGTTATCTGATTTGGGGTTGACTCTTTTTTCTTTGATACCTAGATGATTGATGGTGTAGACCTAGTGCAAGAACTACACCATTTACAATCACTTCCTTTCATCATGAGCATCTCTGAAGAGCACTAAGTTCCTGAGGAAATTTAATTAAAAAGAAAACAGTCAATATATTTTAAGATAGGCTTTATTATGCTAAGATATTAAAAACACTGGAATCTCTGTGGCTGAGCCCTCATACTAAATTTTGCATTCCAAGTTGGAGGGCACTCCTCCATCCAGTGACTCAGGGATCCAGGTTCCCTCCATCTTGATGCCTGATTTCCAGGGTCCCTGAAGCAGGAAGCAGGAAAATGTGGGGGACTCATGCCTGTTCACAAGAACTCTGGGCCAAAGTGATACACAGTCCATCAGCCCTTCTGCTCATGGTCTTTTGGCCAGAGGCAGTCACACATCCCTTGACTAACTGCAATGGGGGCTGGAAATGTGGGCAGCACGTGGACCATTTGGAGAGCACGAATGCCTCTTTTGCAGACTGATTTTGGTTTGATTTTAGTTCTCTCTTTTGAACTTTGAATTCAAAATGTTAATGATAGCATTTATTCAACTTTTGCCTGAAATAGGTGACACGATACCCCTGGTAATACAGTCATGCACTGCATAATGATGTTTTTGTCAATGACAGACCGCACATATGCTAAGATTAGTACCATATAGCCTAAGTGTGTAGTCAGCTATACCATCTAGGTTTGTGTAAGTACACTCTATGATGTTTGCACAAGGACAAAATCTTCTAACAATGTGTTTCTCAGAATATATCCCTGTCGTTAAGCAACTCATACCTGTACTTCTGTTAGGACCTCACATTTCCTTACACTTTATTATTTTCAAAGTGTTTTCACACGTTTCATTGCATTTGATTGCAGCAGAAAGAAAATTTCTGACCATCAAGGGGACCGCTGTACTTCCTTTATATTTTCTCACGTTCAACAGGTGTGGTGCCTGGGAAGCTTGAGGAGGGCCTATCCTGTTAGCTCAACCCTTGGACCTGGTCTATCACACAGGATTATAGTCAGAAGCAGTTTTTATTTCATGACTGGAACTAAATCTTGTAGACCATTACCTCATCTTTTGTTCACTATTAGCAACATCAGTGATGGGCTCAGCTGCATCTTGCCTGTGTTTGTGGAAGCTAAGATTAGAGGAAGGATTGAAAGCAGGTGGGTGAGGTGGGGCTGGCATGACTGAGTCTGGGAGCCAGGGTAAAGCTATACTGTTCCCCAAACTGTGGAAAGCCAGGTCTTGGAAGCTGTTCACAGCCGTATCTCAGATCTTTGTTTCAGTAGTTATGAAAAATGTTGTGAGATGATTCTAAAATTGAAAGGGCGCTAAAATGGAAACGAAATGTGAAATGACATGGAAAGACATGAGTAGTTGAAAGTTCTGGATTATGGGATGATTTCCTTTGGTGGTTGTGAGGGCAAACTTAGATTTTCATTTTTCCTCCTAACGTATTTTTCTTACAACACTTTGTCAGGAGAGCAGATGGATCCCATGGACTGGTTTCTGAGGAAGCCAATAATGAATTTGTTTACAGATTGTTGGTCAGTGCTCTGACTGTAGCCCCTAGGTCCTCGACTAATGCTGACAACTTTGACCTAGTTTTGGGAGGCGATTATATTTGGCTGGGTTGCTGAGCTCTTTCTCAGAACCTCTTCTCAGGACAGTTGCCAAATGGTCTTTCTGTAACTGTGTTGTAAAGTCTGAGGAAAGTTGTCTTGGGTCATTGCCCAGGACCTAATGCCCCAATTGTAGACATACATGGTTGCAATCTTTATATTCCATTAGAGCCCAAACCAGGCATCACTAACCTTCTCCCTGAGCTCTCAACAACTAGAAAGCTTCTCTGAACCCTACCAGTCGCATGGTGCAATGTGAAGAATTTTACCTTTCTATTATTGTAGCAATTCCTTGGTCCAGCTCAGAAAGTCCTTCTCAGCGCTTTTAAAACCAGTATTCATTTTTACAAATCACAGATCTCAAGCTTGATGTGCTGGAAAGGCTGGTGTAGCTCCCATACCCTCTATTCTGTCCTTTGACTTGAATAATTTGAGTAGCTTGCTGTTTCTTGCGATCACATATGTCCTAACGAAACCTCTGGAAATTGTAACGTATCCAGAATTGTCACTAAAACATCCAAGTTTTACCTCTTCAAAATGTGAATATGATATTGTTGCCCCCAGAACATTAATATTTCTTTTGGAATCATAATGATTATACCAGAATGCAGCCTCTTCTTTAGTTTTGTTTTAAGAAACCGTGATTTAATCAGAAAGGAGATCTATATTTAGCAAGGAAGGTGAAGGGTGACTCAGGAGGAGTGGGGTGAGAAAAAAAATGAGGAAAACCCAAAGCTGTCCACATCGGCCTCTGCTGCTGGGTTGGGAGCTATTCTTATCCTGTCAGCACAATTAATGAGGGAAAAATAGTCCCCAGAAGAAATGTGGCTGGAGGCACTGATCTGCCCTCCATCCCCCTCCCGCCGAGAGGGACAAGGTCTAGAGAAAGTTTCCCCAGTGGAATTACTGGGATAGTGACTCTTTGGCTCTGGGTAAAACTCTCTTTATCAACCTCAGGGACAAGTTAATTTAGGGCCAAGAGTGTGCACAGAGCTGCAAATGCAAAGGAGAGTCTCTCCTCTCAATTTGTTTTCAGTGTAGATGGGGAGAAAACATTTGCACCCTAGAAATGATGAAAGGATCTTACAAAGCAGTGTGTAATCCAGAGCTGGCCTGTGAGGTTCACAGGTAAGAATCTTGGGAAGGCAAAGCTTTCTCTCTGGGGTAGCTGAGAAAGACTTCAGGAGAAAGTAGATCCTGGGTAAACTTTAAAGGAAAAACAGCTACAGACGGATGGGGAGAAGAGGGAAAGACTATGGACGGAGGATGGTGTGTTGGAATGATGGGAGCAGAGCAGTCTGATTGGAGGGCAAGCTTTGTATTGGGTTGTGGTGGTTAAAATGGAAAGATTTCTTGATTTTATGCTACTTCCATCTAAATGCTGATTACACTTGAATACACCTTCCATAAAAGTGTTAACTATTGGTTTAATCTTCCTAATCCAAGGCAATACCCAACTTTATTTCGTACATTACAGTTAGGCTCAGCTGGGATTTCAGATACTGCATAATTTTTTTTTTGGTGAGCTCAGAAAGAGATGAGAGAATATATGCTAATAAGAAAATCACCTTCTCGTATTTTTTAAAAGGAAAGCTTAAATCAATATTTCCATAACATTTCATTTCTTGTTGATAATTTGCATACTCAATTCCTAATTTTTCATAGGTACTATAGCAAATGGATAGGCACCTTCCACTAATAAGAACACCTTACATTTTATATTCACAAAGCATTTTCACATTTATTATTCCATTTGGGCAGTCAATACTGTTCCAAATTTTGATCCTTCCTGCTCAGAGTTTTCCACAAAGTCACACAGCTAAATAATGGAAGAATCCAAATTCAAGCTCAGGTCTCTTGACTCCTGATCTACAAGAGGAAAAAACAGCAATCCTCGATGTGGATGAGGACACAGCAAGCCAGGGGATCTCACTCACTGCCTGCCGGTGGGAGTGTGAATTGATAAGCATCCTTTGAAAAAAGCAGTCTGGTAAAGTGTATTAAGAACTTTAACACTATTCCTATTCTTTGACCCAGTAATTCTACTTCTCGGAATCTATCCTAAGCAATTAATGAGAGATGTGGTCAAAGATTTACATAGAAACATGTTTACTGGAATGCTGTTTATAATATCTAACAATGGAAATTAGTTAAGAACCTTATGGTACATTCCAATGATGGGATATTATCAAAGTCAAAATCTCACTTTTGAAGATTATTGATAAGACATAAATAGTTGTGCACCGCATAACGATGTTTTGGTCACCAACAGACCACATAAATGATGATAGTCCTGTAAGATTAGTACCATATTGCCTAGGTGTGTAGCAGGCGATACCATCCAGGTTTGTGTAATGTAAGTATACTCTGTGGTGTTCGCACAACGATGAAATCGCCTAATGACACATTTCTCAGAATGTATCCCTGTCATTAAGCATGACTGTACTGAGAAGATAAAAATCAGCATCCAGATAGTGTAACTAGCAGAGAAAAAAATATACCAAAATGTTAACAATGCTTAACTGTGGGTGATGAGATTACAAATAATATTGAAAAAATTGTATACTATTCCCCATGTTTCTTATAAAGAGGATGTAGTAATTTTATAATTAGAAAAAGATTGTATTTAAAATTTTTTAAATGGTAGAAGCATTCAGAGGAAACACTAAAAATAAAGACTGATTAGGGAATTTAAAATCATCACTTTACCTAGACTGGTTTATAAGCTGCATGTCTCATGTCCTGAAAAAGCAAACAACCAACCAAATGTAGTGCTAATTTGTTCGAGTTCCAAGGAGAAGATTAAGAATTTACGATATAAGATGAAAACTACAATTGCAATAGAGCATGTGGCAAATATTTAAAGCTAGAAAAGTTTGACTCTAAATGGCTGACTCACTTCCATGATCTAAGCAAGTCATGCTAAATGGGTAGGAGCCTTGCTACGAGTTCTTGAAAGTTCCTCTACCATGTAGTCATTTGGTTTCTCCCTTGGCTGCCCTGGCTTGTTCTGCATGATAGAGAGAAACAGGCTCATCAGAGGGCAGCATTTATAGCAAACAAAAGCCCAGAGATATTTTGGAACTTCCTAGGTGGGAGAAAAAGAGGTGCAGAGCTGGTGGGAAAAGCAGCCGAAGGATTCAGGGTTAACACTTTGCTTTTTGAGGAGACTTCAGTCCTTGGAGGCCTTCCAGTCTGAACTTGGAGAATTCATCAACAGGAAAACAAATAGCTGGCAGGCTCTGTATTTACTTTGCCTTTCTCAAGGTTGCAACATAAATTTCCCAACTTCGAAAGCTGTTGAGGCTGAGGAGACATTTTGTCAGTTCAGGGCCTTTCCTCCAGTCTGTGTGACCCACGCGCAGCCCCATTTTGGGAAAATGTAGGCACCAGCCTTCAGGGTCTGTGGAAGACAGTGCTGGTACTGTTGGACTCTCCTGGGGCAGACACTGGGGTGGAATGAGAGTCGGAAAACCTGAGTTCTCCTCATGAGAGCTGCCGGGCTGCTTTGGAAAAAATCTACTCATGCCGCAGGAGCCAAAGTCCTGAGACCTTCTCACTGGATGGATACAGCAGACTCGCCATGCAAAATACCTGATGGTGTTTTAGTGAAGTGGTGTCTGAATTGTGATATAGCCAGATCAATTCTGGAAGCAACCTTCTTCAGCACCACTGGAATATTTGTGTTCTTACTCCCAACGTTTCCAATTAGCAGAGAAGTTAATGCTGGAAACTACCACATATAATCCAGAAAAAACTGTCAACTTAACGTTATAAAAATTGAATATGTGTCAGGAGTGGATTTAGATTCTTTAGGTTAATATTATTTTTGCTATTAGGTAATGAACTGACAATTTACTTGCACTGTGCGATTAGGTTAATTTACTCCAGAATAATCTTGCGTTTTAAAAATTAAAAATTGCCACCGTATCTTCTCATTATCAATCATAGTAGCAGTGGTACTACAGAAACAGCGCCATTTTGTACTCAATTGTGCTCTTATAGGCAGTCACATAAGCACTAAAAATGACGAATTACCATGCTTGGGTAGACCTTCACGTTTAAGTACCTACAAATAACTGTCCATTTGTGAATGGTTAAACTTAATCAATTATTTTCCCTATAAGCAAGACAACCTCTTTCATAAATAGAAACCTACAAATAATATTAAAGCAGTTTAAATCTTATATATAATAATGCTGTAGTATGTGAAAAAAAAAAAAGCCTCACACTCAAAGAAGAAAGCTCAATGGTTTATCCTTTTCTGACCTTCACAAATATAAGTGCTCTGTCCATGGCTCTATAAATTGTTTAATTCCTTTAATGATTCAAATGTGCTGATAATGTTCCTGCACTCGCCAAAACTATCGTTCTGTTAATATTTTGAAAATTACTTTAATTAACCTTATTTCATCTTGTAGTAGTTATGGAATACTTTTATATATTTTAACTATGCACTAATTTGTTTCATCATTAACCTTGGATTTCACCCTTGGTAATTATGGTAATTTGTAATTTGGGTTGAGCCAGGTGCTAGTGTATTAGAACAATACATATTGTGGGTCTTGTCAATAGCTTGACTAGTCAGGATTCTTTACTTGACAGGGCACAGAGAAGCAACTTGGAAGGGTGAAGTAGAGGAAGTTTGGTTCAGCAGAAAATTCCCAGGGATGGGTTTTATTTGGCCAGTGACTGTGATGCAGGCAGAGGAATTCAGGCACCCACCCCATCCACTCCAACTCCTCCTCCTGGGATCAGAGAGGGAGGAATCTGTTACAGACCAAGAGGGGAAGAAGGAAAATCAGCGGCCAGCCTCCAAACAGTGGCCACCGTAACAGTTAATCAAATTTATTTTAATATTTAATGTTTTAATACTAAGAGCATCTACTATGCCCCTACTCTGCCCCTTTCATTTCGGACATATCCAAACAGCCAAACACTGCCACCATATGTAACTGAGTCCTGGATTTTTACATCTGCACCCCCAATGTATCACAACTTTCAAAAACCCAGGTCTCAACCCTCACTGGTTTTTCTAGAAGTCCCATAGTATCCAATTCAACTACCCCCTGGCATGGGCACCATGAGGCCACAGGGATGAAATGCCAAGTTCCCTGTCCTCAGGGAGTTGACGGAGGGGCAGATGCTCAGGTGCAGAGCTCATAAAGCCAGGTAGGCAGCAAGAGGAGTAATCTGTGAGCGTTCACATCTTTTCTCTGGAAGTGCCATGGTAGGCCAGAAGAGGGCGAAATTAATTTCAGCATAGGGGACCCAGCTGGAATCACAAATGCTGCAAACAACACACTCTTCCTGATTTGACCAGGAGTCTGTGAGATTAAAATTCTCAATTCCGCCTTCTCTGTATTGACATTATCTTCATTTGAGCACATCATATTCAGTGACAGAAAATGATATCACATGAACCACTGAAGATAGTCTTAATATTAAGTATAATGTTTTATAGATGTTAAATTGACATCATTTGAACAATCAGTGTTTTCAAAGAGAAGAATTCTTCGTTTATTCTTCTGAGGACCAACAGTTTTCAAGGTCTTGGTCTACAGTCAGCCCTACTCTTGGTGGGAGATTCTTATATTCCCATGAAGACCGTGGAGGAGGCAGGAGTGGGACAGGGGAGGTTATGAGATGCCACAGGCAAGTCAGTTGAAGACACCCATCCTCTGATGGTACATCTTACATCTCACATTGCTGCCATGGTTGAGAGGGGTGTATCTGTCTATAGGTGCCCAGCAGAGTGGAGGAAAGGTGTTATGGGAATAGGAAAACGCTTGAGTGATAAGAGTTTGAGTCAAGTCCTCCTGGTCCAGGCAACTTTGCTCCTACATCTAAGGATGAATAGTAGGGAGCAGGGGCTACAGCAAGTGAGCGAGGGACACCACAGAATTACAGGACTCGCTCAGATCAGGGAAAAAGCATTGGTTCAATGCTCTTCTTTTATTGATACGCAGGAAGATTATGACAAGTTCACTTGTCACAGAATTACAATTAGAGCAAGACTCCAGGGTCCCTGGGTGGGTGAGTGGAAACCTTCATGGATGCCATCATCTTTCCTTGCATGTTATTTACTGAAGGCCAACTATTTAACAAACAGCCCAAATCCCAGTGCCTTAACAAAACAGAAGTTATATCTTGCTCGTGGAACCATTTAATGTCAGTATTTGCTGGGCACCTCCATGCAGTGATTCAGGGATGAAAGCATCTTTTGTTCCGTGGCTCCCCCACCCCAGAGGTCTTCAAAGTTGCTTGTTGGACTGAGACAGGCAGAGAGGGGGAGTGAAGGATTGTATAGGAGAAGGGCAGGAAGTGGGGTACCTCAGTTCTACTCACATTCCACTGGCTAAAAGCCATTCACAAGGCCACACCTTACAGTAAGGGAGGCTGGGAAATGTAGTCCTGCTGTGTGCCCGGGAAGAAAATAGGATGGGTTTGGGCAAGCAAACAGCAGTGTCATTTTCAGTCTCTGGAAGGTTTATATTGACTAGCAGAGAGAGGGCACATGATCTTTGCAGGTGGATGGACTTGGGCTTGGATATTGGTTGTGTGCCCTTGGGCAAAGAATTAACCTCTTCCAGCCTCAGTTTGCTCAGCTGGGAAATGGGGATAGCTTGTGGGGTCACTGTGAGCATTAAATGAGATAATGATGTAAAATGTCCACGTCAGGCCGGCCCCATGGCTTAGTGGTTAAGTGCGCGGGCTCCGCTGCTGGTGGCCGGGGTTCGGATCCCGGGCACGCACCGACGCACCGCTTCTCCCACCATGCTGAGGCCGTGTCCCACATGCAGCAACCAGAAGGATGTGCAACTATGACATACAACTATCTACTGGGGCTTTGGGTGGGGGGGGAAATGTCCACTTCAGAGTACATTCTCACCTCATGTCTACAAACCATTGGGACTAGATGGAGGGGGGAAGAGGAGGAAACAGAATGACTTCCTATATCCCATTTTGACCAAACTTAGGAGCTAGGACTGCCAAGCAGGGCCCAGCTGAATCCAGAAAACCTGCTCCATTACATGCCAAGAGTGGTGGCACGTTCCTCCAACTCTTGCTAAATTTCAACATACTGTAATTCATTCTAATCGACGTAGGACTTTGAAAGGAAAACAAACAAACAAACCCACAAGCAACCATTTTATTTGATTAATAAAAATTTAGTCACTTAGCATGCAGCTTCAGCAAGAGAGTTTTAAGCCTTCATATTCAGTCTGAGATAGTCACATGTAGAATGCAGTGATTTTACTATTTTCTTTTGAAAAAAATATATTTCTGGAGAGCAGTGAAAAGAGAAATGATCTAAACCTTTCACATATGGATTTTGGTGCTCTCACGTTAAATCTTGCCCACAGGAGTGAAGAGAACCGCTTTCTCACCATGGATAATACCCTGAGGGGAGGACGTGCTCAAGTCTCATGCCCCCCCCCCCCCGGGGGGGCCTGGCACATTAAGGGCTTCAATAAACATTTGCTGATATTGAATTAATAAAAGAAGAAAGACACACAGATAATAACAATGAAAACAACGCTTTTGCCTGAAACATCAAGATTTTGGGGGCGAAAACCCCTGCATTTTACTTTTGGATTCCCTGAGTGGTTTCTTCGATTGTAAAGCTAACAATACAACGTACACACAGACAGACGCAGCCCAGGGCGACATTCTGCAGGGAGGTAAAACGCAGAGGAAACCTGATTGTGTCTCTCTTTTTAGGGCACTGTCCTTTAAAATAACCTTCCAAGCCCAGCTAGTTAAGATGAGTGGCAATAGCATATTGAAAGTAATAAATAAAGCGACGTCCGGGGCTCTGAAGGTTAACAGTTTTCTCAAGAAATTATTCCCCCAAGTCCAAGGGTAAAATGGCGCCTGAAATCACAAAACGTGGTCCTGTAGTGCCCCCTGGTGCCTCTTCCCTGGAATTGTCAAAGCCTATAATTGTGCTCTAGTCTTGAGCGTGATTCTTGATTTATTTATGAGTCTGGGACTTCGGGGTCCAGGGTCACTTGGAAGGGGAGGGGGTGACGCAGAGGGCTGGGAAAATCCTTTCTTTCAGCCCTTTTCAAATGGGTTAACACCACAATGTCAAAATAATTAGTACATTAACCTTGGCATAAGATTTAAACACTGAAGCCATGTGTTATCTTGAAAAAAATCTCTTTCACCTCCAAAAAATTATTGGCTTTTTTTTTTCAGAAGGCAGATTATTAAGCAGTTTCTTTTTCCCATTAAGAGGTTCTTTGTAAATCAGGTGGACAGAGGACAGTTTTTAATTTCATAGATTAATTATCACAGGTAATAATCAAGCCATTCTTTCTTTTTTTTCTTGAGACCTATTCATTTAAATAAAAATATACAGAAGTAGTCTATGAAATGAGAATGAAGATTGTGGACAAAATTAAAATATTGTAAAAGACAGAATTTTGTCATTAAAAAAATGTTGAAATTTATTTCAATAAGGATGTTCATATTCCTAGGAATGGGAAACTAGTTAAATTACACATATTTGGCAAGTGAAAATGATGAAAGATAATTGTCAAGAATTTGAAGTTGTTAGTTATCTATTGATGTATCTGGCTTAACTTGAAATGATGCAGCCGAAATTATGAAAGGTGATGAAAAAATAAGGGCTTTTTCTTTTTCCACTCCCCTCTGTGATGATGAAAGTCAGTTCAATTCAGCTTGCACATATTTAATGTGTGGCTACAAGTGCCAGGTACTGTACTTGGCTGTGGCATAGTGGGGTCCCCGGCCTTCAGGAGCTCCAGGCCTGGGAGGGAGACATGCTGGCAACACCTGCCATTCGCAATCCGTGGGGACGATGCTAGACTAGAGAGGGAGCATGCAGGACAAGCCTCTAAGGATGGAGGAATCAGGGGACGCTTCCCTGGAGGACATGACCTTGGGAGACAGGAATTAGCCAAGTGGGAAAGAGAGTCAAGGGCGTTATGGGAATAGCCACCAGCACAGGCAAAGGAGCCAGCACACCATTTCCAGCTAGCAAGGGTGGGGAGGGAAGGAGGGATAAGCCTCGAGAGGATCCCCAGTGTGCTGTACTAAGCCGAGGAGTTTTATACCCAAAAGCCTTGGGGAGCTCTGGAGGGCGTAGGCAGGAGAGAGACATGAGCATCTGGTAGCCAATGGAGGGTGGACTGGAGGGGAAACAGCTGAGACAGACAACAGATTTTCAGTGGAACGATAGTGTGGCATCTCCAATTCTCTCTCCTGGCTTTGTGAGAACAGTCACTGATGCTTATGGAGATCCTTATAATATGAGGAGGGGGTTCAGAGGAAAGAAGAGGCAGAAGCTTTGGAGCCTGATGGTCCTCATTCAAACCCTGGCTTGGCCCCTGCCAACCTTGGGCAGGTCTTGTGATCTCTGTCAGCCACAGTTTTTTCACCAGTAAATTGGGCACAATAATATCTACTTTACAGGATGGGAGAAGGCATATGAGATGGGATTGCCAGAGGGGCTAGCACATTGCAGCTGCCCTGGGAATGGTACTTAACTTTGATTAAATGAAAATTAAAGTGAAAATGATTCATATCATAAAAGTTCCAGACCAAGTCATGCCCCTGTGTGCTCTCACAGCATTCTGAAACCATCCCATTGGTGTGGTTATGTGTTTTTATATGATTATACAATTAATGTCGGCCCCCTTCTTCTGGCCTGTAAGCCCCATGAAGGGTTGTGTCTACTTTGTCACCTGGTTTAGGTACACCATAGGTGCTAAAAATAGCCATCAACCAAAATCCGGAACACTGAGCACACCAGATGCCGGCAGGATATGGAGCAACAAGGACTCTCATTCATTCCTGGTGGGAATGCAAAATGGTGCAGACACTTTGGAAGACAGTTTAGATGGTTTCTTACAAAACTAAATATACTCTTACCACACAATCCAGCAATTGCTCTCCTTGGTATTTACCCAAAGAAGCTGAAACTTATGTCCACACAAAAACCTACGCATGGATGTTTATGGCAGCTTTATTCATAATTGCCAAAACTTGGAAGCAACCAAGATTCCCTTCTGTGACTGGATGGCTAAATAAACTGTGGTACTTCCAGTCAATGGAATTCAGTGCTAAACAGAGACGAGCTATCAAGCTATGAAAAGACATGGAGAAACTGTAAACGCATATTGCTAGGTGAGAGCAGCCAGTCTGAAAAGGCTACATACGGTACGATTCCAAATATATGATATTCTGGAAAAGGCAAAACTATGGAGACAATAAAAAGATCAGTGGTTGCTGGGGTGGGGGTAGGGGAGATGAACAGGTGGAGCACAGAGGATTTTGGGGGCAGTGAAAATCCTCTGTATGATACTATTATTATGTGTACATGGTATTACACATTCGTCCCAACTCATAGACTGTACAACACCAAGAGTGAACTGTAATGTAAACTATGGGCTTTGGGTGATAATGACGTGTCATTGCAGGTTCATTGATTGTAACAGATGCACCACTCTGGTGGAGGATGCTGTTAGTGGGGGAGACTATGTTTGGGGGGCGGGGGCAGAGGGCATATGGGAAATCTCTGTACCTTCCTCTTTCTTTTGCTGTGAGCCTAAAACTACTCTAAGAAAAATAAAGCCTTAAGAAAAATAGCTGTCAAATGAAGGACAAAGGAGAATGCCTGAGAACAGCTCTGCCAACATCTTATCTTGCTAGGATGATGACAAAACTAAAAAATGGTAAAGGAACCCTCCGTTTTGAAGCAATGTTTTCCATAACTCTTTGATTTTGGGACTGATAACTTGTTTTGGAAAGTGCATTGAATTAGGGGCATTAGTGTCCTCACTGTAACCAGGTGGGAGGACAGAGTCATGGTTGAGAGAGCTGGCTTCCGAAGCAGGAAGACCTGGCTTGAGTTCCAATCTCATCACAAACGTCTTGCCTCCATTTGCTCGTTTGCAGAATAGGAACGAGATGCTTTATTTGCAGAGCCCTTTTGAGGATTAAACAAGATGACCCATTAAAACCCTTAGCACACTCATACCTATTATTATTGATTATTGAATTTACGGATAAAAAAATCTTTCAGGTTCTGGCTCACTGTTCTATAAGGCAGGAAAGACAAATAGCAGTACTCACATTTATTCTCTGCAGTAAAGACAAACTATCTTGTACTCAGCTTTAAATTTAAAAGAATCTTGAAAACAATAACTCCTTTTGCATCACTAAATTCACAAC
This sequence comes from Ceratotherium simum simum, assembly GCF_057802395.1. Taxonomy (NCBI): domain Eukaryota; kingdom Metazoa; phylum Chordata; class Mammalia; order Perissodactyla; family Rhinocerotidae; genus Ceratotherium; species Ceratotherium simum. The sequence continues at coordinate 58,414,545 of NC_141900.1, read as the reverse complement.
AAAACTTAGTCTATATACAGAAGTTGTAGATAGTTGTAATTAGTTAATACTCTGTGCTGTTTTCAGGTTTCACATAATATTCTTTGAATGTATAATGTGTGTATGTATTTTCATGAAATAAAGAAATTAATGCATTTCTATTTCTATATAAATATAAATGTAAACATATTTATTTATTTTTATACAAACATGAAAACAGTGAGACTGGATGAGTTTGACTACATTCCCAGGCTAATCCTGTGTTGGTGCCAGGACTAAAATCTTGGTCTCCTGGGGTGTTTTATGAGCAACTTTTGGTGTAGTTTAATTCTTTGTACAATGTCTTCCTGTCCTTCCTTCTTCCTTCCTTCCCTCACTCCTTCCTTCTTCCCTCCATTCATCAAACATGGGTTGAGGGTTCACCATATGCTGACAGTGTAGCAGGGGCTGCTGATGCAAAGACACGTCCATGTTCTGAAGAAGCTCAAGATTTAGGGCAGAGGTTCTCAGAAGGATGTGGGGATCAACCCTACAGTGTGTTTTGGAAATTGGGACGATGTTTGTGGTGGTCACAAAAATGGAAGGAGCAATGAAAATATTCAATGGACAGAGGCCAGTGTTGCTGGAGGACCCACGTGTCTGAGACAACACACACAGCAGAGGATTGTCCTACCTCCTGCACAGCCATCAGATGCCCCGCCAGACAGACACTGATAGGTGAAAAACCCGTTTGTCAGTATCTGAGCCTAGTTTTATACTTAAACAAAAAGGTTTAAATTTTTATTTTTGGCACTCTGGATTTTCCACCATGAAAAGAGAAGATTGTACTTGGTTATGGTCAGAGCCTTACTAAGAGTTTCTCCGCTGTGTGGGACAAATGCTGCCCATGGTATTTGAGTCACCAACATAGAGCACCTCTGTGTTCCACACTCAGCTGCAGCATCCGTGGGGAATCCACTCAGAGGAGCAAGTGCTGGCTGCAGCATCGTGTCTTCTCGGACTCATGCTGGAGCATTTACTTGTTGACTATATATATTTTATCACAAATCACTTTCATTTTTCTTTTATATTACAGATAAGGCATTATATTGATTTTTGCTGTTGGTGTTGAACTTATGTATTTAAGCAGGTTGTGCATGAATTTCATTTCTGGGGAGACAAGGAAGGTGTTACAGAAGATTTGTTATGAAAGGGGCTGTTGGGTAAGAGGTAAAGGGTAATGACAGGGGGAGAGAGGGGAAAAGAGGTCAGTGTCACGCTGGAGGGACAGGTTAGAGCAGGGCCCCTGACTGGGACTGGGGGCAGAGACCCCGAAGGAAAATAGACTAAAGCACATTAATTTAAAATGCTGCTAGGACTGACAGGCATATTAGCCAGAAAGAAAATATCATAAACATTCAAACCCAAGTGTCTTCTAACTAGCATCAGAGAGTGGCAAGAGCTCTGTGCTCTGAATTTGACGTTCCCTTAAGTTCTTTGAACCTCAGTTTCCACACCTGTAAAATAATGGGGCTGGGCTCTGTTACCTGTCGGGTACCTTTCTTTGCTAAAATTCTATGACTCGTCAACAGCAGCTGTTCTTACAGTAAATCTGCCTCATTTTTCTTAGATCCTGATAATGAACTTCATAAAGAGGTATGGGGTTTTTTCATATTGTTTTCCGGTAGAATTTTTAAGACTGCTTTTGAAAGATAAAGATCTGGCAGAAGATGAAACAAAACTTTGCAATTTCTATAAATCTGCAATTTTATGAAATTTTTACTTAGCATAAAACTGCCAAGCAGAGTTCAGTGAAGATGTCTGAGTTTCAAATCTAACTCTTCCAATCATTAGCTGTGTGACCTTAAGCTAGTTGCTTAACTTCTCTTCTCAAAATGGGAATAATAATTACCCCTAGTACCTATATTAATAATAATTATCCCTAATAAATACCTCTAGTACTGTGAGATTTAAATGAGATAATGTTTATAAAGCACTTAAAATATACTGTGCTATTCAGTTTTGCAAGATGAAAAAGTTCTGGAGATCTGTTGCACAACAATGTCAATATACTTAACATCACTGAACTGTACACTTAAAAATGGTTAAGATGGTAAATTTTATGTTATTTTTTACCACAATTTAAAAAATTGGGGATATATATATATATATATCACACCATGTTCTAAGTGCTTAATAAACATACTGTACCTATTATCATGCTACTTATTTTTGTTTTCAGGTAGGTCTTAGCCTGCCCATACGTTCCTCCCACAAACAGGGACCATGTGCCTGTCTGCAAGACAGCTGTACACAGGCAGGGCTGATCTGGAGAACAATGTCGCTAACCTCAAGAAGCTAAGGCTCTAGAAGGGTAGACAGAGGAGTAAACAGTGACCACTGAGAGTGTGAAGTGCTGTGGCAGAAATGTGACCAGCAGACTATGGAAACTCTGAGGAACAGCTTTACACTCTCTAAGTGCTTATTGTGGGGAGACTCCGGGGTGCGGGATGCAGATAAAGGAGGGGAACAGTCAGAGACGGCATCCGGGAATGTTCGGGGCCTTTGTGTTGGAGGACAAAATGGAGCTGGCCAGACAGAGACGATGCATCTGGATTCTCTGACATGGTGACTGAGGGAATGCTGGTCTACATCTGCCACTGAGGTGGTTACGCAGGGCATAGATTCAAAAACCTATGCTTTAAATATGGCAACAAATGCCACCAGAAGCGAAAAGACACAGTCTTGTTTTGCTCAAGGGAGACCAAATTCCCACAGTTAAAAAACGCCACCATTTCTTCCATTGAAGCCAGGGTTTATCCATCGCTAGGGGCATATGGGTCTGAGCTCCATGTGTGCCATACGCGGTCTAGGCAGGGAGGTGTGTCGTGTCCATCGCTGGCTCATGCCCGTGGGCCCGACTTGCACAGCATCCAGAATCTAATTAGGATGGCATTTCCATCTACTTGCAATTCACTAACCAAACTCAGCGCAGACAAGCTCCCTTCCACCCGCCACCCACATGGCTGTGAGATGAGACGGAAAGTGATGGGCCTTCCTCTTGCTGCACACACGAGCACTTGAGTTAATCTGTATCTGGGCCTCACGACTCAACAAATCATTTTGTGCATTTGCTTTATTGCAGACTAGTGGTTATAATAAAATTAGTTCTATTCCACATTATTGGTTCATAATTAGAATTACATGAACAAAACAGATACAATCTCACCGAGTCTTCTATGGCTGAGCAATTGAACTGACTGCACAAATTCCTTTTTTTTTTTTCACTCTAGTTTCATTTTCAGGTTGTTTTCAAAGCCCTTAAAAAAAATAAGACCTTTTTCAACCGGATTTTCCTACAGCTCTTAGGTAGTATGACTATATAATTTAGCATCCAAACTGGGACAGTTGTGAAAGTAAAGGAGAAGCTATTAATAATTAAGCCAGGACAAGAGCGTAAGCCAGAACTGCCCCTGGCAAACTACTATGGTGGTTACCCTACTTTTAGGAGCAAGCCACCCCTCTCCAACCCTCATGGATTTGTCTTACATGGAATGCTGCTTTTCCTATTTGTCTTTTTCTTAATGTTAATTTGGGGCAGTCATCTTTGTAAATTAAAAATTTCCCCTTGCTGTATGGGTGGCTACTGTGCAACTTCAGAACAATTTGAGAAATTAAAATGACAAGAAGCAAAGAATAAATTTACATCCAGACATATGCGATTGCTCGGGACTTTCTTTGACATGACTACTGCAAGGGGTGAGGGGAAATTGAGGCTGGCATTTCTTTACTCCAAACTTGTGACCTGGACCAAAATATAAAATGTCCTTATCTTCACCTAAGGCATGGGCAACTTTGCATAACGTAATATTATAGTCTCTCTCCATTCCACAAAAGTCAGATTTGAGCAAATGAAAAGTTCAGCCTTTGGCTTGAAAATGAAATATACGTCAGTAAATATGAGAATGTGTTTTTCTGGGAAATAACCCTCGTCTAGAAATATGCAGGTGGCATCCAGAGATCCTGACCTCGACTCTAGGTTGATTCAAGTGGAACTGGCTATTTAGTATCCCTGCCTTCAAGGCTGCCACCAGCCATCCGTTATCCACTCTTGGCTAGCCAAGGAATGGTTTTCTGTGTTAAAGTATGAGACTTTCTGATTTTGGTTTCGCCGGTGATCCTGAAACACGTGAACCTGAGGCAAAATGAGTAAAGTACTTTTGGGTCCTTGAAGCAGCTGTGATTTCTCCAGACGCAAGGACTACATCTAAGATTACGCCTTGCCTGCTGCCCGACCTGTCACACAGGTTTGTGTGAAGAACAATTGTGATAATAATACATAGTATACGGACATATCTGATTAACTGTAAAGCACCATAACAACGTGAGTTATTATTCTTAATTCAGTGTTTTCTGGATGGAGTTGAAAGTTTTTGGCGGTCGCAGAATGAACTGTAGCATATCCAAATCCGTGTATGATAAATTGTGTTTTCACAGGGTTATGCTCCACTGAAATGTAGTTTACATATTTCTCTAACTGTCAGAAGCATCCTACACTTGGCAAGGGAGGTAGTAGCCTCAAGTCAAGACATATATGGAGTCCTGGTGAGCTCTAGAGAATAAATGACTGTCAAGGAAAGACAGGAAGAAAAGGGAGAAAAGGAAGGAAGGAAGAGAGAGAGAGAGAGGAAGAGAGGAAGAGAGAAAGAGAGAAGGAAGGAAGGAAGGAAGGAAGACTAAGAACTCGAAATGGTTTCAACAGACCAATTTGCAATTCCTCCTAAGTGACCAGGGGCAACCACCCATGTGACCATCCAAAAGAAAATCTTGTTAGAATAAGGTCATATTTTCCCTCAAGACAGGAACACAGAACGTGAAGGTGAACTGGAATTGCACTACCACCCTCCAGTGTGTGGAAGAGATTTGATTCCTCTCCACTATGTGACGGGTCTCAGGCACCCATGCTGACATGGGCAGGGCATCGTTGCAGAGGGACAGCTGAAGCCCACGAACTAGACACCTCCTGCAAGGAACGGTTGATAAAACAAATCATCACTGAACAAATTATCATCTTTTATCAAGATTGTTCTCTCTCCTGTCTCATAACAAAACGTGTCTGTGTTGTGTGTGTGTGTGTGTGTAGTGGTGGGCGTGTGCTATCAAGTGAGTGCATGTGTGTGTGCATGTGTGTTTGTTGTCTCATCTGGTGTGATTAAGGGAGAAAACGAGGCGCCCCGTTCTTTGTTTATTTTGCAGATAAATCTCATCTCTAATCCGGATGCAGAGTGATGTCTCATGCAGAGGAAAGGAAGCCCCCACCCCACCCTGATGACATCCGCATAAATCACAGGGTTTATTCCTCTGCTGTGAGGGGCATTACAGATCGGAGCAACGTTGCAGACTCTCATTGGGTGATACTTCATTACTTGGCAGAAAATCCCCAGGGCCAAAGCGTTATTTAAATGTGCGATGAAAATAAATGTGATTTATACGTGTGTCGTCTGCTGAGACGTTCTCCCCGTGACTGCAGGTGCTGTTGTGCATCAGGATTAGCGCCTCAATTTATCGCCAGTTCAAGCTACACACATGCTTCATGACAGAACGTTGTCTGCAGCGGCAAAAGTTCCAGAGAGGAGACAGTGTTTGCTGAGTGGTGGGTTTTAGATATTGAGTGGGAGAGTTGACTTTTATGGGCTGAGACTGTGTGCGAGCACGCTTGTGCGTGTGCGTGCATGTGTGCTTATGTTGAGCCTGGACCACATTCGTTTGAAGGGTGCAGGGAACAGACACTCTGTACTCAGATGCATCAATTTCCAATGGCAGCAGAATGGTGCTTCTGGTCAAAAAGAGAAAGAAGAAAGCACAATTTTTGTTTCAGCCCAGGGCTGGGGCCCACATGTTTAGCTCAAAGTGAGTGGAAATCTCTTGAAGAGCAGATTTGGGCTAATAAATGTCAGCAGGCCTTCAGCCCAAATGGGATTTGATTATCAGGAAGGAGTGTGGTTGGGATGTTTCCATTATTAAAGAAAGAGACATAGGGAAAGGCTTAAGGGGGTGAAGAAGGTCCCCCAGGCGCCTAGGCAGAGCCTTGGTGATCACTGCCTTTCCCAGCGGGCTTTCACTGACACTCAGAAAACATGGGGCTGACTGTGACCCCTACCACATGCCATGGAGTGCCACCCCATTGCTCCAGGCAAAGAGGCTTGAGTTTGGGAGAGGGGACAGAGCTGAGACTAGACACCACTGACTGGACAGTCGATAAGTGACAGGCCCTATACAAGACACAACATCCTGTGTTGACCCTCACCATAGCCCTGCCTTTATGCCCATTTTACAGATGAGGAAACTGAGGACCACCGAGGTAAATATCCCATAGTTTGGAACTCTAGAGGCCTAGAGAATCCAGGTCTTCTGCTTCCAGAATTCCTCTTCTCTGGACATTTGCTTAACTGGTAGCAACTTGTGTTTTGCAGTCCTGTCTCCGGCTCCCCTACCCTCTGTTTTTCTTCAAGATTAAGAGTTCTAAATGATACCTGAAATAGTAAGAACCTACATCAAATCCCTTTTTGATTGATATGGGGAAGCAAATAAAGGAGCTTACAAATACACTCTATTAGACTTTTATTTTAAAGAAGAGGCAGTGGGGGGAGTGGGTAAAATGGGTGAAGAGGGTCAAAAGGTACAAACTTCCAGTTATAAAATGAATAAGTCCTGGGGATGTAATGTACAACATGGTGACTAAGGTTAATAATACTGTATTGCATATTTGAAAGTTGCTTAGAGTAGGTCCTAAAAGTTCTCATCTCAAGAAAAAAATTTTTTGTAACTATGTATGGTGACAAATGTTAACTAGAATTATTGTGGTGATCATTTTGCAATGTATACAAATATTGAATCGTTATGTTGTACACCTGAAACTAATATAATGTTATATGTCAATTATACCTCAGTTTAAAAAAATGAATAAAAATTTAAAAAAGCAAAAGAGACAGTAACTCTGGGGGCCTAAATAAGAGGCTTTTTTTGGTAACTTTTAATTTTGAAATAATTTCAGATCCACATTATAGTTGCAAAAATAGTACCAAGAATTCCCATATATCCTTCACTCATTTCCTCAAATGTTAATATTTTACCATGCTTGATTTATCATTGTGTGTGTGTGTGTATGTGAATACTTTTCTGAATGATTTGGGAGTAAGTTGTAGACATGGTGCCCCTTTATTCCTAAATTCATTTACATAACCACAGTGCAGTTATTAAATCCAGGAGATCACCATTGCTGCAGTATTATTATCTAACTTACAGACCTCATTCAAATTTCAGTAATTGTTCTACTAATGTCTTTTCTAGAAAAACTTATTATCTTTTATATACATACAATTCTCTTTCTATAATTGTAATTAAATGTCCATAACTTACAAATTAAAAAGCATCATATCCTTGAACCAAAAAATGAAACCAGATTCAGAGATCCTCCATGCATTTCCACTCTGTGAAGTCTCTTTACATATCCATTCGCCTCCCTTGGGACCTGCGCCTTTGCCTGCTCAAAAGTTCTGAGTCGCGGCAATGACTTGGGTTCTGACCCGGAGTGGGTTAAAAAAAGGTCCAAAGTGTTTTTTGGCAAGGTGTTATGAGAAAGGACAAGTTGGTCTGTAAATGGGTTTTTGTGAAACTCAGTTCCTGGTGAAGTTGTGACACTGGAGATGTCACTCATTATAGCTGCTGAGAGTAGGTCATCTGGCTCCCATGATCAAATTATGTGTCCTAAGCCCCCGAGATAGGCAAGTGACAGAAGGAAAAGACAACATTGCTCAAGGATTTAGTGCTGTCCACCAAGGAGGATTAGTGGAACGCCTTTATAATGCCTGTGTTGACAGACAGGACTAGTGTCTGTTTTATGGGCTATCAATTGAGTTCCATCAGGCTTCTCCTGTGGGGAGCAGTTATGTTTCAGCCGACGTGATTTGACCTGTAGTTTATCCAAATCGGTATAATAATAAGCTCGGTTATAAAGGCGTTTACTTTTCCATCTATGCTCAAATATAGTGAACCTGTTATAAAACCAAGCGAATAAGGCTTCTGTTTCTCCGCCTGGTACACAGTGAGGATGTGAGAGAAATCAGCTTGCGCCCCTCCAAGATGTATCCATCCAGAAAGTTTGTAAAAGCTCTTTATTCCTCGTAGGGAAATAATTTTAGTCTTAGGAAGGAAACACATGGCTTTCTTCTTACAGCTTCAAGCTCCCTCTTGCCAGTTGCATTTATTTCCCTTGGCCTGGCACTGATGAAAGGAGACTTTGATGAGCTGCGCGACGGGTCACTCCAGGGGGAGGGACGCAGAAAGACTCGACTTATTGGAAGGTGCTCATTTGAGAGTATTTCTGCCTTATCTCTAACACACATCCCTGAGAAACATCGCTGGCTTTGCATGAAGAGCCCATGGGGCCTGATTTGCCTGCCAGAATGACTTTCTATGGGTTGGAGTCCTCTGAGAAGTGATATTGGGGAGGCAGACCAGCTCCCACGTTCAGCCGGCTTGTCTCTCCCAGTCCCTCCTGGGCCTGGTATACTTTAAAGCAAATTCCTGCCTTTTTTGTTTAAAATTTTTTTTAAAGGTGTTAGCAATCTGTCTTACGTTCTCCCACCCCTGCTGGGATTTATGATCCAGTTTGTATTTTACTACCTGATCTTGGCAGGCTCCCCTTGTTGAAATTCAAACCGAAGCAACTTGATGGGGGAACAGACATAAAAATATTAATTTGGTGGATATTAAAAAAAATCACACTGGTTATAAATCAGGGGCTGTCCACTGGTTCCTTTCATCATCTAAATGGTCCTTCTAACCAGACCACAAATCTTATTGGGGAGGAGGGGGTGTTTGGAAGGTGGGGGTTCCCTTCCTGAGGTTTTGGAGACAGCTTACATCCAACACTTCCTCAAACCTGGCTTTGTTTTCTAAAGGTAATAAAAAGTGAGTACTTCTGGTACAGGCAGGCTAATTAGCTGGCCTCACAGAACAGACCGGGCTTAAAAGAAAGTTGGCTTGGTCTAAAAGAAATCAAGTTGTGGAAATGTCTAAATTTTGATTAAAAATAGGGTTTGGGAGACTCAGGAGGAATGTTCTGCTTCTGCTTCTCCAAGGCTGGGGAGCCCATTTTGTTATGATGGTGTTGGATGGAGAACTGATGAGGCAGGGTTGGGGTGGTGTGCAAGGATGGAGAGCAGCAGACCACAGCGTGTATGTACCCGTGAGTGGGGCTGAGGCTGAGGATGGCGTGCCCGTGTCTCCACTCACACCTCCCGTGCCAGCCCTTGGATTTTATGGGGAGCCGTCACTAGCTATAGCACGGCGAGGGAGGGCAGTTACATTCCTGTGGGGTAGAATTAAGAAAAAGTGGCAGAGAATTTCTCTTCGTATAATGAGATTTTAATGGACTCTTTCATTTCCATCCTACAGCAGATCTTTACAGTTAAAAGACTCTTGATAGGTACTTTAAAATTTCATGAAAAATCCAGGAATTGGTTTTAAAAAACTGTGGATAGTTGGAAGGCTAAATACTTCTATAAAAGGTGCTAATAAAAATGGAAAGCTGTCCCTATTACAAATATCCATGTATGCAAATGGATGTGTAGCTATGATGGGAAATTCATCAGCGTTCTAGAGATCCAAGGTTTTACTTAATGGCACAAAATCTAATAAAGCAAACAAATCAGAGATTCAACCAGCCAGGCTAACAGCTAAAAGTGTATGCTGTAACGAAGCTCCAAATACATCTAGATCTTGATATTAAAGAGAAAGGAAATTCAGTAGCTAGAAAAGGAGCAACTGGTTTTCTATGAATATCAAAACAAGCTCTTGAATCAAAATACTACCATGATAGCAGGAAGAAAGACGATTGTAAACCAATTTTTTAAAAGGGAAAACATTTCTAACCAACAATTGGTTCATATTACTTCTCTGCCATCTTTATAGGCAGCATTAAAGAAGGTGCCTCATTTTTGCCTAAAGAGTATAATGATGAGAATTATTTCATCTTAAACAGAGATTTTTCTACTTGGTTACCATGCAATCTAATACTGACAGTGCCTTGGACTTGAAAAATGATATTCTCATCTCTAAGAAATGGAAGGTGGGAGAAGGCACAGTCATTCTGAGCTTCACTCTAAAGCAATTATGAGCTCTTCAGAACTCTCAGACAAGAATTGATTTTTATTTTTAGATTATTAAGCTGTGGGTGTAAGGAAGTCAAGATACGTGACCTAGTTTTGACCTTGTATTCTTCATGAATTGATTCAATGTTGAAAAGGAAAACTTTTAAAAAAGTGTTCCTACCTCATAATCTCCCCAAATTTACTTTGCTTCTTTCCCACTTTTACCAAAATCTTCATGCTCTTAAAGACAGATGAATAAACAGGATAGTATGTGTGGGATATTGGAATAGGTGATAAACATATCAGAATTAATTGCAATGTCCTAAAGAAACCTAGAAATAAGAAAACCTCCAAAAGGTAGTGATGTTATGTTAAATGTTTCATGCCATCACCAATACACTTCCTCTCATGCATCCAGAACACTCAAGTGTCAGCTTTTATCTTCACATTGTGGGCACTCACTTTACTAACTGTTTTTGGAAGTAGTGGCGTTTACATATACACGTATGTATATGAATTTAATTGCCCCAGTAAGCCTAGAAGAGTCTTTTGGCTAGATTAAAGGCCCCGAGCAAGGGGTGGGAGGACCCATGTAACTGTATGTCCATGTGAGTCACCATGCTTCCTTCTCTGATCCCTCTGAACGGCTCAGACGTGTGCCCAGATCAGGCCAACTTCCAATTTCAAATACAGTCTGGAGCGTGGAGTCTGGAGCCCACCAGCCTCCTCCCACCCCAATCTGGGCCTTTAAGCAGGCCAACACTCTCCCTGCTCCTGGAGAACATGTCTTCATTCCTCACTCAGATTCTTCTATGGAATGTCCTCCCCACCCCTGCAGCTATCCAGCTCTGACTAAAGTCTTCCGTGTGCTTCCCCTGACTGTCTACTACAGCTTTTCCTTGTCTTTAGCACTCCCCAGTCTCTGTTGCATTTCTGGCAGGGATGGCCCGGCTTGGCACTTAATAATGATATGCTCTCTTCAATTGTGTTTCTTCTCCCCTAGAGATAACTTAACTTCTTTGAGTCTCAGATTCATCATCTGCAAAACAATAATATATGCAGAGTTGTGAACATGAAACAAGACAGAGCACAAGGCCTGGCTCATAGGATGTGCTTAATAAACACTTGTGGCCTCCCTCTTCTTCCTAAGGACTGTCTCATGTTTCTGCTGTATCTTCCTCTCTACCTCACAGTGTAAAATAAAGCATTTTTGTGTGCTGTTGTTGAATGGTTAAGCAAAAATCAAGCCACTATGCTGTATCCTACTTTGTCATAGGCAGATTATACTTTTCCTTGATCTTTTGGGAAGGGAATGGTCAAATGCTTAGATGGGATGACCCAGTCTGATGAGGGTTAGCCTAGAGTAGTGATAGAAAGCAATTGACTCTGAACCCAGGGTTTGAGGGACCTTGGAGATGAGCAGTACAAATGTCTTATATTCCTGAGTACTACAGTCTCTAGGATGAACTGTGACCGGGATCAGCCCCAGTAATTAGACCAAAACAATCACAAATACAGTATTTACTATGTAGAGAAATGTGATATGACAAGGAAGGGGTCCTGAGGAGACGCTGACACCTCCTTCTGACAAAGATGCAAGAAACCTGGGACAGTTTAATTTTCTGAAAAGAGCTGTGACATTTCCATCCAGACTATTGACTCACAACTACCCCTGAATAGGAGCGGCAGCCTGCTCCCTTTGTGACACTGGTCCTGAGGGGTCTCCCAGCCAAGCAGAGCCTCAGAGGCTGTATCCCTGCCAACCTGTGAGGGGAGCATAGCCTTCTCAGGATTACACAACATAGAACCATCTCAACTAAGCAGGCCCCTTGCTGAAAACAGAGACCAGAGACTTTAATTCATAATTCATAGTTCGTTATGTTTGGATAAGTCTGTGAAAACGGACTAAAGCACAATACATGTGCATACATAAATGCTATAAAATTAGTGCAGACAGCTGGCAAATCATTAATTAACAGCAGAAATGGTCTTCAAATAGCACTCTGGGGATGCCACAGAGAGAGGATGTTCCCCGGACCTGGTTTCAGTTTTGCCCACGACCTGAATTCATCCTCATAAAAAAGAAGGAAGGTGGGATGGGGCAGGGAGAAAAAACCACATAGATCACACTGTAACACCTTCTCTCCCCCTCCCTCCTCATCAGCCCCAAAGTGGACAAATATCGAACGAGCCACACCACTTCTCTGTCTTCAGGGCATCTCCAGAACCAGACAGACGCCAAATGAGCAGCGGGCATATGAGGATGTGCCCAGCGCAGGATAATTGTGCCATAAATATAATTAAAGTCAGCAGGAGGACCATTACGGAGAAAACCAAACTTAGAAAAAAATTAGTACTAGTGAAGAAAATATCATACATTCTTTTTATTTCAGTCTAATTTTGTTTACATGATTCATACAGTTTCCAAGAGGATCCCTGGAGAACATTAGGCCGGCACCACATGCATAAACCTTCATATATAACATGTAAATTAGAAACAATCTCAGGATTTATATAGAAATTACAGCCACTTCTAGCAAATTAATTCAATGACAGAAAAAGGGTTACTGTCTCTCTTCAAATCAAGAAGGGAAAATATTGGGCAAAGCAGATTTATTTATTCAAGAGGCTTGTTCCTTGCCAGGAGCTGATGTCCCCTTGGCCTGGAGATTTCCATTTTTTTATTGGATATGTATTGGTGATTGAATTTACTGTGAATACAGGAGCAGTCAATGAGGACCATAATGGGTGGTTTTAAGTTATAGCATTGCTAATCCAGTCATAAAGTCGATTAGGCTAGAAGAGTTGGCTGTAGGGAAATGACGGAAGAAGGCAAATTGCTTGAGTTAAAATATTTGAGAATATTGACTCTCAGAGCTGCAAGGCCCTAAGAGTGCAAACTCACCATTTTGTTGATGAAGAAATTGAGCCCCAGAGAAGAAGTGGTCTGCCCAAGAAAACAAAGGAAATGAATTACAAAGTCAGACTAGCAGCAGGTCTTCCCCCTGCAGGTGTATGCCCTAAACACTTGATCGAGCCTCTCCTCTTCTATATTTGAATAGAATGGACAAGTGACACTTGAGTACATTTTCTTGTAGAGTTTTGTGCCTTGACATCTTTTGGTGGTGACTTTGCCATTGGGGATTGTGGTAGATTCATCGTCAAAATGGCCCCACTTCTTCACCTTCCTTGTACCCCTCTCTTTCTCAATGTGACTTTACAGTCCTTGAATCTGGGCTGGGCTTGTGACTTCCTTCGACCAATAGAAAGCAATGACTTGCCAGTTCTGAGCCCAGACCCGGAGCAGCTATGCATGCTTCCTCTGCTCTTTTCCTTGCTTGACCCGGGAACATGCCAGGGCTCACCTGCTAGAGGGATGAGAGAGCACATGGGTAGTGTTGCCAGATTTAGTAAATTTTGGGGGACATACTTATACAAAAAAATTATTTTTTGTCTGTCTGAAATTCTAATTGATCTTGGTGTCCCGTATTTTATCTGTCAACTCTACACATGCAGGAGATTCCACATGATACTATTCTAACCCTTAAACATATATGAGAGCGCAGCAGGGCCGGCCCCGTGGCTTAGCGTTTAAGTGCGCGCGCTTCGCTACTGGCAGCCCGGGATCCACCAATGCACAGCTTCTCCGGCCATGCTGAGGCCGAGTCCCACATACAGCAACTAGAAGGATGTGCAGCTATGACATACCACTACCTACTAGGGCTTTGGGGGGGAAAATAAATAAACAAATAAAATTATAAAAAACAAAACCATATATGAAAGCATGCAGCAGATCAGTCTTTCCACCCCATGGCTGACCACAGCTGCATAAGTGAGCCCGATCAAGATCAGCAAAACTGGGCCGGCCCCGTGGCTTAGAGTTTAAGTGCGCGCGCTCCGCTACTGGCGGCCCAGGGTTCGGATCCCGGGCACCCACCAATGCACAGCTTCTCCGGCCATGCTGAGGCCGCATCCCACATACAGCAACTAGGAGGATGTGCAACTGTGACATACAACTATCTACTGAGGCTTTGGGGAAAAAAAGGAGGAGGATTGGCAATAGATGTTAGCTCAGAGCCTGTCTTCCTCAGCAAAAAGAGGAAGATTAGCATGGATGTTAGCTCAGGGCTGATCTTCCTCATGAAAAAAAAAAAAAAAGATCAGCAAAACTGCCCTTAGACTCATGAACAAAAATATATATTTATTGGTGCCTGACACTGAGGTGTGGGGTTGTTTGTTATGTAGTATTATTGTGGCAGAAGCTAACTAACTTAGGGACTATCAGTAAAAAGTGTTCTAAGAAAAGAAATTTGATTTGGATTTTGGATGAGGATGATCTAATTGTTGTGACAGCCTGTATGCAAACAGGAATAGCAAGAAAGTAGTATCTTGACATACATTCCGAGGCTAGAGACTCTATACGTAAACACATTCAAAGGATATGTATCTTATGCATATTTCTGCCTTTTGGGATCTTGCCATTGTTCTTGTATTTTGTTTTAAATGACTCACTTTGCAGTTATGTCTTTGTTACAGAAGAACATGCCAGAATGAGACAATGTGGCTTTTCTGTCTTCCCTAGACCTTTGATAAATTCTCTCTGGACTCGTGCTTGTTTGTGCTTTTCCTTTCCCGCCTTCATGTGTCTCCTTTCTTGTCCTTCAGGGAGGCAGGTGATTTAAGTGAAAGTTCATCTCGGGGCCCAGGAATTGTGCTCGATCTCCACTTACTGTTACATTTTTCAAAGGTCAGCTTCATCTGTCAGAGGCCCTGACAAGACTATACATCTTGTCCTTGTGTAATATTTATACTTTTCAAAGCTCTTTCACTTTCGTTCCAATCTTCTTGTGAGAGCAGTCAAGGCAGGCCTTGGAATCTCGCCTTTGTAGACGAGGAAACTGAAGCTCAGAGACTTCGAGTGACTCGTCCAAGGTCACACAGCCTAGTTAATGGCAAAATTAAACTAGGATCCAGATTCTTGTCTCCTAACCCTGGACACTTTCTGACATGCTCTGCTGTCTCCCGCATTCTCGGGCTTTGAAAAATGGATGCTGTAGCCAGGTGTTCACACAACGGGCACCCGAATGATACTGCTGTCTAGGACTGACTCAAGTGGAAACAGGACATTCTTATCAAGGCCATTAGAAATCCCCAGACCTCCACTGAAGCAGGTTTGGTGCAGATGACCGACGACTATGTAAATACTTTCACCTTGTAACAGTCTGCCTCAACCTCCAGAACAGAGTTCTACATTGTGGATTAATCACTCTATATCTCTGTTTTAAAATTGTGTTATGGTCTTTTAAAGGTATGTTTTAAGATGTAATGTTCTGCAAAGAGGCATGGTCCATTTAAAAGCAGGGCTGCTTGTAGGGTGCTGGTTGAGAACAACAATTGAATGCAGATGAAGGAAAAAGTACCAGAATATTACCCCAGGAAACTTCTTTTTCTTCAAATCTATAAAGCAAAGGCATAATAAGCCACCCATATAAGTAGAGTACCTGACTTGATTCTCTGCTCCTTGTGGATTCTGGAAGATCAGAATCAGTCTTAGGGTGAACAACTCTCCTGATTTGCCCTGGACCAACGGGCTTCTTGGGATGTGGGACACTCAGTGCTAACACTGGGTCAGTCCCCGGGCAAACTAGGATGCTTGGTCACCCTATCTAGTCCTCTGTACACCCTTTCAGATGACATAATGAACACCCTGTCCTCCTTCACCAAGAGGCACCAACTCACATCTCCCACTCTGTTCATCCTACACACAAGAATCCTTGCACAGAGGAAACATACAATATGTATGTGGTGAAGGGATGAAAAAAAAAAATGATTTGCTCTGGCCTCTCAGAACTGGTCTGCACCCAACCAAGGAAGAGAGCTAGCTTGGGAATCAGGAGACTGGCTCAGTTACTAACTGGTTGTGTTAACTTTTGCCAAGTCATTAATTTGTTGCTCCTCAGTTTTCTCATCTATAAAAAGGGGCAGGGACTAGAGGTCTTTAAGGTCCCTTCTCTGTTACATATTCTAGAGTTTTAATGTATAATGAACAATGAAGTCATTCTACCCTGCCCCCAACTTCTTTCATCCTGAAGCCCCAGGAGTCCCTCACCAAGCCCTCCTGGAGGCCTCTCTTTCAGCTCAGCCCAAATGATGAATCTCACCTCAGGGGCAGACATGGGGCAGAGTCTTAAGGCTCTTGCTCAGGGGCAAACCCTTTAGATCAAAGCTGTTTCATAAAATTTTCTGTGATGATGGACATGTTCTATATCTACACTGTCCAATATGATAGCCACTAGCCACATGTGACTTTAAATTTAATTAAAATAAAATGAAATTTAAAATTCAGTTCTTGAATCCCAATAACCACATTTCAAGTGCTCAATAGCCACAGGTAGCTAACGGCTACCACATTGGACAGTGCCTGTCTAGAACATTTCTGTAATTACAAAAAATTTTATTGGACAGCACAGCTTTAAGGGGCCATCTTGAGCATTCTCAGTAGCCTGGGAGGTGGCCAGGGAACTAAAAAGAGGAGGAGGGCAGGAAATGAGAGGAAGTATGGCCTTCATCACCAGTTAAGCTTTATCTATTGGTGTAGAATCATGGGAATGATATAGCCGGGTTACTGGAGATGGATCATCTTAAGTCTTGTCATAGGCAATGAGTTTTTAAAAGTTAATAAAAAAGACATGAAAATATGTCCTTCACTAACACCAAAGCAAAAGGGCATGGTAACTCTCTTCTCACCAATACCCTCGACTGGGCTAACTCTTTGGGCAAGCATAGAAAGCACCAGGAAATAAAATTAAGTAGCTAAATGTAAAAAGTTGTGGAAAATTCTTTCTTTTTGCAAGGATCATGATTGAAGGTTTTTCCAAGCATCCTATAGGATGAAAAAATACGTGGAGACTGTTTTGTTTATCATTGAGATTAGGTAAAAATCAAAATGCATGGTTAAGTGTTCAACTCAAAAGCAGCATTCCCATCCTTGTTTAGGAAGTAAATAAAGAATGTTTGAGGGATTGAAACCCCTATGATGATGTTGGCAATGAAGAATTGAATTCCAGGAGTAGATTCTTAGTTCCAACTATGCCACTGGAAGCTGTGTGACCCTCAGCAAGTGACTTACCCTTTCTGGGCCTCAGTTTTCATCTTTCTTTGGAGAAAGATGGTGTTAGACTGGGTCTCTGGCATCTTTAATGTTCTCGGATCACTTCCGCGACCGTGTTCCTGACTTCCGCTGTAAGCTAGAGCTTACATCTTTTACTACAGTCATAAACAATGTTTCTTTTAGTAGTCACAGATGATCGGTGTTGTCAGTTGCCCTCACTTAAGGCTCCAATAATCAAACCTCCAAACATCCAAGGCCTGGCAAACCTTGAGGTTTTCTGGAACCCTCACACACAAGGATGTCCAGCATTTAGCTACTCTCTCAGAGTCAAGAGCAAACACTTCTATGGAAGTAGAGGCCCCAGCAATCCCATATTTACACAGGTAAGAACAGAGACTGCACCCTACTTGTAAGTACAGCTGTGGTGTCATGCAAATGAGGATGACTGGGAGCTGGTTCTAGCTCCGCCACTCATGAGCGTCACGCCCTGGGACAAGTTCTCTCATTTCTCTGAACTTAAGTTTTCCAATCTGTAAAGAAAAGATAATAATATGGTTGTAGGCAAGGCTGGTTTACCAGGTAGCTAATAAAGCTCAAACTTCAGGCCCCCTTCATTTGCATGGCCCGCTTTCAAGACCCTGTGCTTCATTTCGACTTTTTTTGTAATTTCATGATCTTTTCCTCAAAGAGGGGGCCCCAAATTGTATATGCTTCAGATCCTACAAAACCTTGTTGTTGTATTTAAAAATGAGCTGGTACCCCAGTAGGCTACTCTCTCTAAAAAAAGATTACCCATCAAACAAGGTCTTGTGAAGCCAGCCCAATCTGCAGCTTTCGATTTCTTCCAGATGTCATTCTCTCACATCCTAGTACACGTGTGGGCCCTGCTGGCTGTGCCTCTGGACGCCACAGGAAAGGTGACACCTACTCAGTCATGAGCACCTCTCGGGCACCGCAGTGTATGTTCTTAGAGGCCACATAATTATGGAATCCAAGAGCCAAAAATCACCTCCAGGGGCCCTTTCCACACCCTCCCTCCCAAGAGATGTTCCTTCCTCCACTTTCCTTCCAATTCTCCTGAAAGAGAGATTCCGAAATCTCCCTTTAAACCCTGGTCTGGTATGATGTCATCAACATTCTCAGGAACATCTTCCTTAGGACTAACTCCAATTTCTCTTCTAATTCAGATATGACAGTGCCTTTAACTTTCTTTTTTGTTCTGCTTATGCAGATTACAGAGCACTTTCATAAACATACTCATTCAGCATTCTGCTTTTAGAAAGAAGGTACAAGACATGCCCAGCATAGTAGACGACGTGGTCAGGACCCTGAGAGGCAAGTTCTACTCTATGATCCCTATTGTTGCCAGTGGAGGGTACTAAGGCTTGCAGACATTACCTGATTTGTGAGAGAGCCAAAGCGTAGGAACAGCTTGCCTGACTCTCATGGGTCGTTACCCCTATAGGACAGCTGTCTCTGCTTCTGTCAGCTGCCACTGGCTTTGTCATTAGACCCTCCTTCCTTGGTCACTGGGCTCAGAGTTCTCAGTTTTCTGTCCTTGGTGATAACTCCACTTCCAGCAGGTGCTAAGAGAGGTACTTACGCCTCAACTCTTCACATGTGCCACCCCTCTCCATCCCCATCCATTATGTAAAAAATGAAGTCATAGGCCACTCTTTCTTCATTCACTCATTCTAAAATTATTTATTGGGTGCCTATTATAGGCATGGCAATATTCCTATACCAAAAAAGAAGAAGAAGAAGAAAGAAAGCAATCATTTAAAGAGGCCTAAATATGGCAAGTGACATCAACAAGATGGTGGAATAGGAAGCCCCAGGCCCTCATTCCCCCACGGAAACACTGACTTCACAACAATATATGGACCAAATTGCCCTTGTGAGAAGTCCTAAAGAGGCCTACATACCCTGTTTCCTAGGCAAAGGGAATTTCTAGTTATTTAGTCAAATATGCTACCTATTACTTGTACATTTAGTTAAAAAAAATAATCTTTTGATTGCTTGCTATATGTCAAGCACTGAAAGCTTCATAAATATTAATGTAATTTTCTCCCGATTCCCATGCGGTTGTGGATACTATAATTATTCTCATTGTAATGATGAAAGAAATAGAGACACAGAAAGGTCACAAAACTGGCCCAAGGTAACACAGGTGGCCAGTGGCCAAGCCAGCAAATCAGGCAGCCTGGCTCCAGGGTCTACGCTCCAGATTCTGTTTAAAATTGGAAGATGGCACAATCTGGGCACGTTTCTGAGCTGTTCAGATGAACAGATGCTTGAGTTATGTGGCTTTTAGGGATCTGCCTTTCAAAACAAAGATGTGTTCTTCAAAGGAGTAATTGAATTCACCCGGTCTTAACTCTTGATTTAATAAACAGAAGATGGAGAAAAGGAGCTGTTTCAGTTTTGAGTTTCCATCTTTGATCCTAACTCTTGATGGATTTTACCAAAAAAAGAACAGAATGACTAATTAAAGAAGGCAGCAGGCAACGATTGGGCGAGATCTTTAAGAATAAATATTTCTCACAAACGCAATCTATCAGGTCTAGAATTTCACCATATTTGCACATGGAAATAGGGACTACTGTACCACTTCAAGCACTTCGACACTAGCAATCCATACACTCTGACACACTTATAAACATTTAAATAGATAGGCATAGGTGGATACAGTTATAGCTCCTAGATTTTTCTACAGCTCAGAAAGAAGTGGAGGTTTGGCAAATATTTAGTTAATGCATAAAATTGTAAAAAAAAAAAAATTAGAAAAGTCCTGGTGGCTTTTTTTGGGAGGAGTGATCCCTTTGATTAGGAATACTATTGCTCATACTAATTAGAAAGATAGTAAATATCTCCTTTCTTCTGTGCCATGGAAGTAGACCTCAAGAAGGATGCATGTGCAAAGATTTAGTTTGCTTGTAGACAATATGGCATCAGCTCTGATGCCAGAACCTAAAAGTCCTATGGGATTTTTTCAAAAGACGATGCCTTTGTAAAAGAGACTACATAAAGAAGACCCAGACGTTTTTGAAAGATCAAATGGTTTGTCGGCACCTCTAGTGGAGTAATTAATTCCCCAGTGCAACAAAACCATAAAATTGGAATGGGTTGGGTGGTCTCAAAATTTTCAAACATAAGATGAGCAAATGGAAAATCTTTCTTTTTTCCAGGCTCTTCCTTTTTTTTTTTTTTTCCTGGAGTTTGTGTGAAATATCCAGAGGAAGTGAGCCCATCTGTTTCTGATACTTCCAGGCTTGATGTATCAGAATGTTTTGTAGCAGTTATTTGATGTCTAGTATGCCTCAAAATATTTTCCATAAGTTTTAAGCCTGGGCCTTTACTGACAGGAAGTTTGTTTTCATGGCATTTCAGCAACGGTGTGAGCTTAGAAACCAGAAAGGAGAAATTGGTCAATTTCTAAGTTCCACTGTGCATAATTCAGTTCAGTTTTGTTGACTTATGTACTGGGAGAAAATTCCAGGAGAGACAAAAATGAATGGTTATAGATTATTCTTATTATTTACATTGCTTTTCGTCTGCCCCTCTTCTTAATCCTCCATCATCGCCCCCCTTCCCACACCATACCCCTCCTTTATATTAGGAAAGAGAGACCCCACTGGGGAGACAGATAATGGCGAATCTCACAATGGAAGGAAGGAAGTTGGAGACTCATCTTTGTTTAAGAGTCAGGAGGAAGGAGAACGAGGTGGCATCGCGATGACATAGCTGTGTCCTGTACTATCTTCATGACCCCTCTGCCTCCAGTTGCTTCTCATTGGGGAATGCGTGGGTGGATGGGGGAGGGAGCGCCAGGAAAGCGACATTGCTCAGGGGATCGGGTTGTACCTGCAAGAAGCCCTTCAACATTCTAAGTCCTCTTTCCGCAGCCCTTCAATTGCAACGCATCTGCTTCCCTAAGAAGGTAACGAAGCCACCCCTCCACTCCTCTAGAAGCCCATGGCCCCGAGTCTCCCTCTGCCTTCCCTGAAACTAGGAAAAAGAGAGTGGAAAACGCAAAACTCAGTTCTGTCACCCCTACTTTCTGAGCCCTTTGGTACTTACTGAGGGAATTCTATTCTACTTAGTTCCAAAATTGCTTATTAAAACAGAAAAAGTCCGGGCTTGGTGTTCATTTTCTACAAGTCTTTTGGACATTTCCTCAGGTGATTTTTGATGGTGCTGACCAGTATACACCACTGCTTGGTAGGACTAATAGGGATTTGATTCCGAGGAGGAGGAACAACTCTG
This sequence comes from Ceratotherium simum simum, assembly GCF_057802395.1. Classification (NCBI taxonomy): domain Eukaryota; kingdom Metazoa; phylum Chordata; class Mammalia; order Perissodactyla; family Rhinocerotidae; genus Ceratotherium; species Ceratotherium simum. The sequence continues at coordinate 58,393,056 of NC_141900.1, read as the reverse complement.
CTTGGCAGTCCAGGGGCCTTCTCATCGCCTCTGTGGACTGAAGAAACTGTGGGCTGACTTTGCACTAGGTAAAGAAAGGATCACTATTTTTTTTTTTTTAAACTGTAAGCAGCTTTCTCCAGTTGCGGAAAGGAAATAAGGAAGTCATCACCTTCTTTAGCTTAGCTTATATCTTCATTTTACCTGATTGCCATGCCTTTATTTTCTCTCTCTCTCTTTCTCCTTCCCTCCCTCCTCTCCTTCTCTTTTCTTAAGTGATATATGATCATCACTGAGAATGAATGCAATTTGAATTATTATAATAGTATTTAAGACTATATGACAGTATGATATATTTTCTATATGTACATACATGTTATCTGTAAATGCATAGAGAAGGGATTAAAAAGCTACACACCAAACTGAGAAGGAGGAAGCTGGTCTATGGGAACCTTAGCCTTTTAAGTTTTTTAACGTTTTGGTTTTGAAAAGCAAGTATTTATAGGTCACTGTTTTGATTGAAAAACAAGCAATCAATCTGAAGACAAAAACCAAAAACAAACACACACACACGCCCAAAAAAGAGGAAGAAAAGAAAAAGAAAAGAAAAGCTTTGAAAATATGCAGTGTCTCTCATAGGAGTGTACCCTACAGAGATAGTCACAGCTGCTGACAAAGAGATAATGTCATGCATACTGCAGCACTGTTTATAATGCCAGCAAATTTGACACAACTTAAATGGCTCATGATGTGGAATGTGTTGAATAAATCCAGGCGTGATCATTGAAAATAGACCTATCACCCAATCCAAAAAATGTTGTAGAAGAATCCTGGACCGTGGGAAGATTTCATGATCAATTAAGTGTAATAAGAATCTCAACAGTTTACACACAGCATGTGCAATGTTTAATTTTTTGAAATGCAAATATGTACACAGAAAAAAAATTTCAAGGATACATATCAAAATCTGAGCAGTGGTTTTCTTTGGTTGGAAGGGAATTTTGCTTCCCTCCTTGTGTTTTTCAAATGTTCTACAATGCACATGTGTTTTTTTGGTATTGAAAAAATATATATACAGTTTTGAAAATGCATTAGCCCAACATGATAATTTTCAATGATCAATGAACTCTTTTTAAAATCAGGACAAGCTGATCCCAGATATATTAAGTTATCTACCAACTTCACACTTTAATTTGGTCATCAAGATACCATTAATTTGCCTTGAATATCCCTTCAAATATTCTTATGAATAATACTGACATTTTACATATGTTGCAGAAGATAAACTAAAAAGAGAGGGAAAAGACTATAGTGATGAAATACATTTATTTTTCCAGGAGTAATTTTTTCCCCTCAAAATTATGTACCATTACCACCTCTAGCAGTTAAAGTACTATTTCACAGTTTTAAAAAGAAATATAATTTTGCCTGATGTACTGTTGTTCAGCATCATGAGATGTGCAAATAACACTGTAATCGAAAGCTTGACCCATCAGGATCTCTGGATTTTCTTTGACAAAATTCATTTTACAATCAAGTTTAAATACATAAGATTGTTTAGTTTTTGGGGGGCTGAATATTACTTTGAAACCTCGCTTGAACCCTCTGTATCTATGATGGGAAGGGAGTCAGCATAATCCAAACTTAAAAGAAAAACAAACTTGTTTATTTTACATTTGATGATAGCCTGTATATTTCTCTTTTCAGATACATTTACATGTCTTTGCATGGAAGGCTGGTATTCTGGCACTATTTTGTTTTTATTTTATGTATTGCATTTTTATAGCAAATGAAAGTTAAAGTGTTTCATAACTGCTTCACCACCTTTTAGAAACAGCCATAGACTATAGAATCCATGAATACTGTAACTATTATTAGTAAAGCCACTCATTTTTTCAAGAGACTGTTTTCATTACTTAATTATGGTACTCTGGGCACAAAACACTTCTTGTTTCCATGGGAAAAAATATATATCTAGATAAATAGAGAGATAGATACAAACATTACCTATCTCTTTATCTCTCTATCTATATCTATCATCTCCATCTCCAATGGTGAATTCATGCTGTTAAAATTTTTTTAAAAACACTCATGATGAAAGAAACCTGAAACAAACAAAACAAACACCCCCTACCATGTTCTTAATTTCCTTTCTCATGGATGGTGTTTATCCACAAAGGCAAATGCAGTCTTTTAAAATTTATATGGAGCAAGCACCTTCCAGCTGTGAGCATGTAATTGGTCAATCAGTTCTTATTCAGAGAGATTTTAAAATGCCACTGTATGTTCTTATTCAATTCTTGGAGTCTTGCACCCATAAAAATAGTGACCTAAACTCTTGGTCTTCTATGGAGCATATCACTTTCCACGTCTTTTTCTTATAAAACCACCCTGGGAAAATTGATGAAATTATTCATTTCACATAATCCATAAATTTAATAAAATGAAATAACATGGAACACAGATTTAGACTTTCTTACAGTTGGCAATTTAGTTTATATATTTGGAACAAGGTTCCTTTCTATCATTTGAACACTTGTTTGAATATGCTAGAGTTGGATATTACCATAAGCTAAAGTGAACCAAGATGTAAAAACGGATTTCTTTCCACAACCATTTGCCACCACAATGAAATAATTTCGCTTAGAAATTTACAGGACATGTGATATAAAGACTATTACTATGAGTTTGTGATTTAATGATTAACGGGGCTATTTGTTTTGTTACTGGAACCATAATATCAATATGGGGAAGAAGTAAATAGCATTAGAGACTGTAAATGAAATGGTGAGATATGTCCTTTTGCTTAATTTAGAGGCCATGAACATGGCTAATCATACATTTGGTTAAATGCTTGCTTGGTGATATTCTTAATTACACGTCCTTTGTGGCTTGCTGGTATTTTCAGGTGCTATTAATAAAAATCAGTATTCCTAAAAGTGCAAATAGATTGGAAGCAGATGCTGTTAGTAACGCATAATTGGGCTAAAGGAAAAAATTTGCAATTTGAAAAGAGACCAATGTCTTTAATGTGTTGGTTTGTTGTGATTATGAATTCTTGCAGGATTTGAAATAAGAATAATCAACAAATGCATCTTAAAAATAGAAAGTATAGGGAAGGAGGATATTTGTAAAACTCAGAGAAAATGTTTGTATGAACAACATTGGAATTGCTGGCATATGTTGCAGAAGATAAACTAAATCTAAAGAAAACCCGCAAATCATCCATTGCTAGATTAGAATATGAAAAGGCAACTTTCAACAAATCATTTTTTAAAATATACAAGAAGAAAAATTAGTTTGGGGTGTACTGTTTTGTTTTTTAACCCAAAGTTCCTATTACTTATGTTTTAAAATGATAATACTGTGTTTTTTAAAAAATGCAAACGTGTCACTGAGAATTGTTTGTGAACAGATCATTATATTTTATTTCTACTTTTTTGGTAGTTTCAAACGGTTATTTTATGAACATCTATTTCTTTATAATAAAACGAAGTTTTTAGAAAATATGAACGTAATGAAACTATGAATACTTACAAAGCTATAGTTCAAGCAGAAACTAAGCGCAATATAAATCTGAATTTTGAACAGTGAGATCTTAATATAGAGCCTAATCTGAATTTTGTAAGAAAAGAAAACCAAAGAACAATCCCAGTACTTAAACATAGAAAAAGGTAGGGAGGAAACATACGAAAATGTTAGATTTACTTCTTGATTGTGAGAATGTGTATACAATTTGGGATTTTTTTTCCTTATGCCTTTAAGTATTTCTCAGGTTTTTTTCAGGTACATATATTACTTCAGAACTAGAAAAGCCTATTCATAAAAGAAAAATGAAAAAACAATGTGATAGTTTGGATTAAATAAATTTTCATTTAGATTTCTTAAACTGGTATTTTATTCATCATCCCAAAGCTTATTTAAACAGAACCAACACAGACAAATAGAGCTAACTCCTAAAACTGGTTGACCCGAACATGTAAGTTTTCGCCATTAGGTTGTAAAATTAACCACTTATAATTAGTAAGAATCAAGTATATAAAAGTGCTAATGTTTTATTAATTTATCTTACCTAGAGTTCAATTTCAAATAACAATTTTGACAAATTATCAGCTGACATGAGGTTCTTTGGCTTAATGATGGATTTGCATTATTTTAATTGCTTGGAATATCACAGGCATTAATATGTATTTTTAACCTTAAATTACTTGTTAGCACTGGAATAATATTTCTGTGTATAATTTCATGGAGGAGGCATAAAATGATGGTTCAAGCCACTTACTTTTAACACTACAAAATTAAATATGAGTTGAGTTAAATGTAATGAACACATTAATATAACTCCAGAAAGAGTAATTAAGCAAATTTTTCTACCTTTATTACATGTCAGAAGGTGTTTCAAAGAAAAAAGTTAGACCACATTGACCTATCAAGAAATCGTTTCCTTTTTCCTTGATCTTAACTTTCCTGGAGTCATTATTCTCCGTTGAGAGAGCTCTCAGGTTTTCACTAACTTTGAAATTATTTGGAAACCGCTTTATTTCTGTGCTAGAGTATTAGGAATTGGAAAATCGGACGTGTCATTCCTCTTCTTCGGGGAGATAAAGACAGAATTTGGAGAAGGGGTGCTGGATATTCGTTTTTGCTGTGAATTTAATTTCTTGTTAAATAAAGCCCCGCAAGCCTCAGAAAGGAAACCAGCCCTTTCTCCCATCTTCATTTCATCAAAGGGTCTTGTTGACTATTCAGATTTTAAAGCACACTCTAAATGAAGGAAGAAACTCGCGCACATTTTAGTTTGGAGCGAACAAGCTACCGTAACTACTTTTCTGAAAACTGTTAAAATGTTATCCAATATAAACGCACGGATGGTATTTTAAAACTCAGGTTCTTGGAATCCATGTTCGTCCTTTCATTTTCCAATTATTTTCCACCTGACATCTTATTTCACAAGTCCCGAAAAGGTAAGCCTATGTTCAGTTGGACATGGAACAGAAGGGAAATTTTTTGTAATAAAAAAGAACCAAATAAATCACAAGAATAATTCTCTTATTAAAAAAAAATGTCAACCGAGTATCCCTGGGGCATATTACTGTTGGAAACAATTTTAACACTTGCATCATTCACCAGCAATTCACGAACGCTTAGACCGCAAGAATTTTCCACTCTTTCTCGGCTTTTTACACACTTCAACTCGGTTTTCCCTAGCTCCGATAGTGGAAAATTAGGGAGACAGGGGATTCATAGTAAAGAAAAAAATGAATTCTAGTGAAAGAGTCATTTACATTACAAAATTTTTTTTTCTCCCTCACAAAAGGCCAGCGGGAACAGCGGACCTTATGCAGATGGAAAGGAAATTAATTTTTTTTTGGATGTATTGGTAACCTCTACTTATTTCACGGTACGACCCTGAATGACTTGTAAAAAACACCGAAAAGATACATTCAGAAATATGTAATTCCCTGTAAAGGGTGAATTAAAACGAATCTTTTCAGAAAACCGTTTCTTTAAGCCCTTGGCGAAAGCTGGGCGAGGCTGGTCCAGACCCACCCCCGACCCGCCCACACCCCCCGGGAAGCCGGGCGGGACACGCGTTCTCCAGTTACGCTGCGAACTCCGGACGCCCGCCCACTCTTTATGCAAAATAGAAAACCCGCCCCCGTCTTTATTAATCCAGCCAATGACCAAACGGCATCCTGCCGGGCGGGGAGGTGGAGCCAGGGGGAGGAAGCGAGAGGGTAAACCCAGTCCCACGTGTCACGACTCTCTCCGCCTCTTCCTCATCCCCCCTCCCTCCGCCCCGCTCGCAATCGGCCCCTCCCACTCAGTTTGCTTCTCCACGCCCCGGGAAGAGGCGGGGAAGTAAGCAGAGCGGGGCTCTCTCATTTACATGCAGCCATTCTATTGGCTAAGGCTGGCTACAAACGTAGGGAGGAGGGGCGGAAGAGAGTGTCACAGTGAGCTTCGCGGATTGGCTTAGCAGTACGATGACGTAAAAGAGGGCAGTCTAAGCAAATAAGGCGCCGGGCAATCGCAGGTCCTGGCTCTTGCCCCACCTCGAAGTGAGCAACCCAATGAAAGACGAGCCTCTGCGGCGCAGTCTCTTGAACATTTAAATGAGAAATCGAGACATCTAGCTGTTTAAATATTCATGAAGAGGCGGGGAGGTGTAGAGTGGCTCCCGGAAACGTCTCTGATTGGCTGGTTTTCTCAAGCAAGTGTTAGCTGTAGGAAACCTGGGAGAACCCCACAGATCAATTAAACGATTGTTTCCTGCATTTTTTTCTTCCTCACAAGCGCTACACCATATACACCTACTTTTTTCCTCGGTAATTGGTTTCATGTGTGGTCCGACCGGCTCAGCTTTGACACTCTTTCGCTCTCAATATATTTTCTTTTTTGTAACTCAAGCCCCATTTTCATCAGTTTTTAAAACGCAAAGATCTGCGACAGATGGAAACAATTAGAACCTCCGCTCTGCTGATGTGTATAATCTTATTAGTTTAATGGGTCACAGGGCGCAGGACCTATTTCCTATGGATCAAAGTGAAAACAAACACGGTTAATATCCCATTTTGTTTTAGAACCACATCGGATCGGGTTCCCTCTGTCGGCCGTGGTAATGACAATATTAAGAGATCTTGGATTGCCTTGAAGTTTAGATGGAAAACGGAGTCATTGAAATATTCTGGCTTAAAAAAACGCATTAATACTAACACCAGGTAGCCGGTTGCCAGTTCTCCGAGCTCGCTTGAGTTTATCACAATGGCATGGCTATTAAAGGATTTCAGTATTGCTTGTTTTGATCTATTGCCTTAAAGCAAGTGAAAAATAGTGCCTAGTACGCTGCTAATTATACTGGCTTCTCCGATTTCGTCTATTCAGGCCCAATGCAAAGCTTCCGAGCTCTTGTTGTAAATTTCAACTTATGGGTTCTTACTGAGTTTTTTCTTTATCTTTGGGTGATAATCACAAACTTTTTTCAGAATTTGATTTTTAAAAAGCTAAAGAGCCCCAAACCACTACCCAAAAGTTAGCTTTCCATTTCAGAGAGTTCTAAGGCCAGTTCACAAACCCCTAAGCATCCGTAGACCCTAGTTAACAACCCACACCTTAAGGAATTTTTTTTCGTATTTTGGGTTGTTTTTGAGCGCGTTTTTCCGAGGCAAACATATAATCTCCTAAGCACCTACGGGGTTGGGCCGGGGCCTGTCTCTTCGCGGCAAAGGCCCCCTTTGGAAACCTCCCGCAGTAACTTCTCACCCCAATAAATTAAACGCAGCCACAGTGTGGTCCATTACCCGGGAGTGTGAGGTGACGGCGCCTGTCAAAGGTGGTCGGCCAAATACAGATCCTTAAATATTCCTACAGATAATAAATATCTGTGCAAGGAACGGATGTAAAGAATAGGTTCCTATTCGTTTAGAAAGCTCTGAACTACAGCAATGAATAAACGCATTGCAGACTTGATGAATGCTCTCAAGTCCTTCCACAAAGGTGGGGGCAGGTCTTAAAAATATTTTGCCCTGGGCCTGGAGGCCTGGTGCAGGGCTGTAGGCGTTGAAGGCACCAGCGCCTCTGCGTGTAACTCACTCGGGCCTCTAGGAATGTAAATATCACGAGTTCAGACAGGCCGGGGCCCCGGAAAGAGCGAGCAGTGGTTATTAGCAAATCATTTTAATTCCGAAGCTGTCGAGAATATTTGCTCTCACTTGGTCGCGCGGAGCTGAGATTGATAAGAGAGAAACCATTCTTGTCACCCTTTCGTTGTGGGTTGGGAAAGAGGGTCACTGAGTCCTGGGCTCGGCTTTCATAGCTTCTGGGCGGAGTCCACACGCGCACCCAGAGGCGAAGCCCTCGATGCTCCGTGGGACTGCGGGCGCTCCCTACCCATCACTTGTTGCTGTGTTCGGAAACCAGAGTGGAAACGCGGTGGAGCGAGCTGCGGGGAGGTCTGACGTCTGGGGCAGATGGGGCTATTCCGCCTATGGCGGTGTGGTCACTCAGATAAATCCTCGCTGTCTTCTTTTAATTTGCCTCTGAATTTCATTATTTTGGCGCCTGATCTTTAAACATGCCTCAATGCATCACATAGTCTTTTTTCCTACTTTATTTCTCTCTTGAGCTCCTATACGCCCTCTATCTTTATCAATCATATAACTTTATTTTGGTAAAGGATTATTTTCCCCATTTTATGGGGGAAAGTAATCAAATCTCCAATCGGTTATTTCCTGGAACTTAATCCTGCCTTTACTCGTGGATCATAAAATATTTAAACCGCTAAAACTTTATCTACCACTGGTCAACGTTAGAGTTATTTTATGTTTTTTTAAAATGGACATATAATCCTGGCCTTATTATAGATAGATCATGTTAAACTCCCTTCCATGGAGAAAAGAAATTTATGTGTATGAATCTGAGTAATGATTCATGTAGGGTAACTAATTTCACCAGGCTTGACTTTGCATTTTCGGATATATTTCTTTGTATCTAACATGGAGGGACATTAACAACACTAAAAAAAAATCTTCTGACGTAGTGGAGGGACCTTACTGACGCCCAACAACAGATGACCATTCTTATTTTCTTTTTTCCCTTTTTTTTTTTTCTTGGTCAACAGTCTCCTCCAGTTCTTTATGTTGGCCTGGTGAGCCCAAGCTGTAAACTCCGTGTAAACCGGAGCAGTGTGGTTGGTTTCGCCGCTGCTGCGTCCCGCGCGATCGGACTCGCAGCTTCGCGGCGTGAGGAAGCGCAAACTGTCATGCCTAGAGGAAAGAAATCCCGCGTCAGTGCTCGCCTGGGAAGAATCCGAGACAGCTGAGAATTCCTGCGAGCTGCAGCCCACCAAGCGTCCTAGATCTCAAGGATCACTGTCTCTTAGACTTTTGACAAAATGATGTTTTGCTTTATTTTAAAATTTTATTGTTTAGTTATTGTTGCTGCTGGAAACGTGAGCCTTTATGAGGAAGACCTGCCTGGCCTTCCTGGGCAGGTCTGCTCCCTAGCCGCTACCGCAATGGCTTTCATTTAGGGAAGGCCCGCCTCTGGATTCAGTTGACATTTCCCCCAATCTGACAGTCAACTTCAAGGCGCTTGGTCCACACTTGGGGCTTTCCGCGCGGGAAAGCCGGTGGAAAAGCCTCGACTTGACTTTTACCACCACAGCCCGATGGCCCCAAAGCAGGGCCCACTCTGGACTGGAGGCGGACCCTTCCCCGATCTTCCCGCGCGCCTGGCTCAGCAGTGCCACTAGCGAGCTGTCCAGAGCGGAGTTACTTGGCTGCGACCTAGCCAAGATCAGAGGCTGCAGGGCTCGCCCAGGTTTAAAGGGGGCTCTGCTACCGGAAATCATTTGACAAATCTCAGGCAGGCCTTTCTAATTTTTACTGCTCGGCAGAGCTTTGCAAATCTCTAAACACGCTGTAACCTTCTTCAAACAATGCTCCAGACACACTTGAGGGTTGGGTTTTATTTTAGGGCCTTGCGGAATGGAAACCGCATCTGCAGGGGCCCCCTCCACAGTCGGTCCCGCCCGCCTTCCAGCATCTTCCTTAGATCCTCACCTCCTTCAGTCAGCCGATTCCCGCCCATCCATCCGCCCACCCAGCCCCAGGAGCCCTTCTGGCCCGGGAGGCCACAGACAACCCAGTGCTGGAGAATCACCCCGTGCCCCTGCGGCGGGCGGCGGGGAGAGAACCTTTCGGGAACCGAGCAGGACCGGCGAGGGCAGGGCGGGTGATTTATAACCCTGATCAACTTTTTAGGAAGCAGAAATTAACCTGAGGGGGATTAGGCTCCAGCTTTGAAGTTCACGGTTTTGTTTTCCTTCAACTCAGCCCTGCGATCAAACAGTTCTTGGTTCCTTTTACCCGCCTCCTTCTCCTTGGGTTTCTCATCACCCCTCTCCTATTCCCCAGCAACCTTTCCAGCACGGATTTTCGTAATTCCAAACAAAAATATCTCCAGACCAGCGACTGAAATTCCTGACTCTCCTTGCGAACAGGGACAACATACAGTCCACATCCTTGACTTCTTGGAAACGTGTTTTACGTTTGAAACTGTTATTTATATTTGGAGGTCGGGAGTAGCAAATTTGTTTTCGTTTTTTTCCTTTGGCTCTTTCCCGCTTACTCCACCCTCTGGTATTGGTCTTCCCCCGCAGAGCACAGCGCAGCCAGAGGTGGGGTGGTCAGCGGCTCTGTGGGTGACCACTAACTTCTCAGCGTGTTCTCCAAGTACTGCGAGTTTGTAGATTCCTCCCCTAGTTAGCCGGAAAATTCAAATCCAAACATGAAAGACCTCCCTCGCTGCCCTGCACTCTTACCTTGGCCCCCTTTATTTCCATACCCTCTCCACCCCCCAGCAACTGCAGGTCTCAAGAGAGAATCTGTCTCCTGCGGTTCTTTCCTGCAGGCGCCTGCAGAAAAGGCAATTTCCTTGGGGGTGTGGTTGGGGCGAGAGAAAAACAGAAACCAGGATTGTTTGGGGCCTGAAACCATCCAAGTTTTATTGCATCCGCTACAAAGTCAACTAACTCTTAATGAGCATCCAAGCAGAAAAAGGCCGAGGTTTACTCTGTGTTAAGGCAAAGGAGGGAAAGAGTTTGCCTATTTCTTACTCTTGCAACCAAAGGTTGCAACACCTTCCCGAAAGACTCTTCCTAAAGCCAAGAGTACAGACATGAAAGTCGGAAGGCATCAGGTTTCAGCTCCCTGAGTGATCGAAGATCATTCGGCCACGAGGACCTTCGAAGTTGGCCCTGTCTACAGCTTGTAATGAAAAGGATAATCTATCTTGTAATAAAAAACAGGACCCACACAACAAACCCAGCATCCAACCGCCTTCCACTGCACCTCACTCTTCCCTAATAAGGGCCGGTGACAAATATTGCCAACCAGTTCCACCCAAAAAAGAGGAAGCAGTAGATCTTCCTTTTAATAACTTCCCAAAGTGTTACAAATAATAAAAGGGACGCATAAATCATCGCGGGGGCATCTGAACGTGGACCACGGAAGGATTTACTCCTCTCAAGCCTTGACTTCCAACCACGCTCTCATTGGCTGCTTTCTCGTAGCCCGGCCCCCAAATCCGCTCTCTTATTGGTCCGTCAGGCGGGGTGACGTACGGAAAGGGCGTGGGGTCGATAGGGGCCGGAGTCCATCAGCGCGCATGCGCTCTATGGCGTGAGTGTGTGATTGACAGCAAGGGGAGGTGTACGCTCGTGCGCCTGCGTGCTTGTGGGTGTGTGTGAGTGTGTGGGGGGGTGTGTTTATGGGGGTGAGGGTGTTGGGAGTGATGGTGGTGAGAGTAGTGGCGATGAGTGCTCGAATTGGAGTTGCTCCTGCCCGCTCCCTGGGTGTAGTTCTTGCGGGCATTTTCCGCTGAGTCAGAGGGGCTGACAGTTACAAACCATGTACACAGGCTTGGAAGACCTTCTGGAAGCGATTTACCGAGGAGGGTCTCCAGCAGCCAACTAACGGGGGAGGGAGTAAAGAGAAGTAGAAGGCATGCTTTACTGTGCCTGAAAAAGATACTTAAAAACCCTCAGGAAGAGATTTAATTTTACCGCTGTGTCGATTTTTGCATTTCTTGTAAAGTACACACTAAATCACGCTTCGTGTAACAGCCGTGCTTTCGTGTGCACCACACACCTCTCCCCACCTCTCAGCACCGATTTAGCCCCGTTCGGTTCCCCTGCAGTCACAGGGTACACACATATCTTAGCCTCTTGTAGTCTTGCAAACCACGGCGAACTTTCAAGATACCCGGAACATTGTGATAATCCTTAACTGAAAGAAAAAAAAAAAGAAAAGAAAAAGAAAAAAAGAAAGTTCAAGAAAAATAAAAGAAAGAGGTAAAGGAAGAAAAAAAATAAATAAATAAAAGAAAGAGGTAAAGAAAGGAAGAAGAAAAGAAAAAAGAAAAAACTGGAAATATGTACCAACCAGTAAATAATAGTCAAAGATAAATAAAATACTGAAGGTAAAACCCATTGGCTATTGAATGTAAAATTTGAAATTAATTTCCCAATCCGGTTAATGCCGTAGAAGCAACTCCAGTTTATTGCAGTGCTGGGTGTTAACGGCTAGTACAAAATTCTTCAGAGGCGAGGGCTGGCTTGGTGGAGAGGAGAGACGTTGCTCAGTTCCCTGTTGCATCCAAATTCTCATTTCGGACAAGTTTCTCTGGCATGTTGGAGCTGGGCAGGAGGAGGAGTGTTTTCCTATTATAAGGTGTTCTGTCCTTGGTTCGTGTTTGCATGTATGTTAGGGAGATAATAAACGTCTCTTAGCTCTGCACGTATTTTAAATTACAGTGGACCTAGAAGAATTTTGTAGGTGGCAAATCAGAGCTTCGGTTTTACGAATTCTGACATTTAAAACTGGCAAATATCTCTTGGCAGGGCCTGAGATTTTTTTCCTTTGTTTTTATTTTGGGGTGTGTGTGTATGGGAAGAAATGTACAAACACAAGTATTACAGACGCTCCATTCAAATACTCTCCTGTCTGTGAGTGCACAGTAAATAAATAAAAAGAGCAGAGTGATGGAAAAATGTGACTGTTAAAAGGAAAATAATGGTCTGTTAAATATCCCCTTTGATGCATTTTTTTCTTGTGAAGCAGTGCTTTCAGCCTGCCATTGAAAGCAGTGTTTTTACACTATCACAGTAATTTTATTTAGAAGCCTCATGTTCACCTCTAATTTTAAAATTATCATTTACCACATGAAATTATTAGCATTCATATTTTTTGCATTTTATTATGCCTTTGACTACTTACAAATATTTTTAAGCAGCAAACATTAAGTAAAATTAGTGAACAAGGCTTTGATAGTTGCTTATTTTTGTTTAATTAAATGTTTTTATTTTATTAGGTAAGTATACACTTGAATTTGTTTTAAAATAAGGAGTAAAACAATACTTTTCTTTCGCTTTGCTAGAACAAAGTGATTTTTCATGCTTCTCCGTCCGATTCTTTCTCTTCCAGCTGCCACAGCCGACTGACAAGCTCCAAGCGACCGGCGGACTAGTATGCAAATTTCAGATGATTGACACCTACGGTAGAAACCAATCACGCTGGAGTAGGTTGCTGATTGGTTGACAACGATTTGACGTAAAATTGACGTTTTAAAAACCTAACATCCAATCAAGGCAATTCATGCAAATAAAGGAAGGAGTCACGTTACCAGGGGCCCGGGAGACTTGAGCACGCCCTCACGTGTTCAGTGGTGGATATTGCACAGACTCCAGCACGATCCTCTGAATAAACGCAGCAAAATGTTCAACTCTACAGTTTGCCTAGGCCTTTCCCAAACTTGTGTCACTGGAATATAAATTATCCTTTTAAAAAAACAAGAGTTATGTCGTGCACGTATATGACGGTTTAGTCTAGAAATCTATGTAATGTAACTGTGGACTTCCAACGCACAGGATTTCCCTCTCCATTCCCAACAACACGGGGAATCTCTGTCTTTAATCCTTAGTGAAAGAGGCTATTTCCTTCCTTGGTTCCAAAACGACGAGATTTACAAAGACTTTCCCCCGAGAAACCCACTCTAGGCACAGACGGTTAGTAAATTTGGCTTCTTCAGCGAAATTCCGCGTGGCACCGCCAGATGGCATAAGGATCGCTTTCCACTCGCCTTACCGCTCCCACGCCCGCAAGTAATTTAGAAAAATTGAAAATCGAACACCCTTATGTTTTATAGCTAAATTAAGTGAGAACATACTCGCACTGTTAAGGAGCTACACATTACGAGAAGAAGCTTTGTTGGTTGTTGCTTTAATATGAAACGTCCTCTTGAGATTTGGCCCAGGAAAGTTTGCAAGTAAAATACTTATCCAGTGAAAGTGTTTGCAAAAACATTTCCTTAAGGCAAAGTGCACAACATAAGCACAGCAAGCCCCACGCGGGTTAAAAAGGTAAGGGTAAGAAGGGGCTCCGTTTCTGAGGGTCTCGTTTGCAGAGTTTCTTAGGGATTAAAATGAGATCGAGGGTGAAGCTGACCTTCCCAACGAGCGGTCTTCGGGAGCGGAGCTTGGCTGGCCCAGTGGGGCGAGGTGGGATCGAGCTGCTGTTAGAGCAGCGTGGCTTCTTTAGGGGTTCATTTTGGGGTCCCGATTACATAGGGAGGACTTTCTTTCCCTTCACAAGTCACTGTAGTAGGAGGCAGAGCCTTTGTTTTGCCAATCCAGGCGGTGGCTTTGGGGATGGGACCTTGGAAAGTATTGACCTCTACTTCTCATCCGTATTCCTCTTTATTAGTATATTTGTTCTTCTGTTTGGGTTTATCAGGAAGAGAGGGGTTCGTGCTGCCCCTACTTCAAGGCCCGACTAAGAGCTAATGGTATTTGCACAGGAGAGAATGGAGGAAAGAAGAGAATACCCAAGTAAAGAAACAAGTAAGCCCATTCATAGGTTGACCTTCTGGGAAACTTCATGTTTTCTTCCTTCATTTATACAGCAGAATAATTGTACATTCACTTTCGATCACCCTACTCTATAATTATGCATTTTAAAATTGCAGTTAGCCGTTAAAAATAGATCTTAAATGGGCATATTTATCACTTCTTAAGATCTCTCTGAAAGTAGCCATTAAGCTCTCATCTTACAAAAAGTCGAATTCATTGGTTGTGTTGTTTGTGCTTTGTCTGCTGACTTTTGTTTAGCCAGAAAGTAACGATTGGGGTGTCCACGTGAACTCATGTCTCACCCTGCGGTCCTAACTGTGGGTGATTGTCTAGCCTAACACCGTATCCCTAGTGTCTGCAGAGCAAGACTGCACATTTTCACCAGCCCCCGTTTCTGGTGATCAACCTCACAAGCTGTAGGTAGGAAACCTCATCACACCCAGTCACACATACATACGAAAATTGAATACGGAAAACTATTTTTTACTCAAGAGCTACCACTTCGGATTTGTTAGTTCAAGTTGAACAATACGTTTATTTTATTTCACTAACTGCACCTTTTTTTTTTCCTCCGAAGCAAAATATGATCAGAGAGCATCATACAGGGAGTAAAGGTAAAGCAAACATTTTAGGGAGCGCTTATTTCTCTTGGGTAGTAAGAAGAGTGATGAGGAGAGGGAGAGGACACAGCAAGGTAAACCCTCAGGCCATTTAAAGGAGAACTTGAAGTTTCCAAGCACAGGCTCCCTGCTCCCTTAATGTTTGTTTTCTGCGTTGCAAAAAAGGGAGCAAATTGTGTTTACACAGAGAAGTGGGGCCCAGGACCTCGGGGAGCTAGCAGCTCCGCTCCCTGATCTCTGCGTCTAAGCTTTTGCTTCCCCCTCAAGAAACGCGGGCGCGAGGGTGCGAGTGTGGCGCCCGGGCGCGGGGGGACGGCTGCGTTGGGGAGCGGGGCCGGGCCGCGTGGAAGAGGCCGGGGGACTGAGCGGCGGGCGCGCGGGGCAGCGGTCCGGGGGGCGAGGACGCTGCGGTCCCCAGCTCTCCCGTGAGCTCAGTTCCCCGCGAAAATGTGGGCAGAAGGCGGGAAACGCCGTGGCCGCCTCTCCCCGAAGCCCAGCCCGCGCGAGAGGTTGAGGCTGGCGGCCCCCCTTCCCCGCCGCCCCCTCGGCCGCCCCTGCCCCGCGTTCTCCCCTTTCGGGGCCTCTTCCGGGCTGAGCCTAGGGAGTCGGTTTCCCCGGTTGAAGTGATTTCGCTCGAGTCCGCCCGGCGCGGCCGTAAATCACCCCCCTCCCCGCCCGGGCCGCCCTCCCGAGCTGGGGCGGGGGCGCCGGGACGCCGGGGGCGCAGGGCCCGGCCGCGGCCACCCGAGGCCCGCGGCCGCAGCTGGATCGGCCGCCCCGGCGAGGCGCCGCGGGTTAAACGCCGTGAATCAATCAATCAAGTCCCCGAAACCCCGAGCGCCGCCCGCCGGGCCTGCTTTGTGTCTCGCCCGCCGCCTGCCCGGGGCCTGGGAAGCCGGCCGGGCCGCTCCGGGTCTGGGGGGCGCGGCGCGTTCCCACGAGGGGCCGAGGGGGCCTGAAAGCCGCCTCACCCCGTCCCCCCCCTGTAACGGGGGTAACTGGCACCGACGACAGATCTCCGTGCCGCTCGCCCCCTCATTGGATCGCTCCTTTGCGTCTTCCAACAGAATAAGGCCAACTCTTAAATCTTTCCCGCGGCTGGGACCTCCAAACCCTGTCATCCCAGAAAGAGCAGCGTGACCGGGAGTAGGGGGATTAGTCAACAGCAACCAGGGACCCCGAAAAAATCACATCAGCTCTCTGGGCCTCAGTTTCTCGTCTGTAAAACCAAGCGGCTGTTTTAGGATCTCGGCCTTTTTTGCCCAGCTCTAATGTTCTTTTGTTTGGGATGGAGAAGCCCGAACCCTTTCTGCCTGACGGGTTTCCAGAGGTTCCCTTTCCCTCCACGTTTATTGTTCCTCCAGCCTCCTCCCTCCCCAAACCCCGGTTGGCACCAGGGCGTCCCAGAGAGCAGCTCCAGCCCCCAAGGGCAGGACCCTTGAACCCTTGAGGAGCTGAGCCCTGGCCGTGTTTGTTTCGGAGAAGCCACCAGGGGGCGATAGAGCCCAAGGATAGAGTAGCCAGGCCCCGCAAGGTCTTTCCAAAAGTTTGTCAACTCGGCGTTGATTTCTTTTTCCATTTGTGGGACTTGTAAATGGCGCAGTTATTTATTTTAAGATCCCATTTGGTCATCAGCGCTGAGACAGATGGATGCAGCCCGGGGTTCATGGGGAATGAAGGACAACAACGTTAAGAAAGAACAGGCTAGCACATACCCAAAACACAGTGACGGAGCAAAACGGAGTGAACGAGCAAAAAGCGAACTTTAAACGCAAAACTTTGGTTCCGAGGCCAGGCACACTTAGTGGGCTCGCAGCCTCGGAGAAAGCAGTGGAGACAAGGGCCCAAAGGCATTGAAACAGTGAGGCCACACACTAGTGTTTTTTTTCCTAACATTTTGCAAATATCGGGTTCATTTCGGGATCGTGAATGGGGGTAGGCTGATGGGGTGGGAGAAAACAGAGGAAACCAGTTGAGAGAGAGACATTCTCAGGGTGGGGGAGGAGGTGGGATGGTTTGGGTTAGAGAACCCCAGTGCAGCGACCTTCGTAAATTCTAGAAAATTTCTGTCTGCATATAAAAGAGAAGAGCCCCATCCTTGCCCCTGACTCCCACAGCGATGTCGGAGGATTCTTTCATTTGTTTCCTACGAATGTTTTACAATACGGATTAGCGGGGCTCCGGGGGAAACTGGGGCGTGTTCACTGCAAACAGCCAAAGGATCTTCAAGAGAAAACGTGTTAGGCTGAAATATCATCTTTTCCCACATGTGCAAGCCTCTTGGATTGTGTTTGCTTTCAAAGTCCATAAATGTTTTTATTAAACTATATCTTTCTTGTGGTCCCTGCGCATATAAAGTACTCACAGCGTATGTAAACGCTTCCATTTTGGTCCTCTTTTAGGAAAACTTTGTAACTCCGCAGTAAATATTTGCTCTAGGGTGAACCTTGGCAAGCAAGAGCTGAAGTCTAAAATCTGGTTTCACTGTATGCGTTTGTGTGCACACGTGTATGTTTTAACAGTATATATATATATGTAGGAAAATTTGCGGGAGAGCTTGGTATTTTTACTTCTTTGCTGCACATGGGGAGGTATATTGAGTGTAATTACTTGGACGACATTTTAAAATTAACAAATTCTCTTTCAAATTCGATTCTTCCTTGTGTGCTGCCAGTCCCCCACCCCCCCAATCGTGTCAATTAAATGTTCTTGAGATGTTACCCTTTATGACACCCTTTAATGTAGTGATTTTGGAGGTATATGTTAAAAGTAATTAAGTGTAGTTTTTGCTTCCTAAATTCTGTCTTAATAATAAGAATGTGAAAATCAAACAAATCATGGTCTTTATTGTTCTTTTATGTTTATGGTTTCATTTTATTTAACGTTTTAATTTGTAAGCTGTGACAAAAATTTCAGAGGGAAAAATGGAGACAGCTCAGTAGTATGGCACTCACACGTTAGGATTTTGAATTCTCGTCTCTGGAGGAAAATTTGAATTGAAGCTACTCCTCTGTAATGAAAGGGACTTTAGTTTTATGAAGACATTGGATCTGCTGAGGTTGATTAAAGAGAACTCTGGAAAATTATTTTAAAATATGAAAACTGCTAGGCTAGGGCTGTGTGTTAGTCACCTTTGAGGGAATTATCTGGAGTTAATAACAGTTCAGCCTGGTGAGCCCTGACGTAGTAACTGCAGATGTGCGGCCTCCTGGGTCTCTACCCATGTCTGGCCTCATTGAGGCAGGGGAGCTGCTGCAGTTGCTGAGGTCGCCCCCTATTCAAGAGCCAACCTCTCCTTTCTTTCTCTCCTTTCTTTTTCCTTTTGAACAACAATAGAAACAAAAGGGAGAAGGCTGTCATGAGTGGAAAATTCCAAGTTAAGCTCTTTCCTTCTTCTGTCCTATGGGGGATGGGCATCGTGGAGTTCCCTTTTCTGAGAGAGCCGGTCATGGAAAAGTGTAACTCATGGCTCTGGGTGACGGGGGACTGTTTGCTGCTGGTTTCTCTTCTTGTCTTTTTTCTTTTCATCATCCCCTTGCCCCACTGCATTGCAGGGCTAGTATGTCCTCTGCTCCTCATGTTGATCATCAGGGTTTTATTTATTCTGATGACTGCTGCAGAGAGAGAAGGCAGCTCTGAGCAGGGAGAACAAGGGCCCCTAGGTGTGCATGTTTGCTGTGGGGTGGGCTGGCTGTCGAAGTTGGAGTAGCCTTTGGCCAGAGAGCCGAATGCCCACCTGCCCCTCCCGTGAAAACACTGTCCCTGGAAAACATCATGTGGATCTGAGTCACTCGCTGGAGGACCCGCTTCTCAGAGTTTGGTTTGGCAGTTCAGGCAAATCTAATCCTTTCTTTCATATTTTCCCTACCCTTTTGAAGAGCAATCATTTTCAGTCTCCTCACACCAGGGATGCTTGGAGGATGACCTAGAATGACATGGTGGAAGTCCCTTTGGCGTGGCCTTTTGGGACCTGGCAATATTTGAGGCTGTCCCAGATGGGGACTGCACCCTTTGAATGCAGTGTTACACAGATGCGTGAGTGAATCCACGGAAACAGAGGCGGGCCGTTGCAGATGCTGGGGAGTCAGAGAATTCTGAGATACGTGGGCCGTGTCAGCCTGAAGAAAGGCAAGATTACCTTTAGGTGCAGCTGGTGTGTGCTGTTGCCCCTGAATCGGCCTCAATTCATCCACGCTTGAAAACAACTGAAGTTACCTGACCACTGAAAGTGTAATACAGCTTAGAACAGGGGTCGGATGCATTTTATGGTGGCTGTAGATATGGCTTGAACAAGCAGTCTATGCATATTAGGATCCTGTATCTTTCTAAGAGATGGTAAATGGATAATTGACTGACACTTCTGCAGAATTTTTTTCTAGATCATTTCAGTCCAATAGAAATATAACGTGAACTACATAGATAGTTTTACATTTTCTAGAGGCCACATTTTAAAAAATAAAAAGAAACAGGTGAAATTACTTTAATATTTTTTATTTAACCTAATATCTCTAAAATATCCTTTCAATGTGTAATCAATATAAAGTTATTGATGAGATATTTTACGTTCTCTCTTTTTTCCCCCTTGTCTTTAGTCTCTGGTGGGTACTTTACACTCACAGCACATCTCAATTCACATTTCAAGTGTTCAGGAGGCACGTGTGGTGGTGGCTACTGTATTGGACAATGCAGTTCTAGAGAGTTCCAGCTCTAGAAAGCCTAGATGTATGTGCAGAGTCAAGAGCAGGTTTCCTCCCACATTTCTGTGAAGGTCAACAGAACTTTTAAGAATCAGAGAAAAGACTGAAGAAAATAAGTTCTAAAATGGAATTGTACTTTTAACAGTGTCATTTTAGCTTTGAAAAGGAGTCCTAGGCCCCAAGCCATGAATTAAGGAAAATCTGGTGTTGGAAAGAAGTAGGTGATGCCTTTTAGGGATTTTATTCTACTTTAAAATATTTATTTTTAATTATAAAATGAATCCCTGCTTGTTATAGAACATCTAGATAGTAGGAAGTATATAAAATAATAGAAATCATCTATGTATAACGCCCCCATCTGTGGATAACCGCCATTCGGAGTTCTGGGGCTCTGCTGTCCTTACATGCAGATCGTCTCCATCGTGGAGATTACACCGCAGATGCGCTTGTCCATCTTGCTTTTATTCATTTAATGTTAGATCAGGGGGCATCTCGTTATGTTGTTAAAAGCTCTTCATAAGAATGACTTTTAGTGTCAGGATGGTATTCCATTCACATGGGGGGGCCATAGTCTACTGAAGTTGGTGACATTTGGTAGGGTCAAGTTTGCAGTAAGCTCACTAATGGTGACGGGGACAAAAAGACTACTTTATGGAAAGGTGCCCTACAGTGTGGCCATCCTCGTCCCTCATGTGGGCGGCTTGTCTTCCATGACTGTAGTCACCTCAGGCAACCAGAACCCCTTCTACATCTCTGCTTATTTTTTTAAAAGAATAGTTGTAAATATCTTAGAAAAGAATCGTACCTCCCCGTGCCCAGTCATCCACCCAATCAATCTAGATATTTGGTTACTATTTTGACACATTTGGATTATGACCTAAGGGTAAAAAGTAAATTTTTCCGAAGAGAGTTTGAATTGAAAACAAGAACATTATGAAGATACTCATATAATGTTTTCTTTCTCTCTTGTTGAATCTATGCCCCCTAAGATATTACAGGACCCACTAGGGACAGGTACTGGGCCATCTTTGGTTAAATCATAGTTGGATTTATTTTTGCTTCCTCTTTTGGTCCTCTTTCCCACCATTTGTCATTTTCGCAGACTTTCGTGACATAAATCTTGTGGAATGTTGGCTATGCACATAGCATGAGGAATTCAAACTCTCTCATTTCAGGCTGGTTGGCCAATGTAAGCAACAGAGGGTGGCAGAGATTGGGGACAGATACAACTGGAAGAGGCAGGAGCAGAGGGACTCTGGAAAGAACACATGCTGTATGAAAATGACAGCTTTGAGGTTGCTCCACTTCTGGAAGTTTAGCCAAGAGTGACTGCAATTGACTGATGATCACCAGGTAATAATAAAGTCCATTGGAAGCTGCACAATTATGACCTGTCATTATTATTTTTTTCCATCTATATGCAAAGGCCTGTGGACTGTCTTCAACCTTAGTTTGCTTCTCTTGACACAATCCTGATTTGGTGTGGTGTCCGGATGTTGTAGTCTTCTTCCCCGAGAATCCAGAGACCTGCCCTGAAGGAAAAGCTCGGACAGAGTATTTCTGTCGCAGGGCTGTCCCCTTACTAAGCTTGGCTCCCAAACTTCCAAGCACAATTGGGCTGGTGGGAGTCTTTGGCAGCCTTCTCTTTGGCCTCACACCTTCTGTCACAAAAAAGCATTTTCCTTGACTTGTTGAAGAATGTGAAGGCACACAAGTGCTGGGGCGACTTTATGAAGCTGGCAAATATTAATACAAGTTTACTTAAAACCAGTGGCTCTTCCCTCTCTCAATCCAGCAGGGTTTACGCTCTTTTCCTCTGGAGCTCTTTTTGGCCCAAACCGTGCAGGGCAGAGAGTTTGAAGGATATTTTGTTTCTGAAGTGGGCAGTCTGTAAAATAGTGGACCTTTTAACATCGCACTGACAGACACTTTCAGGGCTAATATAATTGATGTATTCATAGGAGCTTAAGCAAAATAGCTTTCCAAAAGGGAGAAAAACTTGTCTTTTCACCTAAGCACTGACCGATTTGTGGTTTGGATGCTTACACGAGACATTAAACAGACTCGATGGAAAAGGTTTGTACGCCTCAAGTTTGACTTTCCCTCATCTTGTAATTTTTGGCCTCAAGTCAAGTTTTCGTCCATTCCCCTGCACTCCTTGGGTTGAGGCCAGCGCCATGGGCTTGCTCTCTCCATGGTGTTGACAGAGTGTTTTTCAGCTGTACCAAAGGCCACAGATTTTATGTCAGACTTCAAGATGCACAGCTTGATAAACATGTCTGCCTCTGGCGATTGGCAGTGTTCTTTCTGGAAAAGAAAACAAAAATTGCTTTACATAAATAAGGGAAGTGTATGAATAGCATAGAATAACACCGCTGGAAGGTGCGCCTGAGTCCTGAGCCTTTTTGCAGTATGTTTTGCTCTTTAGCTGGATTTATTTTTGAATTCTCTTTTCGCCCCACTGCCATCTGATTGCTTTCAGCAGCCGTATGTGTCTGGTTCTGTAACGAATAAACAAATCAACAACTGATTTGTTTGGAAAGTGGGAGGGTGGTAAATAACTGTGGGATGGTGTTTTGAAAAAGTATCTTGGCTTTATGTGAATATTCTATTTTTCATGCTGGATGAAATGGCTGACACCAAAACACCTTTCATTCGCTGTAGTTTAAGGAAACTCCACGATGCTACATCTCTCTGGTATCCTCTAATTGAGTTTTCTTTACATTGACTTTTTTCCTTCGGCCGGGTGTTAGGCCATAAAATTTGGGTAGGGGATCAGCACGAGTGTATAGCACAGAACTCAGCTCTGTGTGAGCTGGAAAACTCATCTTTTTAGCACTACAGGCAGTTCATTACTGATTGCCACAATCGGAGGACTGGATAACTTCTTCTGACAACTTCTGATAATCGGAGCAGATTCTCAGCTTACCACCTGAACTTCAAAGTCTCTTGTTGGGAAGGAAGAGGGAAAAATACACCCCGATAGTCAGCACCCTCTTCCTAAAGCTGCTTTGCCATTGAGCAGATGCCCTGGAAGCCTGAAGCGAACACTGACTTCTTCAGGTTGAACCTCCCTTTGGAAGATTGATGAGATGCTGAAGGACTCTTCAGCAAGCGGGGGAGCCCCTCGGATCGGTGCTGGCTCACCTGGCTGCTGGCTGCTGAAAGATGCAGGCTCTCAGGACTCTTGGCGACTGCACAGGGGATTCCTCAGTGGCACTTAACATTAACCACCCTTCCCCAGACCCCCCTGAAAAGCCCAGCGCCAGACTTCTGATGTCATTGCATGCCTATGATTAAACACCAGCCTGGAGAGCAGCCCTGTGACAGGGAGGGTCATCAGTAACGGGTCTAAGAGGAGTTTCAAGGCCCAGGGTAATAATTTATTCGTTATCAATGTCAGTTGAGGAACTGTGAATCTATCTGTTGGTTGGTAGCACTTTATATGACACCTCCTCAGGGTCAGTGCAGAAGCCCATGGCTGCTGGAGTGCAGTTTTTGTTTGATGGGTGTGTGGGTGTGGTGTAAACAACTGATATTAGTATCTTATCAGGTAACAGAGCTGAATAGAGATGAAACAGTTCAGCAGTCTTAAGCAACTTTAGGGAGCTGCATTGAAGATAAAAGTGGTTGATTCCTGGACATGGTAATTCATACATGCATACATAGAGATACATGTATATGTATGCTTGTATATACACACATATCTATGTTATCATGTTTTTATTCTTTCTTTCTTTTTTTTGCTGAGGAAGATTTGCCCTGAGCTAACATCTGTGCTAGTCTTCTTCTGTTTTGTATGTGGGACACAGCCAGAGCACGGCCGCCGACAAGTGATGTAGGTCCATGCCTGGGAACTGAACCTGGGCCGCTGAAGCAGAGCGTGCCAAACTTAATCACTAGGCCATGGGGCCAGCCCTATGTTATTGTTTTTTGATGTTTTAGAATGAGCTCTGAATGTAAGGCATCCTCTGTCACATCTTGAAGAGCCTTTGGGTGCACCTGTTCTGACTGTGGAGGGCAGGGTTCTTGACTGGGGTGCATGCTCAGTGGTCCATGGGTGGGCCTCAGCAAGGTCTGGGAATGCCTACAACCGTAAGTAAGTTTTTGCATGGGGGGCCAAGTTACTCAACCTCTCCAAGCTTTTCTTGTTATCTGTAAGGTGAGGGAAAATAATCCCTGCCTCACTGGGTTCGTGTGAGGATTAGACTAGAGAATGCATGTAGAGTGCTTAGGGCCATGATGTCTGGCCTCAACGTGTTCTCTAAATATGAGATGCTACTAATATAATTACTGCTGTTATTATGATGTGCCTATGTGAGCGGTAAATGTAAATGAATATGCGTGCCATAGGTTTTTATCGTATTTTCAGAGGGAGCTTTGGACCAAACTGGTTAAGAACCACTATCTGTGGTGGAGCCACTGGAAAAGAAATCCTTTACAGAGTCAAACTCACTTTGTCAGAAATGAAAGACAAAGACATGGCACTTGTGAGGTTGACCCATCTGGGGAAATTCCTGCCGTCCCCAGGAGACGGGAAGATGAGGCCAAGGTTTTATGTCACTGCTGTTTTTCTTCTACCTTCTATTAGTTACAATAATTTTTTTCCTTACTCTCCCCACTTTTTTTTCCTGAATAACGTCCACAGGGCATAGGCTTCTCTTTTGTACATAAACAAATCCTGACTTGCATTCTTCTGATATCTTGGCTATTATTATAATCATGCCTTTTTAACATTTAGTTTCATCTCATAATTCTAAAATAAAAATTTCAACTATAAAGTGCAGTCTTTCTTGTGACATAAGTAACTGTTGCTATTTCCACTTTACAGGTTTGCAAACTGAGCCAGAGGAGGGCACATTTTTATATATGTACTAAATCAGAAATAGTCACTCTCAATTCAGGTTATGACAAACCCGGGCGCCAAGTGAAACATCACAAAGGGGACTCCCTACAGGCCAGTGGCCCCAGGAATCTATTTACCACAAACTCTGTTGGGGAGGAAACGCTTCCCTCCTGTCGTAAATCTGCAGACCCTGTAGATATGGCTGAATGGTTGAAACTACACTCCAATTGTCTCCATGATTTTTCACATAGAAATGAAGACCAATAGCTGTGAAAGTTACAGAATACCAAATTACATGTAGTAAAAAGAGACAGTCAAGCCCTTCATCTAAAAATTAACTTAACTGCTTGAGGAAAGATATGGTTATAAAGTTAAATGGCGTAATGTCATGTATGGAAATGGCTGTCCTTTCTTATATTTAAAATTTTCCTTAGGACGTAATTACCTCTCCCCAAAGCCAATTTCTAAATGGGAAACATTCCTCTGGCTAGATGTTCTTTCCATTTCTCGGGGCCCTCGTGGAATAGAACTACTCAGTGATCCAGGGAGAAAGTGTCGGTGCTCAGAAGCAGACTTCCTCCATGAAGTGCTCACTGGAAACCGGCCTCATTCGTCATTACCTGTTCTCACCTTGAGGCTGCAGGCCAGCTTTCCATCCTACGGAATTTCGCGGGAATTCTCCTCTGAGAAGGCCATTCTAGGGAGTGAGGAACTGACCCAGTGTGCAGAGGGGCCTCTGGTGGAGCTATCAAGACGGAGACCAGAGGGATCCCTGCTTAGTCAACTCGCTTTGGCTTCCCTCGCATCTTCTAGATGACTTTAGAGCCAAGTGATGTTCTGAACGCAAGACTCTATTGTGTACAAGCAAGATGCTAATTTCAGGATCATTTTGCAAATGGCATTCTGTTTTCCTATTTCCAATAACACTGTTTCTCTCTGGAATTCGGTTCATCAAGCCTTCCTTGTTTCCACTGCTCAACCTGAACCCCATAGAAAAGTCTGACGTTGATTTTGTCTGAGTTTTTCTTATTGTCAAGGAAGCTAAGGTCCTTTGTGTTCTTCTAATCTTAATTAGAGGGGCAGTCCCATGCAATAGCATCATGACTTATAACGCCAAACATCTGTGCTTATTCCAGTTCCTTGAGTCCCAGAGACAGAAGAAGGAGCTGCTTTGTTCACTCATGGCACGTTTGTCCCGCCCCGATTTTGTTTGAGGCACTGTCGTGGGCACTGAGGACACTGTAAAGATGAATGGGACCTGGATCCTGCTCTCAAGGATGTAGACGAGCTGGTGAGGATGAGGCATGTCCCAGTCGAAGCATAAGGCAAGCCTGAACATGGGATATTGGAGAGGTGCAGAATTCATTCCTATGGAAGGTCAGAGTCAGGAGAGATTTCTTCTAGCTTTGAGACGGGGCAAGGCTTCTTGGAGGAGGTAGCCTTTAACTTGGTGAATACTGTGGGCAGATCCAGAAAAGGTGATATAAATTGGGAGTGGGATTTTGACTTTATGTTCCTTGAAAGAATAATTCTAGTTCTTATATTCTTTGTGGAAATTAGGGTTGGACGATGATCAGAACAGGCCTTTGTTTCAACTTTGATCTCTAGATTCTTTTGTACAAGTTGCATGACTTTAAAGTACAGAAGTGTAAACATCAAAAACGCGAGGCAGAAGAGCACGTCAACGTGAGTGTTATGGGTCATAAACGGCATCTCTTCCACACTGGAGAAACTCATCAGGCCATTGTGCCCGATAAATATAATCTCTGGAGTTGAAAAACTTGACCAAGGTTTCCAAGTCCTCCATCTCCAAATGGCTGTCACATGGCCTTTACCTGTTTACAGAAGGAATCCCAGGGGAATAAGGCAATCATCCTTTCCCGGAAAGCAAGAAGGATGCATTTCCTGGCGCTGTAAATAGAACCTCTGTGAGTCTGGCCACCCCCTCTGCTCAGTAGACGGCAGACGGTGGACGGTAACAACCCCTGTCTCTGGAGCAGGAATAATTAATGGAGTAAGTGTAGGTTTGTGGCTTGTGAGCAGCCAGGGTAAAACTGCTGGTCCATTTCAGCTTTCGCCTAAACCACAGGGACACTTACTTCCTGAGTCAATGGTGATCCCGCAATGCTAACAAAAGACCCCCATTGATCATTGCCCTCTAGTAATTGCTGCCAGTGTGAGGCTGTCTCTCACAACTTGTTGACATCTCTTGACAATTTAAATATGGCCCATGTGAAACGCAGGGCATAATAATGCAGGGTGAGGAATGAAAAGGCAAATATGAACTTTTCCAGCAAACTCGAGCTCAGGGTGCAAAAATGCATCTCCAGTGATAACATTTTAATTGTGCATTAGGAGCCTTTGCAGTGGAACCTCCAGGGTCTGCTTGTGCTGAGAGGTTGCTGGTAAACTAGCTCTCAGAAGGTCCCATAACTTTTCATAAACAAGAAATCAGGAGGCAGTGATGTATCCAATAGCAGATGAATCTCCCCTTGAATATTAAAACAAAGATGTGTTAGGAACCACCAGAAAGGAAGGTCTCATACCAGTGGTGGGGGTGGAAGTTGGCGCCCTGCGACCAGAAAACTGCTTTGCAATTCATCTGGACTCGGAGCTCAGCAAACTGTCATGAGGGCTCAGCAAACTGTGACCTTGGGCCACATCCAGCCTAATGCCTGCTGTAAATAAAGTTTTACTGGAACACAGCCACGCCCACTTGTTTACACTTGTCGATGGCTGCTTTTGCTCTGCAAGAGCAGAGTTGAGTGGTTGCGAGAGAGACTGGATGACCTGCAAAGCTAAAAATATTTCCTCTCTAGCCCTTTACAGAGAAAGTTTGCCAACTCCTGCTCTCATGTATGAGGCCTGATGACAAATTTCATGTTAAGTCACCAAACCGAGCTTTCAGTAGGTGCCGTAATCTTAGAGAAGCTGGGCAATGAAATGTGGGCTTCGAGGCCTAGAAGGCAGGGCCTGGGGGAAATGAGGGTACAGTTTGGCCTTATTATGAAAACTTGAACACTCTTTTGCGTTATCCTGGTTCTGTTTCCCTAAGATACTAGTGCTGGTAGCTAACAGGCCCAGGATCCTGGATTTTCGGGAACATGGGAAAAGTGGTGGAATCTTATATCCTTTGGCCCTCACTGTGTAAACTGCTGATTTCTTAAGTGGGGGTGTAAAAAAAAGCTGAACACAAGCTTTTGATTGGCGTTTTTTTTAGATGACTGTAAAAATTTCCAGTGCCACAGGTAAATTTAGTAAAAGTTAGGCATGCATGTTCTGGCATTCCATAGTTAAATCCAAACTTTCTGGACTGCTGGAGAAAGAATTCTTCTTTATAGATGGGAAGAAATTAACTTTTAAAGCACAAGATTGCTATAATTGTTAAAATTTTAGTTGTTTGATTTGAAAGCTCTATAAAACATGCTCTTAGTATGAAAGCCCCCTCTTTATGTTTGTCACCAACATGGCACTGAATTGAGTCCCAGCACTAGAGGCTCCTCTTCCTATATTCTTTCAATTTCTATCCCCAACCTCATAAAACTCTCACACACAGAGAGAAGATGTCCTTTGCCTTGGATGAAAAGCCAGGGGGTTGTTGTGTTGAGAAAGATTCTGAGGATGCATCCAAGAGGCAGTGAGAAAGAACTGCAAGATGGATGACTGATGTCTGTGATGATTAGAGAGGGGCAGTTTTACAGCTCATTCTGCATAATTCTTGTTCTTGTTCTGTGGCTTCAAGGGCTCTGAATTCCAGAGTAGTCTTTTGATTCTTTATCAGCAGGACTGAGACTCAATGTTCCTGTCACTGGGTCTTATCAGCACTTCATGTTCTGTTACCTTTGGCTACTTCTCTTTTTTCCTCCCTTTCTATATTTATTTATATTTTTCTTGACTCCTCTGACTGTAATGACTTCTCTTCAAAAGTCTGTCTTTTAGACACGTCTGGTCAATGGGGTGCTTCTTTCTGCACCCTAGGGCCACCACATATAGGTGTGCCGATAGTGACCAGGACCAGGTTGCCTGGACAGAGGGCGGAGGCTTAAATCCAGCTCACGCCACTCCTTTCACATTTATTAGTCTGCATTCTACTTTATGCAAGGGGCTTCTCTTCTCTTCCTTTTCTCTCTTTTTATCCGTTACTCATAGATTCCTATTTTATTAAATGGATTATGATCCATTTGTTTTGATACTCAAGTTGTCCCAGATTTGCCTGGTGGGAAGCCTTTCAAGCTGGCTCCTGTGTTCTTCTGACGTATCTCTATCATTTTTCTGAGCACGTCCTTCCTTACTGGAACAACAAAATCTTCCAAAATTTACCTTCCCTGCCCCAGCCTGGAATCAGCCATTTCTGGCTCCTTTTAGTTGAGAATGATATTTAGAGATGAAGACAGGGTGCCAGGTGTGCTCACAGCTAAGTGGAGTGTAATTGCTTTTAAAATTTAAAAGGATTTAAAAATTATTACTGATACCATGAGCTGATATTGTTACTTCCAATTCCAGTCCAATGCCGTAAGATTCTTCCCTGCTTTCCTGTTCCGTTTTTGTATTTCTTTTCTTTATGGTTAGAACCCTGACTCTCAACAACGTCAACTCTTTTGCTCATTTGACCAATTCTATAATGCACATAAAATCGGTTCAGAATTGCTACGCTCCCACCACCATGAAAGACAATCCTACTGAGATTTGTTTGCAGCCCTTATTTCCGCTAGATGAGGGTTTATAGTAAATATTTTCAGTTCGTAAGTTACTTGCATTGGTTCTTTTTATCCTCCTCCTACTTCAGTGTAGTTATTTGTTTGCAATATAGTTGAGTTTATATAGTTTCTGTATTGTTTTAGTTTTTTTCATCCTTGTTGAATATGACTTTTTGTTTTTTAAATGACTTTAATGGCTTCTTGGGGCCTAAATTCTACTTTGATATTAGTATCACACCCCCTTATAGTAGTGAACTTGGAGTTTCCGTTTGCCTGGCATGACTTTATTTTCGGCCCTTTATTTTCAGCCTGTCTGAATCGCTATGTTTTAGGAATCGTCTTGTATGCAGCACAGAGTAGTACAGTTTTGCTTTATGAACAAATGTGAAAATCTTTTTCTTTAATAGGTAAGTTAATCTCATTCACATTTATTGATATGATTGATATGACTGGTATGTTTAGTTTTGACTCTGTCATATTATTTTGTTATAATTCCTGTGTATGTTATGTTATATTTACTGTATTTCTTTCTCTCTTTGGTGTGTTTTCTTTGCTATATTTAAAAAGTTGTTTTGGCGTTTAGGGAGGAATGTATTTTTGTTCTAGTGGTTACTCTTGTAGTCTCTTATAAAGCCCTTAGTTCCTCTTTTTCTCCTGCTTAACTCCTTACTGTCTGTTACATCAGTTTCATGGCATCTGTGACTTCCACCTATTACCAGTATAACAGACTGTTTTTCTAATTTCCCCTTTCTCTCTCAACTTTCCTCCTATATTTAAAAACGGCATTCTTTCTACTGTCAGAACCGTAACATTTACATGCTTATATCTCATCCTTATTTTAATGCTAGCTCTACAGTTACATAGTGCTCACCATCAGTCCTTTTAGAAAAGTTTCCCCAGTCATCTCTTGTTTGGATGAGTCTCATCCTCTAGTAGGTTCCTCAGGAACAGCATTGTACAGTATTCCAGATTCTTCCTTGTCGAAACAGTTTTTGTAGATCCTTGATATGGGAAAGCAGCGTAGCTGGATATAGAATCCTTGGCTTACACTTTCCCTCCTTGAGCTTCATGTAAATCTTCTTCACTATGGCCTTGCTTTGTGTCTTGCTCTTACAAGTCTGACGCCAGTATAATTTTCTTGCTCTTATAAGTATTTTGATATTTTTGTCTGAAGGACCTGAGGTATTTTCTTTGTTGTTAAAGTCATTGTCTTTAAGATCTAATAGTTTTATTAGCAGTTGTATCAGGCGTTCCTCATTCTGGGTCAGTTTTACCAGGCACAGAGTAAGTTCTTTAAATACATTGATTTTCTTTTTTACTGTATCTTGTTTCTAGTAAGCTGTCATGAGTTATAGTTTTAAACATTAGCCCTGTTCCATTATTTTGTTTTTCTTTTTAGCAGGTCCTCTAATTATTCTCATATTAGACCTTCATTGTCTTCCATTTTAACCCTTCTTTCCTTTCCTAAGTTTCATTCTCTTGGTTGTTTCTCTGCCTTTCTACAAAGCCACTTATTTAATTTCCACTTGAATCTGTTCTCCCTTGGGCATGGTGTAGTTTCTGAGATGCCTATGTCTTTTCTTTTTATTTCTTTCCTTAGTAAAATGAACTTTAATTATATTTCTTCCTGTTTCTTATCCATTTGTAGTTTTAGTTTTTGAATAAATGTATTTATATGTTTGTTTGAAAATACTCAATTCAATTTGTAGTATTGTGTTACAGATATCTTCTGCTTCATGTTTGGATTTTTGGGGGAGGGACTTTATTAACTGAAATATGTTTTACATTTTTTTCTTCTTCTTACAGTAGTAGTATATGCAGGTGGTTAGATGTTTTCTATTCCTAGGCATTTTGTAGACAAGTTTTCTATATCAAAAGCACCATTTTCTGGGGGCTGGCCCGGTGGCGTAGCGGTTAAGTGGATGTGCTCTGCTGCGGCAGCCCGGGGTTCGGATCCCTGGCACGCACCCACGTGCACCGCTCGTCAAGCCATGCTGTGGCAGCGTCCCATATAAAAAGTGGAGTAAGATGGGCACGGATAGCCCAGGACCAGTCTTCCTCAGCAAAAAGAGGAGGATTGGCGACAGATGCTAGCTCAGGGCTAATCTTCTTCACACACACACAAAAAAAACAAAAAAAAGTGCACCATTTTCAGTCACTGTAATAAAGTTCAGTATCTTTAATGGATAATGTTGGTAATGATGGTGGAGGGGTGGACTGGGAGTGGCAGAGATGCCTTATTTCTTTTTGTTTCTGCAGGTTTCTTATTTCTACTTTCTTACTTCCTTCTTGTCTTTCATTGCTACATCTCTAAGGGACACCACTCCTTATCTATTTTTCTGATTCTTCCTCATAAACAGTAATTCTTCAAGGCTGCCAACTCTGTCCTGCTCACTTTCAAGTCTCTTTCCAGTAGAAGGTTCCATGAACTACCAAGTCCCTGACCACTGTTGAATATTCTTGCAGTTACTATTGGACTTGCTCTTTCTGAAATTTTCTCTTTTTGTATTTTGTATATTTCCTTCCTTCTCCTCATCTTTTCTTTTCCCCCCAGAGTGTCTTAAGCTCCCCCTTCCTTGCTTTCTGTAATCATAGGCTTACAGTGATGGTGCAACTCTGTAGGAATTCGATGCTGATTTCTCTACTTATGGTCATTTGAAGTTAGTGGCATTCTTTGTCTACTAGTCATGTGTGGCTTTATTTATGCTCTTTGTTGATTTTTTTGGGGGGAGGGGGAAAAAGTGAAGATTCAGATTTAGGTGGCTGTCATCATCCTTCAGACCTGAAATCTTCTTGTAACATTACTTCTTGCTTCCAGTCAAGTCGGCTCTAGCTTGACTTGACTCTGCTGGATTCCGCATTTCTTTTTACTCCAGGACCTAAGTTGAAGGAGCAGCCCCTATTTGGGACACATTCTTCTCATGGCAGAGGGCAGGAACAAAGGGGTTGACCCAAACTATTGCAGCACATTTAAGGCTTCTACTTAGGTGTAGTGGACTTAACATTTGTTCATATTCCATTGGCAAAGGCAAGTCACACGACCAAGCCTCCTAATGGGGCCAGGAAGTATACTCCTCCCACACGCAAGCATAGCAAAGATGAGGGATGGATTATACTCTTACAGGGAAGGGAAACGCTAAAATGCCCAAGTGCACAGTAAATCTCTAAGTGGGAGATTTTACTTAGCAGAATTTCCCGAATTAATTGACCACAGAACCCTTTCCTTGAGATACATCTTTTAGGACTCAAATTTCCCAGAGAACACTTTGGAAAATGCTGCTCTGATGCATCTCAAGGTATTAGAATTGACCTTAGAAAAGACATTCCTTTGAAAGTCTGGGGAAATGGAGTATATAGAGTTCTGAAACTCATGTTTCAGGGAGTGAGAACCAGACATTAAAACCTTCCCATGTCAGCAAGTCCAATGCCCCTTTATTAGCTAACACTACTTCAGCTTTAAAGGGCTGTAAAAAACAGATTTGGAAACAATCCTTAAGTTCTCATGCTTTCTGATCCTTATGGATCATCTGTAATCTTGTTAGGAACGACCCCCTCCCCCAACTATCTTTTTTTTTTTTCCTTCCCTCAAATAATCTGTTGCCAAGGAATTATCATTTGCTATGTATATCTTCAAATAATAAAATCAAGCGTCTCCATCTGGTTGTTTTATGTCTCTTTCTGTAGGAGTGTTGTCTGTCTCAGATTCTAACATCAGTCAGATCCGGATTGTTGAACTCACTGACTGTAGCACCTAACTTGGTATCAGATAAGTGAATAATAAATTGCTTTTAATGATGAAAAATTGCTTACTGAGCATGTGATGTGTGCATGGCAGGGTATCTTCATTCTGTGGGCTTTGGCTATATGGAAAGCAAAGAAATAAAATTGAAATTAGATACACATATTCTTTTTTTACAGCATAAGGTAAAAAAGTCTTGTAACCTCTAAGTTATGAGATACAGGTCATTGGGCTAAAAGATAGAATGGAAACAAAAGTGCCCTCATTTGAGTATCCAACTGGAGGGTTAACTTGGGCAATTTATTATTCTTTAGTCTTTTCACCTGCAAAATAAGAGCTACTACATGAGGTCTTGAAGAAATTCTGCTAATGAAGACTAAAAAAGATAAGAAAACTGTTGCAGGATGGAAATGTGCCACACAGTACTGTTTAAGTTGCATTCACTTTCTTTTTATCCCAAATATGTGATCTTTCAAGCCTTTTTTCTAATGTTTTTATTATGATAAAATATATATAAGATAAAATTTATCAATTAATTTTTTTTTTTTTGTGAGGAATATCAGACCTGTGCTAACATCTGCCAATCCTCCTCTTTTTGCTGAGGAAGACTGGCCCTGGGCTAACATCCGTGCCCATCTTCCTCCACTTTATATGGGACGCTGCCACAGCATGGCTTGCCAAGCAGTGCATCAGTGCGCGCCCAGGATCTGAACCGGCGCACCCCAGGCGCCACAGCGGAGCGTGCGCACTTAACCGCTTGCGCCACCAGGCCGGCCCCTCAATTTATTAATTTTTAAGTGTAGAATTCAGTGGCATTAAGTACACTCACATTGTTGTGCAACTATCACCGCTATCTACTTCCAGAACTTTTTCATCATCCCAAACAGAAACTCTGTACTCATTAAACCAAAACTCCTCGTTCCCCACTCCCATCAGCCTCTGGTAACCTTTATTCTACCTTCTGTCTCTATGAATTTGCCTATTCTAGGTACCTCATGTAAGTGGAATCATACAATATTTGTCATTTTTTGTCTGCTTATTGGTCTTAGCATAATGTTTTCAAGGTTCATCCATGTTGTTGCATGTGTCAGAATTTCATTCATTTTTATGGCTGAATATCATTCCATTGTATATATATTCCACATTTTGTTTATCCATTCATCTGTTGACTGACACTTGGGTTGTTTCCACTTTCTGTCTATTGGGAATATTGCGGCTGTGAACGTTGGTGTGCAAGCCAAGTCTTTTTCAGAAGGTTCCAGTCCAGCTCTGCAGTCTTAAAGCCCTGACACTCAGCTGGGTGGAGGTACAGTGTCCAGCAAATAAAAAAGGGCCATTTGCAGCAGGCAAATGGTTAAATTTCTGGCTTGAAATTTTATAGGCTTAGTTTCTCTCTCTTTTTTTCCCTCAGGCAGACCTTTCCCTGGAATCTAGTTCAGCTCTTAGAACCACCCCATGGGTGGCTGAGGGGCAGCAGCAGGCGGACAAAACAATAAAGCTGACTGAATCCTGTTCCTTCCACATTAATAGGGCTATTTGCTGTTACAGGATTAAAAGTATTCCAACTGAGTGACAGTTGTTTAATATTCTAATTACATAAACTTTCTGTGTTATGGTTTTGCCATTTGACATATTAAATTTCATAAAGTGATTGAATTTGTATGTTGGAACCATGTTTATTAATGGAGACTGACACAGTTCTACTAAGAATTTATGTTAAGCTGACTGAGTGAGGTGGGAAATCCAAGGTGATAGTCTGGGGGAGGCAGAAGTACAAACTAACCAGAGTCTGTTCCGTTTAACTTCTACAAGGAAGTTTCTTGGAGATGAAATCCTTGTTTTCACTCATTTGGACACATTGTGCAATGATTGGATGTGAGATGAGGGAAGACTGGCTCAAAAATAGAAACTTGCAGAGGCCAAATGTCAAAGGAATTGCTTTTTATAGAGATTGTCCGAGGGCGGGGGGAGCACAGAAAAGCACTTAAATAGTCTGATTTTATTATCTCTTTCTTTCACAATGCTGCCCTGGCTGTGGGTATAAACATATAGTAGTTAGCAAAAGCTTCAGGCTTATATTTTCTCTGGAGAATAACTAAGGTCTGCTCATTCCGAGCTAGGTAAGTGGGTCTGGAGCCATTTTTCAGGGCAGTTATGGCCTAAAAAGGTGGCAACATGATTTTTGCTTCTGCACTCAGCTTAGATCTGAATCAAACTGGGCCTCAGCCGGGAGATTTCAACAATTTATAGTTTAGTGAGGTTAGGCTTGCCCTGGTCTCAAATGGTGGTTTAAATTGGATTTAAACAGATTTATGCAAAACTCCAGTGCAATATTGGTAAGATCCAAATAAATCAGAAAACTATAGTCATTTTCATCTTCTGGGATATTATGGTTTTAAACTAGCAGAGAGAGTTTGTATGCTAGTAAGATTAAAAATTATAAAGCAAACAAATGTGTTCTGCCATTAACCAGGTTTCAATTTTTAAAAATGATTGCATATTAATTTTTTTAAATTATGAAGGTAATATAATTACCTTACAGAAAACATAGAAAAAAAAACATTTTTTGCACATAATCCAGCACCCTAAAGCAGCTACTAACATATTTTAATATAATTCTTTATAGTCTTTTCCCTCAGCATAACTATTTGTCTATTTTTCTTTACACATTTGTAATCATAACTTAAGGACAAATTTGTATCTTATTCTTTTCATTTAATATTGCATTAAAACATTTCCCATGTTTCTATATTGTCTTCATAGCTACAATTATAAGTGGCTTAATTGAAGGAAAGCATGTAATGTAGAGCATTCACCTCACGTCCAATTTTATTGTAAACTAGACGATGGGCATTTGCAGATTTATCATTCAAGATTTCAGGTGTTCTCAAGCAATTCCAAAGGCCCAGGGCACGCGATATTTAGTAATTTCATTGAAGCACTTGGGGGAATTTGAATCATAATATTGGACTCCAGGAGCTAGCCAGTCAGTCCATGCACCAGTTGCCCAATATCAGGATATTAACATAGTTTGTCTATTCTCTATTTGTCCCATATGTATTTTATGGAGGAAATTATTGTATTAGTTTTATGCTGCATAACAAACCACCAAAAACTTAGAAGCTTAAAACAACAAACGTTTATTATTTAGCTCATGATTCTATGGTTGGCTGAGCTGGCTGGGAGAATTCTGGCCTGGGATGACTTGGCTGGGGCTGGATGGCCTAGGATGGACCCAATCACATATCTGGGGTTGGTAGGCTGTTGGCCGGAATGCCTTGATTTTTCAGCACGTGATCTCTCGAGCAGGCTTGATTGAGCTCATGGTGGTTTCAAGTGCAGAAAGAGAAAGCAAAATTCACATGCAAGCATTTCTCAATCATTTCTCCATGTGCTTGCATCATATTTGCTAATATTCTATAGGCCAATGCAAGCCATATGGCCAAGCCAGATCAAAGGATGGATAAACACACTTTCTGTCTGGACAGGTGAAGAAGCGATGTCACATTTCAAAGGGGCATGTTTACTAGAACGGAAAGAAATTCTTGTCTGCAAATAAACTAACACAATTGCATATATAGATGTGTGGTCAAATTTGGGAATCTGCAAAAGTTTCTGGCAGATTCTCCCAGAGATCCAAGGGCCACACAACTTGTGACTCATGGGGAAGGGAATCTTCTAGTCATGGGCAACTATTGTAAATAATACTTTAATGAGCTTCTTTGTGTATATATTTTAAAAAATATTTTGAGCTTTTGGTTAGGATAGATTCCCAGAAGAGAAATTACTGAGGCAATGAGAATGAACATTTTTATGTCTCTTAATACTTATGTCAAATTGCTTTCCAAAAAGTTGTGCTGAATCATGTGCTGTCAGCAATGTATGTTTGATTATGTATGAGATTACCTGTTGTACTACATTTCAGTTAGCACTGAATGTTATCATTAATAAAATTTGCCAGTGAAAAGTTAAAAAATAGTTCCTAATTTCAAGGCATCTTTATTAGTCTTCCTGGGCTGCCATATCAGAATACCACAGAGTGGGTGGCTTAAACAACAAAAATTTGCTTTCTCACAGTTCTAGCAGCTAGAAGTGCAAGATCCAGGTGTCGGCAGGTTTGATTTCTCCTGAGATCTCTCTCCTCAACTTACACACAGCTGTCTTCTTGCTGTGTCCTCCCATGGCCTTTTCTCTGTGTACGCGCATCCCTGGTGTCTCTTTTTTTTCTTATAAGGACACCAGTCATACTGGATTAGAGCCCCACTTTAGGATCTCATTTCACTTTAATTACCTCTTTAAAGGCCTCATGTCCAAGTACAATCACATTGGGGTTTAGGGCTTCAACATATGGATTTTGGGGGAATACAATTCAGTCCATGACAGGATGGATCTAGGTTTTGTGGGGTTTAAAGCTTATGTAATTTGGGGGCCCTCTTTAAAAGGAATATAAAATCATGACTATAAAATTGCTAGGTCCTCTCCCCGGGTCTTGGAAGGGCTGGTGCAATGAAGGGCCCTGAGTCTTAGGCTTCCTTGACTGCACAGTTAGCCTGCCTCTGCTCACTGCTGTTTTGTACTTTAGTTAATAGTGCACATAAATGCTTCTTGTTTGTATTTGCCAGGTATACAGTTAAGGATATTGGTTTTGACTAATGAGCAGCAGGAGAGGAGTGTTATCATTTGGCTTGGAATGTTCTCAGGTTTGAAGCTTTGGGTTTAAGCAGACATGTAAGGTTTTTGGGAGAGTCCTTACTTGCTTCAGTGGAGCAGCAAACCACTTATATGGTGTGTTTTTGCAACAATGAATGTATATTATTGCCCAAAATATACCTCTGCCATTTGAGCACCAATGGCTGGACCATGATTAAGAGGGACAGAGCTCCATTCTTTATTTGGATGTGGGGCTCAGAATCTAAGTTCCCCTGGGAGAGATTAAATTTGCATTAAGATATGAATGCTTGATGCTAGATTTTCTATGAGTACGTTTTCATAGGGGAAGCAAGATGGTATTGGGTACCTTAACGTGTGTTTGAAGCGAAGGCACTGAAAAATGGAGTTTGGAGTGCTAAAGACAAGCTTCACACTTAAAAATTTTGGATAGGAAAATGCTGGCTAGTGGCTGGCCCTGGCAGTCTAGTGGTTAAGATTCACTGCTCTCACCGCTGCAGCCGAGGTTTATCTCCAGTCAGGGAACCACACCACTGGTGTGTCGTGATACTGTGGTGGTTGTGTGTTGCTGTGATGTGGATCTTCCAGACTGAGACTGACTTGGAAGAAGGGCCTGGTCACTCACCTCCAAAAAAATTGACTATGAAAACCGTATGAATAGCAGTGGAGCATTGTCTGATCTAGCACCAGAAGGGGAGAGGATGGCGCAAAAAGACCCAGCAGGGTTCCATTCTGCTGTGCACAGGGTGAGTAGGAATCGGAATCGACTTGGGGGCACTAAGAGCAACAGTGCTGGCTATGGGGGACGTGGTTGCTGTGTCCTAGTAGAGAGGTTGTTCTCAAGGAGAATTTGTTGTTTTAGAAATGTGTTTCTGCCACTATTCTTGCTTCCTAGGATGTCAGATACAGGGACCTGAACACAACTGGGGACTCATGGGAAGGGGCGGGGCCACCATGTGACAAGCATTGCCTTAGACCAAAGAGAGTGTAGAATCAGATGAACCAGGGAAAGATCCGTGAGGATAATGATTAAACATGGATCTTTAAGGAGAGATTGAGAGGAGTTTGGAATGTTGGTTTGGCAGTGGGCTGGGTGGAAGGCAGAAATAACATGGGAGTGGAAGTAAAGAAGAGAAATTAAGAACAAAAGCTCTCGTGAAATGACACATTTAAAGATTAATTAATTACATATAGAAAAGGTAAATCTAACTTTCTTTCCCTCTTGTTAAATAATACAGATAAGTCGCATAGCTATGGAGATTGCATAGCTATTCAGAATTACCATGAACCTTCTGCCTCCTGGAAGATGGCCAATGAGATCCCCAGAGCTCAAAGGGTCCTGTCTTAACCACCAAACTGAGTTACCACTGACACCAATACAAAACATGTAGAAAAATATTAGCATTTCCTATTCAAACAAATAGGATATAGTCTGGGGATGTAGGGTTATCTAATTTTCCTTTGAAAAGATAACATTTAAGAAAGCACAGAGTTTAAACAAGAAAATCGCTTTGCACAACATGACCAGTGATCCAAACGGGGGGTAGTCCTCGCCCTCCGAGAACAAGCCAAGCATTGTCTCAACGATGAAAAGAAAAACATCCTCTGATTTTCTCAGTTTGTTCTGAACCAAATTCTTGGTTAGAATCTAAAATGTATTATTTTTTGTCCTTCTCTTGTCTCCTTTCTTAACTTTTTTAACCTCCTATTTTAAATGGGGCCATCTAAGTGGATGTTGAAACAGCCTGAATGTTCAGAAAGAGTACATTTCCTGTGTAAACAAACACAGCCCAGTTTAGAGAGAAAGGAAGGCCGTCTTGTCAACCCGAAAGGACCCAGCACATGGTAATTTTCGTAACTGAAGTCTTCCAGGGATTCCAGAGCACAGGAACAATCCATAAAACGGGGACTGGACCACACAAAAACACACCCACGGCTCCAGGCCGGCATGTTTGAAAATAAGCAGACCTTTAGGAGTAGGAAGCAGGGGGCTTGCATCAAATGATCTTTGTA
Source organism: Ceratotherium simum simum (assembly GCF_057802395.1). Lineage (NCBI taxonomy): Eukaryota > Metazoa > Chordata > Mammalia > Perissodactyla > Rhinocerotidae > Ceratotherium > Ceratotherium simum. The sequence goes on along the minus strand of NC_141900.1, from coordinate 58,353,387 downwards.
AATGCCCTTCTAAAATTAAAATCCTCTCCAAGCTTCTTCCAGGTAAAAAAGTTGTCTGGGGGGCTGGTGAAATCCAAGCGCTGTGGAGAGGAAGACAAATAGACTGCTGAGGTCAGGGCCGGAGTGACGTGAGCTGGTGACTTTTTGTTTTCTTTCTCAAGGTCTTTTACGTGCATCATTAGATTACGGTCTCAAGTCTGGGATTCCAACTGAATTCGTACCCATTGAGAACTGACTATATTCTAGGCACAGAACTAGATGGTTTTATACACATTCTCTCATTTGGATTCTTCCAAGACAACATCTAGTTATCCCCAGAGAAGTCATGGTTGAAAAGACAGGATGATGAGAGAGTTCCTAAATCGATTCTGGACATGGTTTTCTTCAGAAGTTCTCTGCCACAGTCAGAAGTGCTTCCTTGCTCACCGGTTGGTAAAATCCTTGACTGTGCGAATTCTCTAAATAACTAGAATTGGAGCAATCAGATAATTTTTAAAAACAGAAGGAGAGATATTCATATTTTAAAATATAGTCTGTCTGTCATCCTTGTTATTTCTATCCTAATTCCAGATGAACTGCTGTGAGTGTCAGAGTCCAGATGAAAATTTTGGCACCTCCAAGGATTGGCAGAATGTAGAGAGGAAAAGAGAGACCCTGTTATCTTTCCATAGGGGTGGCCATTTAACCTTTCAGAGATGCAATTCAAGATTTCCTTCGGTGTAAGTGGTAGCTTTCGACTGGCTACAAGGAGAGCCTGACTTTGTTTAATTTGGAGTAAAGTTTTATGAGTTAATCTCTAGTGAGGCAAAGCAGCAGTAAACACAGAACATACTGATCATTATTCTAAGTATTTCTACATTCTTTCTCATGCATGAGAGGATTTTTTTAAAAAATGGGGAGGCCCTGTGCTCAAACGTGTGTGTGTGTGTGTATGTGTGTGTGTGTGTGTCTGTGTGTTTAATTTTGTTTTGACCGAACCATCTGGTGTACAACATACCCCAGGAGTGTGAAGGCAAACATTTACCAGGAGATTCACATGATTTCTGCTGTGTATAAACATATTTGTAGAAGACTCTTATGTTTCTAAAAAGTGGAGATAAACATAGATCTTTCTATGCATATATTAACACAGTCCAATTCTTTGCAGACCAAACCAAACTGTTATTTGTTTTAGCGGGCCTTATAAACTCAGGTGGGTTAAAATGCCAGAGAGACACACACAATCTGGAAAAGATCAGTGCCATGTCTGAGGAAAACTGCCTTTTTTCTCAACTTTAATAATATGGTGAAAAATTCAGGGATATTGTGATACGATTGTGTGCTGAAAAGTGGATTAAATCTCGATTAAATCACAACGTAAATAATACCTTAACTAAGATTGTTAAAAGTGAACTTAGCCTTAAAAACAAAGGAGGTAATTTACCTGATTTATTAGGGGAGAGAAAAAGTAGCTTGGTGTGTGTTCTGTGGATTTCAAGTTTAATGGGACAGACTTTTAGGGAAACTGCTGGGGATTTGGGGAAGCTAAAACCGAGAGCTCCTAGCATGCGGGCTGGATATTTAAGAGGAAAAGGGAGGGAAAAATCGCCATCTATCCATCCATCCGTCCAACCTATTGATCAATCACACAAACAAACAACGCTGAGTGCCAAGGCACGGGAACACGGCTATTGTTTCTGAAGGGGGTCCTGACTCTCAGAAGGCCACTCAGTAAGGGAGCACTTAAACTTCAAAAAGGAAAAAGGAGATTTATTAGGAGGCACACATGAGGCTTCAGGAGAATGTTCCTGGTAACCGGGCCTCCTGCTGTTCTCATTCCTGGGCCTTTGTATTGTCGAAAACCCTTCTGTAAGATCCAAATATGGCTTTGGTTCTTTTCACATCATCAGCAGCTTGAACATTTTACACTATCATCTCTCTGAAAAGTTCAGGATGTAAGGTGCTTCCTTGGAAGGTCTCTCAGTTCTAAATAAAGAATAGACCATATTCAGCTTCATTATGAGGTGGTGGTGGGAGTGAGGTGGGGATGCTGGAAGGTGTGCTTTCAGCGGGTTGAGTGTCAGTGGGCAAAGGGTGTCACCTCTTGGGCTCTGTTTCTTTATCAGTAAAATGAGGGAGATGTTCTTTAAAGGCCTTTTCAGCTCCTATGATTCTCAGTGGACCAGAAAACTCAGCTTCCAAGCAAACAAACCTCAGAGTGGCAGAGTGGAATTGTGTGCCACAGGTCATGCAGGAATTACTTGTCAGTTCTAAAAAGAACTTGGGGCTGTATCTCTCTTCTGACTACCAGACTCTGACATCTGATAAGGCGGTGGGCTTTGGGAGGGCAATGACCATGCCCATCTTGCTCACCATTGTATGTCCAGCATTCCTGGCACATAGCAGGCAGTCAAAAGATATTTATTAAATCAATAAATGAAAGGATGAATAGAATCAAGAGACCTCCCAGGAGCAACTCAGTTTTGAGAGTATGGCTTGCTCAATTCTGTGGCCTGGAACCCCAGGTAATCAGTAAGCACGAATTTCCTGTAGAGGAGGGCAGACACTCCAGTGTGCTGGAAGAGGGACTGACAGAATGATTGTTTGGTAGAATCAAACATTTGTGTCTGTCATTAATACTGATGGCAGAATCTGGTTTGCCGGTTCACAGACCCACATGTCAAGTGCGATAGTTCGGGAGGCAATACAAGGAAAATCGGTGATAGCTTTGACTCTGGACCCTGATGAGGAGAGTGGCGAACCTGGAACTGTCTAGAGTTCTGCAACAGTCACCTAGACTGAGCAGACACACGAAGACGTGAGGACTCTTCATAGAACACGCCTCACAGGCTTTTGAATGAGCACATTGTTACCCAGTGCACACACACCACGTGAGAAGTGAAGCTTTACGAGATGTGCCTTCACTCTGTGCAGTGTACTCTGATATTTCGCGCGATATTCTGTTTTGCTTTTATTTTATTATTTAAAAATGCTCAGGACAGTGCACTAAGTGATTTCATGATTAACCCACAATCTGAAAACAATACTCCAGGATATGTTTTAAGGTGGGCTGGTTATCACGTGTGGATGAGACATTTCTTCTTTTTGTTTTGATTTTTTAAAAAATAGCTTTATTGAGATATAGCTTGTATACTATACAATTCACCCATTTAAAGTGTACAATTCAATGGTTTTTAGCATGTTCACAGATATGTGCAACTGTCTCCATAGCCAATTTTAGAACATTTTCATCACCTCCAAAGAAATCCCTCCTTCTTTAGCTATCGCTCCCCTACCCCTCCACTCTCCTGGCTCCCCAGCCCCAGACAACCACGAATCTACTTTCTGTCTCTATAGATTTGCCTATTCTGGACATTTCATATAAATGGAATATGTGGACTTTTCTGACTGATTTCTTTCACTTAGCATAATGTTTTCAAGTTTCATCCATGCTTTATAGCATGTATCAGGACTTCATTCCTTCCTATGACTGGATCATATGCCATTGTATGGGGTTTACACCATATTTTGTCTATCCACTCATGTTGGCATTTTATCTTTATTTACAACATAGGCTGTTGATTGTTTCTGGTCCAGTCTTCCTAACCTAACCAGAAGATGGCATGGCAGGAGTCCTGGATGTCTGTGTTGGTGAGACTGCCCCCTGGTCCCATCTGTAACCTCACGGTTCACCCTGAAAAGTCTTCCTATTTCATCCGGTGTTCTCAGTGTTGGCAGGAATCGTAGAAAAGATCAAGTGTGCAGGAAAGAACTGGTCCTGAAGGAAATGAAGCCACAAAGCCCTTGTTCCTTCCTTCAGCGTCAGGCAGCCACTAGTGGGAAACACGGAGAACTGCGGGAGCAGTGACTGGACTGACCCATTTGTGAGGGCCCGTGGAAAGCTCTCTGGAATATCCTCTTCTGTCCTTAGAACAGCCCACGATGGATGCGCAGAGTCACCTGGCAGGGAGAAGACCTCCATCCACCTGTAGTGATCTCAGGTGGATCCCCTTATGCAGAAGGAGGTGACTCCCAACTGAATTTTCTCACCTTTAGTTCTTTACACTTTCTCTTCCAAGGTTCCTTAGGCTCATTGAAACCACAAAGACAAACTACTCAGCTGCAATTTGAGCTTCTTTTAGGGTCATTATTATTATTATTTTTTAACATCTCTTTTCACGCTTTTAAAAGAAACCATGAGTGATGTGTGTACAAATCCCCGGACAGAAGACAGTGGGCACACTTGCCCTCGAAGGACCTTATAGCACTTCATAGAGGATTTGATTTAATGTGCACTGAGAAGCCACCTTGCGCTTGACCTGATTTCTGGAATTTTCTGGGTTATTAAAACTGTGCAGTTTTTCATTTTCTTAGCCTTGTCCGTGACATTCCATGCTGCATGGTTGCATCTGCCTCCACCATGCCTGAAATGTGCCTGGCATTTTCCTTGGGTGTTTGCGATGGCTTCAGAGGAGAGAAGCCGTATCACAGAGCCAGGCAGAGAGGAGACGGTGTCCCTCAGGGGGAACTCTTGGGTCTCCCACCCCATGACAGGTAATTGGAGCAGAATGACAGCGGAGCCGTGCAGGATCAGGTGATCTCTCTCAGCCTCGCCCTGAGGCACCAGATGGCATTTCCAGACAGTGGTGGCGTGTGTGCATGTTGACAGACCTGGGGGAGTGGGTAGGGCTGGCTTTCTCAAGCAGCAGGCACTGAGAATAAGTCACATGGATGGTTCCCACGAAGGCAGAATCAAGGAGGGCCTTTATAATCAGGAGGATTCGTGTTTGGAATACCCTACTTATTAAATTTATTCAACAGATACTTGTGGAGTGCTCACTGTGTGCCAGCTACCATTCTGGGCATTGAGGAGATACTGCAGGACAAACTAGACGATTTTTCTATCCTTGTGGAGTTTTCTTTTTTTGGGAAGTGGGAGAAATCAATATACCAAATAGCTGTGTATAATATGATATCTAGTAGAGATAAGGCTTTTGAAGAAAAACAAAGCAAGTCAGGGATTTAGAGTGCAGTGCTGTTATAGACACGGAGGTCCAGGAAGGGTTTTTCAACAAGGTGAAGCAGGGATCTGAATGAAGCAAGAGACCGAGCTGCTGAATCTCTGGGGATGTATATTCCAGGCTGAGGGTGCAGCACGTGCAAAGGCCCTGAGGAAGGTGCTTGTTTGGCATGCTGGAGGAGCAGCAAGAGGGACACTGTAGCTGGCATGAGGTGACTAAGGGAAAGAGTGGTAGGGAGTGGGGTCACAGGGCAGCCAGGGGCCCCATTATATAAGGCCTCGCAGGGAGTATGAGGCCTGATGTGAGGCCCACTCTGTGCCTCAGTTTCCCTATTTTACACAGTTATGAGATTATAGGATACCAAGGTTGCAAAATGCTCTGTATGTACAAGGCATTTAGTAAATGCTACTTATCTTTCTCCTCTCCCAAGAGATGACAACAGGAACACTTTCGATGCCCACATCCTCACATGACTTGCTTAGTGCACCAGGATTGTCACACTTCAGTTTTGTCTTGGTTTGGGCATTTAGAAAGTCTAGTGTATCTCTACTTTGAATATCACTAGATCTCCTGGGTGCTAACTTCGATTGCAGTGGAGAAAGGGGCGGAAGACTTATGCCATGAGAATGCTTTCCTTGGGTGGCCAGCAGATACTGTATTCATAGTTTGTCACTGTGTTTGGCGCCCAGAGGAGGAAGCAGCATGGCGCCTCATGAAGCTGGGGATGGAGCCTGGGTGCCAGGTGGTCTCTCCCGCTCCCTCGCAGACCTTCTGGGACTCTAAAACAGTATTGTGCATGGGCACTTTACTCCTCAGCACCTCTTTTTTTTTCTTTTTCTGGCAATGTAATACAAAGCTCTTCAGAGACTAAATGATAGGATGAGTGTAAGCAGAGCATAACAGTGCCCAGAAATGTATCTGGAAGACAGTGAGAACATTGGTCTGCACCTAGACAGCCAGTTATGATGTATAAACCTATTTGCTTCATCAAAGGTCCTGAATCACCCTAATTATGCTGAATATCAGGCATAATCTGCAGAATCTATAGCTCCCAAGCCCTCCCAGGGGGCCTTCTGCCAGCTTCCAAAGGAACAACGTTTAGGTCAATGATCTCCAACTGGTATGCAGGAGATAGGAATACCTGGGAATGTGTGAGATGATACCTTGTGAGGGACTAGAATAAGATGGTGGAAATTCTAGTTTTATTTTTAAAGATCTCATCCTTTGTTGTTCTTTTTACCCTCTGCCACTCCCACCCCACCTTCCAGATTCTATCATGTACTAACTTACTAGTTAAGAGATAGACTTGGGAACCAGATGGCCAGGGTTTGAATTCCGGCTTTGCCACTTCCTAACTGTATTCCTTTGGGTAAAGTCCTTACCTTCTCTGTGCCTTAGTTTCCTCTCATTGTCAATATGGAAAAACATTACCCACCTGCTAGGGTAGTTGGGAAGATTAAAAGCATTAATATACGTAAAGTGCCTAGAAAGGAGCATGGCACACTGTTATATACATGCTTGTCACTATTTTTCTATTATTAAAACAGGGTTGTAATTGATAAGTAAATTAATATGAAAATATTAGGTGTGTACGTGCCCTACATTTTTTCACTGATGGGGTGGAAGATTAAAAAATCTGGAGATCATTCCTTGAGGTGATGAGAATCGTTTTTCATCTAACCACTATGACATTAACCTTTGTAAGGACACAGTCTGCAGATGGCTATGATTTTATATAAATGAAGCAGGTTTTAGTATCAACACTAGAGAGAAACACTCGAGATATAAAGGAACAAAGCCTTGAAGGGCACCCAGTGCTTTCCAATTATGTACGTATCTTCTGAGGCTGGTCTACAGAAAGCTGAGCTGTGCTGAGAACATAGGGATGTTCTAATCTTAAAAGCCCTGGAAAACCAGATTCTTCTGGAATAATTGCACTCTCCACATTCTAGTAACAGATCCAAAGAGAGATTAATTTTGAAAATCAAGAAGATCTTGGAGACCCTTCAACTAAAGAATTTTGTTTTTGAAGTCTTGGGAAAGGAGAAAAGAAGTCAAGTGAGATTCATTTTAATGCAAGATGTATTTGCCAGATACTTTCATTTTCTTGCATCTGCAATTCTCAGTGCTTCAAGTTAAAACAGCCCTAGTTAACCCATTGTTTGCCAGGCAAGTGACAGACATCCAGCATGGACCTAGCTTTCCAATTCTGAGCTGAGAAAAAGAGTCTCTTGGGAGCTGGGTGTCCCTCATACCACTTCCCCTCCCGCCCCCTTCACCCCGTCTCTCCATGGACTGGAACAGCCTCTTCTCCTCCACTGGTTAATCCCCTGTGAGTCACTTGCAGGTTTGGTGGGGAGGAGCTGAGAGTGTCTCTAAGCAGCCTTTTCTGAGCAAGGAAGGAATTCTGCCTCCAAGGGAATCCCACAGTGTGGGTTTTATAGGACTTAGTGTTGGCTCTGGCTGGTGGATTGGTAGCAGCAACTGTTCATAATAAAATGAAGTGTCTTTCTCCCAACTGTCTGCAAAAGGCCACCCTGCTACAGCTGCCCGGGGTGGACCAGACTACTAGCCTGGCTGTCCAGTAGACAGCTACATGTAAATTCTCCAAAACAAAAACAAAACAAAACAAAAACAAACCAAAACGACACCACTTCCTAACAACAACATTTAAATACTTTTTATTAGGGGAAATGTTAAACATATACAAAAGTAGAGAGAAAAGTGTAATGAACCCCCTTTGTATGCATCACCCCGGGTCAAAAATTACCAACGCATGGCCAATCTTGTTTCATTTATAGCTCTCTGATTTCCCCTATTCCCTGGAATATTTCAAGGCAAATCTCAGACATCACATTATTTCATCCACACATGTTAAAAAAGACCATTTAGGATATTATACCACGTGGTCATGGTAAGAGGCAGAGAAAACCAAACCAAACCAAACTAAAAACAGCCAGAGTGCCCATGAGCTTATGAGGGGCCTCTGTAAAAAAACTGGGTGAAGAAATGACAAAACTGTACTCACTCTCCCAGCTCTGAGGCAGCTGCTAGGGACACATCTGGTCATGGGTCTTCAACTCTTTAATAGCATCAATCAACTGAGAAGTAAATTTTCTGTTTTCAGTGTCTATTGCACTTTAGTAAAATTACAACGATGACAAAGAGCGTATTAAAGGAGGAATCAGATAGAATCTGGAAACCTGGTTGTAGTCTCAGAGGTGTTCTGATGTTCAGCTCAGCTTAGAGAGTGTGCTATTGACTCTTGGAACAGTAGAATCAGTTATTCAGATGTATCAACCAGGATTTTTAAATTTCTGGGGAAAAATGGCAGGATTGGTATAGGAAAAAATACTGCCCAATTTGCCTTCTAAAAAGGAACCTGGAGAAGTTTTCACTGGCCTTGAAGTTACTTGCAGTTGTCATCTTGGTTAAAGTATAGTGGGCATCCATTCACTTCCCTCCTGAAGCGTGCCAGGTGCACGGGGACAAGCCACTGGGATTGTTTTTGAAAGAATGCCAACTCCTGATAGAGATACAATCTAAATAAGGAATGCTAAATGAATAAGTTTTTTTTTTTTTCCCTTGGAGTTTGAAATTCCAGAATGTTTTATCCTGCATTTCTGCACATTTGTTTTCTTTTCGGTGATCCTAAATAATTTCTTTATTTTGCTCAAACCATTCCATTCTTCTCTATAACCACTATCCTAATAAATCAGGTTCAACTTCCTTTTGCTTTTTTTCTTGTTCTAATAATTTCCATTTGGTAATCAGTGCCATAGGAAAAGATACTGCTTTAACATGAAAGCAGGTTTTTTTCCACCTAAGTAAACCATTAAGCACAATGAGAAGAACAAATGTGCTTTTCAAGAGCCCTTTTTTTCCTCCATTGTATCAGCTCATTGCAGACAGCATGTGTACAATTCACTTTTGACTGAATCATAATAAATATGAGACAATATGGTATAAGCTACTTTTTATAATGCAATACTTACCAATCAATTCCACTTACAGCTTTAAATCAAATGGGTGCAGATGCAAAAATTATGTAAAACTGGTGGTACCTGCTCCTGACCTCGTCCAGGCCCTCCCAGATCTTGGCTCAATAAACTTTTTCTTCCCTAATGATCTGGCAGTTATTCCTATCAAGAGAATACAATGTGGGGTGGGGGGGGCCTGTGGAGTAGAAACGTGAAGCAGTGATTCAGAGACCACCAGGGCCCTTAAGGAGATTAATTTGTAGGAGGTACCTGAAAAGTTGGAAAAATCTCAATGCATTTCTGAACACACATATTCATTTTGAGCTGATTTCTGTTCCTCTTGTGCCCTGTAAAATTTCAAGGAATGTAGTTGAGGTCTGGAGATTTCCACAAAGAGATTAAAAGAGGCTGTAAACTGAAGAAATAGTGGTTTTGTGTAACTGTTGGGCATGAAATATTTTCGGTACCAAGACGTCCTGATTTTCAGACTAGAAACTGAGTAAATACCTTATAAACACTCGGGGAACATTTATATTAATGCTCTTAATAATAGGGCGTAGGAGTTTAAATCTAAAAAGGCCCTCCATCTGCTATCTTTACTTGGAATAGTGTAGGAGTCTATTTTTATATTTATTTCATAAACTAGTCAGTGAAGTGGCTAGATTTTCTGTAGACATCCAGGTCTGATTTCGTGTCTTGTTTAGGAGCCAACCCATTTTTGAACCCTCAATAAACACTTTTCTTTAATACTCACTGGATTTTATTACACTAACCTAATACTTATAATCTCTTTACTTCTAAAAGGAGTTGGATCCTCTTAGCCCGTATGAAATCCTGAAATAGTCTCTTGCAACATGTCACTCAGTAAACTTTATACTGGGGCTAGAAAGACTATTTCCTGGCTCATTTCTTGCCGTCTAGATCTGGACTGATTCTCTGACTGCTTGAAGAGAGGTGGGCGAGCTTGTTTATCTCTTCTGGAGTGGTAAGGGCAGGGGATTTCATGGAGTCTTCCCCAAGATCTTGGGTATTTCTAGCTCAGAGTGGCCCCAGGGTGAGCTAGAGCAGGACGTGAGGGAGCAGGTGTTATCAGGCAGGACTGGGGTGCAGCCTCCCTTGAGCTACTTAAGCTATGTGGACTCAGGCAAGGAACTTACCCTCTTTGAGCCTCTGTTCTCCCTTGTAAATTAGGAATAATACTATTTACCTCCAGGGTAGATGTTAAGATTAAATGAAAAACTTTACAAAGTGGTATGTAAAATATAAACAGCTATTTTATTATCATCATCTAGTCTGGCCCAGCATCCCTGAGGGACAAATGGTGGGGCTACAACTTTGAATAACAGGGAATTTGATGGTTTCAGCATATTTTGGTCCCTCTGCCCCCATCACAAGGCATTCTTAATTCCAAATATATTAAGTGCTCTCTATATGCTAAGGAGCAGTTTTATTTTATAAACAATAGTATCTTAATCTATTGTAAACTACGTTGCTAATAACAGTTAAATTACCTTAGTTGTGGATATTTTAACAGCACTGTTGAAGTATAATTGATACAATAAACTGCACATATTATTCCTTGATAGAGACTTGCTTAGCTTCTTCTGGGGCATGTTATTATGGAACAGTTCTGGCTAATGAGACATGGAGGATGTCTTATTACTCAGATTTAGTGCCTAGATAAAAAGATGGAACATGTTTGGGAGAAAGCCTTCTGACCATCCTCTTCTTTGTTAATTGTAATAGTTATGTGAGGGCATGATGCTGGAGCTCTAGTAGCCATTTTGCAGGCATGAGGCAATTAGCAAGAGGATGAAAAGTCAAAATGCTGAGGATGGTTGAGCTGAAGGAAGAAAAAAGCATGAACTTTCAATAAGAAAATTGAGCTGCTGAAACAGTGTTGAATTCACCCACCTTCAGACTTCATATTTGTTTTTTGGTTCAAAGCCACTGTTAGACAGATTTTCAGTTATTTGTACGTGAACTCATTGGCTATTCTGCAATATTCAAAGTGGAGCATGGGAAGTGTGGCAGGGGAAAATAAGGGAAACCTTTTCAGAGTTAGGAGGGGTGAATAGTAACTCAGCCTTTTCAGAGTTAGGAAAGGCAAATAGTAACTCGAGGAAGAAAGATCAGATGAACAGTTCAGTTAGAAGGAACAGAATACGCAGAGACCCAGAGGCACAGTATTGTATGGAGTGTTTTAGAGGCTGTGAGTGATACCTAACCTCTTAATCTCAAGTTTGTGTGCCCGATGCCCAGCAAGCCAAAGACTGAGACATCAGTGCTTGGAGATGAGAACGGTTTATTAGAATTGGCCAAAATGAGTAGGTGGGAGCCTGGGTCCCCTCAAATCTACCTCCCCTAGAACAGAAAGCAGGGGGGTTTTATAGAGCTAAGGGGCTTGGCAGGAGGGATTTCAGGGAAACAAAGGGATCACTTCTGATAAGCCTCTGGGCAATCTGACTTCTGGGCTTCAACAGCTGCTGAGGGCTGGCCATCCCGGGGACCGGCCATCCGGATCGGCCAACTGGTGATCACAACCTCCCCGAAGGCATTCTCTTTCTCCTGCAAAACAAGCTCACAAATCCTCGCGATCCCTAAGTCACCCCTCATGTTAGACAAGAGAAACAGCAAATTGGTTTAATATCTACAGTACCCCTCAGATACCCAGCTTCATGAGTAGTCTAGCTTAGTTAAATGCAGTAGTTCTCAGCAGGACTACCCTTCAGGGAGAGTTTGGAAATGTCACAGTGCCTGGGGGGTGATTCTTGTGTTTGGTGTATGGAACACTAACTATCCTGCAGTGTGAGGGTTGTGAAGCTAATACAGACACCAAGCAGGAAATCCATATGGAAAGAAGATTTGGGTTGTCTTTCTTGTCCATTTAACATCTCCTTTTGAGGCAAGAAGGCTTTCTTTCTTCAAATACTGAGGAAGAGCAGGGGCGATTTCATTTCCTAGGAGACAGAGACTGTAACCATGCATCAAGAGGGCCTGCGGCCCTCCTGAGAGCCGCTCTTTTGAATATCGTTAGCATAGTCTTCTTAAACACCTCAACTTCTCATTCAGAAATTTGTCGTTCTTGCTGCTTTTTTAAAAAAAACAACCTAGGAAAAAGGAATAAACTAGCCGCATGAATGAAAGTCGTTTTTATGTTTAAAACAGATCCAACTCTTCGTGCAGTAGGTTAATTCCAATAGGAAAACCCACGCAAAACTCTGCAGCTAACGTAGCTCATTCCTTTAGGATTTTAAGGACTGAAGAGTGGGGGTATTTACAAATGTAAAATAGGTTGAAAATCTTTGTTGATTTTACTGATTACAAAATAATATGTGCACATAGTAAATCCACACAATCTATAAGGTGAAAATTTCCTACAATTCCCTTCCTTCCAGATAAACACTGTTAATATGTTGATAAATTAAAATGTGTCTTTTTTTTTTTTCGGTGAGGAAGATTAGTCCTGAGCTAACATCTGTTGCCAATCCTCCTCTTTTTGCTGAGAAAGACTGGCCCTGGGCTAACATCCCTGCCCATCTGCCTCCATTTTATATGGGAGGCCACTACAGCATGGCTTGACAAGCGGTGCGTCAGTGTGTGCCCGGGATCTGAACCCCCGGCCACTGCAGCGGAGCGCAAGCACTTAACCACTACACCACCAGGCCGGCCCCCTAAATTGTTTCTATTGATAAAGCAACACGTTTACTTCCATACATGAATGGATAAGACCTATTTTTACATTTTGGGGCAATGCACTGTGTTACAGAAGCCATCTCTTACATGCATAGTGGAGATTTTTCCAGGAGGAGGCCAAGAGGAGGACTTTTGCTTCTTTTGTTTCTTCCAGGTCTAAAGGGTAGAGCTGATATTCTGCTGGTATGCACCAGTCCAGCTAGCATCTGACCAAATTTGGCAAACATCTGTTCTGACTGGTTGGTGCCTATGCCCAATAGTTAAATATTTTGAACATTACCCCTCTGCTATGGACTAAATTTTATCCCCTCTCTCCATCCACATGTTGAGTCCTGATCCCCAGTGTGGCTGTATTTAGAGACAGGGTCTGTGCAGAATCAATTCAGATTAAATGAGGCCATGAGGGTGGTGTCCTGATCCAATAAGATTAGTGTCCTTATCAGAAGAGACACCAGAGATTTTTCTTTCTCTCATTTTCCTCTCTCTCTCCCTATCATGTGGTGACACAGCTAGAAGGCAGCTGTCTGCAACCTGAGTAAAGAGCTCTCACCAGACACTGACCCTGCTGGTACTTCCAGCCTCCAGAACTGTGAGAAATAAATTTCTGTTATTTGAGCCACCCAGTCTGGTATTTTGTTATGGCAACTCAAGCAGATAAAAACATCCTCCTAGCCAATATTTATTCTCCCTGAAAATTCCAGCAGTTCGTTTAGTTATCTTTAGGCTATAGTAGTTTTTTTTTTGGTGGCCATTTGCAGTTTATCTGTCCATAGGCAATTACATAAAAGCAGATTCCAAGTTCAAATTTCAATAGCATCAACCTTCCAAGTTCAGTGTATCTAGCGCGCCGCCTCTGCCTCCTCTGAACACTCTCTGGAAGAAGAAGGTCCTACTCAGGAAGACTTCCTCATATAATTCCCAGGTAGGGGATAGATAATCAAGCCCACAGCCCACAGACATCTTTCCTTTTCCCCCATCCTCAAAATCCTAAAGCTTAGGTAAAGAGAAAAAAGAAAATCTTCCCCAGGGAAATATGGTATCTCACACGCCCTCTTGTCCAGAGATAAACCAAGTGATCATTTGGGACAGGTATGTTCTGGAGTGGCCCATGGGAAGAGAAGGGGAGAGACAGAAAAACAACTTGATTCAGGTCATAGTTCTTTTCAGGGTTTTGTATTTGTCTTTAATTTCTTATTAAAAATATTTGATCCTGGGCCAGCCCCGTGGCCTAGTGGTTAAGTTCAGCGTGCTTCGCTTTGGTGGCCTGGGTTTGGTTCCTGGGCGTGGACCTACACTGCTCTGTTAGTGGCTATGCTGTGCTGGCGGCCCACATACTGAAAAATAGAGGAAGATTGGCAAGGATGCTAGCTCAGGGCAAATCTTCCTCAGCAAAAAAAAAAAAAAATCAGTCCTGGTTGTCCATGAAGGATATATTTCCTCTGTGTGTTTAGAAACAAGTGAATGTATTTTCTACTACATATTGATGAAACAGGACACACATAAACTAGGTGATGTTGGAACTTCCAGTTTGTTTCATTTTTCAGCTCAAATTTACTTGAATCTCATGCTTGACAAAAATATTCTCAAAAAGAAATTGCTTAACTTTCTTCGGAAAAGTTGGGCCTTCTCATGTTTACCTGAAGATGACTTTATTTTACAACCTATTAGGCTTCTTTCTAATTCTAATTTTTTGATACTGTTCTTCAATATTTCTTATAAAAATAGTTTAGCAGTTCTTTTTTTGGCTTCATTTCAAATAACCTTTGAGAGATTCCTTATGTAGATATGAGAGCTCTTTGGTTAGATTGAAATTTACTTTAGTACATAATACAAAGCTACTTTTTACTTATTATTGGAAAAGTCCAAAGAATAGCTTGTTACACCTACACCCCCTGAAGGGTGGGACTGACCCAAGCCTTCCTCAGTTGTTTCATAGAGAGTCCTAATTGTCTCCTTGCCAGTGTTCATACCCATCAGGATTTCTCTAGAATGCCCTGGAGATGCCTGTGCACCTTGCTCTCAAAAGTGACCACACCATGTCTAGAAGGGAGGGAGCTTTTCACTGCTATGCATGGCCGTCACTGTTGGAATGTACTAGTGTGAGAAGAATGGAGGAACCAGGTTGTTCATGCCCATTCCCTGAGCCACGGGGCAAGTTAAAGGCAGAAACTGAATTCTGTTTCATGGTCATGGTGGCTTCACTGTGATAATCAGTTGTCCATGTCTTCTGTCAGGCAGCACAAAGCCAGGAAGATCATCAATGGGAAGGACCCCCACGCCCTATTAGCAATGGCATAGTCTTTCCATGTCCCATTTGGATTGAACATATTTCATGTTCTCTCTTTTGCATGCAGAAAATCTCAATTGAAAACTCGTTTTATTTACAGGTCTTTTATCCCCCTGGAGAAAAAAAAGCCGCAGAATCTCAATAGCGTGAGCACGTGGCTTCAGACCATGGTGGGTTTTTGGGAACGTGCCAGGAAGGTTGTTTCTGGAGGAGAAACATCAGCATTTTTCTTGTGGAACTTTAATTGGAAATAGAACAGTGGTTCTGCTTAGACAAGAGATCAAAATGAAATGAGCTGGTGTTTTCATCCTCGTCCCTTAATGGACCATAATCCTGGTTATAACAACCTACCACTTAAACTTTGGCAGTCTTGCTTTCCCAGGAAGGTTTATTACTAAGTATTACCTTGACTCAAGACATCGCTTCTCCAAGCCAGGTTTGAGCCAGGCCACGGGTGAAGAGAACGTGTTTGTGGGCTAGTCAGGGCTCCCCTACGGTCCTGCAATAAGCTATTCAGTGGTCTTCTGAGGCCTCGTGACATTTTTCTGGGTGGAGAAAATATGCTTCAGCTCATTCCATACAACCCATACCTCTGGCCAAGGACACAAAGAGAGTTGTAGAGAATTCCGAGCCTTAGGTTTTTCCGAGAGTGGCGAGCCAATACATAACCGTAAACCACTTGAGGAACTTTTTCCCCCTTCAAGTCAATCCAGCGTGTTCTGGATAATCTCATGCAAAAGGGTCAAGACCCGCAGGCCTACTGGGGACGGTGCTCCTAACCAGTCCTTGCTCACTATGCCTCGTGCTTGGTCTGTTTATCTTTGCATCAGTCAATCTCGGGCGCTCTTGACCTTGGCGCTTGGCCCTGGACGTTTCATGGTCAGACTGATCTGTTCCATCTGTCCTGCCAATCAGATCTCCTCTATAGGCAGTTACACGCTGAGCAGGCATCTGACGTTCTTGCTGTACCCCTTGGCTTTCTCCCATAATAATAAGAAATGGGATTTGCTCCGGCAGAAACCCATCCACGACTGCTTTATGTAGCTTTAATGTCAAAAGTGGACCCACTCCAGGGACTACCTACACTGGGGATAAGCCATACTTCTATGATTCTAATAAAAGATAATTCACGCCCAAATTAAAACATTTTTAGGTACAATCACTCCTGTAGTTAAAAAAAAATTGCAATGGGAGATGAAGTGTTTTCACTTAAGATGACTAAGTCTTATTTTTCCAAATATATTATTAAAACATTTAGATTCATGTTGCCCATTGCCCTTGCCCCAGAGCACTTTGCAGATCCCCCAGAGGAATGCTGCTTCGCTCCACCCTGCCCATGCAGCAGCAGACGGGTGAAAAACCAGCATAGCCTGCCTGGCTAGCTTTCAGAGGATGAAGTGAAAACCACTTCTGTGTTTGAAACGAGACAGGGGATATTGTGTAGGCTGGAGGCAACTATCCAGTTTGGACTTGGGCCAGGCCAGCAGGGTTCAGTTGCTCTTCTTGCAGAAATTACCATCTGGTCTTTAATGACCCAGAGTGGTCAGGCTGGCATTAATTTACACTTCATCCCAGGAAGGCACCTCTGAGCAGGAGAATGCCTGGTAATGTAATACTGTTCCTTGGCTCCGAGGGAAAGGGCTGGTGTTAAGTGGAGATGGGAACTGTTTGCTCACAAGAGAGTGTATTCCAGGATGAGGGCAGGAGTTCACAAAAAGGCCACCCTTTGAAACAGAAGCCAGTAAAAGCCCACATAAAAGGGATGAGCCCAGACACTAGTCATGTGACCCATCCTAAGATGTGCTAGGTCCATTCATATCACTTACCTGTGATATGAGGCCTCCGGGATGCTCACCAAGCACCAAGCACCATTCTAGCAGGCGCTATGGTGCAACAGCCTACAGTGATGAATGGACAGTGGTCTCTGCTCACAGTCTAGTGAGACATGGATATAAACACATGTTCCCAAAGAGGCCTGTTCAAGGTGCTATTACTGTATAGGAGAGGCAGGAAGGGACATTGCTGGGGGGTGGGAGGTATAGAGTGAATCAAAGCAAGGAGTTTTCAAAATCATTGAAGGTGACCCAAGAGTTGAATGACATGCTTTAATACAATATACATATATATTTTTCAATTATTTTATTGAGGTCATATTGGTTTATAACATTGTGTAATTTCAGGTGTACATGATTATATATCAGTTTCTGTATAGATTGCATCATGCTCACCACCAATAGTCTAATTTTTATCCGTCACCATACATATGTGCCCCCTTACCCCTTTCACTCACCCCATCCTCACACCCTTCCCTTCTGGTAACCACTAATCTATTCTCTTTACCCACGTGTTTGTTTATCTTCCACATATACATGAAAACATGCAGTGTTTGTCTTTCTCTGTCTGGCTTATTTCTTTTAACATAATACCTTCAAGGTCCATCCATGTTGTTGCAAATGGGACGATTTTGTCTTTTTCAACAGCTAAGTAGTATTCCATCATATATATATATACTACATCTTTATCCACTCATCAGTTGGTGGGCACTTGGGTTGCTTCCATGTCTTGGCTATCGTGAATAATGCTGCAATGAACATAGGGGTGCATAAATCTCTTTGAATTGTTGATTTCATGATCTTTGGATAAATATCCAGTAGTGGGATAGCTGGATCGTAAGGTATTTCTATTTTTAATTTTTTTCTTTTTGCTGAGGAAGATTAGTCCTGAGCTAACATCTGTGCCAATCCTCTTCTACTTTATATGTGGGTCGCTGCCACAGCATGGATGATGAGTGGTGTAGGTCTGTGCCCAGGATCTGAACCCATGAACCCGGGATGCCAAAGTGGAATGTGCTGAACAACCACTACGTCATGGGGCTGGCCTCTATTTTTAATTTTTTGAGAAATCTCCATACTGTTTTCCATAGTGGTTGCACCAGTTTGCATTCCCACTAGCAGCATATGAGGGTTCCCTTTTCTCCACATCGTCTCCAACATTTGTTATTTTTTGTCTTGGTAATTTATAGCCATTCTGACAGGTGTAAGGTGATATTTCATTGTAGTGTTGATTTGCATTTCCCTAATAATTAGTGATGTTGAACATCTTTTCATATGCATGTTGGCCATCTGTATATCTTCTTTGGGAAAATGTCTGTTCATATCCCCTGCCTATTTTTTGATTGGGTTGTTTGTCTTTTTGTTGTTGAGTTGTACAAGCTCTTTATATATTTTGGAAATTAACCCCTTGTCGGATACATGATTTGAAAATATTTTCTCCAAGTTGATGGGTTGTCTTTTTGTTTTGTTCATGGTTTCCTTTGCCTTGCAGAAGCTTTTTAGTCTGGGGTAGTCCCATTTGTTTATTTTTCTTTTGTTTCCCTCACCCGAGTAGACATGGTATTTGAAAAGATGTTGCTAAGACCAATGTCAGAGTGTACTACCTGTATTTTCTTCTAGGAGTTTTATGGTTTTAGGTCTTACATTCAAGTCTTTATCCATTTTGAGTTAATTTTTGTGTATGGTGTAAGACAATGGTATACTTTCATTCTGTTGCATGTGGCTGTCAGTTTTCCCAACACCATTTATTGAAGAGACTTTCCTTTCTCCATTGTATGTTCTTGGCTCCTTTGTCAAAGATTAGCTGTCTAATACAATATTTTAAAAAATCTATAATAATAGTTTACATTCATTTGAGCCTTACTATATACCAATTTCTATTCTGAGTGCTTTACATGTATTAATAAACTCAATTAACCCTCCCAACAGCTCCATGAAGTAGAGGCTATTATTATTCCCATTTTCCAATTGAGGGAAATAAAGCACAGAGAGATGAAACAACCTAGCCAGTGCTACCCAGAGACTAAAGGGCAGAGTCTTGATTTGAACTCAAAACAAGAATTATATAAAAGGATATAAAAGAATATGAGAAAAAAATCAGTATAAAGCAAAAAATTACTTTGTAAAATCATGAATTTTTGGTTATTAACAATGAAATATATTTTCTTAATATTAAATATATTAATGAGACCAAACCACCTTGTGATTCTTTCCTTTTGATCAATGGAATATTCCTTAATATGTTATTATGAAAAGAAAATCAAACACAGTTAACTCTGACTTTGAAGAAATATTATTTCCATAGTTAAAAACCTCTCTGCCCAATACAAATTTCTGTCAAGTCTACAAATAGTTGAAAGAAACCAGTTCTTAATAAATCAGTAAACTGGGAAAATTCAGTGAATTGGGCGTTTAGATAAATGGATTATTTGGCAGTTGATTTTCAGCAAATTAGTTTTTGATGAACTGATTTTCTATTACTGACTTACAGTTGATTCTCACTCCTGGGAGACCCTAAGGTAAGGCCCAGCAAATGCCTTCTCTTGCAGGTTACGAAAGCAATGTATTTCTAAGCACAATGATACTTTAAGTAGCAACCAAAGAGATCTGTCAATGTGATATGATAAAGAAGTAAGGTGGGTTCCGAACAAAAGAATTTAGTGTCTGCAACTCTTTGTAACTCGAGCAGATTCTGAATTCAAACTCAGTTCTAACTCTAAATTCCATTTCTTTTCTACAATGCTTCATAAGAACATCGTTATATGAGCATCAAGATTCCAGTGAGGATTTCACACGCAGCTCTGAAATCTCATTAGAGCTCCTTCCTGGGATAGCTTTGTGGACCTATACTTATGGTGCCTTGTCTCTTACAAATTTCAAGCAAGAAGGCTGGAGGCAAATGTAAAGGCGATAAAAAAGCAAAACAAAGCAACGAACCTACCCACAGTCGTGGGTAACAGATGATATTAGAAAAATGGTACCAACTCTCCTGACTTCTTGCTCAAGGAGGCCAGTGACTGGCTGTGAGACCTCCTCCAGCCCCTGCCAGTCTTGTGAGTCCAACAGCTGCTGGATTTTGTGGGATGCTTATTGTTTGTTGGACCAATGATTTGGCCATACTGTCTGTAAGTGCTGCCAGGGGGATGGTCTTCCTGAAATGTTTCCATAAGATCTTTCCATTTTAGCATTTCTATCTCCACCTTCTGTAGAGTTTCCTAAAGAAATTCTTTGGAATATGTTCCGCTAGTTTTCCAGCACATCATTCCAACATACTCAAATTATGCCCAGCATTGCTACACATCAAACAGGTGTCGATACCATGTTGGCACCAATTGGGCACTGCTCTACACAGACCACACATGTCTGGTTTGTAATCAGATCAACGCTGAGCTGTCATTAGGGTATAAGACAAGTCACAGCACTTATTCTCCTGCCAGGGTGCCCTGATGGTAATAAATTCAAGGTACTAACATCCCCTGGCTAGCATCTCTGGAAGACAAGCCCTCCTTCCAAGAACATTGTAACGTGTGGGCTTTGCTCGTGGGTATTTCTGCATTTCCTATCTATTACACGTGCCTTGACTGTTGCGGATCTCTCCTTTTTTCCCCCATTAAACTTTTAATAAAGAATGATGTTCTCAAAACAAAGGGCATTTTCTCCAAAATCCTCTTTGGTGGCCATCTAATGATTTTTTTTTTTTTAGCATAAAAATAGACTGTTAATACCGGAGACAATCTTTTAACAGGGCTACCACTCGCCAGGGGCCCCGGGGGATTTGTTCAAATGGCAGGACTGTAAGAGAGAAAGCTTTTGTGGCTGTAAGAGCTATTCTGCCTTATGGTTGTGAAATTTGTTTTTGAAACAGGTTTTTATGGATTTACAATACCACATCAGCCTGGCGACCAGGACCTAAGCAGTTTGGCGAGATTTTGCTCACTCCTCTTCTGCCAATATCACCTTCATCGTGGGTCACAATAGCTCCAGGGGTCCCCCACTTCCGCTGACGTGGTAAAGTATGGTACAAATTAAACCACCCTGGTGGTATACAGAGAACTGCCAACATTTCCCTTTTTGGTGCTTTTATCTTCAAAAGGGCAGAATTGTCTCTAACCATGTGTATTTTACTTACATCTCATGCATACATGGACTAGAATAGTTAACCAGAACTAAGCCATAAAACATTTTCCCACCACAACTTTGGTAGTATATTCAAAGATTGTAGCTTCTCACAGGTCTGTTTTGCTTTGCAAGCTATCTTAATGGACAAAATTCTATTTTTAAGCTAACACTTTATTTTCATTTTTCAGTGCAGTTTTGGTCTTGTAATAATACTTATAAAATGGAAGTGTTTTTATAGTGCTCCAAATAGAAGTATCAAGAAAACAATTGCAACTATTAAAAATCATCCCAAGCCTTCAGTTCCAAGATAGTAATTAAATTAATTAATGTTACCAACTTGTTTTTCATTGCAGAAACATTTGGTTTGGTTGTTTGGCCATACATTTATTATTTGAAAATAGAAAATAGAAACGGTTTGTGCATGAGGTAAAGTATCTTTTGGAAAGACACTTTTCTATGAGTGATCTGGAAAGTGATAAGTTGGTTTCATTGCAAATGAATAAGTGAATGAATACAAAAATATTTAATGCGCTCCTTTTTTCTTTTTTAGTTTTTTATTTTTTTTGTGAGGAAGATCAGCCCTGTGCTAACATCTGCCAATCCTCCTCTTTTTTTTGCTGAGAAGACTGGCCCTGGGCTAGCATCCATGCCCATCTCCCTCCACTTTATATAGGATGCTGCCACAGCATGGCTTGCCAAGCAGTGCATCGGTGCGCGCCCGGGATCCGACCTGGCGAACCCTGGGCTGCCGCAGTGAAGCGCGCGCACTTAACTGCTTGGCCACTGGGCTTTCTGAAGGAATAACTGAACTTGAAGAAACACTCATATTGAGGGTTTGGGAGGATAGGGAGTGAGTAGAAAATCTCCTTCAAAACTAGAGAAATCTCAGAGTAAACAGTATGGAAATGATTTCACTTCAGGAATTCATACAATGATAGACACATAACTGGGAAATAGTAGTGCAGATGATGGGATAAAAGGAAATAATCCGGGGTAGATAAACGTTTTAAATGCCATGGTTGGATCCATTAATAAACCAAGAATAAGAAATGCTCTTGTGCACAGTAATAGATACAAAGTATGGTTTGTTTGCAAAAGTCAGCTGTGTATAAGCCACAGCCTTTCTTTAAAAAGTCTGTTCTGGGGGTCGGCCAGTGGCTTAGCGGTTAAGTGCGCGCACTTTGCTACTGGCGGCCTGGGTTCGGATCCCCGGTGCTCGCATCAATGCACCGATTGTCCAGCCACGCTGAGGTGGCGACCCACATACAGCAACTAGAAGGATGTGCAACTATGACATACAACTATTTACTGGGACTTTGGGTAGAAAAAGGGAAAAAAAAAAAGGAAGAGGATTGGCAATAGATGTTAGCTCAGGGCTGGTCCTCTTCACCAAAAAAAAAAAAAAAAAAGTTTGTTCTGGAAAAGCAAGAGGAGGAAGTCCTGCCACTTATTATGGAAAAAAGATGTTGGAGAGAGAGCACAGCATTTGTCACGTGCTTTGAGCATCAAGTGATATGGCCCAGCTGAACGGTGGAGAGAGGCACTTTGTGGACATTTCCAAAGAGATTCTTTTCCCATGTCAAATATTATCTCTAACCACAGTAACACATCCCTACATTTTTAAATATTCTCAAAAGAATGCTCATTTTTCACAGCAGAAACCATTTTTTTTCTGAATTTGAAAATAGATTTTATGAATTAATGAGTACCCATTCTGCATTTCCCTACTGACTTGAATATGTTCTTTACACAGAACACTCCCCTTTAAGTTAGAAGAGGGAGTATTAAACTTTTTTTTTTTTAGAAGAAATCAGAACTTTTAGTTTTCTAGTGGCAAATCTTTTGAAACATTATTATGTACAATTTCAAACCAAAAGCAAAAGTAGGGAACAGACCATAATGAACCTCTGTGTATCCATTATCCAGCTTTAACAATTACTAATGCATTGCTAGTCTTGTGCCAAATCTTTTTACAGTACGAGTGTCAGGTTACATTTTTGCAATTAGCCATGTTCCTGTAAAGAGTCAGCTGAATTGAGCTACTATAAAGATATTGGGGAATCTTGGTCTTAAAAATCATCTGAAGGGAAACTCATTAGTTAAAGTGAATATTCACTCCCTTATTTTTCTGTTTTATAAATAGAGTCAATATCTTCTGCCTTCCTTTCTCCCCTCCCTCTTTTCCTTTTTGATTCAATACGGAGTACTTTTCCCAATATGTTGGACCAGAAAGTTGTCTGTTTCCATAGGAATATGCAACCTGATAATTTTCATGAGAAAGTTTTTTTTTTTTTTTAATAACTATGTGTTAGCTTCATGTTTTATGGTCAATCTTGTATGAGAAAATCCTGAAGCTACTTGCTTCCAGAATTAGTAGTGATCACATCTTGTTCCCATAATTGTCCACTTTGCACAAGGCATGATAGTTAACACAGGATTTCAGCCCCTAGTTGTTCAGGTCAAAATTGACCTCTTGGCGAGTGAATACCTCTGTTACTTACCCGAGTCTTGGAGAAGACAGCCCATTTCGTTGAAGTCTGGGTGTGGCCCTCTCCTCTGAGTAGAGACGTGCGACTGAGACTGTACAGTGGGGGACTCCACTGGAAATCTTCACGATATCCACACTCCCCTCTGCTTCACTGAGAGAATTCTAATCCTGTTTGAGACGGCAGTGTACCCAACCACTACGTGTCCCAGTCTTCCCAGTGAGACATTAGTAGAAATTTGCTGGGATTTTGGGGAAAGATTTTGTTTTTCTAGTGTAGGCTGACCTCACCTTCTTCCTTTCCCCTTTTCTTTCTGTCTGGATGGGAGACCGGAGGTGCACGGCCATCTTGTGATCACGAGTAAGAAGCACGAGGCTCAGCTGGGCGAGGGAAGGAGGCTGCGACCCAGCTCGTGTTGGGAACTGTAACACTTGTCTGGACCAGCCACTTCAGGACTTCTTGTTATGTTTGAGAAATAAATCTGGTTTGATTGAATTACTAGAGTCAGATTTCTGTTGCATGCTTAGAAATGCAATTTCAGATGGACACTACATAGAAAATATTGCTATTTATCACTATCTCAGGTAGCCTCTCCTGAATTAGGGAAACTTTCTCAGAGAAACATGAGACCAGGGCTTAGCCTCCCAAGTGGTGAATGTCCTATTTGAAAACAGCCCATATTTTCTTCATAGGGCACACTGAAAAAATTCCCAAAAAAAAAGATTCTCATTCCCAGACTATGCTCACAAAGTGAAGTGGAGAAATGAAGAAATTGCCTAGAGAGGCCTGACTTCCTGAATCTGTACAGGAGCTATTCATATAATTGAGTCACAAATGATTTTTATGCCTGTTACGGGATCATTTTCCTTTGTTGACGTAGATCTGCTTTTAATGTTTACATGTATTGCATAAATAATCTAAGAAATGTAGATATGTGTAGCTCTCTATTTAAAAATGCTTTTGTTGTTTGGCTGAGAAGGTGTCAAATAAGAGTTGCTTATTCTGAAGTGAGTAAGCGGAGAATAAGATGGTATCACCAAAATGCCTTCAAATGCTTGGAGAGCAATATGTACGGAAAGGACATTAAAGATTGGTCTTTTCCAGAAGTGACAGATTACCTAACACAATAATCCATGCTATCAGACAAATTGGTTTGAAAAGGAAGACAGGTGGCTTTGTTCCAATATCAATAATACTATTAATAGCAGCGACAGAATGATGCCAGGAGGGCAGGGGGGCACTGCATGGCAGACCTGGCTCTGGGCCAGCTGAGGGAAATAACGCTCAAAGAACTTTTTGTCCTGTTTTTCTGTTTACATTTGGCATTCGGCAACCACGTAAGGGCTGTTACCATTGGCTGTTGTGTAAATCTAAACAGGTGAGGAACAGGACCGATTTTTAAGATAGAGACTTTTCCAGCAATCCATCTTGAACACAGAACTCCAGCATTCCTCATTCTCTGTGAGGCCTCCTGTTCCACCAGATAATTTATGACTCCTAGATCTTGGCATTTCGTTAAAACCCAAAGCATTTGACAACCTATATTTTAAAAAAGTTTTTCCAGGAGTTGGTTTCTAGCAGGAGGAATTTATGATGAGTTGACTTAATCCTTGCTTTTCAGAGACGTCTAAAAAAAGTTCTTTCTATAAACAACGGAATTGTGTGTAGGGGATCGTAGACCAAGCCATGGGTAAGATGTCAGTTCTGCATTGTGAGAGAAATCTCACCAAATGACTTCTTAAAGGCCCCTGTGTGCAGCCCAGCATCCGCGTCTGCCCTCTGAGCTAATTGCGCTGTCTGAGGACTGGCCGGCTGCCAGCTTTACCTGGACCAGCTCTGCTCTGAGTCCAGGTCGCCTGTGTATTCACTTATTACAACCAACCACTGTGAAATCATTCACAGGCCTTGGCAATAACATATGTAAGGTGATTTATTTATATATTTTGACTAATAATCTTAACTTGTCATTTCGTTTTTAAAATTTGATAAACGGACTGGGAATTTGAAGAGGGAGCTGTTTGTGTTAAATTTATAACCCTGCTTCCTGGCATTTTAGGATTGGTTATTGCTTTTGGATTCCTTTGCTTGTCAGAGGGGTGTGTGTGTGTGTGTGTGTGTGTGTGCATCTCTCTGTGTGTGTGTGTCTGTGTGTAGGGGTCTCCTGCTCATTCCCTTCTGGTTTTTCCTAATATGTCAGTATGATGTTACAAAGAAAATTTTTGAGAGGTGTAGGCTTCACAGGATACATGGTGTTTTCCAAATTTTTATGCACTAACAAAGAATAAAACTGAAAAATGTGGGTATAGTTATTTATGAGTCCAATTTTTGCGTTCTCTTGATGTATCTACCCAATATGGAGTCAAATGGCATTTCAGCAACAATTTGCAAAATAGAAAATCAAAACCCCCAAATAGATTTCCTTGTCTGTTTCACCAGCTATTGCCATCCACGTGGAATTCATGTTTTCTTCTTGTCTATTTCTATGACCAGAGGGAAATGGGTGGAGAGATGTGAGACACGTGTTTGGATATTTCATATTACAGTTGCAGTTGCTTGAGGGAAAATATGAGGAATGTGGTTGGCTACTTATTTTGACTGAATGCAGTTGACTGATAAGTTTCCTGCTAGTCCCTGCCTGTGCAGACATGGGCCCATGAGGCTTGGGTAAACAGCAATAGGACTGGCAAAGAAAATTAGAGATGTGGTGATTATCTGGATAATTCAGATAAAAAGTCACTCACTTGAAAGTGTTTCAAGGGAAAAATGGTTTGTGGGGACTTATTTTTTTCAGGATTTGGCAAACTTTCTGTAAAGGGCCAGATAGTAAAGATTTTAGACTTTACGGATGATAAAGACTCTGTTGCAAGCACTCGCCTCTGTTGTTGTAGCATACGAAAGCAGCCAGAGAAAATACTTTAAGGGGCAGGCATGACAGGGTTCCAGTAAAGCTTTATTTATAAAAATAGGCAGTGGACTGGATTTGGCCTGGGGGCTGTACCAGCCTAATTCAGCCAACCCCTAATCTAGTCTCACTTCCTCATTTTACACATGAGCAAATGGACCCAGCGGGTTGAAGCAAACCACTCAAAATCATCCAGCCGGTTACGTGAGCCTAGAATCTTTTACTCCTGGCTCCCGGATGCTGTGATTCCTCACCCAGACAGCTTCCCTTAGTTACTCATTCTCAAAGTTGTGTAAACCCAGACAGCCGGTGATTGTTCTGCCTTGTGGGAGTGGCAAGCACATGTGTAAGTATGTGTGCTTATAGATCCAATCAATTCTATTTATAGATGTTAAAGCGAATCAAAGTATAAGAAATCTGAAGTGTCGGTAAGCTACTTGTTTTCAAAATTCGAAATGTTTTACACGGTCTTTTCTCCCGTCAATCTTTTCAATTGTTCCAAGCCTTCCTGTGTGTGTGCTGGTAGAGATCAGGGCCTGGGACTGGCTGAGAGTGCCGACAGACCGTGGGAAAGGTCTCAGAGGCAGAGGATGAAAAATGGAAAACCGACACCTTATAGAAACTGAAGGGGCTCACATGGTCTGGGATGTCTGGAGAAGTGAGTAAATGGGGTGTTAAAGCTGAATTAGGCTGTGAAGACATTTTGAGGTTCAGAACTCATCTGTTGTGGGCAATTATTGCTTTTGCCTGCCTTATGCCTGCTCCATGAGCCATAATGCCTGGGGACGGAAGTCACATGTCACCAGCCAGGTGAATCAGAGGCCTTCCCCAGTGTGTTAGAAGGAGGTTCTGGCAGTGAGGGTGTCTTTCCTTTTAGGTCTAAACAGGAAAGATGCAAGCCAGAGTTGTCTATGACAGTGCTCCTTGTAGCACAGAAGACAGCTTGGCAGTAGAGAGAACGGTACCAACGGCATACAGACACTGAGAGATGAGATGAACAGAAAGAATTCTCATGCCCAGCTTCCTTTTGCAATGCCCAGAACAGCTCTGATCTCTGAACCCGTCTTTGGCTCCATGAACTACCACAGTCCCCCTGATTACCCCCCTTTATTTTGCTTAAGCTATTTTTAGTTGAGTATTTGACACCTGTAATCAAACAGTCTTGACTTTTTTTACCATCTCATTGGTAAAAGTACCTGTCTTCAAATGTCAAGTTGTATATAAAATCCATATTTTCCTAGAAAATCTGTTTCTTTTTAACGAAACTGGTGCCACTATATTCCTCTTACATTCATTATGTTTCTAAGAAAGCAAAAGATACCTTTCAATGTCTTTTTAGGAAGAAATATATGATTATAGCCAGGACTGTATGAATTTATGTACACCCACTCATAGGACACACATACATAATCACATCTACTCCTCTCTCTTAGTCTGCAGGAAAGGTTGTTATTTTTGAGACACAGTGACTTTTCACAAGAAGAACAAATAGTAAAACTTCCAGAGAGGGTTAAGCCACTGTAGAGGAAACCAGCAGTTGTTTTAAGAGTGTTTTCATTGCTTAAGGGAATTCCTTGAGCGTTGGATTCATAAAACTGTATGCTGGTCTCCTCTGATGAAGTGAAATAGAAGTTTCGCAACAGAAAGTCAAGCAGAGAGCTGGAAATGAATATAATCAGTGTTCACAAACAAACTGTAGATTTCAAGGAAAAAGATTTCATTCGATGTATTAATTTTCATATGAGACAGTCCACAACAATCTTGATAAATAGCATATTTTAAAGTATCCATTTGACAGTGCAACCAAGCCAAAAACAGAGACAAATTTCTGAAAGAAAACTTCAATCACTTTGATTTCCAATAGTCAAGATATATTTTTGACTTTTTAGAACTTACATAGAGTAAAGTTCACCAATCTTAAGTGTACAGCTCACTCAGTGAAGTTTGATAATGAATCACCATTCAAGTGAAGATTTACAATATTTCTAGCACTCCAGAAAGTTCCCTCATGCCCTCTCTAAATGAATATTCCTACCAAAGGTAACCACTGTTCTGAACCTTTCACCATAGATTAGTTTTGCCTGTTCTTAAACTTCGTATAAATGAAATCATATGCTGTGTACTCTTCTAGGTTTGGTTTTTTTCACTCTCTGTGAGAATCATCCATGTTGTTGAGTATAGTGACCAACTTTGTTTTTTTTACTGCTTTGTTTATTTTATTGTTTAATATTCCATTGTATGAGCGTACCATGATTTATTCAACTATTTTGTTGCTGATGGAAATTTGGGTTATTTTTAGTTTGGGGCCATTACACAGTAAGACGCTAAGAATATTCTTGTACATATCTTTGAGTGGACACATACGCCCTTTTCTCTTTGTTAATATACCTAGAAGTGGAATTGTTGGATCATAGGGTAAGCATATGTCTAGCTCTAGGAGATACTGCTAAACACTTTCCAAAGTGATTGCACTAATTTACAATGCTGCCAAAAATGCATGAGAGATCCGGTTGCTCCATATCCTTATCAACACTTGGTATTATAAGCCTTTTTAATTTTAGCTCTGTTGGTGGTCTTGTACTGATATTTCATTGAGGTTTTAATTTGCATTTAATTTGATGACTAATGATGTTGAGCAACTTTTATATGTTTGCTGGCCATTTGGCTATTCATTTGTAAAGTGACTGCTCAAGATTTTGCCTATTTAAAAAAAGCATTGGATTGCCATTCTACTTATTGATTTGCAGGAGCTCTTTATATATTCTGGGTACTAGTTCTTTGTCAGATATATGATTTATAAATATCTTCCCTCAGTCTATAGCCTGCTTGTTAACTCTCTTAATGTTGTGTTACAATGAACGGAAATTTTTGTTAAGGAAGTCCGGTTTTTCAAACTTTTAAAGTTAGTGCTTTTTGTGTCCTGTTTAAGAAATCTTTGTCCACACCAAGTTTATGATAATGTTCTGTTATGTTTTCTTTTAGAAGCTTAATTGTTTTAACTTTCACATTTGAGTCTATGATCTGCATTGAATTAATTTTGTAGATAGTGTGAGGTAAGGGATCAAAGTTCATTTTTCTATATGCAGATCAATTTGACCCAGCACCATTTATTAAAAGGACTCCTCACTGAATTATAGTGTACTTTTATTGTAAATCAGATGACTCTGTGTGTGTGGGTCTATTTTTGGGTTCTCTATTTTGTTCCATTGGTCCATTTTTCTATGCCTACGCTTCCATTACTATCTTTACTACTGTAGCTTTATAAGTTTTGTTATCTAATAACATAAGTTTTCCAGATTTGATCTTTAAGATTTCCATGGCTATGTTCTTTGCATTTTCACATGCATTTTAGAATCAATCAGCTTGTCTGTTTCCACAAAAAGCCTTCTGGGAGTTTGATTGAGATCACCTTGAATTTTATTGAGTCGTCTTATCCATGAAAATGATCCATCCCTTAATCTATTTAAGTCTGTCAATATTTCCCTCGGTAGTGTTTTGTAGTTTTTTGCACATTTTTTGTTTGATTTATTCCATGGTATTTTATGATTTTTGGTGCTATTGTATTTGATAATTTTAAATTCTAATTTTCTAATTGTTTTCAGTATTACATAGATATGTAATCATCTTTTGTATCCAAAAACCTTACTAAGTTAACTTAGTAAATGTAACAGTTTGTAGTTTCATTAGGATTCTCTCTATATATTTGATCATTTCCTCTATGAATACTGATGTTTTACTTTTTCCCTACCAATCTTTTTACGTTTTATTTCTTTTTCTTGCCTTACTTTACTGGGTAGGACCTCTAGTATAATAGTGAATAGAAGGGATATGAGAGTATTAGATGTAGAGTTTTGTAGATCTCTTTTACCAGATCAAGGACTTTCTCTGCTATTTCTTGTTTGCTGAGAGTTTTTTAAAAAACATCATGAACAGTTATTGAATTTTATCAAATGCTTTGTCTGTGAGCATATTTGAGATATGAGTGTATTTGAGGAGCATGTTTCTTTCTCCTTCATTCTGTTAATGTGATGAATTACTTTATTTTAAAATATTAAACCAACTTTGTGTTCCTGGAGTAAATTTCATTTGGTCATGATATATTATCTTTTTGATCTATTCTTAGATTTGATTTATTAATATCTTGCTTAATATTTTTACATCTGTAATTTTCTTATATCAGATTCTGATATCAATGTTATAGTCCTCACAAAAAAGTTGGAAAAACAGTTCTTCTTTTTCTATTCTTTGGAAAAGATTTGTGTAAGAATTCACAATTGAAGCCATTTGAGTATATGATTTTCTTTGTGGGAAGTCTTTAAATTATGGATTTAGTTTCTTTAATAGATATAAGGGTATTCAAATTTTTTATTTTTCTTATGTCAGCTTAGATAAATAGCTTTTCTGAAATTTGTTCATTTCACTAAATTTTCAGATTTATTGTCCTAAAGTTCTTCATAATATCCTCTTAGTATCTTGTTAATATCAGTAGGATTTGTGGTGATATCCTTTTTTTAACCCCCGGAATTAGTTACTTGTATTTTCTGTCTTTTTAAAAATCACTCTTGGTAGGTATTTAAGAATTTTATTAATCTTTTCAAACTACCAACTTTTGGGTTTGTTTATTTTTCTCCATTGTATATTTATTTTGTATGTCATTGATTTATGCAGTGAGGTTTATTATAGCTTGCCTTCTATTTTTCTTGGGTTTAATTTGCTGCTTTCCCCCCCAAGCTTCTTGAGATGGAAACTTACATCATTAATTTTCAAACTTCTTCTCTTAAAATATATGCAATTACTTAATATATTCATTTTTTTTTTTTTTTTTTAGTATATGCATCTAGTTCTTTAAATATCCCTTTAAGCACTGCTTTGGCTGCATTCCACAAGTTTTGATATGTTGCATTTTCACTTGGCTCAAAATATTTTTTCATTTCCATTTTGATTTCTTCGATGAGCTATGAGTTATTTAAATGTGTGTTGCTTAATTTCCAAACATTTGGTGATTTTCTATTTATCTTTCTCGTATTGATTTCTCATTCAATGATACTATGATCAAAGAAAATATTCTGATTTCAATCTTTTGAAATTTGTTGAGACTTATTTTGGTGCAGTTTATGGTTTATTTGGGTAAGTATTTCATATGCACTTAGAAAGAATATCCTACCCAGAAGTTGGGTAGGATATTCTAAATATGCCAGTTAGGTCAATTTGGTTAATCATGTTGTTTCAAATTGTCTATGTTTTTCAGTGATCTTTTATCTGCATGTTCCATCAGTTACTGAGAGAGGTTTGTCAAAGCTGGTACTAGTCTGGGTCTGGAGAATGTGGGAAGGGCTGCCCTACATAGCTACAGAGACAGGTCCTGCCCTTACAGATATGTGAATGGCACCTCCTGGAGTTGTGGGTTGGAACTTACGGTGAAAATGAATGTCAACTCAAGGACTTGGGCCTCAATAGACTAGGCAATCTCAAGATGAACCAGAGTCCTGTGTTGAACATTTAATGCCATATTTGAATGACAAATCAAACTGTCATTTACATAATTGGCTTTTGGTTGGATTTTTTGATTTCTTTGGTTTGCTGTTTCTTCTTCTTTAAGTTAGACCATAAAAATGCTCACTTTTCCCAGGCTACAGAGCACACACTAAGGCCCTGGCCAAGGTCTATGTGAAGACTCTGAGGAATGTGAAGGTGAATAGAAATAACACAGATGTTGGGAGGTACATAGTAAGTACCTTTTACCTGTGGAGATTTGCCTCTTTGGCAATATCTGATTTTGGAAGTGGGACCTGACACTGCCTGAAGTTTGGGTTTAAACATCCCCCAAACCCATTTTTAAGTGGTGAGACTTTTCCAAATGGGCATATATGCTGACTCCAAATTGTCTGTGGCTCTGGGTTTGGTACCGGTGAGGGGTTAACGAATGAGCATAGACTGCTTTGGAGCATGAGGTTGGGGAAGAACAAAGACTTGTGAATTCAGAAGGACCTAGAATTAAATGCTATTCTTGCACTTTCTGGCTATGTGGCAAGGGCAAAATCACCACCTCTCCAAGTCTCAGTGTTTTCATCTGTAAAACCCGATTCATAGGATTTATGGCCAGGATGAAATAAGTAGGAAGCTCCTAGCACTGTGCCTGGCTATAGAGATAATCCACACATGCTAGTTCCTCTTCCTTGTTTCCCAGTCTCTTAAGTGAGAGAATTGAAGAATGTTCCTACTTTTGGGTTAGGTGTTAAGAGGCTGATTATGGGGTTGGCTCAGGAGTCTAGCATTGGGATAAACTTGGCAATCGGGAGTATTGGAGTCTACAGGTCCAGGTCTACTGAATAATAGCAGAGGTTTTTCACAAAAGGAATGAGGACCGGTTCACAGCTGCATTAGACCCTGGCCATTACCCTGTTTATGTTGATGCAGTTACACATCCCAGAGAGTTGTATGCCAGCCAGGAAAGACATGACTGGCACTTCAACTTCTGTCCAAACTTGGAAAAGCCCCTCACACATCAGAAGTCGACCCAAATATAATTCTAACGTTTTCCTTTTGCACAGGACCAGAATCTGTTAGCACTCATCGCTTTTTGAGATTTGCAGGAAAGCACATTGTAGGAAAATGTTATTGCCAGTGACTGAAGGAGGGCTGGTAGTTTTGGCTCAGCAGGAACTCCAGTAGAAATGGAAGCATCAGCTCAGGCTGCTGGAGGGTAAGTCGGGAATGAAGACTTCACTCTGAGGCTTGTGTGGGAGGTTCTGGGAGTCCTAGAGTCTGCGGTAGAGTAGCCAGGTTGACTTGGAGAAATGGAGGACAAGCATTCTGGGCAGATATAAGCCTGTCTAAACTGTGAGAACAAGTTACAGGCAAAGCATGAGGTAGGCACACGCTATGTAACGTCTTATCCCAGGACGGGCTTCATCTCTGGCAGGCTGCATTGAGGATTCCAGAGGCTCCTCCTGGTTTGGTGGGAGATCAGGGTGAGGCTGATTAGTGATGTCTGTCATGGAGCGGGGAGGGGCCGGGTGCCCCCTGGTCTCTTTCTTTCCTGATGTCTTCTAAAATTTAATTTTAATTTTTCTCAAAGGAATATATTGATATAATGGGAAAAGGCAGTGAAACTATAGGGCTTTGATGAAAACAGCAGTTCCTGGTCTCATCTCTCCCATACCCAAGTCCTACCCTCCACCCCCACCCAAAAGGCAATCTCTTTCAGTTTTTAAAAGCTATAAATTCTTATGTCCATATTTCTTTTTTTTCTTTTTATTAAGGACAATTTCAAACATATACAACACGTTGAGAGAATAGTATGAGAAACCTCACATTCCATCACCTAGCTTCAACTACTACCTTCACATGGCCAGTTTTGTTTCATTTATCTCCCTCCACTCCCAGACTATTTCAAAGCAAATCCAAGTCACTGAGTGATTTCATCTGAAAATAAGTTACTATGACTCTCTAAAAAGACAAGGAAACTTGTTTTTAACATAACCATATATCGTTATCTCCTTAGTATCATCAAATGTTCGGTGTTCTAATTTACCTAATTATATTATCATTTTTTTAGTATTTTACCTCAATATTTCTAA
Organism: Ceratotherium simum simum; assembly: GCF_057802395.1. Classification (NCBI taxonomy): domain Eukaryota; kingdom Metazoa; phylum Chordata; class Mammalia; order Perissodactyla; family Rhinocerotidae; genus Ceratotherium; species Ceratotherium simum. Next base: position 58,319,505 of record NC_141900.1, on the reverse strand, counting down.
ACAATGTGCTTATATTTGAGTCATCTGTTTTCAAATCCAATAGCACAGGTGCTCTGTTCCAGGAACCCTTATTTATTTTAGAGCAAGTATGCAAATCACTGAGGTGCAGAAATGTGCCTGTGGGTGAGACATCATGGTCTCCTAGCTGGGGTCCCTCCCTCTGTGCCCCCCCGCCCACCCCCCCAGACCCTGGCATTCCAAGCAGCTGCGTCCGGTGATCAGCTAACACGGGGCTTTGTGTTTTTACGTTGTGAGTGTGAGCACAGTGTCGGAGACGCTTGCTCCACACGAGTGTATGTGGAATGCCCTTATGTAATAGTACTCTAGTTCATTCCTGACCCTGGAAAAGCAGGCGTGACAACGCCAGTGGTTCCTGAGGTAGCCAGTACCGTGTAATGGAAAGACATGACAGTTGTTGGAACTAGAAGAGCTCGGGTTTAAATCTAGGCTCTGCCACCTGACAGCTACGTGACCTTGGGCAAATTACATAACTTCTTTGTGTCTCTGTTTTCATATGTGTGATGTAGGGGTAGCAATGCTTACCTCTAGGGAAGTTGTTGTGAGGACTATGCAATAACACACGTAACACACTGGATCAGCATCTAACACAGAGCAGGGACTCAATAAATTCACATGCTCTCTCAGTATATACATATATATATTGTGTATATAAATATGTATGTGTGTATATATATCTATATATGTCCAAATATAATATTTTACTTTTTATAGATAATGGAGAACAAATCTAACTCACTTTCATTTGGCATATTTACTATTGTATTTATTAAAAAATTATCTAGTCTTTCTACTTTAACCTCTACTTATGACTGCTGAAAATAAAAATATAAAATGTAATAAAACAATTCCTTTTAGCAAAATTTTCTTAATTCCAATTAAGAATATGAACTATAGAATTTTTTAAAAAATAAAATACGTTTTGTTAGTTTCACATAATGCTAACTGATTGAAAATAAACTCTTCTCTCTTGGTTGGACCTGCTTTAACGGACATATGACTCAAACGGTTAAAAGTGTTTCAGTCGGGGTTCCTCTGGCTGCAAGTGACAGAAAGATAACACAAACTGGCTTAAGCAAAGAGGAATTTTACTGGCTCACAGACGTGGGAAGTCTGGAGGTTGTGTTGTGTCCAGTTATGTCAGGATCCAGGGGCTCATAAAACCTTATTAGATTTTTCTCTTTCTCTTGCCATCTCTCAGCTCTGTGTGTTGGCTTCAATCTGTAGTTTCTTCCAATTTTCAGAGGTGTTCAAGGTAGCCACTTAGCATCTCCAGCTTGTGTTGTCCTTGCAGCTCTCAATCCCAGGGGAAGAGGAACTTTTCTTTCCCAGGATCCATAAATCACGTCTCAGAGAAGATTCTGATTGGCTTATTTTCATCATGTGCTCACACATATGGTGAGAGCACAGCACGGAGACGGGGGTGGTTGCTAAGACAGGCAGTCTCACCAGGACCATGTAGAGGGAAAGGGGTGATTTTCCACGGGAAAAGCAGAGAATTGATATCATATAAGAATACTGTTTAGGGAAAACATAACTTATGCGGTAAATAGTTATTGGTCATGCTAACATAATCGATGTATTATAATTTTTATCAAATAGTTTTTTCTTTCAATTAAAGAGAACATTCTTTTCTGAAAATATGTTTATTCCATTAATTTCATACCAAATAATTTATTTACAGACAATCATAACTGACAATGTTCTTAAGCACTTATCATGTGTCAAGCACTACTCTAAGCACATAACATGCCTTAGCCCATTTAATCTTCACCCAGACCGCATGAGATACATATTCTTATTATCTCCACTTTACAGATGAGTAAACCAAGGCTGGGAAAGTTAGGTAATTTCCCCAATCACACAGCTAGTAATTAGAAGAGCTCAGAGCAAACCTGGACAGTCTGGCTGCAGAGCTTGCACACCGAGTACTCTCATGACAAAAGGAAATTTCAGCTCGGCCTGTGTCACAGTACCACAGACGACAACTGCACAAAATCGATGTTACTTGTCACATACATGATGCTATTTATTCTGAAATAAAATTAATTCTTCAAAGATTAAGTTGTTTCTGTGTGTATAGCATTACGATAAATATCTTAGAGGTTGAGTGGGTCATGTGCAAAACAAGAAGATCTGGTCCTCTCCTTTACGGAATGTATAATTCTATTTGAGGAGGTGAAACATGCAAATGGGAAACAAACAAAAATCAATGAAATCAAAGCCACCCAAAAGCCCTATTCATATGTGCTGGGGAAGATGGACCAAAGTCATGCCCAAGGCTGGCTGGGCTTAGCTAGAGAAGCCTTTGTGAGACAGAGAGTGTTAAGTTGGGCTGTAAGGGAGGAACACACATGGATTAGCAAAAACTCAATGGAAGCCTTTAATAATAATAAACAATAGGCACGATAGCCGACATTTATTTGTGCTGCCACGTACCAGGCAATCTGCTAACTGTCTCTTGTGCAGTCTTGTACAATCCTCATGCATGATAACCCTGTGAAGCAAGTATTATCACTATCCTTATTTTAAAATATGAGGAAACTGAGTCATAGAGAAGGTTAGGAAATGTATTCAAGGTCACACAGCTACTAAGTAGAACTGGAATTCATGCTGAAGGTGGCCGACTCCAGAACCCAAATTCCCAACCACATGCTCTTAGGTGTATCCCATTAAAAAAAAATCCCATTTAAAAAATGTTGAACTTGATCATGTATCAAATACACTAGTAAGACTGATAAAGCATTTATTGGATTCTAGATGTAGGAAGATACCCTTGGGTGTCCTGGTACATGAATGGATGTGTTGGGTTCTACCACATTCACTCAAGTGACAGAGCAGCCGAACTGACAAGAGGCATTTATAGACAGCGAGCTTGTCACCAGGGGATGCCCAGGATCCATTTCGTTCAAGCCAGATTGTTGCAGTAATTTCCTCTGGTGTCTTTCCTGAGGTCATACATTATCGAGACTCTGCTAAGAAAGTGAAGGTTGGACTATAAAGTATCAGTCTAACCTTAAACCAGTGAAACAGCAAGGCAAAATTATTCACAGAGTTTGCTCACATCAGCATAATCTGAGTGAACCATCCCCAGGGACAAGCCAAAATGAGCCGGGAAGACATGTGGATGAAATATAATCATCAGAGGCAAAGACACAAGAAATCAACGAAGCCAGCTAAATGACATTTTCTGACCAACTTTCCATCATCCTTTGGTTACAATGTCCACAGGCACACCTCAAGTCTTAGTAACTGACAAGGAAGAAAGAGGATGTGTGTGTTTATTTTGTGTGTATGCATGAGTATGTGTGTGCGTGTTTAAATTCATGGCCAGCAACTCTGCTGTATGTGTTAAATGGCTGAAAAATTAGGAGAGTGCCAGGATCTGCTTTAATTGGATTTTCTAAAGCATAAATAAAATGTAGGGAAGGGAGATGCATTCTTTGATTGATGTCTTCCTTCAGAGCATACACAGCTGGTCCAGAGTCTCTCTCTTGTCTAATTAAGGGGCTTTATTCTGCTCATGCTTGGAGCTGCTGCCTGTGTGCTGGTCCGGAAGCTGACATCAAACTCACCTGTCCAGAGATGCCTCTAGAGGTGGAGCGGGCACACAACACTGGACTCCCAAAGCATTACGAAATCTTTACGGGAACAGATGATGACATCGTGTATAGCAGAGAAACTTGATGTCTAGTTCTGGTCTGGAGAGAAGGACTCTAGAAAAATGGCTTCAATTGAGACTCGGCAATACACCCAACGGATTAACCTTTAGGAGGCTTAATGAAGATAGCCCCCAGTAGCTTTTGAAGATCAGCTTTTGCTGTGGTGGGAGGTGGGGTAGGAGTGGGTTTGCCCACGCTGGGAGAAAGGAGAAGCATTCTATAGTCTGGCCCTCTATTGTCCATTTTTCTCACCAGGGCGAGGACTTCGGGGAGCTTAGGTGCAAGCCAGGCACTTAGGGTACAAAATTGAAGGAGATTCTCCTTTGGGTACTTAGAGTGATATAACCAGAAGGGTCTGCCAAATAAGTAAATATGATTGCCCCTAAGATGGAGTCCAAAGGCCTTAACAAGGCTTACAGCAGGGCTTCTCCCACTTTAATGTGCCTGCAGAGCACTTGGGGAGCTCTCAAAAATAAAATGCAGACTCTAGGTTAGTAGGTCAAAGCTGGCTCCTGCATTTCTAACAAGCTCCCAGGTGATGCTGAGGCTACTGGTCCGGGGACCACGCTTAGAACAGTGAGGGTTCAGGTGCCAGCAAAGTAAGGCAAGGAGCCGTATCCAGCCTGCCACCTGTTCTTATAAATAAATAAACTTTTATTGGAACACATTCGTTTACATATCATCTATGGTGTTCTCTTGATACAGCTGCAGAGTTGAACAGTTTCAACAAAGACTGTATGGACCACAATGCCTAAAATATTTACTCTCTGCCCTTTACAGGAAAGCTTCCTGATTCCTGGTTTATAGAGTCTGTTTTTGTTTCTCTCTCATCATTCATGTTTCAGCCAAAGGCCACGTACTTAAATTTCTGGGGCTTTGCAAATGATGTTACCTCTCCCTTGATGTTGTATCCCTTCTCTTTGTTACCTCATACCTTGTCGTTCTGATTGCAGCTTAGATGTCATTTCTTCCATGATGCCTTGTTGACCTCCCAAAACTGAGTAGGTGACTCTCATATATTCTTTCAGAGAGTCTTGATCTTCCCATCAGGACACTAACTGCCCTGAACTCTAACTGCCTATTTCATTGTCTGGATCTCCCATTAGACCATAGACTTCTTAAGAGCAAGGATTATCTCTGTTAATTATTGAATTACAAGCACCAGGCACATAGTACTCAGTTTTAAATTTGATAATTTTATGACTACTTTAGATACCTTTCTTATTTTTAGGTGCTCTGAATGGAGAGAGGTCTTGACAATCCAGAGAAATTCAACCCAATCTGCTTCCCAGTACTGGTCTCCTTGAAGAGGAAGAGGTACTCAGTGGTCATTCACCCTGGTGAGAATAATGCCATCACACCCACCCATCGCCACACATGCATGTACACACACACATACACACAGAGGTTCTCAGCTCTGATTCCTGGGTTGGGCAGAGGACCCTCATACCTTTTGAGATTAAAATATTTGAGAATTTAAGAATGAGCCTAGTTTTTCTGGAATCTTCTGCACTGGGACACTTAAGAGCTGTGGTAAAAGTTTTAGCCGGGGGGTGGGGGGGGGGAAGTAAAACTCTTGCTTATAATGATTCTTAGATTGTGTTTATCCCCACTCTCCTTTAACAGGGAGAATAGAAATCCAGTTCAATGGGCCATCTCAAGAAAATAATCAGTGATGAGGTCAATTGCCTCTTTCAAGAGGCCAAGCAGTGATTTTCAGAGCTCTTTTCCACTCAGAAGGGCCAGTGGAATCTTGGATGAAGAGCCAGAGTTGCCCAATGAGTTGCTGTGGGCCAGCCTGGGGTGGCTGCTGCAGACAGGCCCCTGCAGTTCCCTCAGATTCTTCCTTGAACAGCACAATATGTGCTTCCAAGGTGGCCCTTCTGTAGCAGAAAGGAGGCATCCAGTGGCGAGGCTTAAAGACTTTAAGCCAACCACTGATTGAAGGTTGGTAAGATTATCTGGGTTAGATGGTCTGAGCTAACCAAATGCACCTCAAACCACTGATTCTTTCATTCTTCCCGGAGGTGTTTAAATCATCACCACAATCTTGGCACATCATGAGGCATTTACTTCTTTCCGTCACTTTATTTCTGCCCGTTTATGGTCAGTTCCACCAGGTCCCATTTCCTCAAGTTTGTAGTTAACTATCAGAACCTATGTACATCCAGTGCCACTGCTTTTTTGTTATCACCCATGAATACTTATGACTTTTTAATATCATAGGCATTTCCTCCGCAATCTCCCTCACTCTTTTTGAAGCGAGAAAAAAGCTCCTTAGGAGAAATTATGTAACTCTAGAAACAACAGCCAGCATTTGAGACATCCTGTGACAGTGAAAAGCCAAATTCCAGATGTTGGGTTTTGCTTCTCCAAAGCAATGTGCACAAGGGAGGGGTTGCAGTCAGATCAGGAGCTCATTAGACATTTGCTGATTTCTTTCCTTGCACAGTGAAGAGTTCGAGGCAGCAGCTGAGAAAGGCTTTGGGGACAGGTCGAGGTGGGCAGCGTCCTTAGCGCTATCTGCTGAGCAGTGACAGTCCTCCAATTATCAGGTGCCTGGCCTATTTTCCCTTTTATTTATTTTATTATTATTATTATTTTTCAGGAATATTGGCCCTGAGCTAACTTCTGTTGCCAATCTTCTTCCTTTTTTCCATTTTTCTCTCCAAAGCCCCAGTAGATAGTTGTATGTCATAGTTGTACACCCTTCTAGTTGCTCTTTGTGGGACGCCGCCTCAGCATGGCTTGAGGAGCAGTGAGTAGGTCTGCGCTTACTTTCCCTTTTGATCTTCTCAATAAATGTTTACTGATGACCATCTGAGGTAGGATCGACAAGACGGGCTCCTTGGAGAAGATAGCTTATTTATCTATTTATTTTCCTTTGTGCAGTCTGAGTATGTTGAATGAGTAACTTTTGGATTTTTTGAAGATTGACCTTCCTCCCCCTTTTAAAATATGAAGTAGCTGGTCATTTCTCCATTTTGGTTTTTCATAATTAGGATTTTTCAGGCCACACACAGACATGCTTTTTAGTTTTGGCAAGAAGTAAACGGCCAAAGCTCATAAATTACATACATAAATATTTAGTGTACTTCGATGTGTTGAGGGGTTTTAAAGAGAAGGAAAGAAAAAGAACAGTGGGTAAAAACAAGCTTTATCTAAAGGAAAATGAAATCTTTTATTTTATTGTTTGAAGACTTGAAAGCAGTCACCAAGAAACAAAAATGAACTTTTGAAGTTTTCAAAGGAATCATATTCTCCTCCCAACGTAGCAGCAAGGAAAATATCTCTTCATTTAAAAAAGATTTTGGATTGAGTGTCTCACAATGACAGGATGAAGAGATAGCTGCACTTAAGAGTCGATGAATCATGGAGAAAAAGAAACTGGTCCTGGAACCAATCAGTGATCTAATATGGAGCTGCTCTGAGATCAGACGGTGGGTGGGAGTCGGAGAATCCGGCTTCTCGTCTTCCATTCCTGGAGGGAAGCCTGCATTGCCCTCCTACGTCTGCAAGAGAAAATCAGGTGTACCCCACGCTAAGAGACTCAAAAGCATAACTATTTGCGTATATCAGAATGGATGCTGGGTAGGAATGATGCATGCATCGGGAAAGGAATCTTAACTTTGTATGAGTCTTCACCTCTGGATTTATCTAGATGGTTACTCCAGTACATTTAAAATAGGATTTAATTTCTAAGCATTGATTGTCATGAGTTTTTTAGGAATCTCTCTATTGCATAAAGTGACACATTCTCGTGCTGGCTCACTTCCTCTCAGGTTTATGATGGTATCAGCACCAACATTGTTTTGTCACTTCCCAGCTCAAAAACCTGCAGCGTCTCCCCATTGTCTATTGCGAGCTTTCTCAACCTTGGCATTCTTGATATTGGGGCTGGATAATTCTTTGTTATGGATAGCTGTCCCGGGCATTGTAAGATGTTCAACAGCATTGAACTAGTTGCTGGTAGCATCCCCCCTCTCAAAGTCGTGACAATTAAAAATGTCTCCAGACATTGCCAAATGTTGTTTCCTGGGGGGCAAATCTGCCCCCGGCTGAGAACCACTGGTCTATCCAGTAAAGGGTATAGGTCCTCCCTTCTCCACTGCCAAAGGTTTGGTCCCACCTCCCTCACCCTTTCCTGGGGGCACGTCTGTCTCTAGTCCCCATGCTACATACTCTGCTCAGTATTGCCCTTTGTTTATATATCTTCCCCACCTTGAATGTCTGTCATGTTGCTTGTTCCCACCTAAATCCTTCTCCCTCTTCAGATGTGTCTACCAGTCCCATCTCCTTCAGAATTCCCAACCCACATTGCTTTCCTTTTCCTATCCCAGGTGGTGTTTATTGTCCTTCTTGCACTTTTTGGGACCACAGAAACTCCAATGTGGTTAGGGGGATCTGAGAGAAGGATCTTGCTCCTGGGGAGAGCCCTGGAGAGGAATCAAGAACCCAGAGCAGAAATGACTGCCTGGGACCGCTCCAAGAGTCCCTGTTACTCAGAGGGGACCAGATGTTGCTGGGAGAGAACCAAACCCAACAAGGCCTTACAGTAGGTTAGGGCTGATGCCGGGTGGTCACCTGAGCAGACAGATGCCAGAAGTCCAGATGCAGACAAGGAACATGGCTAGTAGGGATGGGTGGAAACATTAAGAACTAGCTTTACTGCATGCAGACACATTCTTCAGGCAGTCAGTGGCGACATCAAGGAGGGTGGCTTTGAGGTTTAAGCACCCCACAATCCCATCTGATTCCTTTCTAGACATTTCCTTTAATAATAATGATTCTATTACTTAGAGTGACCAACTGTCCCAATTTTCCTGGAATGTGTTGGGGGAAGACTCTGGGACATGAGACTTTCAGTTTTAAAACTGAGAGAGTCTTGGAACAAGTTGGTCACTTTATTACCACCATTACATATTGCAATTATCACTACCATCATTAGTGTAGTTTCTAATGTTCTCTGTTATGTACAATTTAAGTTTTCTCAATTTTATGCAAAGGTAATTGAAAGCTACTTTAGAAAAAAATTTTTTATTTGTAACATATAATCCAAGGAAAAAACTGTACCTACCACACAAATATCTTTCAACTGGAAGTCATCCTTAATGAAGCTCCTCCTATATAGAGTTCAGGAGTTGCCACTGCCAATAAAGCCCTCGTTATGACACCAGGTTCTTCCCCAGCATCTGATGGGGTTCAGAACCTTGTGGTCATGAGGTTCTACAGTCATGAAGGAATATCCAAATATTTGGATGTTTTCTTTTCCATTTCCGCAACTCGGGCCTCTTTACTGGTTAGGTCAACTGGGTGACCCTACCTACACAGGCTGGGATTACTGTAGGCGACTATTCCCTTTAGAAAACACCTTGAGTTCCAGACAATTTAGTTGGTTAATCAGGATACTCTAAGATAACAAAACTAGTTTAATTGTGTTTATCTGAGTAGACTTGGCCACAAAAATACTTGTCCTGAATTCTAATCTCATATCTATTATTGACAGGCCATATAACTTTGCACAGATCAGTTAATGCTCCCCAACACTGGCTTTCTCATCTGTAAAATGGGGATAATATTGCTTAGTTTGTATCAAATCAGGTGAAAGCACACTGAGAAGTGTAAAATGCTATGCAAATGGAAGTCTTTGTACTTAAAGTGCTTTCTTTTGGTGAATTTTAAAAAAGAATATTATGTTAACTTTATCCTGGCTTTGTGTTCAAAATCTTACGATGCATTAGCACTCAATTTCACGTGTGCAGTATAGCTGTTATTTTTGGCTAATAACATCATTCCATTCATTGTGCAGTCTTGAAGTTTGGGCCCTGAGACAGCACATGTGAAATGGAGACAATGAAATTCTCTATCCTTGAACTCCATTAAATGCCATGGACTTCACACAGTGGCCCCTTGATGGCAACTCTGAGTCACAGTACTCTAGAGAATAAACTACCACAAAGTATTAAAAGCCTTATTCCAGATGGGCAGAGGTGATGTCACCTAAACCTGATCTCAAAATTCAAGCTCAAAAGAAAACCATCCAACTCTATGATTGCTATGTGATGTTTCCACCTAGGCTACTAGAGCTAGGTGCCAACTAGGATGTAGGGTAGGGCTTGCTCTACTTTTTCAGTAGTATTTATGGTGTTGAGGACATCATGAAGGTTATTATAGTGTGTGTGTTTGTGTGTGAGAGTGTGTGTGTGTTTATATAGGGGGGATAGAGGAGCATACCAGCTTTTGAGTTAGACGAACCTGGGTTTAAAGAGCTCGGCTTTTTACCTGTGACTTTGAATTAATAATAATAATATAGTAATAATTTGTATTATTATTCTGGCTCAATTGAGATGAGAATGCTGTCTTTGCATCAAGGATGCCTACCTGGGTGGCTCACAATAAAACAACCGGGAAGGAGGCTGTGGGAGGATGATTCAGGACAGGAGGAATTAGCTTTGGCCTGATCCTATCAGCTTGACTCTCCTGTAGGAGAAGGATCAACCAGAAAGTGGAGGTGTGGAAGGCTGATTCCCAGCAAGGCCTACTGGCAGATCGAAAAGGAATAGAGGAAAATTGTTATATAACCTTCAAGCAAAAGTGAGAACCCTTCAAAATGTGTGTCTACAGGAAGAGTCTCCAGGAGCCAATGGTAGCCAGACCCAAACCAGGCCTGCTGAAGGGTGGGAAGATGAGCTTCAAGCTGATGCTTGTTGCTCCTCAGGAGCCCTGTCCTCCAGCAACTCCAGGCTGCTCAAATGTGCCCAGATAAATCTTCCTCCAGGCTGTGGATAGAATGCCCTGGTCTTCCTCTCCACCTTGTTCCCTCTCTAGGCTCCATCTGCTTCACAGTCATTTCCATGTTTGAATCCAGCCCATCTTTTAAGGCCCATCTCAGACGACTCCTTCTCCGTGAAGTGACACTGTTGGAAATGTTCTCTTCCCTCTCCAACCGTGGTGCCTGGACTACTGGGGTAAAAGAAAAAAAAAACAACTTAGGGATTTGGGAAGGATAGATCTTGGATTGACAATTTTTATTTTAGTAGGTAAGGATATTTAAAAATGCACAAATAAAACTATTTTCTTTTAATTTTATAAAAGTTAATATGTTAATTTCAAAGGTAGGAAGGACATTTTCAGAATAAACAATGGTTTTTGAAATAGAACAAATTTAACCTTACAAAGAAATTTGTCTACAAGGTTCTTTTTTTTTTTTTTTTTTGCTTCATTTTACCTTAGATTTCTGAGAATTTCACCGTGGGCTTAGAGCCTTCTGCAGACCATGATATTTAGCAATCTCAACCATGTAACAATTTATTGGTAATTCTTTGGCCTTTCTCAAGGTCCCCATTATGCTGACATTTTTTAGGTTCATGCCTATTGTATCCTAAGCTCCCTTAGGGTAGGACCCAATTCTTTCTTGTTTTTATATCCTCTGAAGCTCTTAGCCTAGAGTCAGGCCCTATGAAAGTTTGAATAGATGGATGTATATGCTATGCTTGGACAAGGTAGACTTCTGAGTGGACCAGAACAAGTGATAGGGGCTTTCCCAGGGGTCCTTTGCTGCCCCAGTTTCTGAGAGTTCCAAACTAGAACCAGAGCTATGGTAGATTGATTGCATTAACCACCCTTGTCCTGTGACCTTGTAGTGCCCTACAAGGGGCCGGACATATAACTTATTTTGGATCATTGGATGTTAGCAGACATGATGCCAACAGAGGCTTGGGGAGGCATTTGCTTATTCCCACTTGTGCTCTTGTGCTCTGCTATTGCCTTGAGAAGAATACGTTTGAGTTGCCTGCAGGGAAATGAGATAAGTGAAAAAAGCCAAGTTATCTAGTCAAGGTGAACGTAGATTAGCCAGCAGATAGCCAACACTCAGAAACATGAGCAAGAAAACTACTATTATTGGCAGAGGCAACTGGTCAACCTGCAGCTAACTGTAGCCTCTTGAGAGAGTTCAACCAAGATCAGATTTGTTAAAAGCTGAATTGAGCAAAAGGAAGACTGAGCCAGGAGAAAGGATGGGAAGAGAAGGAAATCTGCAGGGAGGGGAGGGGTCGTAGACCACCTTTGCCCACTCAGCAGTTATCCCTGAGCCCGGACTTTGTGGCAGCACTTGTGTTCCTGGGAGCCAGGTGAAAGGAGTGTGGCACCAGAATGTAGGCTCAGGTTCCCAGGAGGCACTCCTATACTCCCCGGCGGTCCTGGCCCTGAAGTTCCATCCTCCAGCAAATGATTTTGCTGGTCTGAACTATACAGGTAAGCACTCACCTTACTTTGAGTTTGTTAATTAAACACATATAAAATGCATCTAAATGTTTTTAAAACAACGCATCACAAAAATACCAGAGTTTTGATACTTAAAACTAAACCAAACAAGACAGGCATGTTATGCTTTAGCTGCAAAATCCTTCCTACTTTCAAGCTTTTTCAGCCAACAAGCAGAGGGAGAGGCCTTCTAAATTTTGCAAATATATTATCAGCCAGTACGATCAGCTTTTCTGAATTCACTGCTATGAAAATGCTTTGCCCAGCTCTAGCTACAAATTTTCCTGCCACCTGGGTGAGATTTATTGTCTTTCAACACAAGCCTCCGGTATCTCTTGTCAAGCCATAGGTCAGGTGCAAATGAACCATTTCATTCTGGCTTTCCCTAAGTTTTAAAAACTAGACCTTTCCCCTAAGATAGGGAATTCTGTCGTGAGAGGGCTTGGGAAGAGAAGACATAGACTAAAAGTTGGCCATTCACCAGAAACCATTTGAAATCTGCAGCCAAGGTGATTCGTGCATGATGTGATCGCCCTTCCTGCTTTCTAGCAAACCTGTGAGTGCACCTCTTGGCTACACCTACAGCTACACCTAAAAAACGGCTCTGCAACTTTCCCTGGTTTAGACAAGTACCTCATCTTTCTCAATCCTGGGCAATTTGTTAATGGCTAGGCAGTGTTTGCCTTTGAAGAGGCTGTAGTTTTGAGTACGTGGAATGGCAGATTGATGGTTCTCCACCCTGACTACACAGTAGAAGCACCTGTGGGGCTTTAAAACAACCTGTGATGGTTAATTTTAACTGTCAACTTGGCTGGGCCATGGTGCCCAGATATTCTGGATGTTTCTGTGAAGGTGTTTCTGGATGAGTTTGACATTTAAATAGGTGGACTTTGAGTCTAGCAGATTGCCCTCCGTAATACGGGTGGGCCCCATCAAATCACTTGGACGCCTGAATAGGACAAAAGACTGACCTTCTCCAAGCAAGAGAGAATTCTGCCAGCAGATGGCCTTCAAACTTCAACTGCATCATCGGCTCTTCCTGGTCTCCAGCCTGATGGCCCACCCTGCAGATATTGGACTTGCCAGCCTTCATAGTCGAGTGAACCAGTTCCTTAAAATGAATCTCCCTCTTTATATATACACATCTTATTGGTTTGTTTTCTCTGGAGAATGCTGACTAATACAACGCCCATATCTGAGCCCTTTTCCCCAGTGATTCTGATGCAGTTGGCCTGGCATGGGCCAGGGGAGTGTTGTTTTTAAAAGATCTCTGGGTGATTCTCATGTGACCACTGTTGAGGACTACTGCCAGAGCCTCTCTCCCCCTCACACATGAGATAGGGCCTGGTCCAATCCCATCACTGTCTTTCGAGTCCTGAATTTATCATTAGTTGGCTGAATAACCTTAGACACATAACTCAAACTTTCTGAGGCTCAATGTTCTTATCTATAAAGTAGAGATAATAACACCAGGGCCATCAGATTGTTGTGAAGGTGATGAGATGTCAAAGGAAATGAGGTATGGGAAGGCACAATATTTTCCTTTTTGTGAGGTGGGAGTGGATGTGTGTGTTGTACACCTGTTACTTTTGTAATCACCATGTTGAACAAAACACATGGCTCTGTAAGGAGGGTGGGGCTTTTTTTCGGCCTCAGGTGCTAACCTTTGGCTTCTCCTCCCTGACAGGCAGCTCAGTCTCTGCAGTTTTCCTAGTGTGGCTGAGAGCCCTGTATTGGACCTGGTTTCGGCACAGTGGGGGCCAAGTCAGGATGGGTGGGTTCCTGGATATTCAAGACTCAGCAATTGTAGTTGACTTGGGGTTTCTGTGTGGGGGCTCTGCACAGGGGGACAATCTGGGACTTTGGATGAAGTCATAGGTCGCTCTGCAAATGTTGGTGAAACAAATTGAAACATTGTGGTCAATCAATCTGTGTAAGAGACCAGGAGACATATGTGAGCGATTTTCATGGTTAACTGAGGCGCGCCGTTGCCTGAGGTGAGAGGCTGCAGCTCATGCGTGGGTGAAAATGATCCCGCTCCAGCTCTGACCCGACAGACAGCTTGCTGGGATGGTGAGTTACTTTCAGGCGGCCAGGCTCCCATTCAGGTACCAGAGTGCCTGGCTGGGAAGCATGCTCCTGGATGCAATTTCACACTGGGACATTTGAGAGGGTTATGGGAAACTACTTTTCCCTTACTCTAGCATCCTGAGTGAAATGGATTCAGGACATGTAAAAAGCATGTCCTTTAATTTATGGCAACATAAACAAACCTGAGCAGCCTGGACTGAAACTACAAAAATGAGGGTGATGGGGAGAGCGTGGGCGTGAATAATGCGGTTAACATCCTTTCACCTCATGTCGTGTGAGCCTGGGCGGGATGGCTTCGGCATTCGGGCCATTAGCAACATGCTCTGCCTACATTAAAACTGTGAAAATAGTTGGATTTATTTACATCCCACATTGTAGGAGGGTATTTTTAATAGCTTAAGAAGGTGCTTCATTGGAAAGGATTGAAGAAAGGAAACAAGCCTATATTTAGAAAAGCTTATACCGGCTGTGCAAATTTTTGCCTCATCCAGGAAACTCTATTCAGTGGCTGCCAGTGGACTCCACCTAGAAAGATCATGAAATTCTTGATGGTTTCAGATGTAATCCGTTCATTCCATTACATACTTAGTGGCTGCCTCTGGGTAAGACTGTGCTAAACTCTAAACAGGTATAAAGATGTGTTCATCTAATGTTAATGCTAAAGCGATTTACATTAAAATGCTGTAGAGGGCAGTGATTAACACAGCGCACAAGTTCCACGTGGTGCCAGTGGTGCAGCCGTATGCAAACTACTTTAAGTGGTGATGATGATGATATTTGATAGCGCTGCTGCTGATAATGGTGATGATGATGGTGATAACAAACATGTATCGAGCACTTACCATGTGCCAGGCTCACGATGAGCTCAGTTGTAAGAGCTTTTCGTGTATTCTTATTCAATCCTCACAATAACCTGATAAGGTGGGTTACCATTATCTCTATTTTTATTTCCTTCATAAGATATAGTGAGGATTAAATGAGTTAATGTATATAAAGCACTTAGCACAATGCCTGACATTTGGACACCTCAGTTAAGTGTTAGCAATAATAATGAATATTACATTTTAATTGGTTGATAGAAACCAGTCCCCAAATAATTGTAATAGCTGCTCTAAGAGAAGTATGAACAAAATGCTATAAGGGTTCAGAATGGGGAGACAGTACATCTAGGAGAGATGAAGCCTTCATAAGAGAGGGGGTCTTAAAGCTGGGCCTTCCAGAAAAGACATGATCATATCAGGCAGGGTGGCTGCAAAGGCACGCAAGCAGAGGCAGCAGCACGAGTGTGACCTGGGCAATGACCAGGAAACAGGACAATGCAGGACATGTTTGGGGCAACTGTGACCAGGCCAGTTGGCCAAGGGGGAGGACACATATAAGTTAAGACTGAAAATGTGGGTTGTATTGTGGAGCACCTCCAATACGTTCCAGGAGTTTACACCGAATCTGGTAGGCAAGGAAGCCACTGAAGGACGGTAAGTGGTGAACGCCGTGGTCAAAGCTCTTTGCTTCTTGAATGCAGCAGTGCTCCGGGAGTTACCTGGGGAACACAGAAAATATTGCCCAAGCCATTGGTCCTGGGATTTAAACTGAACTCAGAGCTGGGCCGCAGTCCAAAGTGGATGCGAGTTCGGCTTTAAGAATGAGGATTAGATCAGACCTAAAGACTCACAGGGGCCAGATTTAGCCAGTCTGGTCCCTGTATCAATGACAGTGCCAATATTTTATCTGTTTCTAAAGTGATCCCAGCCATCTTGCTTTTGCCTTTTTGCCTGTCTAATGGAGACACTTACAAGGAACAGCAAGGAGCACCAGCACACATCACACACCTGAGACAGAGCATGTTGGGTGAAATTTGTATAAAACTTGACACTAAATCTTGCAGCATTTTTTCCTCCCTCCCTGTTACTTTTAAATGGGACAAAGAGTGATTCAAGGACAATCAATTCCTTGTGTATTTCTTGTGTGCTTTCACTGTGCAAGGCACAGAGCTGTAAAGCTGCATCATATTGCCCCTGTCCTCTGAGAGCTTGGAGTCCAGCAGAAAACCTAAGACGAGAGCAGGAATAACTGTAAGATGAAGTGAAGAGGGGTAAGAGGTGGCAAAGGGGGTGCAAGTAATAATGACGGCTTTTCGTTGGAGAAAGACAGCATATCATCCCGCCTTATTTCGTCCTTGTAATTTAGTACACTCTCCACTGTGTGGATAGTGTCCGGGAAGTCAGAGAGACCTTGGTTTGAATCCTGGCTCCACCTTTTACTAGTCAGGACTCCTCTGCCAAATTTTCTGAGCTTCGTTTTCTGCAAAATGGTGATGATATTCTTACCTCATGTAACTGGTATTGGGGTACAACAAGGCAAATATTAGTTAGGTTATGCAGATACTTTTGTCTGCAGGTAACAGAAAACCAAACCCAAATTGGCCAAAACAGAGAGTTTACTAGCATGTAAAAGAGGCAATTGAGAGCGGAGTAGCTTCAGGGTTGAATCATCTGGTCAAGGAGCAGGCTCTTTCAGTCTCTGTTCTGCCACCCGCAGTGACAGCCTTCCCCAGACCTACTCCAGTGATGTTTGTAGCATGGATGTCCATGTCCGTACGTCCTCATCCATATCTACTTCAGCAGGGCTAACTTAGGCCAGTGCTGCTTCTGAAGCAGGAGTCATCATCATAGGTGCCTGTGTGAAGTCCTGGAAAGTTGTGTGACCTTAAGTAAGTTACTTCACCTCTCTGTACCTCAGTTTCCTTATTTGTCAAATGGACTTCATGATAGTACCTACCTCCTAGGGGCAGTGTTAGAATTTAATGAATGATGGTTATCTGGATCAGTGTTTCTTTCAGACCACCTGCAGCAACCCATTGGTAAGTCACGAAATAAATTTAGTAGATTATGGCTATCTTGAAAACCACAAAGAAAAGAAACAAAATGGAACAGTAGTGAATAAAGAATCCCGGTAGTGAATAAAAGTAGTGAATAAAGCATATGATAAAGGTAAATAATGTTTCATGAAACTTTTTTTTTTTTGGTGAGGAAGATTAGCCCTGAGGTAACATCTGTTGCCAATCTTCCTCTTTTTGCTTGAGGAAGGTTGTCCCTGAGCTAACATCTGTGCCAATCTTCCTCTATTTTTTGTATATGGGATGCCACCACAGCATGGCTTGAGGAGCAGCGTGTAGGTCTGCGCCCAGGATCCAAACTCACGTACCCCGGGCCGCCAAAGTGGAGTGCGCGAACTTAACCACTACGCCACCAGGCCTGCCCCTCATAAAACTTTTGTTTAAGTTTTATATGTATTTGTGAGTGTGCTTGGTTGTGATAGAAAACTCATTTCATGAGTTTAGTTCATGAAAAAAAAGGCTGAGGTGCATTGGCTTGGGCTACTCAGGGTGAATGGCCGAGGCTGGGGCCGTTCCTTTAACCAGGGCATCGGGAGAGAGGAGAAATAGATGTTGGGGAGAAATACCAATTGCAAACCCTTCTATCAGATTTACCAAGTGCCAGGCGTTGGTTTAAGAACTTTACATATATTAACACATGCAACTTTCACAGCAACTGTATGAGTTAGGCACCTTTATTGACCCCATCTTCCAGATGAGAAAACCGCGGTAGAGAAGTTAAGCAACTTAGACGATGTCACACAGCTAGTAGTGGTGGAGTAGGTTCAAACCCATGCAGCCTGGTTCTAGAGCCCATGTTTTTACTATACTACACTGTGAGTTGGCATTTGACGTTCATTCCCTGCATGTATGGTACTCAGCAAGGTGCCAGGCACAACACACAGAGTAAGCACTCCATAAACTGTAGCTATCATTAGGAATATTATTTTGGAAAGACCAATTTGCAATCATGAAATGCCCCTCCTGGATGTTCTCTCCAGCCTGAGGATGTGTAGACAAGTCCATGGGAGAGAAGGAAGCTTTGACTTTCTATTCTATTCAGGTGCTTAACAAAGGGGATACCACGTTGTCCTCAAAAGGCCTTTTAGGGCACAGCCAAGTTTTGCAAAGGCTGTGGGTATGTATGGGGTGGCACTGATCTGCGACAAAAACAATTTCCTTTAAAACAGGTCACCTCTGTCACTCTGAGGTGTGTTAGGTAATGGTTTCATGACAAATCCACAAATACATGGTACTAGCCGCTGAGAGCATGTGGTGAACAAAGGGTCAGTCTGATTCTGGTGTTTGGAAGATGCTCTGATCTCTTCCAGGGGTGGTTTGGAAGGGAACCTGGAAGACCGAACAAAGTGAACTTCCTGTGCCCTGTAACCAAGGGAGCAGCAAAGAAACACCCTGGAGGAGCCTGACCTTAGTTTATAGGGGCCGTCTGGGTGGGGCTAATCTAATACAGCAGAGGAAGAATTTTTAAAAAGAGTCCCAAGAGGACTAATAAAATGGCTTTGAATTTCATTATGTTTGAGAGGGAGGCACTAATTCAGTTAGCCACAAGATGAGAATTTTCCTACCCCTTCTGTTTGAAGCAGTTCAGAAGATAGACTGCAGCCGAGGAGGTGCCTGGGCTGCCTTTGAATATAGTCTTCTTTCTGAAGAAAGACAGTCCTTGTCAAGTTTCAGTCTGGCTTCTGAACCCTTACTTTTCTCCTCTGTAAAATTGTTGGGAGTGAGAACAGCGTAGTGAATAAGAGCGTATACCTCGGAGTCTGCTCTCCTGTGTTCAAGTCCCAGCTCTGCCATTTATAGGTGTGTAACCTTGAGCAAGTTACTTAACCTTTCTGAGCCTCAGTTTCCTTACCCGTGAAGTGGGGATAATAAAAGTAGCTATCATAGTCATAGGACTATAATGAGTGTTAACCAAGTTAGTATATGTTAAAGCATTTAGAAGAGGGCCTGGGACACTCTATTTAAATATTTGCTGTTAATATTGAGGATCTGCTATGTGCGACGTACTGTGCAGGGAGCTGGAGATATCAGGATGAGTAGGGCAGGATTTCTACTCCTCAAGTCTTAGAGTGTATAGACACGCAAACAGAAGAGAATCATCACACAGGCGGTCAGTACTCTGAAGTGGCCAGAGGCCTGAGGAAGAAGCAGCTGTCTCTAGGAGATGTGGGGAAGGCTTCCCAGAGGAGGTGACCTTGGATCTTGAGAGATAAATAGGAGGCTGCATGGGCAGGGGAATAGAGCGGACATGCCAGGATTCAGGAATAGCATGGCCTAAAACAGGTCTTGCAAGGCTATAGTGTGTCTAGGAATTAGGGGGCGTTTACCAAGGGGTGAGGCCAAGGATTTATGGGGTGGACTGGTAAGGTATGAGGCTGGAAGATCACTGGGAGCAAGCAGTGAACAGGACTGTTCATTTTGGGGAAACAAGATGGTTCCACTAAATTAGGACTTCTGTGAGCTTTACAGAATTGAATTATTCTTGTCTAGGTTTTTTCTTGGATAGAGGACTTCAAGCATTTTTGGAGAAAGCTCATTCCATAGCTAAATAGTCACGTCTTGGGGTTGACATTGGATCTTTCATTGGTGGCTGCTCTGGTGATCTCATCCCCCACCCCCACCAAAGGGGAATTTGCCATTCTGGTTAACAGGATTCTGAGGTGAGGATCAGAAAGAAAATGTCTGCAGATTGTTATTCCTAAACCTGCTGAATTGTTAACATCACCGTTGCAATTTAGCATGTCCATTGAGTATGTGGTTTTTGACTTTGGCAGAATATGCCATTTTGGAATTGGAATTATTCTCATAAATTTTTTCATTTGTCAGCTTCAGAATCCTATTGCTGCACAACCCGTACTTTTAAATGGATCGTGTCCTAAAAATGTATTTTTAAGTCAGTTGTTTGGACCACAGATTACGTAGTTCCATAAAAATAACAATATAATTGGTGGTTAGGTCTCTGGGCAAGTCCTTCAAGACTTAGTTAACACAAAATGTAGCTGAATAGTAGCTAATATTTATTAAACAAATAATATGATTATGGTACTAATGAATTTGTTTTAAAAAATTAGGAAAACAGCAACATTGAATAGAAATTTTAAGTTTCTATTCTATTTAAAACATGTATCTGCTTTGCTAGATTGCTACTGTATCATATCTTGACAGTTCATAAGGCACCTTTGGATACATTATCTAATTGGAGCCTCAAAACCATCCTGCGGGGTCAGTGCAGGCGAGGAAATTGCAGTTCAGAGAGGCGAACTGGCTTGTCCAAGACCACAGAGCTCTTGTCAAAACTCTATTTTTCTTTTTCTAAAGTAAAGGTATAATATAAATGGATAGCGAAGTAGAATTACCTTTACAATGTCAATTGCATAGAAATCGTGCCACATTTTGATTAGAGTTTTTGGAAAGGATGTGGGTTATGAGATGACAAGATCTTGCAACTACTTGTCTAAACTATTAAATATTTATTGAACTCCTACTAATCATTCCTGTTTTTTTGGGAGGGGGCAGAGAATCACAGGTATTTAAGGCATGGTTTCTGGTCTTTTTTGGTTGTTGTAGTGGTAGCAATTGCAGAGTAGAAGGTCCCTTATCCAGTGCAGTTGGGGCTGGGAGTCTGTTGGTTAATCCAACATCATGGTTTAAGGTAATAACCAGAATGAAAGACATACATATCTTAAATATCAAATATCACAATGACTTTCTAAGTAAACCAATTTAGCCAAAATAAGTCAATGCCTTTGACAGAGATAATAGAAAAAACAAGTTGTTTTATAGTAGAATAAATATATCATGCCATTTCCAGGAGGCACAGAAAAATAAATGAGAAAATGCTAGACTGAAGTTATATGACAATGAAACAGTCATCTGCTAATATTGAGCAACTTCCTCAGGCTGTAATAGCAACTTTGCAGGATTCACTATCCTGTAATTTTTAATTTGCATGGATACTCCTTAAAACCAGGGACATTGCTTTATTTTTTTTGTATTCCATGGCAGCTAATCGTGTGCTGAGCACACAGTGCTGGATAAATGTTTGATGAATGAAAGAAAGGATAATTTAACACAATATTAGTTATGTTAGTAGAATAATATCCTAATCTGAGGCTCGAAGAGTCAACTCTCTTTTCTACATGTTTAACTGTCTCCCAGAGACAACCTTAGGCCTTGGGAGATGAGAAAATCTGCTTTGGCTGAATTTCCAAATGACAAGGCCAGCTTTCTCAAAAATGTATTTCTATTCCATTCCATTACGCACTTTGTTATGATCCTTGGCTGTCTTCCTGCACCTTATGACAAATCCTCATGGAGCAAATACCTTCTACATAGGGACTCATGCCAAGAAGACAGGCAGAATTCCACCCCTACCTTTTTTTTTTGTGAGGAATTTTGAGAATTCTAAAAAGGACTGTAGAACACTTTAATCCTATATCCAGGTTTCTCCTGGAATTTATTTTTCCCTTCTGTGGTGCATTTAAACTCTATTGTTCCCGGTGTATTTATTTGTAAAATGGATTTAATTCTGTTCTTGTAAAGCCTTTAGAAAGGTCTGTCAGGGGCACACCATGCTTAAGAATGATGTTAAAGTTTTAAAAGAGATTTATTTGACCCTGAGGCTGAATGGCACAGCCTGCAAATGTGATAAATCTAGCAAATAAATAAACAAATAAATAAATAAACATAAATGCCTTTGAGGAAGCGACTGGCCAATAGGCTGCTCTGCTGTTGGCATTTACTTTTACAAGAGCACTTGTTAATCCCACATGCTCAGGACAGTTATAAAGGTTTCATTTCCTCCCCAGACCCTAGTTCCCCCCGGGTGTGCGGAGTGGAACACTTTATTTGCGACTGGAGTCATGAATGTACTCCCTGCAAGGTGATGACTTCGTGTATATTGATATTGCCAGTAGGGGGTTATTTTCTTTCCTGTGAGGCTGTGATCCTTTGAAGTCAGGAAACACGAATTACACAGCTCTTTGCACAGAGCTTTATGCATAGAATGTGTTCAACAAACATTTGTTAAAGTAATGAATGAGGAAGGTCTTGTTCACTGCTGTCTATCTCCAGCACCGAACCTCGTGCTATCACGTGGGAAGCACTCAATAAATATTTGTCAAATGAATGAATTGTGCAAATCATGGTTTCAGCAGATATTTCTATCTTTAATACTCTTGCATCTCAGAAGCAAGGTGATATTGGAGTCTTTTTGGTTGTTAGAATAGCACATTGTAGTTATTTGAAAAACGGTGTCAGAGCTTATCTTCAGTGAGATAAGGTGCTAGACTGTAGAGGAGGGAGGGCAGATGGATGACTAGAGAAAGAGAGGAGAGAGAGAGTCAGAAGCACAAAGGCCAAACATATCTGTCTGTCTGTCTATCCATCCTACCATCTATCTATCTATCTAGCTATCCAGCTAGCTAGCTATCTTAGCTATCTATATATCTAGATACATATACATATATAAAACTAGCTATTGAAATTAATCAGTGTGGAAAACTTTTAAATCTACATCTATTTCTACCTATTTTTAGTTTTTATATATAGTTTGCACCTTTCTCCTGAGTGCAAGACCCATAGTTCAACTGCTACTGGGCATTTCTACTTGTATGCCCACTGGCAGCCTAAACTGTCATTTGTCCTTGAGGGCTGAGCAGTTGGTCCATCATTGAAGTCAACTGTCTCCATCTCAGGATCCATCTATCTTGATGATCCTTCCCCGTGGGTTTATATAGAAATTTTCATGGGGTCCTTCACTGACATGGTGCAGGTTATCTATCTAAAACCTGCACTTCCCACCAGTTCTCCTGCTCAGAAACTTTCAGTGGCTCCTCATTATTTACGGGTTAAAATTCAAATGCCTTAGACTTGTTTTCAAGGAACTTTAAAACCTGCCCTTTGAACTTTCTGTTACTCCTCTATTTCTAAGCCCCCTCTTCCAGCCAGGCTTGTAGTAACTCACTCTAGAGCAACTGCTGTTCATTACCATTACACCTCAATGACCCTCGTGGAACACCCTGCTATGCACCCTGCTCTACAGAAGATTTCATTTGTTTCTTCACCTGTTTACTCTTCACAGGAATTCCACCCCTCCCTCCTCCAGTTGAGCTAAATCTTAACCATCCCTTAAGGCCCATCTCAAATCCTTTTTTCTCCAAGTTGCCTGCTTTGGCAATCCCAGTCCATATTTCTTTTTCCCCTGTTTGAGCTAATCACTTACTCTTTTGTACTGATATATTTTTTAATGTTAATCTCGTCCTTCTAATTGCCTTGTCTGCTCCCATGAGGGAAGAGTTCTTCCGCAGCCTTTTTTTCATTTGTTTGTGTGTGTGTGTCGATTGCTTGCTGAAGGCGCTCATTAATTGTGGGCTAATTGATTGTGCAAATACTTCAACATTTTGAGCTCTTATTATTTTCTAAATTTGTATCACTTTAACAATCAGAAACCTGTCTCTGAGGCACAAATTATTTATCATACTAAAATTTCAATTACCAATATTAACAAAGGCACCATTTTAAACATGGTGATTTAAAATATGCATTTGCCCTTTTAACTCTCTTTACTAACTTTTTTTCCTGGAATATTGGTAAAAAGTAGATTTATCATGATCATTATTCTACTTTTTGAGCTTGAAAGGCTTGAAGAAAGGTCTTCCTAGGGCTGAATCTTTCCCCTGTCCCTTATGGAATGGTTGCAATGTCATAAGGAAAGATCATATTTCTCAGGAATCTAGTCACTTCTCTACCATTGACTATGCAACCTTGGGTGAGACACCCAACTGCTTGAGCTTCAATGTCCTCATCTCTGAAAAGGGGAACAATGATAACAGCTGGGCCTGAGATCATGTAATATTCAGGAAAATGTTCCGAACACTGTAAAGTTCTAGCTAAGTGTTAGGTCCTGTTGTTGTCACTGTCATATTACCGTCTCCATCACTTTACCACCTCTGCCACCATATGCCCTCAACTCAGGCATCAAGATGCACATTGGAGCTGGTGACTTCTTATAGCATAAAATAGCAATATGCCATTTTCCAAATGTGAATGGTTCATATGTAGTATCTTCTTTTGTATGTTGCAACTTCTGAGGAAGCTGAGTAGGGCAGACCATTTATCTCTCTTGCTGTGTTGGGATCTCTTCTGGTTTTTGTGACTCCTGCTCCCACCGCTGCAATGGGCCTTTGGATTGTAAAATGTCTCATGGGAATGGGAAGGGAATTTCAGTTTCACATGGTGAGCAGGTGGTCCTGATATATGGCATTTTGTTCAAACTAAAACACTATCAATTGTAAAACACACCATTATTTCAAAAATCACCAAGAAAGGAAGAAGTGCCACTGATTTTTAAAGATTACAAGATACATCCCTTTTCAGAGATGTTAAAATGTGAAACATGAGTGTCTGAGAATTAGTCAAATACAGTGGGGTCATTACAGCAAGAGTCGGTTTGGGGTCTTCTGAGCCCCAGACATGGTGGGTCCAGGGATCTCCCTTCTCCCTCCTCCTGCCCCAGCCTACTTTGCAGACAAATGCTACTAAGCACCCCGATGCTGAGTTGCAACCCTCTGGCCTCCTGCTTCTCCCCAGGCTTTTTGTCCTGTGAAGGCAGTGGGAGGAGGAGCTGGTGGAGGCCAAGCAGAGGCGAGCACAGAGCCTGGGAAGCTTCCTGTATTGACTTGGCAATGCCACTTCCTCAGTCCCCTTGTTGCTATGTTAAGTCAGCATGGTAAGAAGTTGCTCAGAGGCAGACCCTTCCAGTTCTGGAAGGCACATTGCTGGGCTTATATGTTCTCTTATCCGGAGGCACTGGAAGATCAAGTGCCCACTTGAAGTTTTTCCCAGCCCTGAATGGGTCCTGTTTGGTAAGAGTTTGTCTTGTGATATGGACCTTCCAAAGTGACAAGTAACCCGATGCACTAGGCCTGGGCCTAAGAGCAAAGTGGTTTTCTTCTTTCTCCAAGATAGAAGTCAGGGCTGGAAGTGAACAGAAGGTTCAAGTCTATTTGCAGCAAAAGGCATGATTCCTGCCCTTGGATGTGTGGGGTGGGTGTGGGGGTCACCCATCTCAGGTGTCACCGCCAACTGCAGATATTTCAGCACCTCTTTTCCTTCAAATATCTTGGGTTTCAGACAGGGAGGTAACCAGATCCTTCGCATTTGCTACAGTACTGCTGTTTCAGGCCTTGTTCCTCGAACTTACAAGTCACCTGCTCCTCCTGAGATACTGTCACCCTGTGGGGTGAGACATCTACTATTTAGATTTTGCTAACAACATTGGAAATAATGTGTAGCTCAAACTCATGTCATCATTTAGTGTGGATCTTTGGGCAGCAAAGTACGTCATTCTATTACAGCTATAGTATTGGTTTAACTTCTTTCGTTTGAAGAGTGAATTAGAAGGGTCTGTGGATTATTGCCCCAGATCCTTGAAAGGTTATTTAATCTCTTCATTGTCTTTCTGTCTATGGTATAAGTCTCTGTTCTCTAAGCATTTAAGAGCAGGGGACTTTCAGCAGCTTCCCAGCCCTACATCAATAAGCCCAAACTCCTTAGTATGACACTTATAGCTGTACTAGACAGGGCTGTTAGCTCAAACTAGCTCAAGCAAAAAGGGAAGGTAATTACTCATGTAACTGAGAAGTCCAGGGTAGAGCTAGAGCTTCAGACATAGGTGGTTCCAGGGGCTCAATCAATGCCTTCCAGGCTCTGTCTCTTTCTTGTCATCTCCTGGCTCCAGGTCCCTCAATATCATGGCTTCCTTCTACAGACATGCTCTTTCCAGACAATGGGGAAGATGGCCACCCACATCTAAAATTGATATCCTTTTAGTGTTGGAGGAAAGAGCCATTTCTTTCTTCTGATTTCATTACATGAATCCAGGGAAGCCTTGATTGACTCTGCTTGGATCCTGTGTCCACCCCTGGACCAGTCGTTAATGCTAGCTCTGATTAGCTCCTCCTGAGCCACGTGCCCACCCGCATGACTGTGGGTGCCTGGACAAAATGATGACAGCCCCACTGGGACCACACGCAATGGAAGAGGAACAGCTGTCTAAAGGCAGTATGAGTGGTGGACAGACAGAAACACTAGCTGTCCTCTATAAAGGTCTTCTATGATTTGGCCCCTTCTATCTGTCCATCTCCTTCTAAGATTTCTCTATAGGCTCTTACCTACCAATCACATTGACTATTTCCTTTGATGAAAACCTGCCTTCACCTTAACACCTTATTTTCTTTACATTCAGTGTTCCCTGGAA
This sequence comes from Ceratotherium simum simum, assembly GCF_057802395.1. NCBI lineage: Eukaryota > Metazoa > Chordata > Mammalia > Perissodactyla > Rhinocerotidae > Ceratotherium > Ceratotherium simum. Next base: position 58,293,314 of record NC_141900.1, on the reverse strand, counting down.
TTTTTTTCTTCCCCTTCTCCACTTGTAAAATCTTCTCAGTCTTCAAGGCTTAATTAAAATGTTACTTCCTTAAAAACTCTTTCCTATACTTCCAATTCTTCCACTTTGCAGTCAAAGGATTTGACTGATAGCATTTTTATAGAGTTTGTTTCTTCTTCCCTTTTTTTGGAGTTAATTGGCTTACATGTCTTCCCCAGAAATGCAATGATTAACCTAACCGTTTAGTATTCTTCCAGTGTCACATAAGAGATATGCAATAAACATTTGTTGGGTAGATAAATGTTCTCCCAAGGTCTTTTTTGAGAGGATTCTATGTATTGGATCTACCCAAATACACACACTCACATGCTTTCAGAGCTTGAGTCCATGTATGTAATACTTGCTTAATGATACACACATAGGACTTTTGTATATTGCCAGCAATACTCTGGGAATAACACTGCTAGCTTAGTTACAAGCACATTGTCTTATCTGATGACTTTTCTATCTCTGGGTTAGGGAGTTGGATGAGTTGGGAATGGGGTCATGGAAGAAACTCTGTCAAGCAAAAAAAACCTGGGTGTGCTGTAGGATTAAATTGCATCATCGGGAAAACAGCAAAAGCTAGGAGAGATAGTTGAGCATAATGGGTGAGAATGAAGCCTCCAGGTTTGAAGTCAGGTCCCACTACTTGTTAGCTGTGTGATCTTGGGCAGGTTAACTAATGTCTCCGAGTCTCAGTTTCTTTGTATAATAGAGATAGCAGAGAATTCACATGGTGGGATGGTCGTGAAAACAAAAGAAGATACGGCTTGTAGAGCATCTAACGCAGTATCTGGCTTCTCATGGGTGCTGACCCCCCACCCCCCAGCACACATACACAAGCCATGATACAAATAAGTGCATGATTTTTCTTCAGGGTAGCCAGCCACATTGGGTGAGTCAATATTGGGAATGCATTAAAGAATGCTTGCTCTCAGTTCTGGTTGTAGTTATCTGGCTAATATTGTCACTAGAATGCTGCATTGAAAGGAGGGAATATGTGGATGGCCGGAAGTCATCTCTGTTGAGAGCAGCAGTGGCGGCAGCAGCATCAGCAGTGGATGACGTGTTTTTATTTCCACCGCATCTGAAATGTGCAATTAGCCTGGAGAGAGAGGGGAGGCAGAAGAAGCTCCCTCTGTCCAGATGACGCCTAGTGTGTGCAGGACCTCCCATCTCTGGCCGAAGGATCTGCATGTTAAGGGAACGAGACTAAGCTATTTTCTGGATTCATTCTGTGTTTACTTATGATAACCTAATTGTAGGCATTACAGGAAAGGAACCCCAGAATGTGGTCCACTACTAGAATGATGACAACTCTTGGAACTTTCTCTGATTCTTATTACCCCTCCTGTGATACCCATCATCTTATGTATTCAAATGCTTTTCATATTTATTTGGAACAGCTACAATGCTTCACCCAGAACAATGCACATCACATCAGAGAGGAAGACACATATGTGATTCATTTTCTTAAGCCTGAAGTCTAAGGATTTACCTAAGGACCCAGGAATGTCATGAGGTAAGTTTTGGAAGTGTCTCAGGTGGTGTGGTGATGATCGATTGGCAGGTTCACCTTCTCTTCCGCTAATTGGCTATGGGTTTGCGTTTCTAAACTGTGACCCACCATGTTAATAATCTGATGGAATCTTCAAGGAGACAGAGGAAGGTACACTGCTTTACTAGTACATGGACAGCTGTGAGCACACTTATGCCCTTTGTAGCAGTCCTGGACATCAGAAGAGAGGCCACCATGAGCCAATGCTTCTCTGAACCATGAAATGTCAGTATGGGGTCAGGGTGGGGAGACTTTAATGGTTATCTCTGCAGACTCAGTCGTTTTACTAATAGAGACCCAAAGAAGCAGTACTTTCTGCCCAGAGCTCCCCTAGCATTTAGTTTTTCTCTTCACTTGAAGATTTATCACGCTGCATTGTGATCACTTGCACATCTATCTGTCTCCCTATATCAGGTCAGACTGTTTCAGCTGTGAGTGACAGAAAACTCAACTCAAACTACTTTAAGCAAAAAACGGACTTTATTGGCTCAGTAACCAAAGAGTTCAGCTGGATCCGGAGGCTCGAACAATGCTCTTGGGATCCAGTCTCTCTCCATTTCTCAGTCATGCATTCCTTTGTGCTGGTTCCATCATTCAGTCACGCTTTGCCTGGTGAGGACAAATGGCTGCCAGCAGCCCTAAAAATAGATTGCCATGGCTCCAAATCCAGAGGGAAAAAGAAGGCCCTTTTCTCTGCTAGATTGGCTTACACTGGCTCTGAACCACTCCTGAGCAAATCATGTGGCTCTGATTGGCTGCGCCTGGGGCACATGCCTCTGGAGCTGGGTGTAGGGTCAGCTCTACCTAACCTGCAGGGACTAGGGGGAGAGTGGGTGCTGAAATGATATTTAGGGCACCATTATTAGAAGGAGGAAGAATGGAGGCTGGACATGCAAAAAAATAAATAGACACTGCATTCCCAAAACTTGAGCTCTTCAATAGAAAGACAATGCCCATGAATTTTGCTTCTGCTCTGCTTCCTAGGACCTAGTACCTAGCACTATAACTGGCAAAGTGGAGACTCACATATACTGACTGGAGTGAATTGCTAGTTTTCAGAAGAGCTGGGCCTAACTCCTAGTGCAGTGCTCTCTCCCCCATGCTGTCTCCCATTGGTGACATGTTGCCTTCTAGAAGGGTTTAAAATCATGTATGCTTTTAGCATTTTGTCCCTTTCATTTAAACAATTTATTTAGAGAACTTATTCTAACTTTGCTGTTCAAAATCAGAAATATCGATAGTCTTGATTTTGGCCCATGTACTTTGGCAAATTGATTGGCACTTTGGTAATTCTTGGTAACTTATAGATGTAGCAAATCTTTAGCTATTGTAGGGATCCAATGTGGCTAAATGCGTTTGTATTGGACACATCTCATGAGCTTTTTCAGATTCTCTCAGCTTTGTCTCCTGACTCTCAGCTGCTCACCTTACTCAGTCCCTGCTGCGACTTTCATTCTCTGAGGGTCCACACCATTCTGCAGCCTGACACCATCCAGTGGTACACCCATGTCTCCACCACAACCCAACTCTGACAGCCACCCTGCAGGGCATGGACTGTGTCATAGGGGCCAGATGGTGCAACCTGGAAGTGTGGGGGTGTTAATTCCCCATGGTGCTCTCTCTGACCAATGGCAATCAGGAGATGGGTAGGAATTGAGTAGATAAATTTCCTCTCCTTCCTCTCTCTGTGGACTCTGAGGCCCACTGTGAAGCACTGCCAACACAGTAATGCACCACTTTGCATTGTTTTTTTATTCTTTCCTGCCTCTCTTCTCTTCTCTTTCACTTTCATTGCCCTGGGATTGCACCTCCCAAAGAAAGCATCAGGACTGAATTCCTGCTTCGGGCTCTGTTTTCTAGGAAATCTGGTCTACCGCATTATTTTGTCTTTATGTGACATTTTCTCTCAAAGCTGCTGCAAAGGTTAAGTTTCATCATCTTGATTGGCTCTAATAAAACGAGGTTTCTATTCCTTTCCCTATTTGTAAGATGGATAAACTGAGACACACAGTGGATGCAACTCATTCAACATCATAGGCTTAATCATTGACCTACTGCAACATAAAATCTGGGTTTCCTGTCTTCCCATTGACTGTTTGTACCCAATCATAATGTAAGTCTGGATCTGCACATACAAAGTGCAGAGAATAATTAGGACAATTATCCCCATCATTCAAGCCAGGCAATGAAACCTAAAATAGCTACATAATTGAGCTCAATGTCTTCACATGGGGCCTCTGGAAACAGCCAAGGACGTGTTAGCTGAATCTTGCCATTATGTTGTTCCAAGTGCTACTGGTGATGGCGGGTATACATTTTTAAGCATTTGATTTCATTTCTTGAAATATTTTGAATTATGGGCCAAATTTCTTTGCTTTTTAACTAATGAAGATGAAAATAAAGTTCCAGTAAAGATAATAGAGTTTTGACAGGAGGGGAAATGTCATAATTATAAATAAAACATTTCAGATTTGCCCAGAGGCATACTATCAACATGAAGATAAAGTTAATTAGTAAGTGAATGTTTTGTGCTCTGGTGTCATACTGATTTCAAAGTGACTCCTTGCCATTGCTTTGTGTTTGCTTAAAATGAGGTTTTTTGTTTTGTTTTGTTTTGTTTTAAGATTTGAAATTATACTCAAATACTTATAGAAAGCCAGCAATGAAGAGGAATCTATTACAAAATAATTCAGGTGATGGGATAAGTTCCAATCCAAACCTAAAAGGAAAATGTTATTGTTTCTAGATTTTTCTCTGTGTGGTGGGTGATATTTAGGATAGGGGAGTGGGGTGGGATCTTGAATTGTCTTGTTCTATGTAGAAATTTATTAAATTAATAATTGTGTTATATTGGGGATCCTACTCTCTTTCAAGTATTTTTAAAGCACCATTGAGGAACTGATACTCAGAATGCAGCTGCTTAATCATGTTCCTATTATCAGATACTGCAATGTACGTTCATCTAGAAAAGACGATGCATTAATCTAGCACGAAAGCCACTTCTGCACATTAGCAGCCTGAATTGTAAATGTCAAACCAATATTAAGAGCACAATAGTGTTTTCTGACACCGATTTCAAAGTACGTGAGTGGTGACTATTCTAGACAAATAGCCAATTGTATAAACATTTCAAGTATTTAAAGCAGAAAAAAACCCTCAGTTTTAATGAAATACACATCTAAAAGAACTGAAGAAAAATTTGAGGTTTGCTTGATGTTTACAAATACATCAGACTGGAGAAGTTAGTTTTAGGTTCTTGGTTGGCTCTCAGCTTGGATTTTGATTTTCCCTGTGGCCCGGGTCATGGAAGAAATACCAAGCCTTCATGGAAGATCTTTACCAAGAACCCAAAGAAAGGTCACAAATGTATTGTGTCATGGCAAGACTGATATGATATACTATTCATGTTATGCAGTTGGGAATTAAAGAGGAACAGAGGCTTAGCCATGGCATCCTGGGTGTGAGAGACTGTTGGAAAGAAAGGAGTAGCATCCTATAGCATGGTGAGTTTGTTCGTGGCTTACCCTATTCTCACCTGTCAACCTTTTGATTGAGTTCCATGTTCACATATTCATCTACAAAATGACTGGGAAACAGGTCAGATGTTGATCAATTCTTATGGAAAATTGAGTATTTAAAATATTCTGATTAAGTGTATGGAATAAATAAAAACCAAGATGAGCCAGATTCTTCTCTCTTGATTCTTTCATCTCCAGAGTCTTAGAAGAAACTTGGAGATTTCAAAAAGCTCCCCATTCCCTGGAAAGATAAGGAGATTCCAGAAAGGAATAAGAATTGGCTGTTTAGCATTGGGAACTTGTCAACACCAGTGGATAGAGAAACAAATGGTGAAGGGCAAGAAAACTGAGATTTGGACCTTGGAACAACATTTTTAAACAAAGATCTTCTGCCAAAGAGTCTTTAATATCAACTCCCTTTTAAATTATAATAAAAAATACCACGAAATTCAATGAAATACATTAATTTTCAACATACAAACAATGCTAGGCTTTCAGTCCTGGTTAAAGATATGCTTTCCCAGGGCAGCTGAAGGCATTGTACCTTGTGAGAATTAGCTTTTTCACAAAAAGGTTAAACAGCATTTTAATACAAACTGCTTCCATTTCTAAACGCATAAAAGACAATAAATATTAAAAGTTAGAGAAAAAGATTATGTGACAGAATTTGAGGATTAGTTCCTTCAGGCTATGGAGGCACCATGATACCAACTTCATTTTGGAACAAGATCAAACTTTTTTCATTGCTTAGTTTAAGCATTAATTGAACGTCAACATCTTGAGAAAAGTCATCTGTGGCTGGCTCGTTTTTGGGCTCCGTGGCTTTCTCAACCCAGCTGATGAATGGACAATGCAGGGATAAATCATTACTAACCTTAGTAACAAGCTTAGCCATCTTACTTTCTTACCTCTTCCTTTGTTCTCTCCATTATTTCCTTCCATTCCTTCTCCTTCTATATTTAAGAGCAAAACAAGTGTTTGAAAGTTAAAGGGCATAAAATTTTTTTAAAGCCAGTCAGTTGTATACAAGAAACAAATCCTAAATGTTTGGATTAAATTTATAGTGCACTGCTGGGGCCGGCCCGGTGGCGTAAGCGGTTGGGTGCGCGCGCTCCGCTGCGGCGGCCCGGGGTTCGCTGGTTCGGATCCCGGGCGGGCACCGATGCACTGCTTTGGCAAGCCATGCTGTGGCGGCGTCCCATATAAAGTAGAGGAGGATGGGCACGGATGTTAGCCCAGGGCCGTCTTCCTCGGCAAAAAAAGAGGAGGATTGGCGGATGTTAGCACAGGGCTGATCTCCTCACAAAAAAAAAAAAAAAAAAAATTTATAGTGCACTGCTATTAAGAGGGCACTCAATGCGCAATACTCAACACTCCGAACTATGGTTAATTTTACCTTTAGATTGACTTTTATTAGTTAAGTTCCTTTTTAAAAAGACACTAGTCTCGTATATAATGATTATTCTAATAAAGTCATGATATTATAATTCACAGGGTCTAGGAAATTAAAGCAAAGATTAATGTGCCTGTGTATATTTAATCCCTAGTCTAAGGTCATTGCTGAGGATCAAAGTCTTAACTTGGAAAAATTTAGCCTCGTTACTGTTTTGGGATCTGACAGCTGTCTCTGCACTTTTAATAGATCAATTCCATTCATCTTTTCAAATGAACTTTTCCAAAATGCTTCCGTGAAGTGCCAAGAATATACTTCTCATATGTAACTTTCTCATACATTGGATTTTTTTCCAGTCAATTATTTTAGGTTATTCTACATGTTCTGTATCCCAATATCTTCAAAGTTATTTCTGTTTTATCAGGAGAGCTAGGTGTGTGGCTAATAGAAAATGGTGGATAATTTTAACAGTAATGAAGTTTTATATACCTCTGAATATGGGTATAGGTGATATTTTAGAAGTACACAATATTCCAAGGAAGATGTTGGAATCATCCATCTTCACAGGATTTGTCTCAGTGGGGATTATAGGTGGTCATTCAAGTCCCTACTTCTTATCCCTTTCTGGAGAGAGAATAAAAGATGTAACTATGAGCATGAGGTGACTTGCTATGCATTTATATTTCTGGCTCAGAATTTTCCTGAGCTGAGGAGATGGGGAAGAAATTAGGTATTTTTATGTCAAGTGCTTCTTGCTGAGCCTCACAGTTTGTATAGGAGTGAAAATGAACGATGGAAGAGTGGTGTTTATGATGGATTTTATTGCTCTTTTATGTCTATGAGAACCTAAGAGAAGGAAGCTAATTCACAATCCCACAATGCGAGTGGGAATCCACTCGCATAAGTAGGCATAAATTGTTAAAACATGTATATAAAGACTAAATAGTAGAAACTATTTATTCTGTTGAAATTGAACTGTAACAAGTTTGGTTTAAGGTTATCCACAATGTAACCAGTCATGGCGAAATACTGTAAGAATAAACAATTCAAAGAAGGTACTACATAATGGTTATTATACACAAGGTAGGAAGCATCACTGTCATTGAGGGCCCAAAGGACCATTTAATTCTTGCTAGCACATTGAAAAGAAAAACAGGAAGGGCACAGTGCCCAATATAACAGATGTTGGAACAAGAGGCCAGAGAGAATCCAAGGTAGGTGCAAACAGTCAGGAATTCCTTGAGAAGGTGGTATCAAAGATGGTTGTTTTTCCAGCACAGACAATTTGATATTCAGATAGTATACTATTGGCCTTTGATTGAGAAACTTTTGGAAACCACTGTCTACGACAAGGCCAGAAATGTGAGCATCTTGTAACACTGGATCTGAAGTCCTTGTGAAAACTCATGATGAAAGGGAATGGGGTTATGGGATATTGGACAATGATCTGAGCCCCTGGATGGGAATCCATGTCACCTTTCAGCATCCCGGAGCTCCGAAGCATCTGCTCACTTGGGGCAACTCCAAGAGGCATTTTCAAGGTAATCCATCCTAAGCGAAATGCTCCCAACATCTTTTGATCCAGTATCTGAAATTTCTTTTTGGTGATGCCCCTGGGAAGTGAGAGCTCTTTGTGTGTATCCCTGCCTGGCTGCCAATCCCTTAGGTTGGTTTCCTCTCTGCTTTAGTAATGAAAATGTGCCACAATCACAACCAAGGACCTGCAAAGCGATTTGGAAATGTTCCTTCATTAGTGAACAAGCTTCCCATGACTGATGCAGTTTCTGTTGGTGCAGATGGCAAAGGGCTGGTTCCCACACGTGTCTTCCTGAGCCTGTAGAGCAGGAAGATGATGATCAAGTGAACTTCTCTTTCTCTAATTATGCTGTCCATTCGCTCCTCTGCATATACTCCCAGTCCCAAAAATCTGACTAATTATGAATTACCCCAGGCATAATCTTCATTTAGGTAGTAGATATCAGAGGCCCAGCATCTAGGTGCTTGAGATGGGCGTATTGCTGTGTGGACAAATTTCAGCCACCCCAGGTGGAGTTTATGCTCAGAAAGTGGAGGACTCCAACAGAGCTTTCCGAATGAAGGAAGAAAGAAGCGATAAAAAAGAGATCGACATCCTGGTCCTGACAGCACGGAGACAGCTTTATGTACATGTTCTTACAGGGTTTGGCTAAACATTTTGTACAATTCCTGTGGAACATGTGAAGCGCTGTAATCCCCCTCCCTGACGCGAAGTATTACAACACAATGGCCCGGCTGCGGGGCTTGGCAGGGGCACTCTCCAGCGCTCAGTTTGGTACAAAGTGCTGTCATTACCATTTGGAAGTAGCTCCCTGTAATGTGAAAAGACGACCAGGGAAACACCAGCAATCACCAACAGCCACCACAGAACACAGAATGACACCCACAGGTCTTTGCAGGTTGGCTTCGTGGCCCTGGTTTACCTCTGCATCTCAGGCAGAATCCGGAGACGGTAGAGAGTGGAGAGGGGAGGATGGAGTAGGGGAACTTGTCCCAGCCAAGCCGGGAAGCTCAGGTAAACGTACCCCTCCTTTGCAGTCCTGAGTCTTCAGCATGATCAGCTGAGGCTGAGGAATCTTTGGGGCAAACCCCAGTTCGCTTGTGTGAGCCTGGCCTTGGGGAAAGCAGCAAATGAGGCAGAAAAACAGACAAGTGGGAAGTGGTGGCTTGGTGCTGAGTTTGGCTTAGAGTCTTGAGCTCCATTTGAGCCTCCTGGCTCCAAGCAAAACTCGAGGGGGGAGTGAAACCCACAGGAACCCAAACAAGGTTAAGGCTTGGCAGGAAGCCGTTTGTGCGGCCACATTGCTTTTCACACAGCTCTGCCTGTGCAAGCCTGTCCGCTGGTTGAGCCACCTCTCACCACAAATTGAGTTTCTCTGGACACGTTTGAACCAGAGTCACTGAATGTATTCAGTCAGGACTTCATTTTTCCCAGAAGCAGATCCCCCTTCTAACACCCAAGACCGTATCCTTGGCTGGCGAGTTATTTACCCCGTAGCTAAGCCAGACGAGGAAATCTGGGGTTGTTTTTGTGAAGAAATTCACACGGATTGAGGAGATGAGGAGGTTTGTAAAAGGAAAATATGAACAGAGATTTGGAGCCGAGACTCTGCTGGGTGAGGCCCCCCCGAGCACCTCCCCTCCCCCTGGCCCCTTTTCTCTATAATAGTCCTAGAAAAACAGAGGTGATGTCATCATAGCAGCTGCTGATGGCCTGACAGACAGTTTCCGCAGCGCTACATGAGGCCCTTTGGTGTCCCTGTCAGGAGACTGGCAGCTGAATGACACCAATGAGGCCAGGCCTGTATTCCCTCTGGGAATGCCACCCTAATTGATAGACAGAAGGCAAAGAGAAGGATTGTTTTTGAACCTGAAAAGAATCCCCTTTTTTTCTCCCTAAAGCTCATGCCCCTACCCTCCACAGCTCCATTTTCCCCTCCCCCCCAAACACTTTTTTTTAAAGGTGTTTTGTTCCAGAGCAGTAACAGAGCTTAATGGAACTGAATGACTTTTACCCTTCACAATCTGTCAGTCAAAAGCCCGACTCCAGGACTGTTAAATAAAGTCCTTTCAGAGGCAGACAGGAGAGGAATGTGTCAGTCAGGCAACAGACCCTGTTGTGTTTTAATCTGTCAGAGGGGTGATGGGGGAGAGCAGTGGGCCCCAGGCAGGGCACATTCCCAGCAGCCGTTAAGAGGCCTTGACGAACCCAGGTGTGGAGCCAAAATGTCACCCAATCACCAACATTCTTGAGGTGTGGGCTCAGAGCCCCCAGGCACTCGGGTTTGCAATCAACTATGAGATGTTTGGGCAAACTTTCAAGCACAGGTTTCATGCTAAGCATTTTTAACATAAAACCAACCACTAAGTGCTGGGTATTGGTACAAGGCATGGCTTTCAAATTAATACACCGCTTAGCTATGAGCCCTGCAGACAGTAATCCTCCGGCTGAAGGGCCTTCAGGTAGACTCCAATTCCAAACCAATTTTGTAGAGCTGCTTTTGTTTTTTTCTAATACTTTCCCTTCACGTTATATGACAATCCATTAATCTTGCCCATTAACTTAAAATTGCTGGGCAATTTTTTTTTTGAGGGTTCTGAACAGTTGCTTTTGTTCACTATGGATTCAGAGCTTTACATAAAAAATGTCCACCGTTAGACATACTAACGATCTATCCCTTATGTTTCGGTGACATTTCCTTTAAGGGCGTTCCAAAAAAAACGGAGAAGGATGAGGGTAGAATGGAAATAGGGTGGAGGGAGTGGAGACATTGATATTTAAACAAACAGGGCTTGTTCTTATCAGAGTGCTACAAAATACCAGTACAGATATTTTTACCCAGGGCTGCAGGCCTGGGTGTTTGGGAGGAAAGCCACCCACTGACCTGGACAAGTGGTTTGCTCCTGCCCGGGGACTGGCAGGAGAGAAGATCTGCAGTGTCTCAACTCCGAGGGCTGCTTTGGCCCGGGGTAAACTTCGGCATGTTATTTATTACTTGCTTGCTTGCTTCCCTCTGCTTGGAAGATTTTGCATCAAACAAAAGGAATTTCTCCCCCCTCCCCAGTTTTCTTTTCTTTGATGTGCCACCTTCCACCTCGCAACACACTATTTCTAAGATAGGTGGAGTAAGCAAAAATTGTCTCCCCTCTTTTTTCCCTTGTCACTCCCTGCTCAGATCTAGGTCTTGGGGTGTCCACCTCCTAGCCGTTCCTGGGACCACTCGTGATACTCAGTGTATGGACATTGGTACGTTAGGCAATGAAAAATCATCTCCCCCTTTTCTTTCTTTCCATCCCTCTCGCTGAAATGTAGATGCTGCGTTTTCCTCCAGCCGTGCGTTCGGGCCTCTAGGGATAAGCCGGTTTTAGACAGACTAAACTGAAATTTGAAAGGCCTCTGGCATGGGCTGATAAACTCTGTCAAGCTGAAGTAGTTCTAAACATGGTTAAAATAAATATGGCACACTTTATGTTACTAAAGCTAAACATTTTCCGAAGAAATGGATTTTCAGCATTTTGCCATAATATACGAGATTAGAGAGTCAAAATAGACTAAACCTGAATTGATTAACAACAAAGTAGAACAGCTGATTGCTACACTGAGGCTGAGAAGTGCACTTCTCTTTTCTCCGCTGAGAAAGCTCTGGAAGCTGTCTTAGAGCCCACTGCTCCTCCATTTGTTCACATGGGGCTGTGGGGTTAGATTTTAGGCCCATAGAAAACTTCATGGGAACGATATTCCTCTAGAATATTAATGAAGTCTTCAACTTCAGTCCTAGAAATACGTGCTCTGAGGCTTCCTGAGTCCATCCTTTACTGATTATTAATGATCTGCCAGACTGAGAAAAAAAGCCATTTCTCGGCTCATTCTGCCTGCCTTCCCTTCCCTCAGCCTAAAGCAAACATCGCATCCGAGGCGCCAGGAACACAGGGGCCTTCTGAACAAGGGAAACCGTTTTTTCTTTATGCCTGACACTGAAAATGGACACCATGGCTTCTGTTTTTAGCATTAATGGCCACACAAAAACTTGCAAGCAAAGCTTACAGCCGATAGAAATGCTTCTTAAAATGGCAATGTGTACTCTAGTGGGAAAAAAATCTTTAGAGAAAGCCCTCATTCCTCCAAATTCTCTGTAGGTGGCACTCAGAAAGTTGCTCTATTTAAAAAGCTAATAAACACATACACAAACCAAAACCCAAAAATAAAACCAAATCTTATTTGTTGCTTTGGCAGTCCCCAAATTCAGTTAATTAAAGCACAATTAGGAGAAATAGTTTTTCATCCTTCCTGTGCCATTTCCTCTGGCTGTGGGTGGGCAGAGGCAGACAGAGGCCTGTTGATAAGGCGTGCGCCTGCCCCACAGTAGGACACTCCCAGAGTTGGTTTGTTTGTCACCACATATGACCAAAACCTCCTGTCCACTCGGTTCTAAACACAGTCAGTCTTGTGGTTTGCTGGTGAGTGGACATAACATTCACATACCAGCCATAGTACATTTCTCAGCCCTCATACTCAAATGATTGTTGTTAAACATATGTCCAGCTAGGTTTTATTCGGATGGCTGCTAAATGTTTTGTCTCAGATGGGTGCTATAATGACACAATTTCCTTCTCAGCCTTGGGCATAGAAGCAATGGAAAGCCATTTTTTGAAAGTCTGTTGATAATGCTAAATTCACTCTCTCTATATTTTTTGACTGATTTGGGTTCAAAATTCCTTTTAAAAGGTCTTAATTACTATTTTAATATTTGGCAACTTTAGTGTCAATTCTGCAATAACGCACTCTTGGAGTTTCATCTGAAGATCTCAAAACTAGATTACCAAAAACTCTGAGGGAGTTGTCTCCACAGGCAGAGCCGGAGAAACTAGACGCAAGTTTGTAGATCAACACATCAGTGACCTGGGCTTGGAAACAGGCTCAGAGCCACAGCTAGTCCGATTCCTTTGTCATTAGTTATTATGTGATTTTTAGTCAAATCAGATCATCTTTACTATTAATTACTTGAAATGATAATAATCCTAGTAATGATAATTATTAATTATAATATAATATGTTGATCAGACATTATATTATTGGTATAATAATAATAGTAATACATGCTAAGGGCATTACACACACATTCTTTATACATTAACTTATTTAAAAGACCAAAAACCCCTGTTTGGGGCAGTGTTTATAGCAATTAAGAGTATGGCCTTTGGTGACAAACTGCCTGCTTTCAAATGCTGGTACTGCCACTTACTACATGTGATCTTCATCTATAAAATAGGGATGATAATGGTACGCACTTCACAGGGTAGTTCTGTAACTAAATGAGTTCATGTATGAAAAGCCCTGTGAACTGTTCCTGGTACATCATAATGCTATCTAAGTGTTATTATTTGTTATTGTTTTGTTCCAGTTTGTGTAGCCTACAGTAATAATCCAAGGGGTGGTTTCAATTCTTTAGGAACAGTGTTCTTGATGGATAACAATAAGCACCCTACCTTACCTTGCACCACCATTCATCCTCCAACTCATTGTTCTGTTGGTATATAAAATGGCCCAAGGCTGGCAGCCATGAATTTTTGGTGAGTGAATGGTTTTTAAAAACCTTCTGGGGAAAACTCACTTGTGAGCAGCTAACCTGGAAGGGAAGCCTCCTCCACAGGGCAGCGCTGAATTAATCCCAGTGTAGTTTAGAGTTCCCTAGATGTGGCTGAAAACTTCTGAGGAACCCCGGGACGGCACCTTGTTCTCTGGACCCCTGCACATTCTTCTTGCTGTGCAGTCTCTGAAGTACTGGGCCGGGCCCTTGAGGGCCATATTCTTTCAAGATGTTTGACCCTTGTCTCATTAAACCTGTCTTGGTTTTTCCCCAGGCTGCTCTTGATCTTCACTGTTAAGTGCCATGGCAGGATATTAAAGTGGCACCCTCTGTTAAGAAAATAGTCTTGAAACTAGAGAAGACCTCTGAACAGGGCACACAGCAGAGCGTGATTGCTTAGTGAGGGTATTCTCGAAAACCAAGCCTCCCTCCCTGGGGTCTTCTCAGTTCATGTCATACAGTGAATGCAATCACACCCTTTGGGCTTCAACCACAGCCCAATTCTACCAGGACACTGTGCCCACTGCTTCCTAATTGCTATCAGATTTGTCACTTTCCCTTCAGGAAGACAGCTAAGTCCACCAGTCATATCATGCTTGCCTATTTAATTGAAAAGTCAGAAAACCCTTAATTTAATCCAGTTTAATTCAATAGATATTCATTAAACACTTATATATGCCTTTAATCATTTGTTTTATTTCCTATAAATAAATCCTTGGGTACATATTACCATGAAACAAGAAAATATGCAGAATCAAACTATTTTAACTTCATTTTCTGATAACCTTGGTTCTCCCCAAATTAATTCTGAAATGCCTTTGTTTGGTTTATGGTGAAACAAGGGGCAAGTGATTTTGAACCTTGTCCAAGTCTGACCTGGCCACAGTGTAGTCCACAGGCATGATACAGATCAGAACTAACTGGTTCACACGGATCCCAAATCCATTTGGCACAGCAAAATGGTGTGTTAACTCCTGTAGACCCTTGCCCCTGACAGGAAGGATACATCCCTTGTTGCTGAGGGTGGAAGAGGGTGGGGTTGTCCAAATCAAAGTAAGTAGTTATTTGGTCTTTCAGTCTCATGAATACCAACTTTGTAATGAGGACATAGCTCATAAATCAGCAAATAAATTGTTTAGAGCTCTCAGACAGGATGGTGGACACATTGGGGTAGATTGACAAGGCAATATTGGACATCTGCAGTTTTGTCTGCCTCCCTTCTCTTTCCATTGGGAGATTGTTTCTTCTCTATTCTAGATGATTCTGGGGATTGTTAATAATAGAGCCTCATCTCTGGCTGTCTTGGTCTGTTTGGACTGCTGTAACAAAGTACCACAGACTGGGTGGCTCATAAACAACAGAAGTTTATTTCTCATAGTTCTGGAGGCTAGAAGTCTGATATCAAGGTGCCTGCATGGTCTGGTTCTGGTAAGGAGCCTCTTCCAGGTTGCAGACTGCCAACTTGTTCTTGTATTCTCACATGGCGGAGAACAGATGTATTCTCACATGGCGAGAATAGAGAAAGGAAGGAAGCTCTCTCATGACTCTTATAAGGGCACTAATCCCATTCATAAGGGCTCCACCCTTGTGACCTCATCTAATCCTAATTATCTCCCAAAGGCCCCAACTACTAATACCATCACGGTTGGGGGAGAGGGTTTCAACATGTGAATTGTGGGGAGACATGAATATTCAGTCCATAGCATTGGCCCTGGAGGGTAGGCCTATGACCTAGGCCTGGCCAAATCCTATCTTTCTCTCCAGAGGGACTGGGCCAAGATTTGGGCATGTGGCCTATGTGAGGTCCATCACCCTTCCATGAGAGCTAGTATGTGAGCACTGGGACAGATTTAGGGCCTCTTGCTTTTGTATATAGAGAAAGCCTATGATAAAAGAGAATGAAGGAAACATACAAAAGAAGAGAGACAAGTAGAACAAAGAGATGGAGAGAGCGAGAGAATATTGCTGTTACTTGAGTCCCTGTGCCTGAAAAAAATCCACCCTTTAATTTTCCAGTTTATGAGCCACTAAATCCACTTTTCTGCTTATGGTTGTTTACACTGGGTTTCTTTCACTTATAATGAAAATGTGCCTGACTAACATGCAAGGTTTTAGGACTAACATACAAGGTTTCGCTATTCTTCAACTAACTACTTGGCTTTGGCCATCTGTTAACTAACCTACATTTCTCTTTCCTCACTTGTAAGTGGAGTAGCTGGACTGTAGCTAGACTCCTAGCTGCAGAGGTGGACATGCAGTTCCTCTTAGAAAATGTTCATGGAATAAATGAAGTAGCTAATAGTATAGGAATAGTTAGACAGTATTGGGTTTAACCATATGAAATTGCCAATATTTGATCATTTTGATCTACAAAGAAGCAGTTTCACGTGGTTAAACTAATAGCATTTTTAGCTACTGAGAAAGTGGAGCCACATGGTCAGGTAACATTCGTTGAGAACGTGCTAGGTGCCGGCCTTGTGCTGGATGCTGTGCGGGAACTGAAGATGGAGACTATACGGCCTCTTCTCAGGGAAAGCATAGCCCATGGAGGGACTTACAGCTTACTAAGAAACCACTGCTGTAGTGTTGGCCTCACTCCATAAACTAATGAAAAGATTACTGTTATTTTTTTTAAGATTTCATCATTGCCAGTGAAATGTGCCTTGTACAATCTAAGAAGGATCTAGCTAGTGTCAAACTCAGAGTCCTGTCACTACACTTCCTAGACCCCCTCGTTTTGCAGCCTCTCTCAGAACCCTTCTGGAAATGTCACACTTCAGCCCGAAGAGTCAAAGATCGAACACAATATGCCTTTTCAATATTTCTGTGCCGATTCACCCTGTCTGCATGAGAATTTTCTCCTTTCATCTCTTTTGTCTGGGACAGCGCAAACTTAAACTATTATCTGTGCTGTATCAAATCCCCACACATCAAGCAGAGGCTGGAGAATAATAATGGGACACAGCTAAGAATAACAAAAGTTTTACTATGACTTCAACCTTCGTGTCACTGGGGTCTCCCACGAAGTGGCGTTTGAGATGATCTTTTATGCTTCTTCCATCCAGATTGCTTGATTTAGATTTCTAGACGTGACGCAGAAGTCTGGTGTGATGATTTATTCTAAATATCTCAATTTTAGGGTGTTTGCCCTCCAATTCTCCTCCACGTAATGTGTACTTGAAAACAAAGCCAGAGCCTTGAAATTTGCCTAAATCAGGATGGCTGCTGATCTCATGTAGAAAAAGAATTACCCATCAAGAGCATGCTTCTTAACCTTCTTTGAGTGGTTGGTCGTTTGGTTAGCCTTCCTTTGCCGACTCACTGGAGCCTAATGGCTTCTTCCCAAAAAGGGAATGCGTTTCAGCTTTAAATAAACAGCATTTTCTTCCTTTTCTTGTTTATTTTAGGTGAGGCATCTTCTTGTCTTGCTCCCTCCTTTTAATTTAAAAAAAAAAAAAAAATCACCTTCCTGTGGAATAACTCGCTATTTTGCCAAATCTCTCTGTCAATATAAGGAACCTTGGGAATACCTTAGTGGACTTATAGAATAAGTGTTCTAATGTATGTATGATGGACTTAAAGAGTAAAAATGCATGTGGTAAAGGCGTGGTCACCAGCACACAACTCTGATGTTTTAATTTATCTTCTGCAAACAAGAGAGCTGTTTTTCTTCTAGGCGTACATAAATACAACAGTTCAGTGCAGTCCACACTGTGGTAGGTGGCTGCAGAGCTCTTCTGGCATTACCAAACCCTCATGCCTGTGTACACACATTTTACAAGGAGGCATTCCCATTGCTAAAGGAACTCAAGTCACTTTTTCGTGAATGTCCTGTGATTGGCAGGAATGCTGGCTATTGTAAGTATCATATTGTTCCATGGTGGAGAATATTTTTTATTGCTAGTTCAATAGCATTTCACAGTTATTAAACCAGAGTCATTGTCCCTGGAGGCTCCCAATGGCTCAGAAACTTTGGGGCATGGGGGAAAAATTACACATGCTAAAAACCTGTCAGTTATTCCCATTGTCCCAATGTGGCTGTCATACTTTGACTGTGACATATAATGTGTTTGGGGGGAAATGTTTAGAAAGTGGCTTTTCAAATATGTCATTTATAACCAACTTCTTTTCATAAATAAGAATGTATGGGTCCAAATTCAATCACAGAAATGATTTTGAAATGCTTAAAAATGAAAACATTTAGGGAATGGTGCACCTATATTATTAAAACTGCACATTAAAGCACATAGATTAAAAAATATTTGCAGTATTAGCAGATATGGCCAAATATTCCATAAACTCAGATAAATACCTGCCTGAAATCATTGCTACGCCCAAGTAAAATGCTCCAAGAAGGAGATGAATGGATGTGATCAGGGAGGGAATACCTATTTCTCTGCAGGTAAGACCTCCCCCAGCTTATTTAGCAGATAATGAAAATATCTCATAAGTGAGCTGGGTGGAGGACCTTGTACAACTGGCAGGTGTTAGTGACAATTGAGGGCTTGCCAGGAGAAAAAGGCAGCCCCTCTGACAAACCTACGAGTTAGTAGGAAGAGAGAGTGCAGGACCTTGGGCTGTGTCTATAGGGCTAATATGAGATCCCAACAGGAGCACATTGTCTTATGTGGGTCACTCCAAGTAGGAAACACTTAGGGTCTTTCGCAAACACCCAACTTTCTGGGAATTTGATGAATGTTTTGTTATTTCTCCTGGCAGCACCGAGCCAGTTTCTGCAGATTTCACTCTCCTCAGATCTTTGTGTCCTTTCTGTATTGTTTTCTTTTGCTTCTTCGGAGCAGAGTTTGTGAGGCCCCAAGGACTACACCAACACTCAAGTCAGCGCATGCATTGTTAATCTTCCCCCGAAGGAAAAATGTATTCTTATTTCTCTTCAAGTGCCTCTGGCAACAACTGGGCGTGGGCAGGATTTTGTGTTTATCTAAACAAAAACAGAAGATGTACAACCTCTCTAAGCACTTCTGCCAACTCTTCTCTGACGATGCCACTTTATGGCCAGTTTCCGAGAATCTTCTATTTTTCTAGAAGTAATTGCAACTTTAGAGGAAAGTGCTCTGTGGATGATATTGTGGTCGATGAGTTTATGGTGGTTGCATTGGTTCTGTTAGGATGTGGTTTTCCACTTCTCTTCATGGTAGGGGGAATCTCCCCCTTCCCAGAAACTTCCTCTAGTTATTCTCTTTTCTCCCTGCATGTCCCCCACGCCAATTCCTGCCCCTGTTCTTTTCCCACCAAGGGAAGTTGGGGCTCCCTTTACTGGCAATTTGGAAGCCATACTCCTCCCTGTGATAACTTTCAGGGACCATTCTCTCCTGACTATATCTTTCCATCACCCATAATATACATCTTGTATAAATAATCTATACGTCTTCAGTCCACATCTTACATTTTGCCTCTAAACTTCCCTGCATCACTAAAAAGGAGTTCGCCGGGCTCTGCTTTCTGTTTTAACATTTGAAACAGACAAGAGAAATCTTTAAGGTTAATTCTAGGCTAAATCAGTGAAACTACTATCTAATAAACTTATTGGCCTGGTTGTTCTCATTAGCAATGCAATCTCAATTTTGTCAATGTCTAATCCCTCCTTCCTGTTAGCATGTGCTCAAGGAGCATTTGTGAGATTTGAATAAAATTTATCAGTATCTGACCTTAAAACCACAACCACAACAACATCTTCTCATAGAAAAAAGCCTGGAAGTGTAGATAGCAAAAAGGCAGCATGGTTCTCTTTGGGGATTTGGATAATTTTTTTTATACCTTTCTGTATAGTGTGACTTTGCATTTATACTAAAAAAGGGGGGATGTTTTACTAACAATCCCCTCCACAAGCTATTCAGCATTGTGGAGATTTCTTAAGGGGTTATTTGTAAGGAGATTGTACCTTCAAAGAGAATCTGAGCATAAGGACTTAGTCTGCTACCCACATTACTGCGTCACTTTGAATAACTCAGGTTTTCTCATGTGTAAGATGAGGACAATAATCTCCACTTGCAGAAATTACGGCCAGAGTCTAATGAGATAAGGTATGGAGAAAATTTGATACGTGTAAAGTGCTACCCACACAGAAGGAGTGACAACAGAAATCATCTGTTTGGGAGGAATCAATGGGGCAAATGGAGGCCAAGGAATCTGAAACAAGGGAATGTGCACCCTGGTGACCTGAAACACACAGTATTTTACTTTTGTTACCGTGAATGGAGGAACCCTTCCTGGGAGCCTTCAAACTTGTGCAAGCAGTTTAATATGCTTAGTGGCAGCTTCCAGCACTGGTTTGTGAAGGAAAAGTGTGTGTGTGTGTGTGTGTGTGTGTGTGTGTGTGTGTGTGTTGGTAACCAAAGTGCCTGAATGTAATATGCAGCGACTTCGAACTACATATAAAAGTAATCATCATAGCGCCCATTTAACCCCACCACCCGACTGATTCAAGGGTTTTTTAAAGACTGGTTTATGTGGTGCCAGATGGTTGATAAACTCACAGAAAGGTAAAATGATTAAAAACAGAAACCAAAAACAAACAGAAACAACAGCAGTCTCACACAGACACCTAGCTGACCCACTAAATAAAGTGGCTCTCGGGGGGACAAACTGCAGTGGAATTTTCCTGCCTCCCTAAGGAAGAGGTGGATGACAGGGCATGGCAGTGGTGACATGAAGTGACCTTCTGGAGGCAGAGGCAGGTAGAAAAGAGCAGTTGGGGTGGGGGGAATACCTGGACCAGCTCTGAAAGCGCTGGTCTCCCCCGGCTCTGGAAGATGCCCTGTCTGCGGGGACTCGAGACCATTTTCAACACAGCTCATGTGCCAGGACAGGCTGCTCATCTCCTCGGTCTGGACTGTTCAGCAGCGAAGGGGTTACGTGTAAGAGTGATCAAAGATTTAAACTGTCATGTTGACAGTAAGCCGGGGAACAGTCTGTGCAGGGGCCTTAATAAATCTGCCCTTGACTTATGGCCGAACCTCATTCAGCAGAAAATTATTTCTGCAGCATATTGAGTGCTGTGCTCTGATGGAGACAGAAATAAAAGAAAGGTGGAAATGGGGAGAAGAGAATGGAAATTCAATCCACATGCGGTGGGGAGGACTCTTCAGTAAATTCTTTCTCAGATGAAATAAGAAACAGAATGTGTAAGACTCTAGGAATATGGTGCATTCCTTTGATTATGTCTTCGGGGACGAAAATGGACAAGGAGTGATTCTCAGGAAACACTGATATGGAGGGGGAGTAGGACAGAGAAAATCTTAGTGATTTAGACATGATTGCTCATTCATTTGGTCATTTAATTAATCAGGCTTTATTGAGTGCTTTCTATGAGTGAGCTACTGTGGATATTGAGATGAGCAGGACATTTGAGAACTTCACAGCTAACAAGTGAGATCCACATGTTTGTTGTACCTAAAATTTATCTGTCCAGCGCCAGCTCAGTTCAATACAGCATAGTGGAGATGCTCTGCTGCCGGGAGGAGCAAAGTGCTGTGGGAAACTTCTCTGAATAAAGTGTGAGAGTATGTAGTCAGATTTTAGGTATCAGAGAAGTCAGCACCTTTTCCCAGTCCATTTTCCCAATTCAACCTGAGGAACAGAGTTCATTCATTTGAAAGGCTGATTAAAAAAAAACAGACATTTCTTTCTCAGATGATATGTCATTTAAATCTTCTTATTGCTTTTCCTTATCACATTTTGGAAAGAGACAAAAGGGTTAAGATCGGGGGAGTCTGTATTTTTCAGTCCGGTTCATAAAGGCACGAAGAATCTTTTCAATCCCACACCAGAGATAATTTGAATTCAAGGGATAATTTAGGAGACAAGACCTCTCTTCCACCAGTTTTGAAACTATTGGTAAAAGCTCAAGAAAAACTCAAGAAAATAATGAAAGTTTTCCTCTTTTAAATAATTTATTCACTGTTTGGTTTTTTTCTCCCTCTACTTTTGTTCCCAGAGCTGTAATGAGTTTCAGGAACATAAGGTGTCAGATATTCGCTTTTTGTTGTCATCATTGTTGTTGAGGTCTCTAAATTCATGACTCTCTGGGCATTCAAGGTGTGGGTTAACATAGTATCTACAGAGATCTGCAGCTTTCACCTTCTCTTTCTTCTAAGTTTCAGAGCTCTTTGTTCAAAGGGGTGATGTGTTTTGCTGTAGTGGAACCAGCTGTGTCTCCAGAAGTTTCAGCAGAGGACCTGATGCTCTGCAGTACCTGAGCTTTGGCAGAATCTCCCTGACCGGGCTACATGCTTATGTGAGTCAGGCTCGTGGGTTCTTCCTGTCTGGAGGGGGAGAGGGACCAAGACAGAACCAGCTGACTGTCTTAAGGCAAAGGGTTTAAGGTGAAGGCTCAGACCATGTGCGAAAATAAAGATTTCTTTCTGCTAGTAAGCATGGTGGTTGGATGAATGGGGGTAAGGAAGTGGTGAGCTGAAAGGGAGAAATTGTGCTCATGTTAATCTCTCAGTGATTCAGGGGACAAAGACATAGTCAGCCCAGAGATTGTTCCGTGATGGACTGGACTACCAGGTAACAGAGCTGGGTTAACCATTCAAGGTGCAATACCGCAGTACAGTTTATTTGTCCCCAGTAAAGAGTGTCCAGGAGGGTTAGATCCCCAGGGGTGGAACCAATTCAAAGGATCTTTTATAACTTTCCTATCTCTGTCCCTAACCCTATCCCTCTCCCTTTCTCTCTCTCCCTCTCCCTCTCCATCTCAGTCTTCCTCTCCCTCTCCGTCTCTGTCTCCGTCTCCATCTCCATCTCCATCTCTATCTCTCTTTCTGAGAAAGGAGAGTTGAACTTTGAGTGGCCTGAAAAGGACTGGGGCTGTGGTTAGGTCTCCAGGTAAACCTGGATAAAGCCTTGGGGTTGCAGACCTGGCGAAGCTGCTGAAACCAACTATTGCCAAGAAGACTGACTGCTATCTATCAAGCTTCTCTCAGTGTGTTAAGTAGTCAATGATGCATTTTATTATTTGAGGGATGCTATTCATAAGCTTAATTTAGTATCTTTCTATGAACACAATTTTTTTAAACCTTACCACCTATTTATACAAATAAATTTCATCCTAACAGGGCATCCTGGTGAAGAATATATTACATATGGATGCATAGAACCTTGCAATTACTTTGGCCACCCGCGGTAAGTTATGTCATCACCCTGTTTTTGTTTTTTTCCACTTGTACAAGAAGAGAACACACCTCCTTCACTTTCGTCATGGTGTGTAAAGACTAAGGTGATGCCCCTCCTCACCCTGTCTCCACCAAGACTTGAAGTTCTCTGGAAGCTTCCACAGAAGTAAAAATAAGGATGATTTTCTTTTATTTTGATCACTGTAATTTGGTCACCTTAATTTAGAATCAGAAGCAAAGTTGTAGAGACTTGATGGTCTCATGCATAGTGTAAGTCATACGATCTACTTTATTTTTATTTATTTATTTATTTTTTTTGTGAGGAAGACCAGCCCTGAGCTAACATCCAATGCCAATCCTCCTCTTTTTTGCTGAGGAAGACTGGCCCTGGGCTAACATTTGTGCCCATATTCCTCTACTTTATATGGGACGCCGCCATAGCATGGCTTGCCAAGTGGTGTGTCGGTGCGCGCCCGGGATCCGAACCGGTGAACTCTGGGCCGCCACAGCGGAGCACGCGCACTTAACCGCTTGTGCCAGCGGGCTGGCCCCATATACGATCTACTTTAATTCATAACTGATGAATAAATTCATGTTGTCTCTCTAGGAGTCATATATCTCTTTTTGCCCAAATCCTGCCATTACATGTAACAAACAATTTCTTCAAGGACTTTTCTGTCTCTGCCTAAGAGAGAACTGTTAGAAAGCATCTAGCCCAGCGTTTGGAGCAGCTGAAGCCTCTTCTCCTGCCCTTTTCCCCTGTCCAGTCTCTCCTTTTCTTACCTAAACCAAATTCCTTTTCTTTACACTTGAATTCAGAGAGTTCTTGCTGGACAAAGGAGTCGGAGAACTCAGAGGGAACTTTGGACAAATGCCTGGGCATGAGGGAATGAGAAGGAGGCAGGAGAAGCTAAAAGAAAAAAAAAAAAAAACGAGGTTCAGAATGAAGAGGAGGAGGTACCGTGATCATGGAGGAGGGTTTGGTTATCAGTTCCTTTTAAAATTCCTGCTTTGGCCTGAGACAAAGGAGATTCGAAGTATTTAAATAAAGGCAAACCTGGGAACTCAAACAATGCTGGTCAATTACAAGAGACAGTGTTATGTCAGCACCCACAGTGTCAGGAGAGTCCACCATCGGAGGGCATATGGAAATCCACCCATTGGCTTGATTAACTCAGGAGAAAATGAAAAGAAAGGAATGTGCCTGTGTACGATTTTTCAACCAAATAATTGCTGGGAAAATATTTGGTTAGGTTTCTAAAGACTGGAGAAACTGACTAGTTGTAAAACAGAATATTTGGAATGACTGTCTGGGAAAGATAAACTTAAAAACTGGAAAGGTGTGCTCGGGAGACCTAAGGAAACAAAAAGGCATAGAGGAGGATGTGGTATTTTGTACTTGCGAGGACAAAAGTGAAGGTGTCCGAGCAATGGTGAGTTTGCCAAGTTTTGAGTTGTGAATGTTTTTCTTTTTTTCTCTTTCTTCTTTTTTTTTTGTGAGGAAGATTGGCCCTGAGCTAACATCTGCCAATCCTCCTCTTTTTTTTTTTTGCTGAGGAAGACTGGCCCTGGGCTAACATCCATGCCCATCCTCCTCC
Organism: Ceratotherium simum simum; assembly: GCF_057802395.1. Lineage (NCBI taxonomy): Eukaryota > Metazoa > Chordata > Mammalia > Perissodactyla > Rhinocerotidae > Ceratotherium > Ceratotherium simum. The sequence goes on along the minus strand of NC_141900.1, from coordinate 58,268,965 downwards.
ACTTTACATGGGATGCCGCCACAGCACGGCCTGACAAGCGGTGCGACGGTGCGCGCCTGGGATCCAAACCGGCGGACCCCGGGCCGCCACAGCGGAGCCCGCGCACTTAACCGCTTGCGCCACTGGGCTGGCCCCAGTGAATGTTTTTCTTGACGTGATTTTCAGGAAGGAATATGACTTTAGTGTTTTATGCAAAGTGGTGTCTTATTGTAGAACAAAAAGCAATAGCCTCTAGTTATTGCGTCTGAAATCCTGAATCCTGCTTTGGGCATCCATCTCCCTTCTAGTTAACTGTAGAAATAAAATTGGAGGGAATTTGGCCTTCAGGTTATAGGGCTGGAAAATGCTTTGAGAAGCCTTCTGGTTGGATTACTTCTAAACCCTCCCTGACAGATGAAAATTTATCTTATTTTTAAATGTTCCCTAGAGGAAGAGTGTCCACAGACTCCCTTAGTAACTCATTCCAGTTTTTAATGACCTCCACATTCAGGAAATTCCTTCTTCTGTCTTACCTAAACCCACTCCCCTACAGCTTAAGTCCATTTTCTTTTGACCTGCCCCAGAAGAGACGGAAAAAAGAGGTCACCTTCTTGCATAAACATCCTTTCACATAATTAAAGATTAATTTTTAAAATCCAAAAAGTTCTCTATCTCCTCTTCTTTATCACATCGAATCTCTCCACTTCCTTTAGCCTTCCCTCAGGGGTTCCATCTCCCAACCTCCTATTCACCTTTGCTGTAGCCTAGAAAGTTCCTGTGTTGTCTGAAGTCTAGCTATGGGCTGGGAGAGAAGAGAGAATGTGGTAATGCATGTCCTTCTGTTACTTCCTTGGGTTCCTGTGCTAGAGCTGATGCAAGAGGCTAAATGGTACTTAAAATGTTTTAAAATTTTAACATTTCTCTTGTCCACAGTATATTTGTTTTCAATATTCAAATTCAAAGTCGAATTTTGCTCATATAACAGGTCTGTGGACATTTATAGGGATATATAGCTTTAGGTTTTGGAGGGGCAAACAAGAAGTATGACAGTACATTAATACAACATACTAAGAATTACTCAGTATAATACAAGGGTAAGTTCAGTCGTGGCTCCTAGATAAGCAAAAATCCATTTTCGCTCCTGGGGTCCTTCCACTAGGATTTTAGGCATTTCAGAAAATATCCTTTCAGGTCTGCCCAGTTGTTATTTGAAATTTTTCATGAATCAGTTTTTGGTCTTTGGGTTGAACCACTCATCTTGCCCTCGTTCTTGGTGATGAGACCCTGGAACCTAACTAGATACCATCTTTGCCAGAACTTTACACACAGACTTCCAGGGCAGGGCAAAGTCTTAACTTGTTTTCTTGGGCATCAAAGTTTTTGGCCTAACAAAGTAATGTACCTTTTATAATTTATTTTTGCATTAAACTAGGGCATTTTCTTATTCATTTGCACAGTTTCCAACATATTTAGATATTCGGGGATCAGAGAATCACAGAGATGGCTTTATTGTAATTTGCAATTTTTCTAATTTCTAAAAAACTCTAAAAACAATTTGAAGCATTCTCAGATGTCCCTGTAGCTTTCAAAACATGCTTGTGAGGGTGTTAAATGGGAAACAGGTGCTTTTAAAAACCTATTGTTATTTTTAAGAATCATGTATTTACTCTTACTTGTGTCTTAGCAACAGATCACAGAAGAAATCATTGCACAGAGAGAGCAAGTTGCTTGTCAATCATCATGAAGAATGAGTTCATAGCAAACCAGGGGACAGTGCCTCTTAGGAGAGGGAGTCCAGGGGGTTTCTAGGACTCCACGTATTCATCCATTCTTATTCTTATTTACTAAAGGGCCCCTATCATGGGCCAGGCATTAGTCTAGGTACCAAGGTGACTGCCGAGAATAAAAAGAGACAAAAATCACTGTCCTCAGAAAACCTGCATTTATTTTTTGGTTTTATACATTTATCTCCCACAGCACCCAATAGAGTTGGAAATCTTACCTTTAAAAATGTATCCCTTATTTTGCAGCCATTAACAAATATTATTTATAAGTTTATAACAATGGGGAAAACACTTCCTTTGTTATGTTAAATGGAAAGAAGGATACAAAGCTGTGTATGCATCCTGTTCTAAGTCAAAACTAAAAACAACAGTGTAATCATCTCTTTTAAAAAACATGCAAATAAAGGTTATAATAAACAGGCATACAGGAAAGACTAAAAGAAAATACAACAAAATGTTAATGGTGTGTTGGTTGCTCTTGATGACCTCCTCCAACATTGCCCCCCTCGTGCCCAGCTTTTACAGTTTTATGCACCCCTCTCTTCTGCAATGTGCCCTGAGCAGTCAGCAAGGGGTTTCGCTAGTGTGGAGTGGCTTGTTTGGTGGCTATCTGGCTGCACTGGAGGCAGATACTATAGCAACAGTATAGGCACATGCAAGAGAAAATAGAGGTTAAGATGATTCCCAAAATAAGTAACAATTTTCTCTACCAAGAACCCCATAATTCGAACCATTGATTTACTAAGTCCCCTAGGTTGGGGGTCAGATCACTCAGGCCATTCACTTGTGTCCTCACGTGATTTAATAAAGATGCTACCTTAGCAAACTCATCAGGTATGAACACATAACATTCTGTTTGGATAATGGCACAGATGCCTCCTTGTGAGGCAGTAATAATGTCCAAGGCCATTCTATTTTGGAGGACAGCTTTTCTCATTAGACATATTTCAGTGTTCAGGAAGGACAGGCTTTGCTGGCTATCATTTAAGGCTTGCTGGATAAAATTAGTAACGGCTTCTATATATGTTACAATGTCCCCCAGGCCAATGGAGGGGACAAAGATGGTGGCCAAAAGATTGTACCAACGGAAAACAGAACATGTCCGCCTGGCCTTGAGGAGAGGGAGGTTGGCAGCTTTAGGAACTTGACCTCGATGTATATACCATACATGTTGGCTGGGGGAGGCAGCACTGTCAGGCATGAGGAGATGGACTGGGTAGGGAGGATATGCCAGACCAGGACCCCCACCTTCTCCCCTCTTTCAATGGTACATGTTCCATTCCAGGTATAGTGAATTTCAACAGGTTCATCTTGCAGCAACCAATGGGATCCCAGTGGAGACTGAGTAGTTCTGTCTCACCCAGGGTTGTGAAGTAACTCACCCATCCCGGTGGCATGTTTCATTGCAAATTCCAGTAGATAATGTCTCTCCCAGGTGTGATGGGGCTTGGTCTTCTCAGCAGCAGAGCACATTGATTCATGGTGAGAGTCGGGGCAATGGCTGTTTCTCACGACTTTCACATCTTTATGGTGTGGGTGTCTCGGCAGGGGTTCCCAGTCTGGCATATGGGGTAACAGGCCCTACTGGTTGATCATTCAAATGTATTAAAGCCTATTCAGTACTTTAGTCCACCCGGCCAATGGGATTTTACTTGTTAGTAATTTAATCTGCTGCTTTAATATTCCATAGTTTTGCCATTAACCCTACTGCTTACAGGTTATACGGGAGATGGAATCTCCATTGAGTGTCATGTTCTTTTGCCCAATCTTGTATATCATGACCTTTGAAATGTGACCCCCCCCCAATCACTGTCTATTCAATGAGGGTATCTGTACATGGTCCTCAGTTTCTCTAATCCCCTAACGGTGGCAGCCTGGTTTGCGCATCAACAGGGGAAAGCTTAGGTTAGGCCAGATGTGATGTCCACACAAACCAAGGCATGTTTAGAACTGTCACTCTGAGGGAGGGGACCAATATAATCAATTTGCCAATCCCTTACCAGTTGGGAACTCCAGTGAATGGCCCCAGACTCCTTTGGCAGTTCCTTTAGGCATTTTTCAGAACACACAGGACATGTTGTTATTGCATTAACCAAGTTGCTGTATTTCAAGGGCAATCTGGCATCCCTGGCAATACGCCATCCCACCTGGGCACTATGGTGGCCAATCTTTCTATGCACCCAGTCTGCTCTATGTACTGAAGGGTCAGTTGCTAAGCCTCATAGCTGAGCGAGGACATCAACTTCCTGATTGCCAAGGGGTGTCAGCGCCCTATGAGCCAGGATGTAGAAGACAATGAGGACTGCCTCAGGCTCTTGCAGGCTAACCAAAATATCTTTTCATATATCCTGACCCGACAAGAGCTTATTCATGATCATCTACCATTGGCTTTCCATTGTCCAAGCCATAGGGTTAATCCCTTTAGAATAACCCAACTGTCAGTGCAAAGGGTTAATGGCGAGGGCTCATGAATGATCACCAGCCAAACCATTCTGAGTTCAGCCCACTGGCTGCCGTGGTTTGTTTCTGTTTCCAGGCATCTGTATACCAGGCATCAGCAGGAATTTCCCCCATTCCCTTTCTACATGCTACAGGGTCCACCACGGGTCAGGGGCATTTGGAGGATCTACATGCTCTACAGGACCTAGTAACACCCACATTTCTAGCTGAGACAGTGAGCTGGCAGACAGGACGCTCCTCTGCTGCAAATAGGCATGCCACTTAGTCAAAGTGAGAGTTTCAGCCATGGCAGAGGTGGGTCGATAGAATATATTCTCAACCCATCCCTTGATAGGAAGGGAATTTCTCATCATGATATGTTGTTCCTATGTGAGAGGCTCTACCTGGAGGAGCACTGTGTACACTGCTAGGAGCTGTTGCTATCTGGGAGAATATAGGGTTTCTGTCCTCTTCCAGAGCTAGGACCAAAATCCTACGGGTATTCTTCCCTTTTGTTGTCTCTGCCACAGTGCTCAACCCATACCTTCTGGAGTCACAGACATATCTAACACAAATGGTAACTCTGCTTGGGAGATGCCCAGAGTTTTAATTTGGTTCACTAGTAATTTTTGCCTTCTTAAAGGTGGCTAGCTGATCTGATCCCAGATGGCATAAGGAATGGAGGTGCTGTGCCAAGTGGGAAATAAAAGTCTTCCAAAACTCCAAAATACCTACAAAAGGTTATATCTCTTTCATGTTCTGAGGGGTTGGATAGGCTTGCATCTTATCAATCATAGCTTGTGGGACAATGTGCGTCTTATCTGACCAAATGACTCCCAAAAACTTTATGGTGGTACCTGGGCCTTGAATTTTCTATGGGTCTGTCATCCATCCTTTTCCTCACAGATGTTCCAGCAAAGTCTGCAGAGTGTCCTGCAGCAGAGGCAAGTCTTCACATATTAATATCATGTCATCAATGTAATGGGCCCATTTTATTAATGTGGGGAAGGAGAACAGGGACAGGTCTTGGGCTACCATCCCGTGACATATTGTGGGGCTGTGCAGGTAGCCTTGGGGAAGCACTTGAAAGGTCCATTGTTGTCCTTCCTATGTGAAGACAAATTGATTTTAGTTATCAGAAACCTATATTTGTCAGTCTTGCTGTGAATCTCCTTGAAGATGAAGCACTTCTGCAAAAGCATCAGAGTAAAACAATAATTGTCTGTAAATGGCAAAAGACTTAAAAATGGCCATGTTTAAAGATCTAATAAGAGTTCATTATACTGCAGTTGACAAGGGAATTTGTTTATTTCTGTGACATACATTTGCAAATAATAACTAGAATTATGACTGGTAAAGTTATACCAGGACATATCATATTTTAGGAATTTCATGCAAACATACTCTAAAAAAGTTTAGCATCGCTTCTTATTTGACAATGCTTACCATGTAATATACTATATCAAAAAGCCTAATTAGTTTAATATCTCTCTTTTATAAGGAGAGAGAACAATTCTTTTGAGATGTTCTAGGGACTCTCTGGAAAATCCAAAAATTAGTTCAAAGTCAACAAGACTTCATTTAGAATTTTATTTCTTGAGAAGTTTGTCAAAATATCAAAAAGTTTTAGATTAAATAGGATTCTAGGTCACTGGGAAATAATACTTAGTTATCTGTTTAGCCAAAGTGACAATTAAAGACTTCAAAGGCAAATACAGAAAGTTACATAGTTTTAAAAACTTAGCTCTTTTAATAGAGAAGACTCAGTTTTCTTAAGTATTCAAAGATCTGATTAAGACAACAAGAAGCACAAGGGATTATTTAGATAAGACAGAGAATCTTTGTTTTCTGGACAAATTACTTCAAAGGTAAAGAAAAACCTTTCACAATCCCATCAAGAACAGACCAATGGTCTGAGAAAACTTTGCCCTTTTATCAGATGAAAGAAAATCAAGTTTCAGTTGTACATAAGTACACTTTTAATATTAAAGCTTATTTTCCTTTAAGCCAATTAAATAGAGCTGTTTTACAAATTATTTTTGGCAATGCCCTCCAGAGGTAGAAAAACATCACATATATATAACATATATCTGTAGACATCCGTAAACATACAGACAGACACCAACAGAGACCCCATAGCTTTCATTACAACCTTAGCCATGAATCAGGTACAACAATGTAAAACTCACTAGTTTATAAAACAATGGCATCCGAATGTGTCTCTGGCAGACTGAACAAGTTAAGGTTATCCATTCACATGGCTAGAGCTTTTTGCTAATATTCGGGAAGAAGACTTAAGATTTGTATTTGTCCTTTACCAGTAATGTTATGGAGGCTGTGGACTAGATTTTTGGGCAAGGGAGCTTCTTTTTTTTTTTTTTTTTTTTTTTAAAGATTTTATTTATTTATTTTTTCCCCCAAAGCCCCAGTAGATAGTTGTATGTCATAGCTGCACATCCTTCTAGTTGCTGTATGTGGGACTCGGCCTCAGGATGGACGGAGAAGTGGTGCCTCGGTGCGCGCCCGGGATCCGAACCCGGGCCACCAGCATTGCAGCGCGCGCACTTAACCACCAAGCCACGGGGCCGGCCCAAGGGAGCTTCTAAAGCAGTCTGTATTGGAAAAAGCCTCTTTCCTCCTCTTTTATTCTTTAGTCTCAGGCAATAGTGGGCAGTGTTTGAGTTATCTCCTGAGGTGTTTACATTTTAGACGTGCTAAGATTTACAACTTCAAGGGACAGAGAAAGAATGCAAGTTTTCTCTTATGAGTTTTGGGGTATATTTCCCTATTATCAGAAATCTAGCGTAATTACTTTTTAAAATTTTCCTTTGTGTTAAAGGTTGGATGGCATGGGCACTCGGTCTGTTTCATTGTCAATCACAACATCCTCCCCTTTGCTCTCATCACTTTTCCTGGGATTCTACCTCTTAGTGTCCTAATCAGGCTTTGTCACAGGTGCTTGGACCTTAATCTGTGGCAGTTTGTGCCCTCCTAGCTTTGCAACGTGGCATACTGAGGTCTCCAACTTATTATTCTGTTCACCCACCTTGTCTGCCAGCCCCAAAGCTAGCAGAATAGTGAACAACTGCATGTCCTTCTCTAACTTCAGCTCTTCTTCCAACTTTCTACCTCAAGCTTCAGCCTCTAGTTGGACATTGGTGGCCAGCTGAATTGCCCACAGTAGAGGCCAGCCCAGTGTGGCAGCCATTCATTTCTTTTCTTTGCCACTGTGTGCTATGGCGGTTTCTCAAACAAACACATTAAAGCAGCTGGCATTTTCGGGGCATCCCTGTACTCATATAGCAATCCACAAGCATCTAACACACCGGCCACCCTTCCCCACATAGAGGTTGATGGCCGGCTCAGGATTTCCCTTGTGGATACCCCTTTCCCAAGGCCCATTTCTTCAGTCTTCTGGCTGGCTCACCAATTACTGGTTTGCAAATTGGCCCCCTTATATGGAGGACAAGAAGAGACTAAAGAAAGAAGCTGACCACTCCAGACTGGTAGGTGGCGGTTTTAATAAGCAAAGAAACTTTCTTATGAGGCTTGTCTTGGGCGGCTGCAAGATGAGTAGATCTCCTCACCCGCCCGCCAGAATCTTAAAAGTTTATGTAGAGGCCTTAACTGGGTTCAGTCATGTAAACCGTCCAGGTGGTCCCTACAACACCTTACTCTCGCAAGCTATGTCCTTGGAAAAGCTCCCACTGTGGGAACAGTAGGCAGAGTATACATTCCAAGGACAGGGGAGGGAGTAAGGAGCCTGAAATTGCCCCGGCCCAGCTTGAGGGTCAACCAGGGGTCACATCCTCTCAATTAGCTCCTCCAACACGGTGCCTGTTGTTGGGTAGCAGGGTGGTGTGTAATTCTTCCGCTTTGTACTTTTCTGCATTTTTCATTTTTTTGTAATAATCATATATTATTTTTAAAATAGAATGACATGTTCATTAAAAGAAAACTATTCCCTTCAATCTTTAAAGGCTTTAAGATTTTGTAGAGTCTCTCATTAAAATGCACCTGGGCTGGGCCAGTCCCTAAGCCATTGTCAATGAAGACTTAAAAGACAAGCACCTGAGGAAGACAGATGCTGCCAAGAGGGAGGAGCGGGGAGGGAGGCAGAATCAAACCTCCATTACATCACACCTTCCCCACTCCTAGACAGCTACACTCCAGGCAGTCTCATGGTTTGAGGGGCACAGGTGTTCTTTCAGGTGGGGGTAGAATGAAGAAATAAACATTTAATAAGTGCATTAGGAGTTTTAACTTGCCACCCTATCTTATGAGTGACAAAAGCGAGCATGGAGGCATTATGGAGTTGCTTAAAGAAAGTAAGAGGTGAAGTCACAATTCAAACCCAGGTCTGCCTGGCTGGAGAGAGGTGATCTGCTTTCTGCGAGCTTCTAGAAATGCCCCTCAGACCTCCGGGGCAGAGCCTCCTAATGTTCTGGGTGGGGTTTAGGTCTGGCAACCATGTGCCTGGAGTGGTCAGGGAAGTCCTGATTTAAAATAAATTTTATTATTTTCAAGAAAAGTCATTTGTTAAATATGTAACTAAGTGTGACTGTAATTGTGGTAGCTTTGTCAGAATATTTTCTATCAATTCATTCATAAGTCAGAAAAATACTTTTCCCAGACCATATGCCTAGTTTTGATTCAGAAAATAGGGTCACTTTGGATTGCCAAGGCAGAGCAGAGAATGAGTGGGAGTCCAAGACATTTTCTCAAGAGAGAAGGCATATTTACAGAAACTATTTTGAACATATATATATATTTCAGTTTGAGTTTAAAATTTGTGCTGATGTCTCTTAGTTCTTGCAATCTTAATACAGTCACAGAGTCTCTACGACTTGCTGAGTTGTGAGTTTAATCAGAATTCTAATAATCTTGAGAGGTAGTTTTCTAAGATTTGTCTTCTAAGGACCAGAGGCCCTAGAGTGATCCAGCTAGCATTTTGTTTACTATTTTCTTTCTCAACCTGGAGGCCTTGGAGGTTACTGATCACTGCATTGGAGATTCTCTTATTTATTACTTTATAAGAGGTAGACTCAAGGAAAGTTGAGTCAATCGGCTCTGTGTTCAAACATCCCGAGGTTGCACAGCATTGAGTGGTTGGTAAATTAACGCACTTTCTATTTTGGAGACCCAAATAAAATAGCTATCTCGCACACTCAACGCTGGTCAGTCTGGAAGGCAAGCCTCCGGAGCTGCTTTCCAACTCCTGTCGTCAGAACTTCTGAAACCACCATAGCACCAAACACTTGGATAATAAGAGTTAAGGAGGGAGCAAAAGCTGCCTGGGTGAATTTTTCTTCTTTTTTTTTTTTAATAAGAAGGAAACTTGATCAAATTTTTGCATAAAAATACGATAAAGTTCCACTGCTCAGCTTTTAATGATAGCATGGAATTCTAAGTAAACATGGATGAAATACAACTTGTCAGCACAAAAATACTGCCTGTCATAGTCATTTGTGTATAAAATATGACCCACAGGTTTGAACCATATGGTTACAAGAGTTCCAATTTACGTGGCATCCTCTTAAAGTCAGCAGAACGCGTCCTGGCCTGCCTGTGGGAGGTGGAGCCAGCACCTTGCCTAGCGAAGCGGAAAGGGCTCCCTGGGGCGTGGGCCCGTTTCAGCTGCTGCTGTGGAGATCAGAGATTTGTAAGGCAAATGGCACTTCCCCAGGACAATGTGAGCCCTTCCACGCAGTGGCACGGCTGACCAGGCTGTCCCTACAATCAGCTTGCAAAGTTGGACATGTGAAATTGAAAAATATTAAACATCACAGCTTGTGACTTAGGCGTTCCTTCTGTTCCCACTGGAGGGAAAAAGTAACACAATCCCCTCTAGACGCGATGGGGGGAGCGGACATTTGGATGCCATTTTAAAGCAATGTTTAATGAAGTGAGAAAATGCATTTGCAGCGTTGTGCTCCATGGCACATATACGCAAGCCCAGAAGTGCACAATGGACACATTTTGTGATTTAGACATGAATTGGAAAAGCCAAGGAACTGCCATTGAAATAAAAATCAGACTCGAAAGTCTAAGCTGAGCCAGAAACAGATGTACTTTTTGCTACTTAATAAAGAAATTCTGCCCTCTCCTCTTTTTCCCCCTCAAGCTGTGCCCTGTCACTATCTTAAGATGACCTTTCCATCGAGTGTCCCTGAGATGCTTTCAGTAAACTGGTTGGAGCAAGTGACTTCTGACCTTTCTGAAAATTTGTGGGGAGCCCCAGGGTTCTCTGGCTGCCCTCCGGGTGGTCCCCAAAGATGTGGCCGCAGATGTCTGCTCCTAATAAGTCCGGAGACCTGGAGCGGGAGGACACCCATGAAGGCTCTGCTGGAGGGTGCTGGGCCCGGAGCAGCTGCTCGTGCTGGGAGATGGATGGCTGCAGGCTTCAGCTTTTTGTTTTTTGGCAGGTGTGGGGAGGTGACTCTTGCTTTTGAAGATTCCTTTTTCCCTGTCACTGTCAGCTGACAATGAAATCTTTGCAGTGTTGACATTCTGCTGAAGGAGACTATCAGCACTAAGACCAAACATAAGGCTCCGATATTCATTCTAAGTAAGTCTCCAAATGGAGATTGCGATTCACATTGCTTTGGAAGAATAAACAGGGTAGGCTTCTTAGGAAGAAATGTATGTCCAGCAGGTGTCAAAGGGGAATGACTGATAAAGCACAAGTGTAACAGAGAAACTACATTTAGAAACCACTGTTCCAGTTGCTGATAAATCCTCATCACTACAGAGAAGAGAAGCGATCTACCGTGTATGGAGTCTGTAAGTACCAGGTACTGAGCCTGGCACTTTCCAGGACATGTGGCCTTGTCTAGTCTTCACCACAACACCGTGAAGGTGGTATTCTGCTCCTGTTTTATTTTATTTTTTTTGTGAGGAAGATCGGCCCTGAGCTAACATCTGCCAATCCTCCTCTTTTTTTTTTTTTTTTTCTGCTGAGGTAGACTGGCCCTGGGCTAACATCCGTGCCCATCTTCCTCCACTTTATATGGGACGCCGCCACAGCATGGCTTGACAGGCAGTGTGGCGGTGCGTGCCCGGGATCTGAACTGGCGAACCCCAGGCCGCCGCAGCAGAGCGCGCGCACTTAACCGCTTGCGCTACCGGGCCAGCCCCATCTGCTCCTGTTTTAAAGACAAGAAACTGAAGTTCAAAGAGATTCAGATTCGTGCTATTGGGCATGAAGCTAATAAACTGTTGAGCCAAAAGGCTCCGATTTGTCTGAATCTGAATCCCATCCTCTTTCCCTCGTACTGTTATATTTATAGCTGGTCTGAGTGAATATTAGGCTGTTGTTTAAAATTAAGATCGTGTTTCTTCATTTCCAGTAACAAGCTGAAATTTACTTATTATGATTTGAGGTGACGCCTCCTGTGTGGGAGAGTTTTCTAGACAAAGAAGTTCATCCCTTTCTGGTCCTTTCAAATGGATCCTGCTTGTCTGCATACACCCACGCTCATTTGTATAAAACCCACCGGAGGGATGTGGATTTTGTCTTCACAATTCATCTGCCCCCTTTTTGATGGTCTGCTCCGCTCTTTTTTGCTCTAAGATTTCTTGGTTCTCCAACTCCTTCTGGTTGTTTGGATTCTGTGTCTTAGCTACTGTTCTCTCTCTGCCCTGGTCTCAACAACCCGGTTTGGCCTTCCTCTTCCAGTGCTGATGCAGCTGCTGGTGTCTGCTCCCAGGTCTCGTGCACGGCTATGATGGGCAAGTGGTCCTGGAGGCGGCTGCCCGGCCTCCCTTGTCGGTGGGGAGCATTGGGCTGCCCTTCCTCTGCATCATATCTTTAGTGCAATGATTTCTTTTTTAAATAGAAATATCCTGGCAGTACAATACATGTTTCTTTTTTCTCAAGTAGGGATACTAAATGTTATTGCAATATGGTGAAGCTGTCAGGCCATTGAGAAGGTCAAGACCAAAAGTCTCTTGACAGTTCTATTTTGTTTATTTACTTCTGTTTCTGGCCTTTGCAGTTAATGCTGTTTCTTTCTGCTATCAGTGTAGCTTTTTATGCACAACTGCCTTAGTCAAACCTGAAGGTGCTCTTATCATGCCTAAGGTATGAAGGGCATGGGTTTTTGAGAAGTCTTTGTTTTTAAGGAGATCTCCTTTGCTTACTTGCCTCTGCTATTCTCTGTTCTACATGATTAACTTTGCCTGAAGGGGGTGGTATGTTGCCTGCTAAAAGCTCTACCTTCAGGAATAGATCAGTGGTTCTCAACCTTTTTGCCACCCAGATCCAGTGTTTTGAAAGATTTGATTTGTAAATTGCATTTATTTTTCCCATTATTCTATTAATTTCCCAGAGACACACAGTTATTAAGTGGCAGAGTGAGATTTGAACCCAGATCTGTCTGTCAACTAAAACGTGAACCCTTGGCCCCTGTGCTACAGGTCAAATTGAGATAAGCATTTGGTTGCACGTGCAATGGCCGGTGTTTGGCTATTTTTGACCTACAAAAATGGCAATTGCCTGTAGTTCCACCAGACAACATCATTAGACTTAATATAATTTCAGACAGAACCAGTGCTCTGTATGTCTATTGGCCTAGATTGATTTATCCTAGAAAACAGACAACTTCTGGGAGGACTTTGTAATAGTGGCAATAACTCTAACACCACACTCCCTGCCATGCGTCCCCTCACTCTATCTGCCCTGCTCTGCCCAACACTTAGACTCCCACAGGCTCTTTGGGGTTGGGAGCATTAGCTTGGGAAACACTAAATTAGATGTAAAACACCTAATTTATTATGTCTCATGATTTTTTTTAAAGCTTGTAGTCACAGATAATTAGAGTTCAGATAGGATTCTGGGACCTTCTCACTTACACATTGTCTAGTTCTTTTTCCCTGGTCATGCATGGAGTGAAGGAGAAACTTTGCAGAAGAAAGAGAGAACATATGATTGGAGGGGAAACCTCACGACGTGGGATTGTGTACACTCTGAGTGAAGACTGAGATTGCTTATCATTTCTAACTATATGAAGGCTTCCTATAGAGAAGTCACTAATCTTCATCATCATCAAAATAGCTCACAATTATTCGTTTTATAGCTTACAAAGAACTCTTACATACATTGGATTCTCCTAACATAGCTGTGAGACAGATATTATTAGTTTCCTAATTTTGCAGATAAGAAGACTGAGTGAAGCTCAAGTTCATAGTAGTGGGATCTTTGATTCTAGAGCAGAGCTCTCCAATAGCATCTTCTGCGATGATAGAAGTATTCTATATCTGCGCTCTTCAATATGGTAGCCACTAGTCACATGTGGCTGTTGAGCACTTGAAATGTGGCTAATATTACTGAATTTTAAGTTAGATGAGCCACTCGTGGCTAGGAACTACAGTATTAGACAGTGTGGCTCTAAAATCTACATTCTTTTCTTTGCCACGTTTTCTCTGTTTGGAGCAGGGATTCTGAAGACTGAAGGAAAGGGTATGAACACAAACTCTAGCATTTGAAAGAAGTTACCAGTGGTTACACATGAACCTTGCACAATTTCCTTATGTGAAGGCCACCAGACTGTGCAATACTCTAATTTGTCTGGGATTCTTAACTATATTGTCCCCAAAAACCTTCAGGACAGGCTAAACTAAACTCTCCCCATTTCTTTCTAGCCATATGGTCTTATGACAAACATGACTAATTCCCACTCTGTTTGATCTGAATCTTGTTAATCTGCCAACTGGTTAGTACCATTATAAAGCAGCTTTTATCTGAAGATTCTCATTAGCATGTGAAATTAGTCTAAGCCTAAAACTACATTTTGCCAAATCCCCCTTCAAATCTGCTCTTGAAATAGAGTCTGTTCACAATAGATGTTTTGTTTCTTGAGTGTCAGGCTATCTTCCATGAGGTCAGATAATTTGCTTAAAAAATTTTTTATTATCAGATATATAGTGTTATTTGCTGCAGCCGAAACTTTGGTAGAGTTATATGTATATTTTTAAAAGTTTCACTTCTGCAACAAAGAAAAAATATCTTTTGTTGCCCAATAAACAAATGATTTCTTATGGCTTCATAAAAAATATTTTAAAAATATAATTTTGTTAAATTTCCCACTTTACCCACTGATACATCTAATTATTCCCTTGTCACTAAAATCTCTAAACATTGCCAAGAAACTTTCTTGCTTTTCTGCACTCTTCTGTCAGTGATGGTAAGCAATACAAAGAATTGGAAACGGACGAATTAAAAAAAATTTTTTTAAGTTATACTAAGGAGGATATGTATGTATATGTGTTTGCCCTAAAAATTTACAGTTTATTTCTTTCAAAATAACTTTTTACAAAACAATTCATGCTCAGCAGAAAAATTAGAAAAATCAGAAACAGTTATTCCAAGACTTTCTTAAATGAGTAAAATTTTTTAACAAGTTTTTTTGAAAAACTAACATAAGGTGGCCAACTCTTTATTTGGTTAAATAAAGATAATTTGAAAAAAGAGAAAAAGAAAATGAACATTTCTATCATTATCACTTCTTAGAAGAAGGGATATGATAATACTAAAAAAAGAAAGAAACAATCTCAGAATAAAGAATAACCATTTAAAGTGAAAAAATTTAGCTTTATAATGATCATCCCAATGGCTTCTTTTTCTCATTTTGACCCAGACCTGGAAATATGTCATTCTGGAAGGCATTTGTAGACAGTAAGTATAGAGAAGAAGATAAAAGTCCCCTTGAAGCCCACCTTGCATACTGTTCAATTATTTCATTATGCTTTATTGGAATAGTTATGACCATGTCTGTGAAAGAAGAGACCCGCATTTTCGTTGGTATTTCCTGCCACTGCTGCCTTGTCTATCTCCCTTTCTACAGTGTTTGCAAAGCCTGCCTAAAGGCTAAAGGATTGTAAGTGACATACTATCAGCACAAGCTTTAGAGACTCTTAAGGGTCACGTAAGTTTTTTCAGTCTTGTTAACTCTCCTTAAAAAATATTTATTAGTTCAACCAAAACAAGGTGGGAGATAACTTGAATAGGAAATGTGTGGACTCAAAGCCCGTAATTTCCTCTGTCCTGGCCAGGAACTAAGCAGTAGGAGGAATTATGGTATACTAGTTAAGAGCTTGGGCATTGGAGCCTGCTGCTCTTAGCACATCTGTTTACTTGCTTGGTAAGGTTCTGAGTGTCAGTTTTCCCATCTGTAAAATGGTCATACTTAGTATGTCATCCTCCCTATCAAAGTTGTTGTGAAGATTAAACAGTTGGTTAGCACAGGATCTGGACCATGGTAAGGGCGCAGTGAATGACAGCTATTGTTATTTTTATCTGTGGGACATTGGGTGCTGGCTGGGTGGAAGGTAAAGGAGCTTTTGTGTTTCTCATTGTTTAGGGTGCATTGTCACTGCTCACTATGTATCAATACTAATCATCATAGAAAGTGGGTGGATGCTCTTTGGAAAGGGCATGAAAGGTCTGTGTAGGGCAAATGTCAGCCTCTTTGATGTGCTGCTGGGTCACTGCTAGCTTCTTAAAAACCCCGAGGGACTCAAATTTGCCTCCTGCTGAATGTCGATGTTCTCTGAGGCGCGGAATCCTGGAGGGAGAAGTTGAGAGAAAGCTCAAGTGTGGGTGGGACTCCCTGCGGAAAAGCTGCCCAAGGAATGCAGGGGGCTGGGACCTGAATCATCAATCGCCTTTTGTGAAGGGGTCCAAGATCTCAGATGCTCCCTGGGAAGGTTTAGCTTTCAGAGAAGACGAATTCTAGAAGAAAGTTTGACTGTTGCTTGAGGAAAAGTAAAGATATTTTTATTTCTTCATTGTTATTCTGATTTTGTTTTTGTCGAGGGGCAGGGGTGGGGTTGGGGAGAGATGGAGCAGGTCAGAGAAGGACTGTGAAACTCATTGACAAGTCTACTGACTAACAGCTTTCATGTCTTATCTACTAAACAAGTATTATTTTATTTTTTGTCCATCAAAACTGGCTTGGTTTTTGTTGGAGAGTTTTTGGTTAACGGGAGAAGACTGTTTTTGCTGCAGATAACAGTCTCTTCTCCTTTCTTGGCTATTCCCATCACTGGGGAAGAACTCTTGGCAGCCCGCGGTGCTCCAGACGGTACTGTTGGAATCTAGAAGCACAGGTTGACTAAAATATTGGGGCTAAAACTTTGGCAAATTATTTAACTCCCTTAAGCTTCATTTTCTCCATCTTTCAAATGGGGATAATAAGAATTCCTAGCTTATAAGGCATTTGTAAAGAACACATGTGATAATGCGTGCAAAAAATTGAACATGGTGCCCGAGCAGAGTCAGCCCTGAGTACATGTCAGTTGGGGGTGTGATCGCCGCAGGACGAGTAGAGCCAGTTGACAATTTGACGGTTCACAATTTGTGTCACTGATTTCCGAGCTTTGGACAGCATTCACGCATTTTCCTCTATCACAGTTTTCTTCTGTTAGGAACCTGTGGGGGCATGTCCCTGGCAGCCCCCTACTCCAATCAGAAGCAAAACTAGGGGTGATGGTAAAAGGAATCATTGTTCCCCCTAAGCACAATCTTCAAACAGTGGTGCCTTTTTGACACATTTTAAGATAATATGTTGACTTGAGATTTGTTATATTTATGATGAAAAGATACTAGACAAAGCCAAGAGAAATACGTCATTGGAACACAATCAAAGCAGTCAAAGGGTGGAGCTTTCTTACGTGTTCATTCCCCTCACCTCCCCATGGTGTAGGTCCTTGCCCCCAGGCCCCCCCAGCCTACTCTCACTGTCATTCAAACACTTCTGCCCCTCTGCCCCCTAGTATTGGGGTCTCAGTCCCCCCTTTCCTCCCCGGGCTCTTCATAGGGTTGAGTCATGCTTTTTTTGGAACCTAGAGCTGTGTAAGCCCCCTTTCCCATAGTTGTAGGAACTAAAGGTAAAATGAGGCAAAGGTGCTCAAAAATTGTAATAAAATTCGAGAAAACAAAGCCTGTCCATAAGTGGTGCCTTTTTTGAATTTTCTAAGCATGGTGATAGATTGTGCTGCGTCTTCCACATTTTCACCTTTGTGATCAACACTTATTAAATGGGCGGTTGGGCTCCAAGATGCATTCTGTGGCTATGCTACAGAGTTGTGTTATATTTTATTTTTATTTTTCCTATTTAAAGCTAATTATTCCATCATGGGGATAGTACACGCCTTTCAATCTGGTGAGTATTCTGTTTTCCAAGTGCCTCCCAAATCTGGATGTGTAGCAGAAAAAACTGGAGGCAACGGTTGTTGAATAGTTCTGGGCCTTGCCCTTGAGGATAATTCAGTGGGTCTGGGCTGGGGCCCGGGGGTGCCCATTTTTATCACTTATCCTGGGAGATTCTGATGGAGTCCGTTCATGGCCCAGTGTTTAGGAACTGCTCTGTCAGTGACAACCATATACACACGCGCGCGCACGCGCGCGCGCACACACACACACACACATTCCTGCTCTCCAGCAGATAATAAATCCCTCCATGGGATCAGCAGCTCAGGGCCTCCTTTTTCCAAAGGAGACAGCATTCAAGAAGATTTTGAATGATAAGAAGCCAAGCCTGGTCAAATTCCCAGGGATGGAATTTAACAGTGACAGATTACTTATCATCTGCTATTTGAGTGTCATAATAAAGACAAATGGGAACTTGGGAAAAGATCTCTCTAGAACTCACCTATAGCAGTCAGTGCACTGTAGACCACAGGGCGGGCTGCTGGGCCCCGAGAAGGGCAGTTATTAGTTAATAGGTACGGACTGAGCTTATAAAATGTTTTATTAAACGACAAAATCCTAAACATTATACAGGGTCCTGTTTTGTGGTCCGCGTGCTGACTAAATTCCCAGATGACTTTAATGAGCAAATGGCAGCCCATTAAAATTACAGTAGTTTTGCAAAGAAAATAGCTCCCCAGAGGAAGAGAAGAAAACCACCAGACTGCTACTGTGTTGATAGTTGTCCCAGGAGCTCCCTTCTCTTGCCCAAAGCTCACTAGTGGAATAAAATCCGTTGTTCTGAAAAATGTTCACTCCTGTCTGGCCAGTCCTCCTGTGTCTGGGAGACGCTGCTTGCTCTTGCTAATTAGTTCTTAGCCTTGCTGACCTTGAAGCAATGGAGAAAGCAACACTTTTCTGTGCATTATTTTAATAAAGAAAATATTTATTATTAACCATTGGAAAAGAATGAATTTTTTTTCCATTTTGGTATAGAAACCTCAGCTTTCTTTCCTTTTTTTTTTTTTTTTTTTTTTGTGAGGAAGACCCTCTCTGAGCTAACATCTATTGCCAATCCTCCTCCTTTTTTTCCCCAAAGCCCCAGTAGATAGTTCTATGTCATAGTTGCACATCCTTCTAGTTGCTGTATGTGGGACGCGGCCTCAGCATGGCTGGACAAGCGGTGCGTCAGTGTGCACCCAGGATCTGAACTGGGGCCGCCAGTAGCGGAGCGCACACACTTAACCACTAAGCCACGGGGCCGGCCCTCAGCTTTCTTTCCAAAAGACGATATTGTAAAGTAAGAACTATTTACCTCTACTAAGTTATCCAACTGTAAACTCTTATATATATAAGAGGTCACTGAAATGTTTGCTTTGTTTGCCCTC
Source organism: Ceratotherium simum simum (assembly GCF_057802395.1). Classification (NCBI taxonomy): domain Eukaryota; kingdom Metazoa; phylum Chordata; class Mammalia; order Perissodactyla; family Rhinocerotidae; genus Ceratotherium; species Ceratotherium simum. The sequence goes on along the minus strand of NC_141900.1, from coordinate 58,250,186 downwards.
AGAAAAGACACTGTTTCATGCAGACCAAAGGGGCAGTTTCTGATCTCTTCTCCTTTTTCTCCTGTATTTTTATGGGTGCCCAGCCAATGCCCAGACATGCTCGGGACATGGTTCTCACTGTCTTAGAGTTTGCTCTTCAGAGGTGGCAACTTGACTGTTTCTTTTCAGTGCGCATCACCACGCAAATGTCCTTCACACTGAGGTGTGGGAAGAGTTTTTAATGACCGCTGAAATGAAAAACCTTCTGTTTCAGATCCCATGTGTGATTTGTGCTAAATACAGCATTCTAGAACTCTTGCCTTTGCTGCTCCCTAAGTGGACTTCAACCTTCAATTGATGAGTTCTGAGAGGCACACAGAACAAAAAAGTTATTCATTGTGGTAAATGATATTATAGTGTACTGTACTGTAGCACATATCAGCACTATCCAACAGAACTTTCTGTGATGCTGGAAATGTTTTATATCTGTGCTGTCCATAGGAAGCTTCTAGCTCTATGTGGTTATTAAGACTTGAAATGTGGCTAGTGCAAGTGAGGAACTGAATTTTTAATTTAATTAAAAATTATTTTAGACTTCTTTTTTTAGAGCAGTATTAGTTCATAGCAAAATTTAGAAGAAGGTACAGAAATTTCCCATATACCCCCTGCCCCCACTCATGCATGCCTCTGCCATTATCAACATCCCCCACCCAGTGGAACATTTGTTACAATGGATGAACCTACATTGACACATCATTATTACCCAAAGTCCAGAGTTCACATTAGGTTTGACTTTTGGTGTTGTACATTCTATGGGTTTGGACAACTGTATACTGTCACGTACTCACCATTATAGTATCATACAGAGTAATTTCACTGTCCTAAAATTCCTCTGTGCTCTCCCTGTTCATCCTCCTCACCCCCCACAACCCTTGGCAAGCACTGATCTTTTTATTCTCTCCATAGTATTGCCTTTTCCAGAATGTCATATAGTTGGAACCATACCATATGTAGCCTTTACAGATTGGCTTCTTTCACTTAGTAATATGCACTTAAGTTCCCTCCATGTCTTTTCTTTTTAGCACTGAATAATACTCCATTGTCCAGATGTACCACAGTTTATTCATCCATTTACCTATTGCAGGACATCTTGGTGGCTTCCAGGTTTGACAATTATGAATAAAGCTGCTATAAATATCCATATGCAGATTTTTGTGTGGACTTAAGTTTTCAGCTCCTTTGGGTAAATATCAAGGAGTACAATTGCTGGATCATATGGTAATTTAATTTCAACTAATTAAAATTTAAATCAAAATAGCCAGATGTGGCTAGTGGCTACTGTATCGGGTAGCACAGTATACCTATTAAAGCTTTTTCCATGAAGAATTTGAAGCAAACTACGACAAATAGCATAACTGTAAAAGAAGGAGAAAAAGGATAAAGAAAAACAAGAGTGAGGCAATATGGAGGCAAAAATAACGCTCAAAATACATACCAGAGTAATCTACCTCCATATGGACTGGCCCTGACTTGGACGCTATGTTTTCTAACAGAGAACGCATATGAGAAGGAACCTTGTCAATTTCCCAAAGGAGGAAGCCCAAGAGCCCAAAACAAACCAAGATTAAACAGGAATTCTCTCCAAGCATTCTTACTTCATCTGTGTTGTTTTCCTGCTTAAAACCTTCCTGTGGCTTCTGACTGTCCTTAGAATAAAATTCAAAGTTCTTGCCATGTTGTGTCAGTCAGAGTTGTTAGTTGCAAGCAAAAGGAGTGAGTTCTGGGTGATTTAAGCCGCAAAAACATCATTGAAAGGATATAGGGGTGGGAAGCATAGAAACCATAGGGAAGCTGCTGGAGCAGACTTGGAAAGCAGTCGGGAGCATGGAAGGATGGGTAGAGCTAGGACCACAGCTGACCCCTCACCACCAGCCATTTAGTGGGGACAGTGCTCCTGCCATGATAGAGCATTCCAGGCTACTACGTGCCACCCACCCTCCTTCCCATGAGATGCTGGACCCTACTCTGAAACTGTGGCCTTTATTGCCCCTGAAAACCTATTCTGACATGATGTTGGCGTCACCTGAACTCCAGGTGGATTCTTCAGGATTCACCCTTCCTTGTATCACTAGCTCCCGGTTTAAAGACTGGGGCTTGTGCTTCCAATTTGCTGAGTGTAGACCATGCACCAGTGCCCTAGCTTCAAGAGAGGCTGGGAGAGCAGGTCTTTAGTGTTTTCAAGTTTTATAGCAAGATGTAGTATGCCTCCCATAAAGACTCAGAACCTGAGAAATTCCTAAAACGTAAGAAAGAGGTTCAGCCACTTGGTAGACAACAAAGAAAGAGAGGAAAGAGAGAGGGAGAGAGGGAGGGAGGGAGGGAGGGAGGCAGGACCCATCAAACAAGCCACAAGGTCCTCACGATCCGGCCTTACCTGATGACCCTACCACTCTCACCTGTGGTCACTGTTCTCCAGCTGCACTGACTTTCTTTTTGCTTCCATAACACGCTCCTGCCTTTGCACTTGCCATTCCCTCCGCCTGCAAAGATCTGCCTCCAAATCTGCCTCCTCATCTTGTAGGTCTCCTTTAAAGTGTCACCTCCTTAATGAGGCTTTCTTTGGTGAGCTACTATAACTCCCTATTGTCCCTGCTCATCACTCTTCATCTCATCACTCTTTGTTGTGTCATCTTGTTATTTTAACTCTAATACTCGCCACTAGGTGATACTAGTGTATTTGTTTACTTCCTTATTTATTGTTTGTCTCTTCCCATCCCTGTCCCTAGAATGTAGGATCCATGAGAGCTGGGATCTTCTATGTCTTGTTCACCACTGCATCTCCAGCACTTAGAGCAATACTTAGCACAAGGTGAAAGATAATATTTGTTGAGTGAATAATCAATGTAAATCCTTTACAACATCATCACATTTGATATAACAAGATGTTTCATTTAACCAGTTATAACAACTTGAGTACTACTACTAATAGAATCCTTTATATTGGAAGAATCCTTTACAGCTTTACAGTTTCTCTCCATTATTTCACTTAGTCCTTAAAAAAAAAAAAGATGATAGATATATAAGCATATATATAGCCCAGAGCATAGTGGCCGTCACACCTGTTGCCTGCTACACATTAGTTGATCCTTGAGACCATAGACCTGTGGTCTCTTGTATACAGTCATGTGTCACTTAACGATGGGGATACATCCTGAGAAATGCATCTTTAGGTGATTTCGTCATTGTGTGAACATTATAGAGTGTACTTACACAAACCTAGATGGTATAGCTTACTACACACCTAGGCTATATGGGACTAATCTTATGGGACCACCATCATCTACATGGTCCGTTGTTGACTAAAACGTCGTTATGTAACACATGACTGTAGTTAAATTGTGCTGATTGCCATCATGTTTTGATTGGTAAGATGTTTATGACTTTAACATTATTTATTATTTAACATTATTTAACATAACAAAAAAATTTAAAAAACCCAATTCAGTAGACCCCATATAGAAGAGCACTTGGTGAAGACTTGAAAATAGCAGTGGTTTCCTACTCCGCCTGCCTCCTCTGACCTGCTGGCTCCAAAGTGGAACTAGCTTTTAAGTCCTCGAGCTTCTCAATCTCCACCCCAGTATGCTTAGCGGAAGACTTCCCACAGTTTTATTTTTGGCATTCTCCTTTCTGATTGTTGATTGTCTACTTTTCAAGTTACAGAAATGATCTCCCACTAAATTTCCTTCTTGAACCATTGGTGTCATAGTCTTTTCAGTTTAAGGAATCTCTGCCAACAGCTTTGGAACACTATTTGTATTTTGGGACTTGCTGTACTTTAATGGGGATGTCACATCATTGAGATAAATTGTGATAAAATATATTGGCCAATTTCAGTATCAAACACATGGGGCAGGGGAGGAAGTCACCTTTGCTTCAACTCCACATCACTGTCCATTATGAGATTCCCAGGAAGGGAGGCTTGTTGCCCAGAGTCCTGGCTAGTTTGAAGCAGAAATCTACACTGGAGGCAGGTGGTTGTGGATACCTCACCACTGAGTCCCATTGAAGATTCTTGAGGCTCAGCAGGTAAACTAGGTTAGGTGAGAAATCCATGGGTTCTAAGTCTGATGCTGCCTCTCAGCCTATAACATATGTGTGGATATTGGAGTGGAGAATGGAAGTCCTGGGATAGAAAGTCCACCCTGGAGATTCCTTGGAGGATGTAGGAGATGCATGGCCTTCCAGACTAGCCCTGTGACCTAGAAAGTCTAGGGAGTGATGAGGTATGTGTCATAGGTGCAGAGCCATAGTTTTTCTTCTTGACCTTGCAGAGCTTAGCCATGGTCCCAGATATAAACTCTGGCCAAACTAACTTTACTGTGGGATGTCTTAGATGGGCCCAGAGATGGACAAGTTCTTGAACATTTTCCTAAAACAGTAGCAGCACATCTAGGGGAAGGTACATCAATTTGCTCTGTAGCTGTGACTCACAAGGTAATAAACTACCTTTGGCATGTGGCCATGTGAGCACTTCATTCCACAAGCCGCAAAATGAAAGCTCGTCCTGTTACTGTGTAGTCACACCTTACCAAGGACATGATTGTTATTTCCTTTGTATCTTGGAGATGCTTATGATGATTTAAAGGGAGCACTTATACGTAGATGTATAAGTTTTTGATCAGAAGAAAGATGAGCAAGGATGAGTAAGCTAGGCCTTCCCTGATCCTTGCCCATCCTGGTCCTTTTTGGCCCATGTGTAAGGCTGTAATGTCTGAGGAATGCCTTTATGCTCTTGATGCCAATGTGTTCTTTGCTCCTAAGACCATCACCTCCACTCGCTATCAGTCTGGGTGACTGCAGATCATGAGACAGATTTGGGACATTGACACCAGAAACTGAAAATCTGGCCTTTTTATTTTATGAGTGAAATCGACTTTCTAAAGAATGAGCAGAGAAAAATGATTTTTTTCCTCTGACATAACTTAATATGAAATGGAGGTGGGATGGGGGAGCCAATATAAATTTAGTTCCGAATCATTTTGGAGGTGATATCATGTGCAGGACACAGTGAAGTGCTGGGGATACAAGATGAAAAAAGTAGACATACTAGGAGCCCACTGACCAATAGATAATTGTAAGTAATTAAACCAAAGGTCTACATAAGAATTCAGAGGAGCAGCACCTGACTTAACCTGGGAAATATGAGTGAGTGGGTGAACCCGCAGGATGATGTCAGGCAAGAGGAGGTGTGCCGACAGATCCAAGTCTTTAAAAAGAGTTAAGAGTAAGACGCAGGCAGAGGGAGAGGGATTCTAGACAGAGAGAATGTCACCTCAAAATGAGTGGAATCAGAGCAGTTCCAAGGGCCTGGTCCAGAGAGTGCAAAGCTGGAGAGGATGGAGAGGAAGGTGATGTCATCAGAACCGCCAAACTTTCTGAGGAAACGAACATGGCAGCAACGTGTGAGGTCTTGGTCCAGTTGGAGATCTGTAAAACAATTATGCTGACAATACGCTCACTTATAAGGGTCAAAAACAAGATCTGTGTCACATACATCAAGCTCATTCAGACATGTGTCAGGGGAAACTGAGAGACTTAAGTCCAAGCAATATTGTTAATATTCTCCATCAAATGTTGGACCCAGGCCAAAGAGACTTTTCCGTAATAAATTTTTTTCCTTGGATTTTATCCTGTGTGATATATGAAGCTTGAGAAACATTCTTTAAACCAGATCAACTGACATTTTGGTCTTGTAGAAGCTGAGTATGTATGGCTGCAATCTGAGAGGGATGGAAATTATTTTTATTCAGCAGAGTGTCTTTGTTGGAGAGATTATAAAGCATGCTATGAACATTAAGTCATTGAGCCTTCCTCTTTCCATGGAAAAATTTGCTCAACTGGCTTATGTATAACTCAGTTTTCTTGCCTGAAATGGCGTAGAAGCACTGATATGGGAATTGAGCTTAATAGGTTTGGAGACACACACCAGTTATGCACCAGGCGCTTTTTTTAAGACTGGCCTACAAAGTACTGTCCTCTGTAACACACCACCAGTTATCTGGCCTGCAGGCGTCATTTAGGAATTCAGCAGTATTTGGGGAGTGCCTTGATGTGCCAGGCTCAGCACCAGACTGTGGGTCACAGTGGCCAACAAAATGGACACTGGTCCCTCCTTTCATGAAGCTCAAGTTCTGGTTGAGGGACTCGACAATAATCAGATCATAAACAGGAGAATGTTAGAGGGTGGTTCATGCCATGAAGGCACTCTAACAGGATCATGGGATTGAGAATGACTGGTGGGGATTGGTCAGGGAAGGTTTCTCTGAGAAAGTGACACTGGCCACACTTGAATGATAAGGGGGCAGCCATGCACAGATCCAGGGGGAGGGAAGAGCCAAGGCCTTGAGGAAGGGATGGGATTGGCAAGATCACCAAGTGCTGTGGTGATTCAGGCTGAGGGTTCTGCTCTGGTTTGATCCCAGCTCTGCACAAACTGTGTGACTATGGACATGTTACTTAAACTCTCTAAATTTTACATTTTTTCTCTCTAAAATGGGAAATATAGTATCTGCTACAGGATGCTTTATGAGATAAACCAAGTAGAATGCCTGGAAAAGAGTGGGCTTAAATAAATGTAGCTCTTCTTCTTCAATAATTAATATATTAATAATTAATAATTAGTTCAACAAATTCTTATTCAGCATCTATATGTTCCAGGCATTATACTGCAAACTTATTGCTGGGGTGTCTTCTGCTGCCATCATCTAGTCCTAAGGTTTGAGGAAAGAGTTCCCTCTTTAGACTATGACCTCAAGACTAATAGAAGACATATACACAGGGAAGAAGCTGTTCATTGAAATATCACAGATAGTACTTGTGAGCTAAATACTGGGTTATTGTACCTCAAAACACTTATTTCCTGAATAAATACTTATTGTGTGTGCTCTATGTTAAGCAGTATTTTAGGTACTGGAGACAGTGAATAAGATAAAGTCTTTGAGCTCATGGATTTTCCAGTTGAAAATTCTTGGAAAAGACTTTTCAATGTCTAATTTGGTTAGTGGTTTCAACAAATAATCCCGAAAAGGCATGAGATGCTCCTTTTATAATCTTTCTCTGGGTACAACTAAAATTGGATATTTGGAAGAAGGATTCTATTTGGCCACCAAAGCTTTCACCACTCTAAATTTGGAACCCAATTTTCAGTGGTCAGGAGGTGGATTACACAGGAAATTTGAGTGGCAATCTAAGATATTGGCTCCTTTTCTCAATCAAGAAGAAATCCAGAGGAAGCACATTGTATGTATTGAAAGAGCTTGTGCATTGGAGTCAGGCAGACCTGGACTTGAAGGCTGCTTCCACCTCTTAAGCCTCAAGCCTCAGCTTCCTCTTCTGTAAAGTGGAAATATTATCTACCTGAATTTTTGTGCAAATTAAATGATATAATATAATGTTTCCAGCACAGTAAGTGATATTGGCACAAAATGAAATCCACTTACTAGCCCTCTCCTTCTCCTCTGTTCCTAACCCTCCTCCACCCCACCCCAACCCACACACATTCAAAACAATTTTCTTCTTCACCATCAGCAAATTGCAGTTAGGATTTGGGCTCATGGTTGATCTCAGTGATAAAAATTTTGTTGAGTCTAGAGATTTGAGGCATCATCTTGGGAATTGTTATCTCAGGTACCCACCACTTCCTGGCATGAGATGCAGATTTCCCATTAAAGAAAAAGGAGAGTGATGGCTATTGACAGCAATCCCATAGGCTGGTTGTGAGAATTAAGTGAGATAATATATATAAAGGGCATAGCATAGTGCCTGGCACAAGGGAAACATTAAATCATGGCTGTTGTTCGTATGCGGATATTAGGCTCATAGCATAAGGTTCCTAGATCAAATTGTCATGGCTGGATGGTCTTGGAGACCAGCATGGAAAGCATGGAAAGAGCCATGCTCGTGGGCTGAGAACCTCCTTGGTCTAAGTTCAAAGCTGAGAGCAGGCAGTGCAGGCTGTAACCTCATTTGCTCTTGGCCAATGGCAGAGTGCTGTCTCTTCAGATAAATGTGAATAAAATAGCACTTTGGACGTTGGACAAACAACATGTCGGATAAGTATGATGAACCAGAAACTCATGAGATGAGTTTTCTTCTAGGACACAAATGGGTAGAAAGCCAAAGAGCATGAGACTATTTAAGAAAAATTCACTTTTTTTTTGCTAAACAGAATGTTGAAAATTTGAGTAGCATGGGACTTGAAAAACCATTCCAAGAATATAACAAGCTTTACATATACATATTCATCCAACAAATATTTATCAACATCCACTATATTCAGGCCAATATTTTCTGATTTTCTATTCTAGGATGCTAGGCCTCAATTTCATTGTGTATATTATGTACTCATCCCTAGCTTATTCTGAAAGTGTAGATAAAATTCATCCAACTTCTAAACAAGTCAGCATATTAATAAGAAATGTGTGCATTTTATTTTGATTAAACTTTGAAATTTAGTTAGTAAGTCTCAGGAGAGTGCAGTTGACATTATTGTCAACATTATGCAGTAGCTGATCCAAAAGGACTTTGGCCAACTTTGTTCTAATTGTAGAACAGGAGGAAGAAGGCTATAGGCTTTCCAGAATTAGGTATCCCCAAGTCCTATTTCTTCTTCAGGAAAGGACAGCATTTGGTTTGAACAACAATTATATGTATTTCAGTTTTTTTAATTAATGTTTTAAAAAATCACATTGTTAGATTTATATCTTTCAGCCTCACTTTGCTTCATCTAATGCTCTGATTTACACCTTATTCAGCCTCTAAAGTGATAGTCCTTAGAGGTATTTCTCCACCATCTTGTCTTCCATCTCTATATCCTACCCTCACTAGTACCAAAACCAGAGATGTTACAAGAAAAGAAAACCATGGACTAATATCTCTCATGAATATAGAGGTAAAACTCCTCAGCCAAAATATTAGCAGGGCAAGCCCTGTGGTGTAGTGGTTAAGTTTGGTGCACTCCACTTTGGCGGCCTGGGTTCGTGGGTTCAGATCCCAGGTGCAGACCTACATAACTCATCAGCCATGTTGTGGTAGCAACCCACATACAAAATAGAGGAAGACTGGCACAGATGTTAGCTCAGGGTGAATCTTTCTCAGCCAAAAAAAAAAAAAACAAACAAAAGTGAGCAAATTGCATCCAACAAAATACAAAAAGGGTAATATATCAGGACCAAGTGAAGTTCATCCAGGCATGCAAGGTTGGTTAACATTCAAAATCAATGGATGTAGTTCACCATATTAACACACTAAAGAAGAAAAGCCATTTGATCATTTCAATAGATGTATAAAAATCATTTGACAAATTTAACAATCATCCAAGAGAAAAACTCTCAGCAAATTAAGAATAGAAGAGCAATTCTTCAACCCGATAAAGGGGTATCTGTGAAAAATCGACTGCTAACATCATGCTTAATGGTGAGAGACTAAAAACTTTCCCCAAAGATTGAGAACAAAGCGAGGATCTATTTTCTCAACACTCTTATTCAGTGTAATTGAGAAGCAAAACAAAGAAAGGGCATACATATTGGAAAAGAAGAAATAAATTTGTCTTTATTTGCGAACAATATGATTGTCTATGTAGAAAATCCTAAAGAATCTGTAAAAATGCTCCTTGAACTAAAAAGTGAGTTAAGCAAGGTTGTAGGACACAAGATCAATACATAAAGTAAATTATATTCCTATATACCAGTAACGAACAATTGTAGATAGTGGGAACCACGTTTCTCACTGTAGAAGAAAGAAGTTATAGAAAAGCATGAGAGTAATGCTGGAATGAACCTGGTGGTGCTGGATTGGAATCAGAGACATCAATATGAAGTCATGTTTATTTTTATATGTATACAGATAAACAGAGACAGAAGGAAATATATACAGGTATACACATGGGTTAGTATACGCACATACGTATCCTAGACAGCCTAGAAGCAGTGACACCCCTCAGCAATGAATACATCTTGGTTTCTAAAATACCATTCTCCAATAAAAGGAACCAGATGTTCTTGGAAAAATAGCTAATTCTAGGGTTGCAGCAGTGAAAATATAAAATGAACATGGAGCATCTTGTGGTGACAGAATGCATAGGAGTGGTTAAAAAACAGAAGAAAGAAAGGGTACATATCAAAAGGATACAAGAGCCAACCTGAAAGAGTTTCCAATGGCTGAAGCTGGAAAATTTGAGCAGCAAAATAAATAATGACAGTATTGGATTATAACTCCCCAAATAAAAGAAATATCCATGAATTCACACTGATATAAATACATGATTGAATAGACAAATACTTGTGGGAGAAGGGACACCTCATTCTTAGATAGGAATTCCAATTAATAAGTGTAGAAGGAATGAGGGAAATGGAAAATCACCATTAGAACACCACTGTAATAATTGCAGCAGGCAAGATCCACTGAGGAATGCTAAAAATAGTGGGTGAAACTTGAAAGAGAAATGGGATATCTGCATAGCCTCAAAATACCTTCCTTGACATGTGTGCTTCTGTGGTGGTTTTAATACATGTCTGCAAATTCTTTGATATTCCTTCCTCCAGGAACTGGAGTTTAACTCATCTTCCCTTAAATGTAGTCTGGACTTAGTGACTTGCTTCTAATAAAAAGGGAAAATTAGTAACTTTTCCATGGAGAAACCTCACAGATACTACCTTAATCAAGTGAGCCAGGTTAACATCACCACCAATAGGACATGTTGATATCATATTCCTGAAATGTTGCAAGGGGCACGTCACCTCTGCGGTCTTCCTTCCAAA